>NC_092818.1:88310045-88985878 GCF_023375885.2 Dermacentor andersoni
AATAAAGAAAAGGTGGGGAGAAACACACTAAGCAACCAAACTAAGTGTTGTTGCCCATGGCTTGAAATTTAGCATAACGAATAGATTATAAAGCTTACTTTGAAACGTTCATACCTATTGATTGCAATGTCCTAAACCTATGCATAAGGCATGATTTTCTGTGTTTCTTTTTCTCGTTCAAAACTGACATTTGATGGCAAGATGTAGAGTTTATGTTCATACATGAACCTAAACTCTTCATGTTACAGTCAAGGCATAGAAAATGTAAAAAGTGAGAGCATGTAGGTACAAGTTAGGAATATATAAGAATGGCATCATGGATTATACGGTTACCTGGAACAAGCTGTGGTTACGGGGTTTTCTTGCTTGTTCTTGTTCTCCGTCCACGTTTAATGCCTTTAATGCAACCGCCAGGCAGGAAAACGTGCTACGAGAACATATCTCCACACTAGTTTATACTTAGGTAGACATATTGCTACGTGACAGTCGAAGAAGAAAAGAGCGGCCTCCTGATGAAGGCAATGACGTGTCTTGTGTACGTGGGTATGATCCATGATATGAGGCCATCACCATCATCATTCTTTTTACGTATTACTATATGGAACTACCTGGTTCTTCGCCAATCCCCTGGAGCGGGTGTGTGCCACTAATATCTAGGCTCTACATCTACATCTATGTGGACTGGCTCCGATCTTGGCCAGTGCTTCTGATTCTTATAAATATACAACATAAATTGTTTCTGTCTAACATATTTTCATGTAACATTACGGTGAAGCCAAAGCAATATAAAGTTTTTGCGCTAGTTGTGTTGTGAAATTTAATATGTGAGACCAACAACTGACATTTTAAGGGCTTTCATGCCACGGAAGTCATTTGTGAGCCTTCTTCGGCACGAAATTGAGCCCTCATGACCACGTTCCTAGCTTGTTACCCGGCAGGATTGTTAGCGCATTGCTTTTCTTTTTTGCTTTTGTTTTTTTTACATACCTTCAAAGCACGTCTTTACAAAATACTTTAAGATACTTCCTTACATAATATGCGGCTTCTTTCCCTGGGCAGCACCAGAATGAGCACTGTTTCTCTATAAAGTACCAGACATGAAAATTACTCGAGTGGGCCCAAAGTGTCATAAGGACAGCCTGCAGAAATAGCTGTGAAAATTCATTATTGGTACAACTATACCCTGCCACACTGTTGCGTACAGCAATGCAGCCTATGTACCATTCCAAGATTGGACAATCTGACAAAAAAAAACTTATGCGTTTAAAGGGGAAAGATAAACGGTGGTATGTATTTCCGTACGAATGTTGACCTTTTTCAGATTGAAAGAATTATACTTGAGAGCGAAGAACCTTAATGAAAATTGCAAAGCTTTTACGGGACCAGGTCTAGCATGCTACTTCAGGTGAATGCGATGATAAATGAAATGATTCACGCACGACATGAAACAATTAACACGCGCATAACATACACAAAGCATAGTGTGATATTAAGGTATCTCGACGAACTAAGTGTCTCTCAGGAAGGTCTGACAATATACGCAGTGCGTAGAGATTATCGCTGGTCACGTATAACAGTGAGAAAATGGGTTTTACGGACACATGCGGCAGGCATACCATCACATAGAGAATAAAACATCAAAATGAGGCCAGGGTCTCCCTGAAATAGAATCGGGCAATACAGATGTTTCGTTTGTTGTCATATTGAATTGTTGTTACACGATGTACCTCACCACTTATGTAGCACCCCTGATAAAGGGGCCTTTAAGGAAATAAACTGACCTGACCTGACACATTGCGTCGAGATGACCGGCCATGTAATACAGCAGCAGAATTGCAGAGAAAGGACGGGACACGCCGCACTGGGTGGCAGAGGGCTTTATTATTTACATTCAACGAAAATTTTATAGGACGTGGCCTCTGTCTAAAGGAAGCAACCATTGTTTTGCAATCAGCGGCGCGTATTTCGGGCAAAATAATTGTAATTCACTAATGCTAGGGAAGACCATTTTCGCGACTTGCCAGTTTTACTTGTTCCAAGACCCACCAGTCAAAGGAAACATTGTTCACTGCCAAACTTTGGTAATGTTGTGTTATTTTAACTTCTGACCCAATGAAACTTAGATTTATGTCAGCCAAAGTATATGCTCAAGAATTGACAAACTTTTCGGTTTTGAGCAAGTTCTTCTAACACCGAAGTCGATGGCTTTGTGGGGCCATTTTAGCTAAGATGAAGAAGCAAAACAGTTTTAAGACAAAGGTTCAAACAGCTTCTTACAAATTTATGCAAACGAATTTGCAGCTACATTAAGTATTTCACTCGCAGTAACCTTAACGATAATTTTAAGGACGTTAAAGAAAGGCAATAATTGCTGATTTTTATCAAACTTTTACAGAAGTCCTTCGCAGAACTGATAAATATAGTACTTCAAGAACATGCTGCAATATTTTATCTTAAGCGGAAAAATTTAACCTAATTTTCGAACACTATTGTCATTCCTGTGATCTATGTATTTCTAATATCTGAAACAATATTACACTTATGTTGCTTTTCGGGCTCGTCGTTCTCGTGGTAGTAAACAAACGCGACTCAAAATGTGCCCTTTTTTTCCCCCCTGTTGTGAACCAATAAATGAGTTGAGCTAGTCTTCAGGGCTCCTAAAACCGTGTTTTTTTTCCTACGGCACGTTGAGGTAGCAAGCAGTTGGTCTGGCACAACTACATCTCGCACTCCTCCCTAGTTACACTGGCCATTTTAAATGCTCGCATTTTATATGACTGATGCCCCAGCATAGCGGGGAAGCGTGGCGACGCCCATGCAGTGGAAGACTCAGGTGGGTATGCATGAATAAGGACAGTCGCAAAAGAAGTCCCAAATATTTCTGACCTGGAAGTTCTTATATTAGGCAGAAAAATCCTTCCGCGCTATGGAACCGAGACTTTTCTCACATACGTCTTCGATGCGCAGAGACAAATATCTTAACCGATACAAAGCGCAAGAACGTAGATATTGAGTCGTAAAGTGCGGCAACTTGAGAAGCCCGTGCTGTAGAGAATACAGTTTTCTACCGATCAAACATATTACTCAACATCTATAGAACCTCTCTCGCGAAATATATATAGGAGGTAGGTATTATTGCTTCATGCCTGAAGCTCGAAAAAACAGAAAAAGAATGTTCGCGACAATGCGAACCTATTCAATTTCATTGATTCGTTGATGCAAGCATGAAAGGGCGAAGTATAGTTTTGTATCTGATATGACTGTGGTGCTGTTAGATCTCTCTTTAATGTGTTCCATAAATATTCTCTACGACAAATTATGTGCGCCTTGGCGAAACCTATTTGCGCCACCCATCGTCGGACCAACCGTCGAGCAGTGACAGGGCCATTTGACGAGCTCGAGCTCTGAAATCCAGCATCGTCTGCTAAACTGGGTCAAGCTACCGGCTCAGGGCCACGGCATCCTTCACTAAGGATGCCGCCCACCTCAAACGATACTACCGTCGGCTCAATTTCATATCTTATACAGAAACGAAAGTTAGCCATAGTTATTACAGGTGTTCGGCACAACTAGCGTGTTCGGGGTCGTTGATCCTAGTGGGCACGCAATATTTTGATGAGCAAATGTTTCGTGAAGTGCATCAAATAATTTTGGAGAAGCAAATAAGTAGTCGTCGTGTTCCGACATGCATCATTTTGTAGGTCCTTAGGCGAAAATTTTCCATGTGTTGTAGTGAAATTTTAATTCACTTGAAAATATGTATCTTCACTTGTTATGATCGAGTAGCGTTTGGACCAGCTGCATATTAAGCATCTTATACGCCTCATTAGTCAGTCGACCTTGAGCCAAGGTGCGTTGACTACATGAAAGGTACAAAAAGGCTATGGATCCTCGACCTTAGCTGGGAGTCGAATCACAACCATTTGTGGGACTCAAAGCCATCACCTTTGGTGTTAAAGAAGTCGAAGTTAAGATAGTTTTAAGCCACTCGAAGCCACGGCCTTTAGGGGGAGTCGAGTACTCGGCCATTAGTGGGAGTCGAACACATAAATTTTCGCGTAAATGAAGGCGAAGGTAATTAAGGCACATGTAATTAGGAGATAGGTAATTGAGGCACTCGAACCCACAACCTTGGTGGCAGTCAAACCCTGGACTTTGGAAAATAAGAGGGTTGAACAAGCAAAGTACACCAAGCGAATTTAGGGGGACGACTAAGCGAATTAAGAGTATGAGTGAAAGATTTATGAGGATGAGTAAGCGAATTAAGAAGGGTGACTAAACTAAGTAAAGTAAGCGAATTAAGCGGAATGTGTACGTCATGTGTCCGTCTTTAATGCATCGGCACTTGGGCTTTCGCCTTCGAGTCGTCTTAGGGATAATATAAGAGATCCTGTAATTCTGTTTTTGTTTTATTACCCTGCAAGGTTAAAGCTTGTTATTTATGCACCTTAAGACGTGATAACTAGTAGTCTTAGAAGAGGTGTGTTTCAGCAAAGGTAAAGATATTATAGGAGGGTGCAATTTGCTTTATCTTATTACGAGGCCGCACTTGTTTTCTGCACGCTCGCTCACCTATCGAACCCCTTCAAACTTCAGAAAATGTATTTAAGCATGAAGATAATTCAAATATTAAGCAACGCACTTATAGAGTCATTCATAATGAACGAACAAGAATCCATAGAGGCACTAACAAGCACTTCGGCGGATTTCGGGCTTCTGAGCACAATTCTCGTCAGAGTTCTGCAAAGGACCGAGCCTATTCACCGAGCCAAAACCATTCAGAAATTGCGGTGCTCACAACACTTCTGCGATATCAGCATCTTCGACACAAGCAACCATAGGCAAGGTAGCCCGCGTGGCTTCAGCAGAACAATGGGACCTCGCTAATTATGTTCCAGAATAGAAAACGAAGGGAATGCCGAAGAGAGGTATTCATGCGTTTGTTTTGCTTTCAATGTAGCAATTTTCTTTCTTGACAACAAAGCAGTTAGAGAGCAAATGCACCATATTACTAAACATATATAGCGAGTCGTTTTTCTTAATCCTGTTTTCCGAATGTTATCTTCCTTCATTAGCCCTTGCACCTTTTATCGTTCTTGTAGGGGCTTCAGCTAGCCGGCTGCGGTATCTTGTTGCCCAATTGGGCACGTACTGCTACTCATGGTCTACTTGCTTGAGAAAAATAATTGCTTACTTTATTGACGGTGCAAGAGATTGCTATTACGACGTATTTGAAAATTTATTTGTTTTCTATATTTAATTTTTTTATGTGAACTTTAACGTCTTAGGTATATGGTAGGTGCGTTTCATTGTGTATGAATTGTGTAGATTTTCGACTGCTCATAGACTGTGAAGGAAGAGTCATGTGAAGGCCATTCTTAACAATGGCTCGCATGGCGCACTGTAATACGTTTTGAATAACACAAAAAAAAACAACTTTCTCAGTGTACTTTAGCGTGACGTTGGAATAGTTTGACCATGCAGTAAAATAAAAAAAGCTCAGTGCCCTTCCACTCTGGAGAGAAGGATGACCAGCGAAGCTGCGTATGTGATCCCCTTAATGGCGAACTGCACCTTCGCCGAAGGTCGGCTCGTTATTGCACTATCTTTGGGATCGGCCCACGTACGGGGAGTAATTAACGCCTGATTAACCTCTGCCGCGGGTCGACCGCGCTACGGACTGGGATGCCTGTAGCACCTACCTCCCAGGGTAGCACGTACCCCCCAGAAGGGCATGCGCTCGTTCGGAACATGCAACAGGGACCTCTTTACTCACCTTACTGAAACATTTGATAGGTTCGTCGAGATGCCGTCCTGGTCAATCTATAGTAGTTTTTCTAACTCTGTCAATCCACTGTCGTCACAAAGGCATCGTCCTGCCATTGTCGTTACGTCGTTGTGGCCACGCTATCATTTCACTATCGTTAACACTCTATAAACATAGTGCTATTCTCATGGTGCCGTCGTCGTCATAATGTCTCTGTATTTCTATTTGCGTCGTTCTTCCTTTTGTCATTCTATCATAATTACGTTCTCATCATTCAATCATGATTATGCCATCGTTGACACGTCATCGTCGCCATTGCATCGTCGTCAGGCAGTCGCTGCCGTGTGCCCCTTGTCATACCGTCGTCGTCTTAATGTCGTGATCATGCCATCGTCTTCATTCCAGTTGCGTCGTCCGGTTGACATGCCATTGTCGTCATACACTCGTCGCTATCCTATTCTCCTCAAATGGGCGTCGTTATAGCATCAGCATCATTTCAGAATCATGTCATTGTCGTGATACCATCAACGTCACGCCGCCTCTGCCATTCCGTTGACGTCGTTCCTTCTTCGTCATGGCATCGTCATCACTGCGTCATCGGCATGCTCATGCCTGGCCTTGCGAAGCGAGTGCCATAGCAAACTGGGCCAAAACTGGAGACTGCGTACGTCACTTGGCATCGAAAAAGCGGAAGTCTCAATGGCCAGTACGGATTTTAAATAAGCGTGACTTTTGTGACTTCTGCAATATGCTGTGTCTCTACACTGCCGCATACTGATCGCATTTCTTTGGACAGTCATTTTGTGGTGGATTCAGGGATTATTGCTTTCTCATTTAGGTTTGGTAAAGTCTCACTACGTTCCCCTTCCCGAAATCGAATTTTCGCCACTCCCGTAATTCTTAACATAATTGATTTTTTAAATAGATTGTGTACACGTTGAGTTAAAACCACCAATTTCCCACAAGCAGAAGTAAACAAAAGTATTAGGTCATGCAGCGTTATCCAAGAATTCAGAAAAACAGATATGCGCAAGTCCAAATCTCGTCCACTTGAATAATGACCTGTGACGGTTGTTAGCTCCAAGATTGAACAGGGATCTGGGATCTAGGAAAATAGATCAGAGCAAGAAGTACGTTTGCTGAACGGATTGAGATGTACCATCCAGAGACAAAAACTTTTTTAATAGCTCCTCAACACTTTGCAGCCAGCATATTTGTCGCGTGCACTTCATGGATGAACAACTTTCGCCGGTGATAGTTCTAACTCTTTCTATTGTGGCTCTAATAAACGTATTGGCAGGGAATGTTTGATATTGTTAAGCACTGATATTGTGCATCACAAGGTTACAACCCCCTTTATGTACATATGCTGCCACCTCATTGAGAGGTATTGTAGGGCTGCATACAGACGTTGCTTACATATGTAAGAAATCAAGCATTACTCAGCACTCATTAGTATACATAAAAACATAAAACTGCGCTAGTGTGCAAGCAACAGAACAGGATGTCACATATACGCGTATGTCATAACAAAACGAAGTTGCACGTAAAAAAGCAGATATTGAAGGGTGCATGCATCGGAATAAATTCAAAGAGTACATTAACACGTCTTAATAATCAGATACACTATGAGAGATTTCCTTCGCATATGACGTGGGAAGTAATTGCCAAAGGGAGCAGTCAAGAACATTCCAGATTTCGACTGTTGATGGAAAGGATGAAAATTTAGAACTGTCCAAGCGTAATTGGAATGGAACAAGGTTAAAGTGATTAGCGCTTTTAGTTGCACGGGAAGGGCACTTGACAAATGAAACCGGTGCCGCAATAACCTATGACTCGTGTATGACCCTATGTGCAAGCTGCCCAAGCGTTCACACGTGCGTCTGTGTGCAAGTCTGTCAAGTGATAGGGCATGTGATGAAGGGGTAAGGTGGCGGTAATATCTGTTATGCATCAATTTTATCGCTTTATTTTCCAGGAATTCCAATTTGTTAGTTTCACAAAAAGAGTAGGGAGACTAGACAAGGGACGGATTCTCCAAAGTTGGCTTGATAGGAGTTTTAATCCTCAGTACTGTTCTTTAACAACCGTTTTAATTATCTCAGTATGCAAAGTACTTTCAACTGGATGAAGCCTGTGTGTTTCTGCTATTTCATGGTACGAGCAAAAGCTACCCCGAGGTATTTGAACTCGTCTACATGTGCGATGTTAGTCCCGCTGAAACCACAAGAAAACGTAGAGGTGTAGTCTTGTTCGTGAAGGTCACCGAGACTGTTTTCGTTTAAGTAGTTGTTAGTTACCTGCATGGTGGTGACATGGTGGTGACGCTGCATGGTGGTGACGAACAATGACTGACAGCCGAGCAGCTGTGCTCGTCGTTGTTTATTGTGGTGTGGCGAACCTGTTGCCTACCGAGCCTGGCGGGCCAACGATGATTATGCCCGAGGGGGGTCACGTGCTTGCTACAGGCATATGAAAAGGCATCAATATTTCCAGGGCCCCTCTCTGGCTCCTCTTTATCGCTCCATCTGGATACTCGAAAGTGTGCCAAAACATTAAAATAACGAGGTTTTTTGTGGAAAAACCATTATCTCATTATGAGCCATGTCGTAATGGGGGACTCCGTAAGTTTCGACCACCTCCGATTCTTCAACGAGCACCTAAATCGAAGTACACAGATGTTTTCGCATTTCACCCCCATCGAATTGCGGCCGCCGTGGCCGGGATTCGATACCGCGATCTCGTGCTTAGCAGCCCAACACCATAGCTACGGAGCAACCACTGCGGGTGCGTTCCAAAACATGTGTGGTATAAATTACCATGGACTCATGCAGGGTACAACCTTTAGCAACGCCGTATTCGGCCATCATCACTTAGTCATAGGTCAAGTATGCTCTTGCTAACGCGAATCATTATCGTCGAAAAGTACAAGTTGCTGTCTATAAAAGCACTTCATTATTGCGACGCACGAAGGTTAACATGTCCACAGAAATGTAGACTGCATAATACAGTGTATTTTATAACTACAGCAGCAGACGTAGTCACTTATGGGTGCACACTGAAAGAACTGATAAGAGAAATGCAACTTGTAGGCCAAGTCTAGGTATCTCTAAATGGCAAATTGGCTAATTTAGTGGTCTCTCTCAATATCAACATTTAGAGTTTGACGACAATGTGCCCTTTCATTCCGACTCCACTCCGGTATCTCGGGCTCCTATTCTATTCCCATTTCATCTCTCCGACTGGTGCCCTCATTCCATTTCCAGTCAATTCGGGGTTTTCAAAAATGTGGAAAGAATTTAATCAATTTACATCCGAAATTCCCACTCTCACCAGTGGAGTTTGAATACGAAAGAAAGTTTTCTGATGCGATATCTTTAAATTCATTATTTGCGTAAATGTCCATTCTTGTCACCGGTGGTAAGACCGATCTTACGTTTTAGGCGGGAAGAGTGGATGCAAAGCGCATTCATCCCAGAACAAAGACGACGACCTTTAGGCAGCTGCAAGCCTACATGCAGTCCGATGAAAGTAACCTGGCCAAGTAAAGGCTATGTGTCAGCCAGCCCACCCAAGACATCTTTACTCTTTGTTTTTTTACTCCGACAGAAGTCTGCTCAAAACTTGGTTTGCCATGTGCATCGGTCGGTCCTTTAGGTCCCGTCCATATTGTTACGCTGAAAATGACGAGTTTTGTCGTCAACGACGACACAAAACGATTTTATTTTCTCATCATGCCAGCTCGTCGTTCTCAGCTTCACCGGTGCCACAACATGACGAAAACCAATTTATCTCCGCAACTGCCTCCACTTACCCGCTACTTCTTGGCTGCTGGCTACTGTTCTCTTGCCAATCAAAACACAACTTAGATGGCCACGTAATTGTGAGATGCTGGTTATTGACTGCTCGTGCTGAAATGAACTCAAACACAAATTATCATCGTCATGTCGTCGCTGTCGTTCCTTCGTCGTTAGTTCACCTCCTTCATTACTACCGCCGTCATTTCGTTGTTTCCATGCCGCGGTTATTGATCTGGCATGGCCACTCTGTCAATCTCAATCCGTCGTCACCATTTCTTTAGCGTCTTGCGTTCGTCATGTGCCATCGTTGTCACGCCAAAAAGAAAAGGTAAATATTTTCATCCATTCCACTGTGCTACGAAGCTCAAAGAAAACCCCATACGGGCTACTCAGAAAGAAAGCGTCGTAGATGAAGAAACCCTTCTGCTGGCTCACGATTCGAACCTGGGACCAACGCCTTACTGGTGTTGTCACTTTACCATCTGAGCTAACTAGTTGGCTAGCAGATCCACGAGCGAGGGCGAAGCAAAGTCGAAGCACTGGCCCACTGAATATGAGAAATTAGTGCTGCAGAAGCCCGTGAATAGAAGGAAAGCTCATGAAATAGCAAAATTGTAGTCCACCCAACTGCATCACGAAGCTAGAAAGAAAGACTATACCGTTTTCTCTGAAAGAAAGCTTCGCATTTGAAGAAAACAAAATTTCCTTGTCCAGCCTTCGAACCCGGGACCAATGCCTTACCGGAGCTGTCGCTCTACCAGCTGAGCCAACCAGGAGGCTTACCGATTACAGAGCGATGGCGAAATAATCGACAAGCGGTAGCAGCTGAGCTAACCAGGACGCTTGCCAATTACAGAGCGATGGAGAAATAATCGACAACCTGTAATACCGGGACATTGAATGTCGCAAATCTGGTCTGCGTAAGCCCGCAAGGTGAAGAAAAAATTACGAAAGGGATTAATTGAGCGCGAGGACACGCGGTGGCAGCACCTTGTGGTTTACCAGTGCAGTGGTGAGCAGGTTCTCCAGAGTGGACGGACATGCGAAGAGCGGTGGCGCGCACAATGAACACAGCGACCGAGCCGCGAACGGAGCGATCTCTCTGGCAAAGAGCACAGCTTCATCGTGGCAGCGCACATAACGCAGTGACGTCGAGAAGGCAGCAGTGGCACTGGAAGCAGCACAAGACGTAGAATTTTTACAGAATGCAATTGGAAGCAGCCACGGAAATAGGGGCGAGCGCCATGTGCTACCGGGCAGCGGATTGGCCCGAGACTGGCTGCAGTGTCAGCGTACAACTTGCGAGCTTGCCGGCGAAGGAGCGGCTTCCGCTGATGCACCCTCCACGCTTTTGGAAGACCGGCTTCTCCGCCGCTAGTGGAGCCGGGAGCGCGATTGATTCGGGAGCTGGGCTGAACGGGACGCCGAGGGAGAACAGGAAAGGTGGCGCGGCGGCTGTCAGGAAAGAGCACTCTAACCTCCTCTCCACATTTTTTTCATTTTCCCCTTGCCGCAAATCTAACCCGTTGCTCTTCTTCCAACTCAAGCGCTGCAGCCCCTAAACAACGCACACCTTTTCAATAGTTTTTTCCTTCGTTTCTTGTCATTCCATTTATTTTAGTTTCAGCATGCGTCGTTGTCTCTTGTGTCTCTCTTGTTCTGTTTTCTTTGGTGTGTTTTTTTGCCATGAAGCTATGCGTCATTGGTTTCCCACCTTTTGTTTTGTGTTGACGACGCGTCCCCTCAGATCCTCATATTTCGAAAACCCGAAATCACCTCCGTTTTGTTTGCCTTTTGTTTACTGATACTTTATAGATCTCTTGCTGCTCCTCGCTTCTGAAATTTGTCGGCCTTCGGGTTGCATTTTATAAATGTCAGCCGCTTATTTTTTTTACCACATTCATGAATAAATGGTTTTTTCTTGTTTAATAATTTGCATGGACGACTTCTCTCGCTAATACGGCCCAGAATTGGGCTTCCAAATGGCCAGGGCATCAAACTGCACTTGTATATGCATGTTCATGTTAAAATATTTTGCATTAGGCATTTGCATTTTTGCCGCTGCTTACATTTGAAAATGAACAGTGTTCGCTTCCCTGTCTCCCTAACTCCCGGCTTTACCGCGTACTTCGGTTCATTTCCTCCTGGGTTTCCACATACAAGACCACACATCAAAAAGAACAACACGAAAATGCTAGAAAAAAACAGAAACTTATTCCCTCTTGCCTCGTACCCAAGCAAAATACGCACCGAAAAGTGAGGAAAAGAAAAGAATTCAGGGATCAGGGAGAGTTGTCCTTCCTGGCGTGTCCTCGGAGCGGCAACCCTGTGTCCGCTGCATCCACTGCGGCGATGCTTGACGAAGCGCAAAGTGCCGGGGAGCTGCAACGGCACATCCTGTGTATCGCGTCAGCGAACTAACCGATGGGAGCTGGCAATGTCGAACCTCGCTCGCCTGTTTGCCGCTCGGCTGGCTCGGGCGTCCAAGCGGCCGCCTGGATTGGCCGCAAGAACGAACCATCCCGGCAACGGCGGCCGGCGGCGACAACGCAGCGAGCAAGCACGCCTGCAAAGCGACGAAAGGTGCGGAGGAAGAGGAAAAAATGAGAAAGATATATGTCACGAAAAAGAAACAAAAACACTGGAATGGATGGCATAGCAGGGATGTTTTTCCTTTCTATAACCGAAGCGATATCCTTGAAGTCGAGGCTTGTCAACTGCAACAGTGAGAGGGCGTCGATACAAAAGGTGACGAACCTGAAAGTGTCTCGGTCGACTGGGACAAGGAAGGGTTCGCGTGATGAGGTTTGTGGCTGGGCATGTGCACTTGTGCGAGCTATTCCGGTAATCGGGGTATGCGAAGTCTTCGGTAAATGGCTAAAATGGGGGTACGGTTAAGTGGACTTGTCTCTGGGACACATTGCAGCGAAGACAGTTGAAGTGCACGGAAGCATTAGCGTCTAAGGGGTCCACTTCGTGAACCTTAGCAGTCGAAATGACTTCTTGGGCGAGTTCGTAGAATCTTGTAAACATTGTGCTTAGGTTCAAAAAGAAACATACAAAATAAGTAACACACACAGAAAGCAAACTGACAACTGATCCAATGATTCGAAGGACGGACACGTCATAGGGAGTAGTTTTTTGTTTTTTTGCAGGCTTCGCACAAGACGCAGATGTCGTGAACGTTCTAGTTCACCTTTTTTGGAACACATTGGCCTCAAACGTATGCAGATACGCCGAATACAAGGTGAACAATATGTCACTGGCACACGAAGGACCATTTTCAAAGAAAACTTGCATTTGCTACTTCGATCGCTTTGAATGGCAGGGGAGAGAGAGAATAAGCACTATACAAAAGAGCCCATAAGCGTAGGTAGCTTTTTCGCTCTACAGTGGGTGGTCCCCTGAGTCCAGCGGCCTTACCGCCCTTGTTGCTCGGTTGCCCAGGTTGAGCGGACCCGTCGTGTTGGAGCTGGACAGCGCTTCCTTCCATTCCCGTGTTGTGGGGTGTGTTGTGGGTGTGAGCTTTGGTGTGCTTTCGCAAGCCCATACCATGCGGTAAATCATGGCGCATTGATCGCAGTGTGGACACTTATAAGAATACAGCGCACGTTATATGACGTGTTATACTCAAGTTTGCATATGTGTTTGCAGTTTCCGCCATACTACTGGTTCCTCTCGCGTGAGAGCATTATGAGGCAGTGGCAGTGTTCGTGAAAGGCGACATTGCTGCAGGTTGTGCGTGTAGGTGAATGGTATCGGCTCGGGGTAGAACTGCTGGGTGCGTCCCTCTCACGGCATCCGGTGTTCATGCGCTCGGGCGTAGGCATTTGCCTGCTGGTTGCCGCGTAAGGTTTCATGGCCTGGAGTCAACGTGATTGTATGCATGGTGGCCCTAGAAAAAGTTAACCGACCATTACGATACTCCCTATTGAGACATTTAAGTGCAGATGTATACGTGTTTTCGTTTCGCGATATATTGCCTGATGTGGACAACCTGTCTTGTGCGGCACGTCGCCAACGGAGCAAAGAGTGGCGCGACTGCCTCCATAATCGGAAGATAGCGGGAGCACGTGGGTGACGGATGGGCGCGTTTCACAGCAGCCGCCACAGACAACCGCCACTCATGCAGTGCCTTGTTTCCATGCAGGCAACACATGCTACACTGCCGCCATAGGTCGACGAGATGCATGTCTTGTTCGGTACCCTGTGCAAGCGGAAAGGAGTTAGGGATAAAAAGTAAAATGTAGAAATTAAAGAGAAAAAGCACTGAAGACCGAAGGGCAAATCTAAACTTAGCCGTACCTCACTAAGGCCTTCTGAACCTCACGAACTACATTTCTTGTTCTTCTAGTTATTGTTGCTGTATAAGAGCAGTAATGTACTTATTGTTAAGTACTTTTGTGAACCGCGAATGATCTTCAATATAGGCGGCCTAACGTAGGGTGAAGCAGGAAGTGCTGGTCGTTGTAGTAACGACATATGTAGAGGTCATGTTCGATGGTATGCTCACACCAGCAGCTATCGCACAAAAGTGTGTCACAAATCTGAACGCGAAACGACACGGTCTTTGTGAATGCTACACTTAGGCACAAGCAACACAAGGCCTCGACCAGATGTGCATTTGCGCACAAGAAGGGGGGCACGTGATCGAAATTACCCTAGTTCCAATCTGGACCATTGCATGCACCATGAGAACGTTGTGGATTCGACTGCTGTAGCCGAGGAAAAGCTGTTTTTTCTTTCTGCATGAGTCATATTTTTCGTTAATAATATTGCGAATAATATTGCGATGCACAAGAGCAAGGGCATCCTTCAGTTCCCTTGCTCTTAGGCTTGTTTATGTAATAGTTACTTTACATCCATGTTAAGATGCCTACATTTGAACAATGTCAATGTTAATGGCGCGCAAAGGATGTCCGCTATAATTTTGTCCCAATAGCACGATCGGTTTAAACTTCTATCAAACGTCCTCCGTGACACTTCTTGCCAATGCTTCTTAGATTCCTATTAGTTGGTTTCTTTCGTATGGAAGAAATCGTTTCTTCCTGATTTATTTAACATTTTCACGTACTTGGGAAACGAAAGAATGAATGCGGCTACTCGACACTCACTTCAATTGCGTCCATGATGCCCGTAATGATTTGACTCGACGATATGCGAGAAAGCTATCAGAATATTTCTCAATCTTCGCAAAAAGAAAATTGTCATTCTTCGCTTTGGTCCCGAGAATGTTGCACTGACAATCTCATTTGTTTAAGTGCTCAGCCTCCGGTGCTCCGTATAGAAGCTTCAGTGAGTGCCGTACTATTATTGGTCTTCTCATATCCTCAGGACGTTTCATTTTGTCCGTAGGCTCTCAGTGACATGAGTGTTCGAGATAGGGCCTCTGCCTGAATAATAAGCGCATCTGCGCTTTTAGTTATCAGCCTTTTGCCAGGCCGATGTTCATCGTGAGTCCCTAGCGGCCGCGGAAAGACGATGCCCGCGGGCAGGCTTTAGTCTTCGTCGTCAACCTGATTGTTTTAATGTCTTATACTAGGAGTGTCAAAGCGGAAAAATAAGTGTATGTATGTGAATTGTGGGAAGCTGATGCCGGTCATGTGGTAGGGGTATATATATATATATATATATATATATATATACCGATCACTCGTTTGAACGCATGAGCTTCGTGCTCTTGAACTCTGGTTTCCAACATACCCGTGCACGCGAGCAAAGGGACTTTTTTTCATCCATGAATGTGTAATTTATGCTAAAGGAAATAATGAGAGGCCGGGTGGCTGACGTGCCTCCGGTATGTGCAGTGAGAGTGGGGACCGCGGATACATGTTCTCTAGTCGAAAATTGATGTGCTGGCCACCACTTGCTCTTTCCTCCCCGTGCGCCTACAGAATGCAAGCGGAGAATTAATAAATCGAATTTTCTCCGCCCTGCCTCTCAAGCAGTCATGCTAATTAAGTGACTTATTGCCCCTTCTGAGAATCCGCACGAGCTGACGTGGTGTCAGTTGCCCGGTAAACGTTTGAAAACTGCACCACAAGCAGACTCCCTAACTCGGCTTCCTAAAACTATAAGCCCAGGGACATACTCGCTTAGCGGGTGCCGCGTACATATTATTTTTATAATTCTTTGACGCACGACGGCTGGGCCACAGAGTCGCTGGAATAGGCCGTACCTTCTATATGTCTGTTGTGACACTTTCCACTTTCCACGACACTTTCCACAAGTTGCCGCTTTTCTGTCTCTCTTCCGGGCCCCTTCTCCATTGTGGCCCCCATCGCTATATTCACCTTACTCTCTCTCCCGCTACAACAGCGACACGCGCACTGGTGCTGCGCTGCGACCATTTCTCACGCCTTGTCTTGTGTCAGTGGGAACCTAGCTATGGCTAATCTCCGCCCCTCTTCCCTTCTCCGACTCATGTGTTCTTCCTCCTCATTTTTTTCTTTTACTTTCTTTTTTCTTTCTTTTCTCACTGGCATCATTGTCCTACGTACATGGGACTCCACCTTCCTATTGCCCTGCATCGTTGCCAATTACGCAGTTTAAATCTGTCAAAGCGCCAAGAAAGAATCAATCACTGCCTTTCGATTTGATGTATCTAAGAACAACCGGGCACCCGGTCTGCTGTCTTCACTATCACTGCGGAGCTACCATTTTCTTGTAAACTCTGATGGAGATCGGTCCACCGGTCGAAACCGTTGAAATTGAATACTTGCTCTACTTACCTTGTAGCATCGCTGAATTTATTTACGTTTGAAAGCTAACCTGAAGAATTTCTCTTTACCTACCTATATACTTGGTGTACCAGCTAAATTTAGACAGAGCTTAAAAATATGCGAATTCCACCTAGCTGGACCTAGCTAGCCGTCACTTGGAGATATTCAAATAATCTTTTTTTTCATACCACCTAATAAGATAGTTAGTCTGATTACTTAATCAATTTCTCAAATATTATAATTAGATGAAAAGGGTCAATGAGAAAATTGTACGCGACATGAAAAACTCCCGATTCAGCTTTCTGTTGCTCGACACGTGCTACATAAAAGTGTTTTTCCGACCGTAAAAGATGCTCGCGAATACACGCAAAGTGCCTCGAGTGGCCAGTCACGCTATGTTCAGCTCAGAACGACGATCACCCGAAGTGAAGTTCGAGGTCAGGAGCACCAGCCGTCTGACCCTGTGGGTGTGATGGGCTTGTGAACTTCTTCCGAGATCGCGGCATCTGAGATGACCATCAGCTACTACCCGTCCTAAACCTTGGACAGATTAACTGCAATCAATGGGTCGTCAAACTCCGATGATAGAGCGCTAACACTCCAGGACCCCACCGATATGTCTACAGATCCTAAAAACGAAATACTTCTGGAGCTCTGGGATCCACACTTCTGGACTTCATAGGAGGCTTTGGCCAATCGCGGAAATGTTCACATCTCGCTGAACAGAGCCTGCAAAACCGACACGTCTATGATTACCATTTCTGAGGACCTGCGTGGGTACGAAATCAACATCGTTGAAGACCGGCCCATGTAGCCCAGATATTTCTATCATATGCCTTCCGCAATGCAGATCGAGGGCGAGTCATCTCCTACAGATGGCATGGACACTGACCCACGCGGCGGGGCATCACACAACGTTTTATCAAGATCTACCGGTTCGAGCACATCGATAAGCTTTGTTCAGTCAGCGTCAACTCTGCAAAATCGCAAATGGGGTCGTATACTAGCACGGATGCTCACCTCCTCATTAAAAAAGCCACGTACTAGATAAGCCCGAAGTATTGCGACCGACCACGTTCAGTGCTGCAAACAGTGCTTCACCATGAAAAATAACCTGCCGCACTTTCCCAAGAGCGACGGGCTAATCCACTCAGAGACCAACGACCGGAGCGCAGCACTCAGTGCCGCCTACCAGAGAAGCTGATTGCGCATGCACTGGGCGGCTCAAGGGCGACTTGATTCTACTTCCCAGTCTTGCCGTCAGTGTTTTACGCCACCCGCGCGCCCCCACAACAGCCACAACCGTCTTCAGCAGCGTTGCAAGTCGCAGCGCGGCCGATGTTATGATTCCCATGAAGACAAAGAGGCGTACTCGGACCCAAGCGTTCGGACTGAAGAGGATGACGTAATGAAGGCGTCAGCAGCGTAGAGGTGCTTCTGTGTTTACAACAATATATATATATATATATATATATATATATGTAACCGACACTCACAGGTTTAGCCTTAGTAGACACAGTCGCCTGAGGAAGTGAATGGGAAATTGACGCAGTGGCACACTCTTAAACAAAATTACACCCTTCGGTTCGTGTCTTGCCACACAACAATAATCGTCACCTGTCGTGCGCGGATTTCGTTTCTTTAACGCTGCGAGCCCGGTACTTCCAAGTCACGAACGGCATACGAGTAGTCAGCTTGACAGAGCATTCTCGACAAGAAAGCAGCGAGTGCAGCGTTTTCAGGAAAGGAAACGCAAGCAAGACAGATGACGATTTTTGTTGTCTGGCAAATGTACACCCCGAAGGGTGTAGATTTCTTTAAGAGTGTATTTCAATTGGCAATAACATCGTATACGTAATCAGAAGACGTGACTCGTTTTCTTCATTTCCATTAATTATTTCCATTTCTGTATCATCATCATCATCATCATCATCATCATCATGGTGACTGCGTCAACTGCAGGGCAAAGGCCTCTCGCATACTGCTCCAACTATCCCGGTTATGTACTAATTGTGGCCATGTTGTCCGTGCAAACTTATTAATCTCATCCACCCACCTAACTTCCTGCCGCCCCCTGCTACGCTTCCCTTCCCTTGGAATCCAGTCCGTAACCCTTATTGACCATCGGTTATCTTCCCTCCTCAACACATGTCCTGCCCATGCCCATTTCTTTTTCTTGATTTCATCTAATGTGTCATTAACTCGCGTTCGTTCGCTCAACGAATCTGCTCTCTTCTTATCCCTTAACTTTACACCCACCATTCTTCTTTCCATAGCTCGTTGCGCCGTCCTCAATTTAAGTTGAACCCTTTTCGTAAGCCTCCAGGTTTCTGTCCCGTAGATGAGTACTGGTAAGACACAGCTGTTATACACTTTTCTCTTGAGGGATAATGGCAACGTGCTGTTCATGTTCAGAATGCCTGCCAAACGCAACCCAGCCCATTCTTATTCTTCCGATTATTTCAGTCTCAAGATCCGGATCCGCGGTCATTACCTGTGCTAAGTAGATGTATTCCCTTACTACTTTCAGGGCCTCGCTACCTATCGTAAACTGCTGTGCTCTTCCGAGACTGTTAAATATTAGTTTTGTGTAGATTAATTTTTAGACCCACCCTTCTGCTTTGCCTCTCCAGATCAATGAGGATGCATTGCAATTGGTCCCCTGAGTTACTAAGCAAGGCAATATCATCAGCGAATCGCAAGTTACTAAGGTATTCTCAGTTTACTTTTATTCCCAATTCTTCCCAATCCAGATCTCTGAATACCTCCTGTCAACACGCTGTGAATATCATTCGAGAGATCCTATCTCCCTGCTCGTTGCGTCGTCCTCAATATAAGTAGAACCCTTTTCGTAAGCTTCCAGGTTTCTGCCCCGTACGTGAGTACTAGTACTGGTGGTCTATATATATATATAAGTGTGTTGTCTATAAACGAGAAGAAAGGGGGTTAACCGAGGGGCCCGATTTTTATTAGTCACTTCATAAGAAGCCAACAAACACTGACACCAAGGACAGAGGGGAAATTACTTGTGCGAGTACAAGTAATTTCCCCTATGTTGTGCTTGGTGTCAGTGTTTGCTGGCATCTTATGATGTGACTATATATATATATATATATATATATATATATATATATATATATATATATATATATATATAGTCGGATGTGTTGCAAAGGCGATCTACAACTATTTAATTGGACTTTTTGCATAACTACGTTGCCTCAGCAGTTTGTTAATTAATATGGACTAATTGTCGAATTAAGCAAAAATTCAAAAATAGCGTGACACACTGCACACAAAAGTGCGCAACATGCATTTAGTCGCGTCGTCTTAGAGTGCAACGGCATGTTATGAATCTCTGACTAAATGTAGCTGAAACACCCTGTATATTTATACATATGGTAGAGCATGGCACACGGAATGCGAAAACGTGGTATCGTTCCCCACCTCCGCCAAGTTGTTTTTTCTTCTACTTTCATTTGAATGATTCCGTAATTTCTTTAATTCAGTTAGCAAGTACAATTAATTTCCCCTACGTTTTCCTTGCATATATGTGTGTATATATATATATATATATATATATACATAAAGTGCCAGTGATAGGGAACTGCTCCGACCAACCACCAGTTGCACTTCGGTCCTCGAAGAGGCAGGAAGCGTGTCGACTGAGCTCCAGGACAACTCTGCAATGGGTCGCACGGGGTCTACATCATGGATCCGGGGGACCTCAAAGAGGAGCGACCTACTGCTAATGCATTTCTCGTGCACTTACCGCTAACTCACTGCAGAGTCTCGTTCTTGTCGTAGAGGAAACTGTATTAAGGATCGATGCGCATACGCGGTGCTCTTCTATTCACGTACTCATCCTCGAAAGCTTCGCACACATTAGCATATCGCAGTGAAAGGTAACCGTATTTTTACGTGCACATTGACTTGCTTCTTTTCCGCTGTCCTCATTTGGCCTATTACTTCCATATTATGCGTATGGGTGCTGTAGAATTTTGCTCAGGTACGAAATGGAGTTGTCACCGGGACCTTACTCAGGTTATTATCTCCTATCACTCTTTTTATATTCTCGTGTGGTTTTAGAGTCACATAAGCCAAAATGATGTACGTCATGCAAACCAGAAGTATAAAAAAAGGTGTAATATGAGAAGAAGCTGTTCGATTTTGCACTCTTGTTGTTTTATTTCATCTTGTTGTTTTCATTTCAGCAAAAATATGCCAATTCACTCACAATACTCTTGTTGTTTTATTTCACCTCGTTGTTTTCATTTCAGCAAAAATGTGCCAATTCACTCACCAATTCCCGTTTCTGAGGTAGCACTCCTTTTACCGCAATACAATTATAGGAATATTGGTGCACTATTTCCTTTCGCTATATTCGGGTAATAATTTCTCGTGTTTCGTTGTACAACGTGTTTTGTGAATTGAAGTTAACTTTGAAAATAATAAAAGAAAGTTGCTGTTTTGAGCGAACAATGGAACTGTGATGACAATGGGCGACCTAATTTTACGTTGACGCTATCAGTCCTTTTTCTGGTATCAGTTGCAGAAATATTTCACACTAGCATGCCAACAACCTGCCCACTGCGGTCTGTTTGGTGTCGGTCATTCTAGCCACGTCCTCGGTTCTGTGATAAAGGACCACCCGAAAAAATAAAAAACGCTTAGATCGTGGTAAGTCCCGTCTAGTGGGTATAGCTATCGAAGTTTATGTCAAGGTATTTATGAGTTATATGCAAAGGAAAAAAGCTTTTGGTCTCGTATCTATTGTACCATGTGTTTCTGAATTAGAATTTGCCGAAGCGCGGGCAGGAGGGAGGTGTTATTTGATTTCTTGTCCTTCAGTTTGTCTTGTGAATATCGCGACAACTGCAGCGTAAATCGACAATCATAGTCTTGTCTTTACAACGCCGGTACGATGCTCTGCAAAGTTGAAAATTAGTGTCCCTTTTGAGAGAGAAACATTTCTGTATAATTTCGTCACCCACTATTTGTTTGTATTAATTTTCCCCATGTTGTCCATATTTTCTTTTTATTGTAATGATCGACAATTACACCACTTTGGTGCATACAGAAGTAAACTAGAGGAGCGGGAAGTATATTCTTGCGACGTCACCACCTGATCGCCTAGCTATAACTCTACCTAAGGTAGACTAGACGTCGTTTCTTCAAGCATTCATGATTTAATGTAAATAGTAAGTTGTGATTAGTTTGGGAGGCAAAATAACAATTTCATATAGAAAGTCATAACACAAACAGATCTTCCCACATTTCCAGGTTTGTCCAGGAAGTAAGCTGTGTTTTTTGGTCAAATATGCCTTCTGCTACTATGTGAATAGTTGAAATACAACCACAAAGGTTTTAATTAGGCGCGCTGCAAATTTCTGCGTAGAATGAAAAAAGAAGGCAAAAGAAAACAAATTTCATGTCTGAAACAAAGTAAAGCCGGAATCAACGCACGGCTTTTTTAGTTATAAACAAGCAGGAATAATTTATTTTGCTTTTGTGTCAAGCTACAATCGACTCATCTGGTAGAGGAATGAATGATGTGGATAATTTAGTGCACTCCGTGCTTTACAATAAAATGAGATTCGTCCGGTGCTCTAACACATCCCCGGCCTTACTGAACCCTTAAGTTCACTAACGAGTCTTATTAAAGTGTAGTACGTACTAGTGAGCAACTATTCTGCATAGTGTGAGTATATACAGGGCATGCATTGTATTATGCAAATGTGTGAATTCAATGACTGAATCTCTTGCTGCACTTTTGGACATGCTGCGGAAGTGTTTACATTCAAATGGGCCGTGCACAAACATTTCCTTTTTGTTGCTATCTGGAGCCACATCAGCTGTCCTTGTGATAGGGTCTAACGGCCGTATATGTTAATGTTTAATGAGAAAAAGCAATTCTGCTCGTTAGCAAGTATAGGACGGAATGGAACCGAACAAAGGATCAATATTCAATGTCGTGCTGGAAACCACAACTAATGTGATTCTAGTCATGATTAAACGGATATTTTGATTCTTATAGATTAATAAAAGTGCTCGAACTAAGTTTCAATTTGCCAAAAGATGCCTAAGAGCTTGGTCAAAAACGCTTATTCATGTATGTAAAAGAGTTTACGCCGTCACCAAAACGGCCAAAGAGGTGTCGTCCACCACTGGACTCGCCTAGTATTGCAGTGATTCTTCTTCTCATTGTTTTTTTTTTTTTGTTTATAGAGCTTGCTAGGGAAAAGAATATAAATAAAATATAAAGCGTCGCACTAAAGCTTATATTAAGTCTGGGGGCGCCGGGAACAGGTTAGCGCGTAGCGGTCACACACAGAGCGTGTAAACTTGGCCTGTGCGACACAAATGAAAAGCGTCGGGTTTGATCTCGTGAAAGTTTGAATCGTGTTATTACAAACTGCTGAAGAATTCATGCTTCCTCGTAGATTCTGCACAGTCGTGCGCGTAACGAAACAAGGCGGGCGCTGTAGAGAGCAGTATTATGCTTTGGCCATCTCTCTCTCTCTTTCTGTGGGTTCAAGGGAGGGCACCGTTGCTGCATAGTACGTCATGTGACATTACAGTAACGTTTCCTCTGTGCCCACAGCTCTCGCTTGACCTGCACGATCAGTGAGTTCACTAAACTCTAAAGGGGAAGCGTGTAAGAAGCGAAAAAAGAAAAGTAATGAACGGACGTGTAATGATAGAGGGTTGCCTAAGATAAAACTGAAAGGCCATCCGAGAAAGCAGCGTGTGTATGTGAGCCGGGGTAGATTCAGGCACGGCGGGTGGTTGTGCAGAGTGTCCCGCGAGAAATCAGCCGCGAGCAATGAATACATAATTCAAACCACCATTACTCTTTTCTCCCTCGCCTTCATTGCGAAGCTGCAGGGACAAAAAAAAAGAAATAAAACGAATAGACGAAGAAGGAAGGAAAGATATGGATAGGGTGTATAACAAAACACTGCGGCGTGCGCGGAAGCGAAGAACCCCCCCCCCCCCCCCCGGCAAAAGGACGAGTGCCCCAAACATTAGTGATCAGGTATCGCATCGTGATACCTGATATCCCTCCCACTCCGAACTGCGTTCAAAAAAAAAAAAAAAGTGAAGAAGCACGTGTTTTGTGTGAGTTCGGCGCCCTAGCTGAACAGCATTGGCGTTTTCCGTAACATAACTCACATTTAACGTTTTTATAGCTACGTGTTCAGATAGACTTCGTGCAGAGTGTGCCTGTGTTGGTAACAGCGCAAGGGGACACCCTGTGGATATGCCCTCGCTCCCCGCCTCTCCCCATTCCCACTTTTCTCATTTACTTTTTTAACAGTACTCGACTTTCTTATTTTGGGAATAGCACCAGTGTGGGCACATGCATGCCTGAAGTGCATCTGTCATTAGCGTGTTTGTGTGACAAGGTGTGTTTGTCTCACTTTCACCGAACACTGGCAGTAATATGTCAGGCCGTAGACTACACAAACGTTTTCAGGTTTTTGTTAAAAACAGCCTCTCGCTTTTTCTTTTGTCTTGCGAGGTTTCGCATCCAGCTGCGAAAATTACCCGCGATGTAATAAATATTTCTCAACATATGCGGAAGGTCTTAACAAACTGCTCACATTAGTGAATTCTCAGTTTTGGCATCCTAATTGTGTATTGGCATCTTCCTGACCTCTTATTTTCTCACAGTCGTGAGCATTAACGCGGTCTTAAAATTGCGGTCAAGGCGGTGCTCAGCGTCATTAGCGCTTTTTAACACGGATGCTGTGAAATCTTGGCAGGGCTGCGCGACGTACACTCAGGACAGCGCAGGCCTCCAAGGTCTGCATTGAAGAAGAGTACAGAAATCCATTATGAGTAAGATCTATTGTGTGGCGCCGGATATTATGGTGGTAATGTCGCCGACACATATAACAATTTACTCGGCGGTTTGCTAGCTGCGATTTTATATTGTCAATAAAAAGGTCGTCTGCTTTAAGCCGTTGGGAACTTGTGCGCATTTTAATAATACCCCGAAATGCTCCACTTCTACGGCTTTTTTTCAGTTCCTTGCCTCTGTCGCTGATGCGTTGAAGGAACCAAGAAAATTTGACATTTCTGCAGCTCTATCCTAGGCTCTGTGTCTCAATTGGTCAATCGAGCGAAGCATATGTGCCCGCAGTAATTGCACAACACAAATGACCAGTGGAGTAGCCCGGATCTTTCGCCAGTATCTGGTCTATGCCAGTCGGGCAAGGTAGCATGGCGTCATGAACTGATGTGCACAGGCCTCGTGCTATCTAGGAGGTGTCGACTTGACCCACAGATCAGTTTTTGGACGATCGCGGACTCTGCTACATGTCTCTCTCAAATTCTTTGCCTCGATACATTGCCAAATGAAAACACGTATAGAGCTGCGCTCAAATTTACCATTATGGAGTATCGTAACTGTAGGTAAGCCCCATCTCGACCGCGTGTATGCTCCCAAGCGAAATAAAAAATAATGTGACCTTGGGTGTTCTCAGCCGACTAACACAATTTTCGGGGGCCGTTTTCAGTAAATAATCAGCGGTAGTTCCGTGGGCGTATTTTCATTCGAAGAGAATAAAAGAAACACGTTGTCATGCAAGCACAGGTTTGGTTTCGAGCAGTACTGGTTGCGGTGAATTTATGTTGTTTTGATGGCAGCGATACCTGACGATGTAGACGCTTAAGCGCTACATGCGACTGTATTTGACATACTTAGTTAATAACAAGCTCTCCTGCAGCTCATGTGACTAGCTACTTCATTGGTATATTGTATACTGACCTACTGCGGCGCTCTTCGAACATCGTAATCATTAGGATGGAACCTATACAGAGGCCTGCTATATGGGAATGCAGCTACTACTTGAAGCAATGGTCCCCCACAGCTTTCGACTAACCGTGTGATAAATATGGCAGCATAAAAAGAACAAAGCTCTGCAGTTCTAAATCACCCCCCCCCCCCCCCCTCCGTCTTAATATTATTTGGATCTTATGGGCGCAGCTTTAATTGACGGTAGCGGGTTTAGGTGGCATTCCAAAATATTACTGAGGAAAAAGCGATGTTCATGTACCATAATTAGTGCGGACAATAGACAAAGGCCAGTTACATGGCTAGAGATGGTAAAGAAGCGAGTATAATTGCGAATATAGAGCACATGTTGTGCGAAAATGTCTAAAGTGAGGTTGGGGTCATAAATTTTAAATAATATGCCTATATTATGAATATACAGGCTAAACAAAGGCCAAATGCTTGGATCAGCAAAAATGGCAAAAGAAGGGGAGAACCGTGAAGCGAATTTAATAATGCGAACTGCTCAATCTATCGGGAGAGGTAAAAGGAGTGCGTATGACCCCATGACAATATGCAGGAGTTCATATGGCTGTGTATAAACGCGTAATATAGTGTTGTGGTTACATGGAGGCGGAAGTAGAATCCGGTTTTAAGAAGGGAACGTATGCCAACAGATATTTTAATTCAGACTGAAGGAATGTGTTTCTGAAAGCGAAGATGAGTGTCAACAAAGTCTCCGAGAAAAGTAACATGATTAGATTAGGCAAGAGCATGGTTGCTGATGAAGAGACAAGGAGACATATTTTGCTGCTCGGTGAATGAAAAAGCTTAAAGCACAATTTAGAAGGGTTAAATGATAGCCATTTTGCTGCACATCCCTGCCCAAAGGAATTTAAATCTGCTCATATATCTGAAATGAAAACAATAAGATCAGGGTGGTCAGAAAAGATGGTGGTGTTGTCAGCATGTAAAATACACTTAGAGCGAGAGAGTCAAGAAGGCAAGCCATCAATGTAAAGAACAAAGTGGGTATAAAATAGATTATTGGGGAACAAATTTAATAATATATGAGGGATTAGAAAAACAATCATAATCAACAACAAGCTGCCGTCTATTCAATAAAACGCCTTTTAGGAATGATGGCGCTGGCCTAAGAATACCATGATACCCAAGCTTCAAAGAAATAATGTTATGGTCAATAGAACTAAACGCCCTAGAAAAATCTATAAATACAGAAGCTGAAATGGCGCCATGATCAATGTAAGATTTAATATCAACCGTGAAATACCCGATGGAAGCGTCAGTAGACAACCCTGAGCGGAATCCAACAGAGAAGTTAGTTTGTTAAATTTCGTGTAGTAGTTGTGTAGTCGTGTTTCGATCAATTTCTCTAGAACTTTGTCAAGGAAGGCAGGTAAAGAAATCGTACAGTAATTTTCAGATAAAGATTTGACACCTTTCTTTCAGAGAGGTATGCCCTTCGCAACGTTGAGTTGGCCAGGCAAAACGCCTCAATTGAAAGTTACGTTAAATATGCGGCTTGAAATAGGCGAGATTGTAGAACAAATAATTTCATGTGTTTTGCGGAGATGCTTTCTAAACCAGGGCCAGTTGAGTTTAAACCTAAAATGACGGATTCAATTTCTTCGGGATTAGTGGGTTGAATAAAAAGACTGTTCGACGGCTGAAGGAAGGACTGCCAGGAAGGGTAGTATGTGTCAAAAAGTAATCACGCAATGCATTGGCTAACTCATTCGTTGGTGTTATGATCGCACTATTTATAGGTGGTGATGTAATCGCGCCATGTGAATAAGATTTAAGAATTCATTTCCCGACTTGGATTTTCTTCTAGTAATGTTACCGCATTTCTGAATTTTGTCTTCATTATAGCCGCGAATTGCGTTTTTAAGAAATGTGGATAAAGTGTTAGAATAATCGCACGTGTTGAAAGAGCTTTTCATTTTTTCTTAACGTAACGGAGAATTTGATAGCCAAGTGCAAAAGGGAGCATCATAAAGTCGCTTTTAGGGCAGCACGGTAGTGTATACTTTCACAGTAGTAATAATAATGGGGTTAAGTTTGGTTAACGCAACTTCAGGATCTAGAGCTTCAAGGTATGACAACTAGTCAGCATCTTATATAATTTTAGTGTGTTGAATCTTATTAAAATAGGTTCTGCAGGGCAATTTATTTACCTGGGACGTAGATTTGACATTGGGCATAGATACGGGGCAATGATCCGTAATATTAGTTTCGATAGCGCCACGTTGATTGGGTACGGTCAAATTAGAGACTATGTGGTCAACTAAAGACTGTGAACCACTGTTTGCATAGCGTGTAGGGTCAGTTATAACTCGCAGATGAGGTAGTCTTTTGTCACAGTGTGAGAATATCTTAAGTAGTTTATGTTAATATCGCCTACAGTTAAAATATCTTTCTTTTCGGAAGACAGTTCATATAATATGACTAAACGTTCAGTGAGAAAGCTGGAATAATCAGAAGGAGAACGATAGATGGAACCAGAGACGACTTCGCTATGTTTGGCAGTCATGGAAAGTGTATCAAATTCTACCCAAAAACGAACTCACACTTAGGGATGCTTAGATATCGATCGTGACGTCTCACATATCATAAACCATTTAACACGTAAATGGCAGAGCCTCTAAATGCATCACCATTGCGATGGTAACACTCGCCTGAATAATCTGATAGGCCGTCCTCATCATCAGCATCTAATCACCAGCCTATTTTATGTCCACTGTAGGACAAAGTACTCTCCCTGCGGTCTCCGAATACCCCAGTTCTGCGCCAACCTATTCGAACGTGCGCTTGCGAATTTTTCAATTTCATTTCCAACGTAGTTTTCTCCTCCCCTCGATTTCTCACGCCTTCTCTTGGAACCCATTCCGTAGCTCTAATGGTCCGCGGGTTATCTATCCTACGCCTCAAATGGCCTGCCCAACTCCATTTTTTTTCCTAATGTCAATTAAAATATCGGCGTAAATGTCTTTGTCTTCAGGTGAAAGCAACGTTTCAGATAGACAAATAATTGAGAGCGAACACTCAGAAGAGCCAAGCAAGGCCGAAATCTCGGCATAATTTTTACGCAAACTGCGGGCATTCAAAGAATTGCAAAATAACCTGCAGCATTAGATGTCATCATGTTAGCATTAGGCGGCGATATATAAAGCATCAAGAATTTGTTAAAATAAAATAAATTCTGCGGCTGTTTGTGTCAAAACCACGTTGGGATCATGATGCACACCGTAGTGGGAGGCTCGGGAAATTTGTACCACGTGGGGCTCTTAACGCGCCCCTAAATCGAAATTTTCGCCCGCATCGAAATGCGGCCGCCATGGCCAGGATTCGATCTCACGGCCTCGTGCTTCGCAGCAGAACACCATAGTCACTAAGCAACCACGGCGGGTACCATGATGAATTTCTTAAAGAAGCTTGTACAAATGACATGACCTAGGCATCTCTGAACACCTCTAGGTCTTTATCGCACGAAATGCGATAAACCCACTGTTTCCATCGTTTTCTGTGCTTTGATAGTGTCATTGTCAGTGCATAGAAATTACATTTATGTTGCCTTTTCAAGGCAATTGCTTTGCAAAGGTTGTTGAATCTTTCACAGCACTTCTTGCTTTGTGGTACGTTTAGTTAGACCGTTGTGGCTATGAGCCCGTGCCACATACTCTACTCTCTCTTATACTATAAAAGCACTCGGCTGCTAGAAATTACTGCTTGCCTAATACCTGCAGAGGAGCTACTATCCATGTACCTTTTCTTTATATTTTGATGGCAAGATTTCAGTATCGTCACGTGACACATTTTCTTTCTACGGTGGTTTTCGTTGCGCATTTTTTCGTCATACTGGTTCCTGTATGCGAATGGCGGAGCATATGGCAATCTGCCAGTAATTGTTTCTATACATTTTGCGTAGGTCCAGAGACAATGAGCTTTCAGAGACACTCACAGAAATCGGCGATTCATGCCACATGTAACGTTTACAGCTTCTTAGATTGAAATTTCTGCGCGAGCATGCCACCGATATAGTTTCATTAACTATATTGCTTAAGCATGCTCAGGTGAAGATGAGTGCCCCACGCTTTCAGATGATGCTTCCATAAAAATTCATGCCTTTTATGATTCCCGCTAAACAGGGCATGATACGGCGACTGGCTGTTCTAGACCTACTGAAGGTGGAGGAGTATGAGAAGGTTCAGTTAGGTGCAAGGGTCTGCTCAGACAAATATTATTATTGATAGGTAAGCTTTCTACAATATGTTGTTTTCATCTTGAAGAATATGATCTGAAATCGTTATATGCTTATACTAATATAATATGGCATCGGGAGAGTTATGTGAGTGTGCCATTTTAAAAAATATTTAAACATTTTTCCGTACAATCTTTCGTGCTATGCAGAGTGCCCGGAAGCTAATAACGACTAATGACGTCTTTTTAGAAACAAGGCACCGGAAACACTCTCACTCACAGGATTCTTGCACCATCAGCCGAGATTCACCGCTCTGAATTTTATTAAGAACTAGAGGGAACACGTCCATTTTATAGATGGCCTTTATCACATATTTTCTCTTGGCTAACTTCCTCAAGGGCCATTTCGATTTCTCGGGTTACACACATAATGACAGGGACGGTATATAAGGCAGCTATGCCTCGCGGGGTAACAGCAATTTTCATAAGAGCTTCGGAATAGAAATTACGGCGTTACGCGGAACAAGACAAAAGGAGGAGCACAAAATTTCGTGCGGCTCTGATGGAAGCCAAAGAGCGCACAGGCGCACCGAACGTCCTCGAGTCATGCTCGAGGAGGCGTGTCTGGGAGACCACCGAAGAATGTGGCTTCAAAAGTGCGTTGCAAATGAAGGAAATAAATGAATGGTGAGAAAAGGAGGAGGATCAACAAGAGGAGGAAGGCGAGTAGGAGCAGGGGGAGGGGACATCATCAGGCCGAGACGCTGACAGCACTAGTTGAAAGTCATGTAGGAATGACAAGAACAAAACCGGGTCTGGGATTGAAGGAGAAGAAGGAATAAAGGAAGCTTCTTGCAGTGCTGGTCGATTCCTGTTTCCTAATTAAAACACACGAGAACACGGTCCTCATTGGACGCCCTATATCGGCTATTTCTGTATTTTGGTGCTCCAGATAAAAAAAAAAGGAATAGACATCCTTGGCAGCTACGCTGCGCCTCAGTGCCGAAGGGGAGGTGGAGACCATGAGAGGTTAAGGCACGAGTGGAGTGATAAATAGGGAAGAGTATAAAAGAGTCCGCACGCGAGGGTGTAAAGCAAAGAGAATAGAATGCAGTCATTCCGTACCATGTCAGAAAACACGAGACGAGAAAATATAGTGCCGCAAGAACACACACAAAAAGTGAGCAGCAAAATATGAAACGCAGTTGGGACGTCGTACCCTCAAGCGGCTGGGAAGTGAATGTGCCCTGTGGGAGAAATGCCTCGCCCTTCGTTGTATATTTTATGTGCCATCGCCTTCATCGCACCGCAGGAGTGCCTAAAGCTTCCAATTAAAGAGTGGTTCCCACTCTCTCCTGGACGATATGAACGAACTAAGAAGTAAGTGCATATCAAGCGGCGTATCCAAATAGTCACGACCCAGTAGCGAGTACTTGTGTGGTCCTCGTTATGATGGCGATACCCGTCTCGCGTAATTCCTTGCAACATCGTGTGCGTCAATCCTGCTTGTTAGTATCGTGTAGCCTCGGAGACGCGGATCGGTAACTGCGGTGTTTCGTCAAAATAAATAAGAAGACAAATGTCGTTCCTCTTTATAGCGCTTGCAGAAGTCCCAAGACTCACTAGCAGCTATTTATTTCATTTCTGCCATTTAGACGATAAAAATGATTGCGGAATGTTTGCATTATGGGAGATAGTCTGTTGGTGCCATAAAGCCAAAATGTAACTCCCCTGAAATTATCCGAATACGTCATAGCACTACTAACAGTGCAAAGACCTGCATCGAAATCACTAATGCCAAGTGCCACTGACAGAATGTGTGGAATCGGCTGCGGTGTTAGAGTGGCTATGGCATTATGCAGCTGCTCATGAGGCATTCGGTTCCATTGCCAGTCACTGCGGCGGCGTTAAGCTATATGATTAGTGCAAAAACGCCTGTGCTTCACGCGCTTTGTACGCACGTTAGGGAATTCGAAGTTTGGCCCGATAGACAATGCAGCATTGATAGCGACAGCGATTTATTAGACAACACAACTTAAAGTTCGTAAACTTATCGGCCGCATAAACTGCAGCAAATATTCCCTTCCTATTTAAACTAGCAAGCGTGGTGCCCCACGCGCACAGACAAACATGAGCAGATCTGACTAGATGACCGCGGACGCAATCTGTCACAACGCCGATGAAGAGCACCGAGGGGAGCGACTGCTTCTGCCGCCCTTTGGATTCAACGCGTGTCCTAAACTTTCTACCACGTGACTTTCGGCACTTGATGAGTTGATGCACCGCGCACATGCAGCCCTCGCTGCAGGTGAAGATTGTCTCCACTGTAGGGCGATGTAGGCGTAATTACGGCCAGGATAGAGGAGGATTAGCGGCTCACGTGCGTCCCTATCTTGATCTCGCCCTTGATCAACTCTCGACCAGGAAGTTTCAGGTCGTTGAAAGGTCTAATGCTAGTTGTGCGGCACATCAGAAGCCTAAAATATAGCAAACTAGGTGAAGCCATCGCACGTCGTTCTTGATTTTGTTGCAGTACTGAGTAAACCAAAGCGCGCGTGGCTAATCAGCAAGTACCGCCACGGCTTAACGCAAGCTTCACAGTAAGTTTAAGTGCGCTTATTTTTCTATGTTAGAGCACAATCGAGGTAATTAAGTGTGCGTACTTTAAAGCTTGCCAAACCACGGCGGCCGCATTTCGATGGGGGCGAAATGCGAAAACACCCGTGTGCTTAGATTTAGGTGCACGTTAAAGAACCCCAGGTGGTCAAAATTTCCGGAGTCCTCCACTACGGCGTGCCTCATAATCAGAAAGTGGTTTTGGCACGTAAAACCCCAAATATTATTATTATTATTAAAGCTTGCCAAACAGGACAGAATAACGTCCTCCGAAAATGAAGCCCGTACCCAGTTGTTGTAATCTGGTCACTTTAAATAGTGGATAGAGCTTGCTACTTAAGTTATTAGAGGGTGCTTTGGCGCTCTCATTGTTTATCTACAAAAGTAAACGATGGGTAGTCCATAGGTTTGTCTAATCATAGTGCTTATTACGCTTCCTTGAGGAACGCCACGGCTGCTTTGATCACTGGTCTCACCATATGTCGTCGTCATAAATATAGTCCGGCCTGTAAGGTAGCTCATTAATCAGTGAAACAACCTACCTCCAATTTCTAGCTGCTCAAGTGCGTCAAAAACGGTGTCATGCAACATATTGCCCAGAAAGAGTGATGCCGACGAGCGCCGACGCTTCTTATCCTGTTTGATGGTTGACAGCAACTCAATGACGCTGTCAATGGAAGATCTACCTATGCGAAAACCTGTCATCATGTCTGCGTATAGGTTGTACTTTTCGGGAAACCTCTCTAGCCTCATCAGCGCCGTTCTGTCTATGATCTTGCCCACGCAGCTTGCCAGGGCAGTAGGCCTGCAGGAAGATATGGCATGAGGTGTTCTGCCAGGCTTCAGAAGTCTTATAATACGACTGGTTTTCCATTTCTGCGGCACAATGCCTGAGCTCCACAATGCATTGAAGTGGGAGAAGTGAACAGTGCATGCACATTCCCCCATAGACCGCACCTCAGTATATGTTATTTCATCTGGTCCAGCCGCTGATGATGAAGCGAATGCAGCATCCAGTTCTTGCATCGTTAATATTGTCACGTGGTAGTGACGGTGAAGAAAGCAGCAATACGGTGGAACACAAAGCTAGCTTTTAGTGGGCGAACCTGTGCCCACAAAAACAGGCTACACTTATAGCACAACGATAGCGGCGAACACGGTCGGCGATCGTCGAAAATCTGATCAGCGGGTCAAGCGCGTCGGCTTTTAAAGAACAGTCGTCGAATGTTCCAGACTAATCGTTCGGACCCGCGCGCCTTGCACAAAGTTCTACACCATTCGGGTCAGGTGATGAAATCAGATACCATAGGGTTCGGCGACAACAGGCAGCGGATAGGAGCATTAATAACTTTCCAGAAACTTCGGATACATGCAGGCGTTTCCCACGCTGTGCGATTACATTTCTTAGGTGGCGAAACGTGGTTGCCCGATAAAGATAAGTACACGTGTCAATATAACGCAAGAGGGTCATATATGGATGCTGGGACTTGTCGGTCGATTTTTGAATGTTTATTTATTTACAGTAGCTCAAAGGCCCCAGTGAAGGCTTTTCACATGAGGTGTGGGCTATTTACAGATGTGTTAAATATATAATTTTTTGATCGCTGTTTTGACGTTGGTGCTACTGGAGAGGAGCGTAACGTCAGAGGGAAGGTTATTCGAGTCTTGTGTTGTTTTGACAAAAAGAGAAGAATGTGCGCTGTGAATGAAAGTGTGCAGTGTTTCGAGGAGGTGGCTGGTATACAACTTTTTCGTGATTGGTGCTATATGAATGACGACGGGCTGGCTTGATGGCAGGTGTATAGGGTGACGTGTGATAAAACTTGAAGAATAGGCACATACGTGCTATTCTGCGGCGTGATAAAAAATTTCCAAGGCTTGCTCGAGATCTTAGCTCGGTGACTCTAGAATGATGTGAGTATTAAAATATGTAGAAAGGATAGGCCACAATCATTTTGCAGTAGTCCTCTACAACCTCCACCTCGCTTCTACATTGTACTACTGCCAGATCCAGAAATGGGTACTTCTTTGAAGGCAAATCGTAAGCGGCGCATTACCTGTGATACTTTACAATGTAGCTTGCGAGGTTCAAGGGAAGTACAAAATCACCTCCAGTGCTTAAAGATCAGATTATCAAGGTGCCGACGGACATGTCGTTGAGCTCGGTGACAGATAGCATGGTGTGAAGTAGATTCCGTTATTTGGTATTTCCTCTAGGCGCGACGACACACAACTCATAGTTTTTCGTGTTCGATGACGATGGAGCTTCTAGTTACCGATACGCGTATGAATTTTGCGTGTCATGAAAAGCTGTGGTACTAATACGTTCTAGATCAAGTGGCGAAGATTGGTTTGATCAAGCATTATCCACCAAGTAGTAGTAGCATTAGACTTTATTCAGCCCAAAATTACAGGCCGAGCATATCGACCGCCTGGGTGGCCAGTCGACGCCGTTCCTATTCACCTTCAGCGCCAAGCCAGTCGAGCCAGGTGGTGAAGGAAAGGGATTGGGGAGAATAGGAACTTGATTGCTGAGCAGCCGGACAGTAGAATAGACAATGGGATAGATCTGCATAAGTAGAGGGGCAGTTGGGACAGGAGGGGTCGGAGCGACAGCGATAGAAAAAAAAAGGCGGGAATGGGTAACCAGTGCATTCATTTGAATGTGCCGCGGAAGGTGAGCCTCCGCCACAGTGAGTGATGGATGAAGGGGAGGGTAGAGGCGCTTGTCGAGACGGAGCTGGAGGTAAACTTCCTTGATAGTGCAGCGTAGGGAGAGTCTCCCAGAATCCTCCGAGGGTCTGGACCAGGGGATCGACGGTGCCCGGTTAAAAACGTCACGGGCGAGCTGATGGGCCAGCTCATTGCTGTCAATCCCCGAATGCCCAAGGACCCAGCGCAAGAAAACGGTGGAAGGTTGAAGTGCGGAAACCGCTCGTTCGATCTCCTGTTGGAGTGAATGGGGTAGGGTGCGGTTTCGCAAGTGGTGAATGGCGGCTGAGCAGTCGGTGTATATCGTGTACTCTGGGAGCGAGGGAAGGGAGGGAAATGATTGTAGGGCATGTACAATGACAAGGATCTCGAGAGAGAGTGCGTCCGGAGGGTGTAGGTACGGCCCACTCGTGTGAGTTTCAGGTGCTGGGAGGTGGGGATGGTAGATTGCGTAGCCGCAGCAACCTCGAGGAGCTATGAAAGAGGCATTCGTGTAGGCCTTTGGTTCTAAAGAGGGAGGAATGATACTGCGCGGCCGCGTGACGACAGCCGGCATGCAGGACAGGGGACATAAGCGCACTCCAGCGAGATAGTTGCCCACGGTGCGTCTCTCGAGCATTCTCGTTGGAGTCCACCAATGTGTCATAATTTCGCCAGTTAGTACAGTGAATACCAGGTGGAGGAGTTTCACGGTGTCACTGCCACCCTTTTTACCCGCATTCATCGTTTGTACTTTATCGGAACCTGTGCTCGCAATCAGACACACGTCTGTTTGGAATTCAAATATCAAGTGTAATCGGCTTATCGTAAATGAACTGAACATCTCTATTTAGGGCACCTTTAGATCTGCACGACTTCTTATATTATGTAGACAGCGCGTATAGTATTCGACTGCCCATGTATATATAGAATATTTGTAAAGTGGAGGGTCGCCTACGGCATTGCTGTTATTAATTATGCGTATATTCTATTCCTGCCTTTTATCCCTTTCCAAGTTGGCCTTGAGACATGCTTGGGAAACATTCGTTCGTTCATTAATTCAATCATTCATTGGATTGTGCGTTCGTCTGTTATCAAAGAAGCCACTTTTCATGCAGAGCTCTAACAAGAAATAAGTAAGTATGGAAAAGGTTAACTTTACTTGTATATAGGTGAGTGAGTGAATGAGTGAAAAATTTGTTAAGCTCTAGTAATTGTGTTCATCTGCGGCTGGGGCGGATTCTTCAGGGGAGTCTTCCTCCTTGTGTCTTCCCCGGAGGTCTGGACCCCATGCTTCGTCCGTCCTCTATCGCAAATGATCGGCTGCACTCAGCCCAGGGCTCCGCTGGATTGTGCTGTCCATCATGCACGCCGCGCTAGACTTCGCAGCGCTCGCTGGACAGCATTTGCTCCCAGTGATTCGCACTTGGATGAGTTATTATTGGGACTACGTTGGTTTGTTGACATGGCCATGTTATGTGGTATAATGCGTGTTTCCCCCTGCACCATTACATTTGTCCTTATATATTTTCGGGTGCATTTTATTTGGCACGTTAAGGTTAGGGTACGACCGTGTTTGTAGTTGTCTTCACACGACCGCTTCTCGCGGCAGGGGGTACCGCTTCCTCCTGCCTCTGTAACTGTCTAAAGTAGGCGAATACTCTCGGGATACAGGCATGAGTGCCTCGTGGCTGTCTACGTTGGACGCTCGGTAATCAGTGTACTCTCAAGCTATTCGTCTCTTGGTCCCCCCCCCCCTCGTGTTTCCTGGTGAAGGTTAAAGCGGTAAGTGAAGGTTAAAGCGGCCAAAATGGCCCAAATTATTCAAAGTCCCGCACTATGCCTTACGTCATTATCAGATTGCTGTTTTGACATGTAGAATCCGAGGCTTTTATTTTGATAAAACAGTCATAGAGAGAGTATGCATCTGTTTGTGCTCATTGTTGCCTTTTACAGCGATCCTATAGAAAGTATGCTGCGCACTTTGCATTAGACAATAAAGAAGAACCTGTAGCAGAGCTTTAACCATTTGTTCAATCATTTGTTCGACCATTGCCAATGCGAACTTTCTTGCCAAAAGGAAAGAAAACGAGTACCACTATGAATGCACTGCTCAAAGCCGATATAAGGTGCCCGAGTATTTTAAACTACGGAAGGTGGCTCTTATTAGCAAACACCCCACAGTTTAAAGAACATCAATAAATGTAATATTACTTGGGGGTCTCCATACAGAATATACCTGAGAAGAATCGTGATATCGCTATTCTGGGAAGCCACTGCGTATTACTAGAAGCAATGTCTCGAGTTACAATACGGTTCCGGATTATTCGAAGGAATGCGCCATTTGCGCTTTTGCTCTGTTAGCTTGAACGAACCAAGTTTTTTGCCAGCCATGGACTTCTATGTATGCGAATGCAAAGCAAGGCCCTATGGCAATGAATTCCAAACAAAGCTTGCAGCCAGCGGAGGTGACGTCAGGTTTCGCACCACGCTTCGCCGAGTACCCGCGTGCACTGAAGCGGACACCGGGCAAGAGTGGCGGCGTTGCCGTTTGGAATTGTTTCAGAAATTTGCTGACGCCAGCATCACGCAGAATCGAAACCACATGCCCCAGAGCCCTTGGCCAACTCACGCATGGCCAGCCCGCCATGCCTGGCACCGCTCCACAAATCCCAAATATTTTCCATCTTTCTTGCGAAGCTCAGTTTTTCAATTGTTTGCTTGTTTGCTGAAGCGTGAGACAGCCGTGATGCAGTGGTAGAATCAAGACAGAGTCAGATGGGAGGAACGCTTTAAGTTGCCCGTGATTGAGTATGGGAGCGTGCTCCTGCCTGCCCAAGAGCATTCAGATGACTCTGTACAGTTATAACGTTCAGAATATGTAAAAAAGTTTTATTTAAGAAACAAATAGATCGAGTGCTTGGGCTGTCATTTTAATTCGTCTTCGGGTACCTGATCGCCTCGGCGTGGCAGTTCTATTCTCTTGTGTTTGAGGCCCAGTTCCCTATTATGCTTAACGTTCATGAAGCTACGACAATAATAACAACAACAACAAAACAACAACAATAATAATAATAGTAATAATAATAGTAATAATAATAACAATCACTATTTCATCAATCAATCAGTCATTTATGTGCCGTGCAACCAACCATAGGTCTGAGTGCTGGAGCAGGCATACATTTATAAAAGCAAAATAAAGCTGCAAGAAAATATAAGTAAAAAATATAATTAATACAAATAACAATTTCGGAAACAGGAGTGTACATACAGCAAAGCAAGAGGTAAATACAAAAGGAAAAGAAGGAGAAGGGCAGTTGGACAGTGTGTAAAATTATAGCACAACAACGCAGTGCTAGAAAAAGAACAATGACAGATAGTTATGAAAAATATCGAGGTGATTTAAAGACTCATTACTCTGCGGACAGTGAATGTCACAGGAAGAAACATGGAAAGGGCTAGGTTCTCTGGTGATCTTTCACAGAATAACAAACTTCATACAGCTGAGGAGTTCGCGGCAGGTGAAGATGCCGGGAAGGAGTTTGAAAACAACAAAGAAAAGGTCAGAGTGATTACGTCGACAGGGAAGTAAGGCCAATGACAATAATCTAAAACTGCTAGAACTAGGTCCGATGTCCGTGTTAGCAACAGCGGTGATGATGAATGCTTAGAAACGTTCTCTAGGCCTTATCTATAATGTCGCTGTTCTATCTAGAACTGCTATTCCAAACGACCTACGCGTATACGAGTTGAGGGAGAGAGATTGTTGTGTACAACTTGCAAAATGGCGTAGGACAATTGAATTCCCTCGATAGTCTGCAAGCACGACCAAGCGAGTACATATGCCGCGTTGCGACGCCATTAGTGTGAGAAGAAAAGAGCAAGGTTGCATCAAAAGTACGCGGAAATAATTGATCTCACAGATCTTACTCAATGGCACAGAATCTACAGAACAAGCAAGAGAAATGCTTGCTGTGTTGCCTGTGGAAGTAATGACTTCAGCAGCATACAACGTGAAGTGATTATATTCGAACCGTTCAGAACACAAAGAAAATGTCAGTTTCGCCCGAAAGGCGAAGAATCGATTGCGATAGTAAATTAGTAGACAGCTATACGAAGTAAGGATAGTAGTTTTATCCGCGGTATAAACGTGCAACCATTCGCATACTAATTGAAATAATAAGCACGCTCTCCCGCGCGCACAAGCAAGCATGAGCACATCGCCCTCAATGAACGCGCACACTTGCTGTAGAAACGCTGGCGCGAAGAAGCGCGGCAGCAGCAGCAAGCGAATTGACCTTCGTGCTGCCTCTCGCTTCAACGCGAACTAAGCCGCGAGAACACAGCGCCCACGAAGCTGCCAGGACTCGGCGGCCCTCTGTCCCCGGCACAAACCTCTTTCAAGAGATCTGAGACGAGGACAGCTGTGCGTCCACGCCATACACAACCAACGCCGGAGTAGAACGTTCCCTCCCCCTCGTGCCTTGCGTGTGATGCAAGACGGCACGCTTCCATCCCGCTTTCTGCCCTTGCGCCACGAGATTTATCCAGCATCGTCGACTCACTCTCGCACAATTTCACTCGCACATACAGCATACGGCGCGCGGTGACAATGTTATCGCACTTGAATTTTAAACGGAACATCACGGTGACGCCGACACCTACGACGGTGGCGGAACTGCGCTTGAAGTGTCCATATAGTTGCTATTGCAATAAGAAGCAGGTGAGACTGCAGCATGGGACAGTCAAGCAGCTCAGATTTTCTTTAAAATCTTGATGTCATCTGCAAATAGAAGGAACAAAAAATGCCGCACAGCAGAATGAACGTCATTATTAATTATAAACAAAAGAGTGGTCCTAATACGGATCCTTGAAGGATGCTGTTAGATGCCATGTAAAAAGAAGACGTATGGCCATTGATGCCAACGTAACATGATCCATCGAGAATATAACTGCGCAAGAGATGAACAATTGACGAGTAAACACTAAAAGTTCGTAGGTTAGATCCGGAGCAGTGAGTGGCTGACAACATCAAAAGCTTTGCTGAGGTTACAATTAATGATGTCAACTTGCCCGCTTTGAAGTACCGGCGCGGAGATCTGTGTCATGACACTTGCGAGGTTTGTTACAATGGAGCGGGCGGTAGGAAATTCATGCTGATTCAGAATCAATGCATTATACACCATAAAAGAAAATGTGTTGTCAAGAGCAAGCTCAAGAACTTTAGACTGGAAACAGAGAAGATAAATCGGGTGATAATTCGACACATAGGTTTCGTAATCAGTCTTAAATACAGGAAAAACACGACCAGCTTTCCATGTGTGAGGGAACTGCAAGGTTTTAAAGTGTGATGTAATATACTATGAATAATAGAGGAAATATACTGCCGTAAGTTTTTAGCATTGGGGAGGGCATGCCATCAGGTCCGCAGGATAAGGGAAGTTCCTAGCGTTTAGCGCATACGCTTATGAACTTTTAATTAAACAAGGCACTTGATGTAGGAACCGTCATGTGCGGCTGACTGGCACTAGCGTTGAAACCTGAAGCTTTATATAAAGATGAGAAATTGGCAGCAAAGCATTCTGCGGCTGCTTGGACTTCTACTCCGCTAGAGTCGAGTAGGCGAAAGCACCCTCCACGTTCACTAGAGCGCCTGCGGTTATATTCATAAATTCCGCCGGCCAGTTCAGTGCGCTGTTTTCCAAGAATGCTATATTTGAGTCGTGATCCAGCTTATAGAGGCGTTTGCAGACAGCCCGAAAAAAAAGCGGAATTATTATCTCTGCTTCTGGATTTTCTGGATTTTCGGTGCGCGCGATCTTTTTACTCTAAGCCAGTTATACGTTCAGATGAGAACCAGTAGGGGTATTTAGAGCGTTTAGGACTATATTGGGGAATTTATTTGCGCATGCTGCTGAAAACAAGCCCCGCAAACTGTTCTACTTGGGTATCAGCATTAGTTTTGTCTGTGGCCAAGGACCATCTGGCGGCAGACAAGAAGTCATATAAACCAACAGAATCAACACCCTTTAAAGCAACGCGAGAGGACTCATTTGTTCCACTGGAAGCGCTCTGCCTCAGGGCTGACGAAGAGGCGGTTGTCTTTAGTGAGGGCTGAAAATTATCCGGACACACAAGGGAAATGTCTGAACGAGAGATATAACTTAACCATTCCAGAGGAAATGTCTAAGACGCTGCCACAGGAATTGTCAATCCAGTTATGCTGCTGAAGGGAACAGAAGGACAGAAAGTCTGACAGCTGGCTGCATTTGTTTTTTTATGTCACGATTGTAATGTTAATATTGAGTGTTCAATCCCAGGTATATTAATATCACAAAGAAGGTTTACTCTGTGCTTGCTATGAGAAGAAATCACACTTTCGATAGACCAGAGGACCTCATCAACCAAGACAGGCGAAATATTTGGGGGTATATAGAAGCATTCAAATAATGTTTCACAGCGTGCTAGGCTGACTTCCATCCATAGCAACTCCTGTAAATCTTTGGTCGCTGCACCGAACACATCTCCGTGAACTGTCAACAGCAATCAGCATGCCACCACCTTTTTGCTTAGGTCCACTGAAGATCAGGTCACTGTGAAAGAAGTTCTGGTGCGATGGAAAAAAGACTGGCGATAAAATTTCACTGCAGAGCCAAGTTTCGGAACTACAAGAATAGGAAGCGACGACGAAATGACATTACAGACAAATTCACGTGCTTTGGTATGAAGTCCACGAACATTTTGCCAAAATATATCCAATTTACGCACCACTTTGACCCTTGCGGGCTATCTCGGGAGCATGAAGCATGCCATTGTGTAGCACCCCATGGAACGGTTTGAACAGGCCTCCCATTCGCCATATTGATGGGTCGTTCAGTCGTTTAAGGGCTTCATTATTGACGTCGTCATCAGCGCAGGCGTGGGACGAGGCAAAAGAATCATGTTTCGTCTTGAGACGTTTGCAGGCAATTGGAGGTGCTCCGAGGGTTGAGATGTTCGCAGTCAGATTAGCAGGAGAGAGCTTGGGCACAAAAATGGCTTTCGGTCGCGGCGTGCTTTTAAACTTAATCTACGATATTTAATTGCTCTCCCGAGCTACAAGGCCGGTAGGCCGACTTTCACTCGCTGTTGCCATGCAACAGCGGTAGCCCTCGCCGAAGCAGTTCGGATGCTCGCAGCATACGTTGTCCTGGACTGGGGGACCGGCATCGCATCAGGATAAATAGGCGAACACGGCTTGCGCTCAGTGCAATGCCAATCACGTAAGGAACGCACCCTCGACCAATAGCGGACCTATGGCCTCCTGACATTGTCCAAGCGGTGCGTCTGAGCAAGAACTGTCAACGCCTCACGTGGTAGGTTGAGTCAACGCTGGCACGGAATGGCCGATCTGCCCGCGTTGCGTCTGAATCTGAAGTGCATGCGAATTGTTGCTTAGATCAACGAAAATGCCACAAATTTTGCATCGTGAATTCAAGCCAATAGCAAAAGTATTCGCGTCCACCGATGACAGATGTGTTTCACGGCTGGACACGTTCTCGACGCGAAAGAACATGCTTTTTTTTGTGCGTGCTCGATTAGCGACGTTAGAAGCAATGGAAACACACATAAAGCGTTTCTTAGGACATCGACATACCGTACATGAAGGTGCGCGTTGACATACGAATTCAATAAAGTCTGCTGGAACGATTCGGCTCGGCATTTGAGTAGCTCGCTCTATCGTGACACTGTGCTGACGCTCTCGCGAGCTCTTGATTTTCGCTTACTTTTGCGCGCTCAAAGTGATTAGCCGCTTCTCGAGCACTTAGGTAATGATGAAGTGGGCCTATTATATTCAGGCTACTGAAATGTCAGTGCATTTCGTTGGATCACTGTTGCTGCGGCCACACTCTGAAGGATGCCAAATGGAAAACTAAGATTGAAGGGCACGTTAAGGTTGACATAAATCCAGATTCTTGTACCACGGCCCTCCTCACGGTGGACTTCTGGCGTATTTTTATTGTGCACTGCAGGGCTATTGCAAGCCGGTGACAGGCATCACACTAACGAAGGAAATTTAAGAATATGAACAGAATGAAATAGTCTTGAGTTGCAAACAATAGTTAATCGGTCCGGTTAGCCAGGCACCACAACTCCATGTAAACGGCATCTCCCAGGTAGCCAGATAGGCGATGCAGGCAGCAGATAGGCGATGAAGCCAATGAACCGTCGGCGAAGGAATCGAGCGAGGCATCGAATCAGCGATGCCAGCAGGAATGTCAACGTACGAGTACCGCAAACACAGTTGCCGGTGATTTGAGCACTGCCGGCTAAACAAGGCTCACGACGCGAAACGGAAAGCGTAAGTGTCGGTTCACGTGCTTCAAAATTCAAAAGGATTCATTCTCTCATTGAAAACGCCAGTACCATGCTGTGCCTCGACCAGATTCAAAGCTGAGAACTGCGTGTCTTACAACTTTCCTATTTACCATCCGTCCAATAGTTAGTCTTCTTCGACAGGTAGCGCACCATCTTTGGCAAGCTCCATTGTCAGGACCGTATAGCCTACGCCTATTCTGCGGATACAAGCGCGTTTTCTATGCGCAGACGCTCCTTGTCACTCCGCAGCCGCGCCACTTCATCGCTGCGGAAGGACATTCCTTCGAGACGCTGGAGAAGGCCACGGAAGGAAGCTCCTTCCCTGGCCTTCCGGGGAGAGGAACGCCCTGTGGAAGGGTCGCTGATGGGGAAGCAGCGTGCATGTTGGCATCGCTAAGCCTGACCGCAGGAATGTTGGCTTTCCAGTAAGAGTTATGCGGGTAAGCACTCTCACCAGACATTAAAAGCTCGAGGTCCTTGGCGGGCCATGCAACACACTTGATGTGTGCACGTTTATGGCAGGAAAAACAGTGATGAAACTGTTTGTCGGAAGAAGACGGAGCACAGAATTCAAACGTCTGTACTACGCACTACCTTGCGAATAAAACAATAATAAGAAAATTTTACTAATAAAGACAGCATCAACAACAACAGAGGGATTGAATACATAGATTATTCACGCTGCGCCATTAGTAAAATCGCATGAAATTTCCCCTTTATTCTTAGTCGATGTTGTGTCCACTAATTTTGTACACATAGATACTTATTCAAACTTATTCAAACTTATTCAATACTTATTCAAACGTTTTACTTACAATAGCCGGAAGAAAACAATTCCGCTCCTTTTAAGGGATAATGGGCTGCTGATTTGCAATAGATGTTTAGAACTAAGGTACATAAACCGGAATGAGCATTGACAGGAATGTACAAGAGTGATGTCAAGATAAGTGTATGGTATTCAGAGGTATCGCCACTTGCTTTCTCTTCTCTAGCCACACTTTTTTCGGCAATCAAAGAAATATGTTTACGAAAAATTGGTTGATTAAGCTCTTTCTAGAGTTACTGAACCCGTCGGAAACTAAGCAGTTTGTCGCATTTAAATGATTACCAGTACTGGGGTAGCGCAAATGGCATGCGGAACTCTCCACTTGTTGTTTCAGAAGAGTAATCTGTTTAAAAAATAAGAAATGAATAGGAATGATTGCTGAGGAAGAGAGTTTTAAGCGATCAACGAGTTCATACTTTCATGCATTGATGTCGTGTTACCAGAAGACTAAACAGTCACTTTTGGTGCCTTCTCCACAGCTTGCAGACTGCCGTGTGTGATATTGTTACGTAGGAAGACGCAGACGAAAAGCTATGTACAAATATATTTACAAGGAAAATACGCTGCGCTTGGCCAAGAGGCAACAGCCCGCGCTAGCTTCTAATCGTCGTCGTCGTCTTCACACTGCTGGCCTTTCGTGATCGCGCATATTGTGCCGTAGCACTACCCCCGGCTGCAAAAGCGCCGTCCCGGAGCGACTAAAGATAGGACTCGGAAGCAGTGTAGTAGGCCTTGAGCCTACTGACGTGTACGACATCACTAGATGCCACAGGAGAGGACGAGGTTGAGGCCACAGGAGCAATTTCGTAAGTCACAGGCGTCACCTGGCGCAGCACGCGGTAGGGCCCTGTGTATCGCGAAAGGAGCTTCTCTGAAAGTCCGACGTGACGAGAGGGCGACCACAGGAGCACGAGCGCACCAGGTGAAAACTGTACGTCACGATGGCGGGCGTTGTACTGACACTGCTGAGTGGTCTGTGAGGCCGTCAGTCGAGCACGGGCAAGCTGGCGTGCATGGTCAGCGAGGGCGATGGCGTCGCGCGCATAATCGCTTGTTGAGACCGCAGCAGGAGGAAGTGCCGTGTCTAGGGGCAAGGTAGGTTCGCGACCGTACAGTAGATAAAAGGGAGAAAATCCGGCGGTGTCGTGCCGGGAAGAATTGTACGCAAGTGTTACGTAAGGAAGGGCAATGTCCCAGTCGTGGTGGTCCTTGGAAACGTACTTGGCCAGCATATCGGTAAGAGTACGGTTTAACCGCTCTGTCAGGCCATTGGTTTGAGGATGGTATGAAGTAGTCAGTTTGTGTTGAATGGAGCAGGAACGCACAATGTCAGCGATAACTTTCGAGAGGAAGTTTCGACCACGGTCAGTAAGCAGCTGTCGCGGGGCGCCATGACGCAAGATAATGTCACGCAAGAGAAAGTCCGCGACGTCAGTGGCGCAGCTGGTAGGGAGAGCCCGAGTGATAGCGTATCGGGTGGCGTAATCAGTCGCGACGGCTACCCATTTGTTCCCAGAAGATGACGTGGGAAAGGGACCGAGCAGGTCTAATCCAACACGAAAGAACGGTTCCACAGGGACGGTGATCGGCTGGAGATGACCGGCAGGTAGCACCTGAGGTGTCTTCCGACGCTGGCAGGGATCACAGGCAGCAACATAGCGTCGAACGGAGCGAGCGAGACCAGGCCAATAGAAGCGGCGGCGGACGCGGTCGTACGTGCGGGTTACCCCAAGATGTCCTGAAGTGGGTGCGTCATGCATCTCAAAGAGCACAGTCTGTCGCAGCTGTTTTGGCACAACAAGAAGAAGGTCAGAGCCGTCAGGGAGGAAGTTCCTTCGATACAGAATGCCACCCTGGAGGACATATCGGCGAACGGATGCGTCGGTAGGTGTAGAGCGCAGACGCTCGATAAGTGCTCGCAGCGATAGGTCTCGGTACTGCTCATCGGCGATGTTACCGAAGGCAGAGACAGAGAAAATGCCGTTGGCGCTACTACTGTCGGCGTCGTCAGGCTCGTCGACCGGGTAGCGAGACAGGCAGTCAGCGTCCTTGTGTAGTCGGCCAGATTTATAGGTGACAGTATACGAATATTCTTGGAGGCGTAAGGCCCAGCGACCAAGTCTTCCTGTAGGATCTTTCAGTGAGCATAACCAGCAAAGCGCGTGATGGTCTGTGACAACGGAAAAGGATCGGCCATATAAGTATGGGCGGAATTTCGCAACCGCCCAAACTAGGGCCAGACACTCACGCTCAGTGATGGAATAGTTGCGCTCCGCGGGTGAGAGGAGCCTGCTGGCGTAAGCGATAACACGGTCGTGGCCACGCTGGCGTTGTGCCAGTACTGCTCCAATTCCGTGACCGCTGGCATCAGTACGGACTTCGGTAGGCGCAGAAGGATCGAAATGGGCCAAAACGGGAGGCGTTGTGAGAATGTCGATTAGATGAGAGAATGCAGAGGCCTCGTTATCGCCCCACTGGAAAGGAGCGTCTTTTTTCAAAAGGTCGGTTAGTGGTCGTGCTATGGCGGCGAAATTTCTCACGAAACGGCGGAAGTACGAACAAAGGCCGATGAAGCTGCGCACATCCTTGACACACTTCGGAACAGGGAAGTGCGTAACAGCATGGATCTTGCCTGGGTCCGGTTGCACTCCGTTCGCGTCAACGAGATGTCCAAGGACGGTAATCTGGCGACGGCCGAATTGGCACTTCGATGCGTTGAGTTGCAGACCGGCTCGCCGAAAAACGTCCAGGACTGCTGAGAGGCGCTCGAGGTGCGTAGCGAACGTTGGGGAGAATACGATAACGTCGTCCAAGTAGCACAGGCACGTGGACCATTTGAAACCGTGAAGAAGGGAGTCCATCATGCGTTCAAAAGTGGCAGGGGCGTTACATAGACCGAACGGCATCACTTTTAATTGATAAAGACCGTCGGGTGTGACAAAAGCAGTCTTCTCGCGGTCGAGATCGTCCACGGCAATCTGCCAGTAGCCGGAGCGAAGGTCAATAGAAGAGAAATAGCGAGCACCGTGGAGGCAGTCAAGGGCGTCATCAATCCGAGGTAGGGGATACACGTCCTTTTTGGTAACCCTGTTAAGGTGCCGATAATCCACGCAAAAGCGCCATGAGCCATCCTTCTTTTTGACCAGTACTACAGGTGACGCCCATGGACTATATGATGGTTCAATAATGTTCTTGGCAAGCATTTTGCGAACTTCTGCGTGAATAACTTGACGCTCAGCTGGTGACACTCGATACGGGCGGCGATGAATAGGAGGGGCATCGCCGGTATTAATGCCATGTTTGACAGCTGTAGTTTGGGCTAAAGGACGATCGTTAAAGTCAAAAATATCGTGGTAGGAAAACAGAACGCGGTAGAGTTCACGAGCGTGCTCGGAGGGCAAGTCGGGGGCAATCATTTTCCGTAAGTCAGCTATGGTACAATTTGCCGACTGCGATGGTAGAGGAGTATCGGATGAAGTGTCGTCTACTGCAATGGATGCTACTGAGTGATCCCCGAATGAACAAAGCTGGGCCAAAGACATCCCACGTGGCAGCACTTGTGTCGTCAAGCCAAAGTTGACCACTGGCAGGCAGACGCAATTCGCCGTAATAGATAAAACTGTATGGGGTACTGTGATCCCATGTGTAAGGAGGACGTCTTGCATAGGAGCCGCGATGTAGTGACCGTCGGGGACTGGTGGGGATGACACTAGGTCAACGTAGGTCAGTGCCGAAGGTGGCAAGCGAACGAAGTCGGCGGAACTGAGGCGACTGGGGTGTGGTTCAGCAGGATCCAGAACAGGCAGGTCAAGGCGGAGAGTACTGGCGGAACAATCGATGAGAGCAGAATGTGCGGAAAGGAAGTCTAAGCCGAGGATGATGTCGTGGGGACAGTGGGCGATGACTGTGAATAGCACGATTGTTGAGCGATCGGCGAAGGAGACGCGGGCGGTACACATACCAATTACGGGGGCTGTTCCGCCATCGGCGACACGGACAACAGGCGTCGTGGCGGGCGTGATAATTTTCTTGAGCCGGTTACGAAGGTCAGCGCTCATTACGGACAAATGCGCCCCAGTGTCTATGAGAGCAGACACAGAAACACCGTCGACTTGCACGTCAAGAAGGTTCAGATGAGTGGGCAAAGTCAGTAGAGGATTTGGCGGCGTAGGGAGCAATGCAGCGTCACCTCGAGGCGCTGCATCGTCTAGTTTTCCGGCTGGGAGCGGCGTCCGAAGGGAGTCGGCGAATAGGAGCGACGGGGCTGGGGAGAGCGAGATTGTCGTCGTTGGGGCGAAGGCGAACGAGAATAGGGGCGGTTCGTTGCAGGAGAATCAGTGGCGGCATTATCGGAGCGTGCGGCATAGGGACGAGAAGGGCCACCTGAGGGGCGAGAGTAGGCAGTATAAGTAGGCCGGCTCGGGGAACTCCAGCGACTACGACAGTGCCGAGAAATGTGCCCGATTCGATGGCAGTGGAAACAAATAGGCTTGTCGTCAGCAGTGCGCCATTCAGATGGGTTGCGGAAACGTGGTGGGTAAGAAGATGCGGGACGGGGCGAAATCGAAGAAGCCGGGCGGGTATTAGGGCGATGGGCCGAGCAGATGGTGTGAAGACCCATGTTTTCAAACTCCTGGCGGACAACTGCCTGGATCAGTGAGACCGTGACTGCAGATGTGTTGGTGGGACTGGAGTCGAAGGCAGCCGGATAGGCGGCCTCGATCTCACGCCGGACGATCCTGGTAACATCGGCAGTGTTGTTGGGACGAGGAGCGTCGGCACAGGAAGATGTCGCTGGGGTGTTGGGCAGACGGGCAAACTGCTGGTCAATACGTCGGCTTTTGGCGAGTTCCAGGCGGCGGCACTCTCTTATAACAGCATCCACCGTCGCTACGTTGTTGCAAACGAGCAAGTTGAAGGCGTCATCGGCAATGCCTTTGAGGATGTGGGAAACCTTGTCTGACTCAGTCATGTGGGTGTCAACTTTGCGGCACAGAGCCAAGACGTCCTGAATGTACGTGACATAGGGCTCTGTTGACGTCTGCACACGGCCGGAAAGCGCCTTCTGCGCGGCAAGTTGTTGACCGTAGGGGTTGCCGAACAAGTCTCGAAGCTGTGTCTTAAGTGAATCCCAACTGGTGAGCTCATCTTCGTGCGTGCGATACCAAACTCGAGGTGTGCCACCGAGGTAAAAGACTACGTTGGCGAGCATAATAGTAGGGTCCCACCGGTTATTGCGGCTGACGTGTTCATACAGGCTGATCCAGTCATCGACGTCTTCCCCATCTTGGCCCGAGAATACGCCAGGATCACGGGGAGCGGGGAGAGTGATGTAGGTCGTCGAAGTGGCAGCAGGTGTCGGAGCCGGCGGAGTCGGGTTGTCGTCGCCGGGAGCCATGAAGGAAGGCTCGACGTACCGTCCACTGCGAAGCTCCGTGACGAGGTACAGGGAACGTCCACCTCCACCAGATATGTTACGTAGGAAGACGCAGACGAAAAGCTATGTACAAATATATTTACAAGGAAAATACGCTGCGCTTGGCCAAGAGGCAACAGCCCGCGCTAGCTTCTAATCGTCGTCGTCGTCTTCACACTGCTGGCCTTTCGTGATCGCGCATATTGTGCCGTAGCAATATTATCTGGACTGAGAGGCGCAAGAGTGCTTACACTTCCGGTCGACGACACTCGAAGCAAGTCGAGTAAGCGTGAAGCTTGAAACACCGAAGGAAACCACCGTGGAGAAGGAAGTCTAAGCGTTATATTGGAAAAAGAAAGATAACCAAGTGGTATAAAAGCAATTTCTTGGAGCTTAAATTTTTACGTCCACGCGCAAACCAGTATGCTGCTTTCGCACCCCTGAGAAAAGACTGTGAATGCGGGACATGGAAATTCAAGACGATGAGCAAAACGTGAACAAGGTGAATGCAGGAGCCTTGTTCACCTTTCACCTTGTTCACGTTTTGCTCTTCGCACCCTTAGGAAGTCACGTGCCCTCTGATGTTTCGAATTTCGATCTCGGCGATTGACCTCATTGCTCTTCTTCTTTCAAACACCTCGGCTACCTAATGTAGAGAGGTAGATACGGAACAGAAAAGACCGTGTTGCAGAAGCAAATACTCGACGAGTAAGGGGCTTGCATTGAGCGCCCACTGGAATGCTTTCTGTAGTGACTATGAGGCGCGATCCCTGCTTCCAAAGTTAAATCTTCCTGACTTCCTAGATGCTAAACACTGTTGGTGGAAAAGCTATCGACATCAGCAAAAATATAGCTTCTGTATTCAAAACAGAAAATGGAGCGCTTGAAAGGAATGGCAACGTACGAGACTTTTGTGATGGGTACGAGAAGTGGACTATCACTACTTGTAACGTCGTATGACTGAGCCATTCGGTTTGGAATGTTTGGAAGAGGCGTGAGAATCTGGAAAGAATTACTACTGCCAAATATAACTGCATCACTTTCTAGCCACACATATCTAAAATAAACCCTAATAAGCACAACAATATCTGTATGATAGGCGTATTTGACTATGTAATTCACCCATCTAATTAATGCCTAATCAGGCCGCGCCTTCTTCAATGTACAAAAAACTTGGGAATGCGATTTTTTTTACATCATCGCCTGCTCAAGACAAACCTATCTGCTATTATTTCAGCAGTCTATAAATGTTAAGACAAAAAATAAATATCCTCGCTGTTATCGAAGTACTTACTGCTTCGAGCTTCTGCGCATCATCCTCAGTACAAAATTTCATAGCGCTATAAGCTCGTTCAAGCGCCGGCTAAGATCCAAATTGTCGGATGCATGAATACTTGCTAATATGTTAGGTGTTACAAGCAGAAAGTTTCTAAAGCTTTCGGCCAATTGTATGCACATTCTATGCACGGTGTAGGCATAGTGTATGCACAGCAATGTTCGAACGCTGCTGTAAGCGGACTAGACCAAACATAACCGTTTTCATCTCATCTGAGACATTTAGTTATTCTCCACGACGTCGAAATATGATGTGCCGCTCACCCTTATCCTCCTGGTCAGGGAATATTCGATATACAGGGTGTCCCACATAAGTTCAGTCAAGCTTTAAAAATAGTCAAATGCCACGTAGCTGCACAGCACCAAGGTAACGTGGCTTACAGTACCTTGGACATACTCGGATTATTTTTCTGCGTTCCGCCTAATTACACATTTAGCCTCGAATAGTTAGTCAACGTCTCAAATATTATAATTAATGAAAAGTGTCAATGATAAAATTGTAGAGAAACATAAAAACCTCTCTTTACAGCTTTGTGTTGGTCAATGCGTCCTACGTAAAAGTGTTTTTCCAACCATTACAGAAGCCCGCGAAAAACACGTAAAGCGCCTCGAGCTGTCAGTCACGCAACAATTTTTCGTGTATTCGAGTGCTTCTTTGGTGATGAAGAGCACAATCGACGGATACAAGATAAGTTTTCAGTATATATCTGTATATGTATACCCTTTCACTGATACAAAACACACAATATGGTCGACAAATTAGGCACATTGCCGTATACACTTCAGTGATCTACAATATTAATAGCTTAGAGGATGTAACGCGCAGAAAGTTCACGTAACTACAATTCATGCGCACGCACGCACAACACACGCAAACACACACACACGTGAACACACATGCAGGGCGCACAGGCTCGTTTATTTTAGTGTCAAAACAAAATCAACGCATTTGGGCTTGTGTGCGTATTCTTTTTTTTTTTTAGACTGCAGAATTTTTTCATGCAGGTGGGCAGAGTGCACAAACAGCCATGAATAAGCACTATTTCTGCCAACTTTCTAATATGGCTTCCTATAATATTAATATAATTTCACAGTCCATTGGAAACAGGGACGAAAGTTATCGAATACGTTAGTAGAAAGCCAATGTATTACAAAGATGTATTCGCCAGAAATGTTAATGTCGCAGCAAGGGAAAGCAAACCCTGTCTTGGCATTCCGTTCTCGAAAGCGCCCGGCAAAAAAGACAGCGGGTGGCTGCTTTTCATGCAAACATTGCATATTCAGGACGTGCCACTGATGGGGTACTTTCCAGTTTAGTGGGACTAATCGTGCCTCATGCATATATATTCAAGCAATAATTACCTAAATGCGAGCCTATGAATATCGTGCTGCAAGCGATGGTCAGGTGCCCTGTTATTTTCCACAGATTTTTCGTCCGCTTCAGCAATTTGCGCTGTTCAGCCTGCATTGAAAGCAGCCGAACAGACGAGCATGCTGTTCCGTAATTAAGCTCATTTGCATACAGACTGATGGCGTCTGAGGCATAAACACGCTCAATATCTGGTCATTTGAATTTCCAACGAAGCACGTAAGCCTCGCGGAACAGGACATAGGAAAACGGAGAGCTAGCTGGTGCTATGAGTGGGGTGTATAACGGCACGAGCGTTGTTTGTTCTGCTAAGCTGATGAGGATCCTACCCTCTTCGCGTGTTTACAGTTATTTGGAGGAGCCCCAGGTTAGCAATCACGAATGGTGACGATGACGGGCCTACCTTCGCTTCTGATGGCGAGAGCCAGGATTAGAGTTGAGAGCGTACGCTCGGGTAGAAAAATAAACGTTAAATTCCCGGAGAGCACTGCCGTTCTCTCACCTGTTCATTCGTGCACGCGGCGCTTCTTCTTGAGGCTGTTTTCAGCTAGTCATCAAGAATATATGCAGCGTGATTACTTCTTTTATAAAGTTTTACGGAATTGTTAAGAATCGCCTGTGGCAGATAGCGTAATTCTTGTCGTCGAGCCGGTTATTCGAAGAGACAGACATTACTACCACGAGAAATAGGAACACATATTCGACAAATTAACGTAAATTCTCTAATTATCTTTTTAATTGATTACTTGCAATTTACGAATTGCAGCCGTTGGGCTTGCGGGACGTATACACTTGAAATGAACTTCCAGGATGGCACCAGTTTCGAGATACTCTTTCAAAAAGTAAAACACGGGGAAGGCGGAAGATGGAAATTCAAGACCATGAGCAAAACGAGAACAATGTGAAAGCAGGAGCCAACGTTTTGACAAGTGGACTTTTCTTCTTCAAGGCCTTGAAGAAGACAAGTCCACTTTTTGAAACGTTGGCTCCTGCTTTCACCTTGTTCTCATTTTGCTCCTCGACTTTCACAAAGTGTTCGATGAAATATATGGGGCTTCCAGTTACTTTTGTGCTTCAATGCATAAAATAGCGTTTTGTTAAAAAAGTTAGTAGAAGAAGAATGCTTTCTTACGGCGAGTTTCATGGTGCATATCTCTAAACTGGTGCCTTCTGGAAATTAATTCCAAGTGGATATGCCTTGCAAGCTCACCCGCTACAATTGCAATATGTGCCTTAAAGTAATAACTTAAAAAAATAATTAGTGGATTTTTATTAAGTAGTTGAATAGATGTTTCGAATTCTCGTGCAAAGAATGCCCACCGCTAAGAAAAATTCAGTTCAGGGACTAGAATAGTGTTATCTGCAACAGGCCATTTTTAAAGATTCCGTAAAACTTAGAAATGATCGCTCTGTGTAGCTATACAATCAAGGCTCAATTGTTTTCAAATGTTTTGCTTCTAGCGAGTTCACAAGTATCTTGAAGATTTAATTTTAGGGGAACTGTTATAAGACTGAGACCAACTATACTGTAACGAATTATAGGATGCAGCACAGAAACTCTGTAACTTCGTTGCCCATGCATGTGTTTAGTGAGTGTTCCAGTATACAGCGATGCAAGCGAAAAAAGAAAGTGTACTCAATGCCGCAACCACTATAAGGGCAAAAATACTCGTTTGTGCACTAACACTAATGAAAGCGTTTAAGTTGAAAGAAAAAGAAAAGCTGGAAATTTCGCTAAGCGAACTGAAGAAATGAACATATCCTACATATCAGACGAGGCACAAATGTAATTATATATTTCTTGTCTTTCCGAGCATTAGAAATACAGCTCTTGTAAAGCCAGTGCACTTCCAGACGTGTATTGTTCAAACATTCAAACAGAAAGCGTGTATTGTTCAAACATTGACATGTCTCAGAAGTCTAAGTAACTACTCTTCTGAAAGAGAAAGGTTCAACCAAATGTCAGTGCTAAGTATTGAAGGTCGGCGTACATAGTGGTTCAATTACTTTGATGAATAAATGCTGACTACACCTCTATTGTGTCTCATTTCATGTTCATTATTCGCTCATTTCGTATCATATTCGTATCGTATTCCACGCGCAATTTCATCAAAGTTGTTTTGTTTTATACGTTTACGGTTGGTTGAACCCTTTCTTTTCTTGGACGTAATTACAAAATAGTTAAACTCATGATGCAAAAAACTCGGTGAAGGCTGCAAGGAGGACCTTGTCTCCAAAAGCACACAAACACGATACGTGCGGTGAATAAAATACGCGTGGAATGTGCAGGAACATCCGCGATACCCCGCGCGTGCATGTAACTTAGCGCATACTCGGAAGAAGATGCTAGCACGAAAAAATTACGCTCTCTATTAGCCCTGAGTTTTTATGCCCACTTATACTTCTTTTCGATTATATCTTTAGTAGCTGACAAGAGCTGAGTGTTTTCAGCATGAATAAGTACCATTGGATGCAATTTTGAGGTTCGTACAACGTCTACAAGTCAAATAGGCAGCTGTTTTCTGGCAGTGGTTACAATATAGCCAGGCCCCAGATAGGCTGAACCCGTGCCAACTAAAAAAAAAGAAGTCCTTGTCTTTAAAATGCACCTTATTTTTCAGCAAAAAGGACGTGGGTTCGAATGTCACAGCAATACACCCAATTGAAGAAATCAGTTAACTTCATTGTTTTCCGTAACTCTGAATTTCATCTACAGAGAACTATTAAGTACTCTCCTGTCTAAATCCATTAGCGAAATTTGTCTGCAGCACTCCTCTAATCGCATGCAAGCTTCCCCAACTGTATCTCTGCGCTGTAAGACGATGACAAAATGATAAAAATGACGATGGCGACATTACAACGGCGACGACAGCAACATGACTAAGACAGCAACATGACAACGACAGATTGACCATGACACGACGACGATGATGTGATGGGAATGAAGATTACATGCGTAGTTGCATAAGAAAAGGAACGAAGAAAACGCTGTTTCGAGCCGATAGCTGGTACGGTAGTGAAACGTTAGTTATACCTCGCGTGCTTCTGAATGATGTCACAGAGTCATCATGAAACATACCAGGTTTCCACCATATATGTCTGCATTGCCTTGACCTCTCTCTTAGACTTTGTCCCCTATCTGGACGATCTCGAACCGAGTCAACAGTGCTTTGCCGCCTGTGGCTTGACTTCGTTTTAAGAAAATAATTTGCTGTCCGTTTCGGAAGCGACGATGAGGCTGCTTGTGACGATTGCGGCAGGGAGAAAACTGTCAAATATGTTCTTTGCCGTTGTCCACCCTACAGTGGAAAATGGCAGTCGCTCGCGATCGTGTTGATGATGCTGAATTTGCTGCACATTTGCCAACACATTTCACCACACATCCGTCTGAAACGACATTAACAAAGTAAAGAAATGATACCACCCCTGGCTAATGATCTCATATCCTAACAAACGTAAACTTGTGTCCTTCTCTTACTACCGTAACCCCCTCAGATTTGCTTATTCAATCGCTAACGTTCCAATAGAATCAGCCCAATCATTCAAATACCTCGGTGTCACTCTGTCGCGCGAGCTGTTCTGGCGCTTGCACACTACTAGGATCATTTAGGCTGCTAATGAATGATTGGGATTTATGAGGAGACATCTACGTCTCATTCCGGAACATGTAAAATCTTTGGCTTAGAAATCATTGGTAAGATCGAAACATAAGCATTTTTTTTTAATTATAGGGTTTTACGTACGAAAACCACGGCTTGATTATGAGGCACGTCGTTTGGGGGACTCCGGAAATTTGGACCACTTGTTCTTTAACGTGCACCTAAATCTAAGTACACGGGTGTTTTCACATTTCACCGAAACTTGACTATGCATCTCCCACTTGGAACACGCATCGAACTGATAGTATAAGTACACTCGAGTCGGTACAAAATTGGGCTGCTAGGTTTATTCAATCTTCATATTCGAGCGATATCAGCATTTAGTCATTGAAAGCAATATCTCGTTTATCAAAGATTGCTTTCCCTAGGGAGGTTGCCAGCCTTTCCTTGTTACGTTTATTTTTCTACAGTTCACTTAATCGTGCATCACGCACACTTCATACATATCTCATCGCACCGGTCATGCGCTTCAAGCATGACGCGCACGTACTCGAACCACCACTTTTGAACATAGTTTTTTACACGAGCAGCATATGACTGGAACGGTGTTGCACGCCATCACAGTCATCACAAGTCCGTCAGCCCCTGCCGAAGGTATTGTCACCAATATTACACAACGAGCAGCTGTTTCTCAGAGTTATTTCTTATACGCCCTTTATGTAATACACCTGCAATGGTGTTTTTAAAGAAATAAAGAACCGTCAGGACTACTGGCCGCGTTCCTAACAGACAATCTTTGAACGCCGGCTCATAATTGTGAGAGCCGAAGTTGCTCAAGGTGCGATTGAAGTTGCCATGTTCTAGTGGCCTGTTAGAGACACTGCTACTCCAAGGCATTCGCGACCCTCTCCACATCCACCCCCCGGCCCGCGCGTCTGCTTTCTTTCCCCGCTATCCATTCCGACTTTCTTTACCCTCTTAGCCTTACCCAGTGTAAGCTAGCAAGCCAGAAGCATCTCTTCTAGTGGACCTCCCTTTTTACCCAGTTCACTTTCCTCTCGTTAGCGGAAGGACACAGTAAGGCGTTTATCGATTTGCTGCCGTGGTAAAATTATCTGGGTTTAAATGGGCTATTGAGCTCCTCCATTAGATTAAGACAAAGCACTAACGTCCGGTATTTGAAGAGGCTCATTTTTTGCCACGCATTCTAGTAATGTCTCAACACGACGGGATGTGGCATCTGCTCCTTCATTGCGGGACCCTGAGATGATACGCGCGCCAGCTAAACGGCTATTGCGTGATCTCAGTTCGTACCTCAACAGCGTGGTTTGGGATATTGCTTGTGAAATTTGCCCTATGCTCAGCGGTTGCTCATTGCAGCCTTCATATTGTAAAACGCATTAGTTAATGTATTGCCAGAGGCGACCGTTTGCACTTCTATACAAGCTCGGCGCATTGCGCACGCTTGTGTCTTGTCCCACAATTCATAGCTGTTTAACGAAGGAAAAGATTTTCCCAAATTGGGCTTGGAATCATTAGCTAGTGATCGGCATTTATTAAGGAAGTGTTTCATTTTTTCAAACCACATTGTATTAAAAGCAACTACTGATACGTGATGCGCTTTTTAACAAGAACAACAAAACAAGTTCATAATCTTGCAAATAGTAATACGAAGCTCCCACTGAATTTACGAAGGTTGGCTTTGCGTGTAGAACTTACTTGGCCCTGCAGTAGTCGGAAAGCACGGCTCCACAAAACTCGCACCCGTCTTCCGTCTCATTCCTTCTTGTCAGGCTTGTCTCACTACAGCGCGGTCACTGTACAAAATTGGCGCGAAGCCCTTTCACCACCGTGTCCCACACCTGTCCTTGGGTAATGTGACATACGTGGCGATGAAAACGAACAGTGAGGCCACTTGCCTCGGAATCGATAGCGTCATTTATAGGCAACCACGCTCCTGGTGTAACGTTAGAGCCATCAGAAAATTGTCGCAGACGTAAACGTATAGGCTCACTAAGAGAAAAAAATTGACTCACCATCTGGCCCTGCGAAACCGAATTTCTGGCGAAAGTGTTTAAGACCACCACTACAAGTGCTATACCTGTACTGTAATGTGCGCAACGTAGTCTGCATACCTGTGTTTACTCTTCGGTACACGTTATGGCGTATCATCGCAAGATACGACCCGCTGATGAAGGGCATAGTACAGCTACGCGCGGCTGCAACCAGACAACATCGGGCTGAGCAGAGCGCTGTGCAGAGGGCAGGACGAGCCGTAACACAAGTCGCAGCTGGCCGTCGAAGCCGTGCGGGCAGTTCCGATTGTTGGATAGCGGAAAAAATGTTTTTTTTTTGTTTGTTTTTTGAGGATGCTGAGGCTTCGCCTTTAAAAGTGGGACGCGATAGCATTCAAAGAACCTTACTGATTTTCTTGCTTGCCGGCACCTGCAGCTTATGTAGCGGTAACGTTTACCGCAAAACGATGGCTGCGAACGCTATGCCCGAAGGCGAGCTTTCTGGTAGAAACGCGGCCTCTTGCGTGGGCCGATCTACTGTTATTGTTTCGAACTTTTAATATTTCAGTCTGCGAAGAGCTAACACAAAGGGCGTGCGCTGTCGGTGTTTCTTTTTTACTACATTTCTTTGTGGGCTGCCGCTCCCAAAATTCCGACGAACTACTTTGTAAAGAATAAAATACAAGCAATTTTGGTGGTAGAGAAGTGGTTACGTATGCGTGGTTCGCAATTTGCTTCGAAATTCTTCTTGCCGAGGCGACGTCCGACGCGAGACGGCGGATTTTCTGTGCCACGGGCTCCTTAACGCTGTCGTGTTAAAAGGTGTGTCCTGTTGTAATGTTGTAATAAAATGTTGTAATCGGCCGCGGTGGCATCAGTCAGGGACTGTGTCTGGGATTGGCATAGAAAATACACGAGGAAAGGGCTTCGAACGCCGTCACCCGTGGAAACTGAAGCGTCCCGTTCCCGAGAGCTAGGGCCATTCGGCCCAGACAAGCGGCCGAGAATGGAAATACGGCTGAGACATGCGATCCCATTGCAGCTCGCCTGAGGTGGCAGGCTGCGCCTGTTTATTACAGCGAAGCTGCGTACCTCTACCTCCGAAATTTTCTTGTCGTTGTGGTAAGCAAAAAACTCATCATACGTGGACCAATCCCGGAGATAGTGCAATGCCGGGCCGACCCGCATCGGAGGGGAAGCAGGCGTTAAGCACTACCCATACATGGGCCGATCGCGAAGATAGTGCAATACCGGCCCGACCCGAGGCGGAGGTGAAGCAGCGTTAAGCACTCTCCATACGTGGGCCAATCCCGAAGATAGAGCAATGCCGGGCCGACCCGCGGCGGAGGTGAAGCAAGTGTTAAGTGTTAAGCACTGCACATGCGTGGACCAATTCCGAAGATAATGCAATGCCGGACCGACCTGCGGCGGAGGTGCAGTTCGCCATTAAGGGACCCGCATACACAGCTTCGCTGTTCTTCCTTCTTCACAGAGTGGAAGGGCACTGCGATTTTTTTTTTAATCCAGTGGCCGTGGTTCTAGGGTACACGACTGGAAGAGACTTTGTGGCAAAGGCCCTGTACTGCGTGGTGCCAAAACTAGAGGTCCTATGAAGCTGCTCCTCCAGCTTACGCTGTGACTGTGTTGCGTGTGTCGCAGAGGCTTATGACTTTTCCCTTTCCCGCTCCTCGTATTCACGCTGCTCCACGGGGGTCCTAACTAAGCGTTGCGTACCCACAGCGGTGCTACAACAGCAGTGAAATGCGTTGCTAGGCTGGTTCTTTTACCCACGAAAAGCCAGGGACGTCTCTCGCCACTGCGCAGGAAGTCCTCGCCGTGGCGGCTTGCGCAACAGTAATCTTTAACAGGAAACTTATGAGGGGTGTGCTCCATGCTTGGCATTGTTATCAAGAGCTCCTTATCATCAATTACGTCTTTTAGATGCGTGTTTTGTGCTTGTTCTTTATTGAAAGGAATGCTCTTCTGTAAGTTGTATGCGTGATTCTAAAGAATCTATGCACTTCTTTTCGCTTTACTTTGCTGAGTGCTCGAAGGCTCTGCCTTACGGGGCTACGAGCCACTGCTCTAGCTTTCCACTGCCGCTGGAATCGGTTCACTTGTTTGCTAGCCGACGCGGACAGGAAAAATGCCGACCACTGAGAGGCTCACAGATCCGCTGTGAAAACATAAGTAACATTGCCATATAATGTACAAACAACCTGGACCATCCAAAACTAGGAAGAGGGTTAAGGAGACGAAATTGGGCTGGAAAGTGAGATTGGGAGGGGTGATCTTGTGAGGAGGGGTATAGGGGATGCGTGCGTAGAGTGAAAGGAAAGGGCGCGAAGACTGGCGCCATAGGCGGGTGGCAGAGACAGTGGTACAGGGAGCGCGCTTTAGATTACCGCCTAAGTTTGCTTGCAACTCCGTTCTTCCCCCCTTTCTCATACGCCTGTTTGAACGCCAAGATCGATGGTTTAGTGAATCGATTGCTATTAGCGCTCGCTTTGCCGTCGCTTGACCTGGAGCGAAGCTGAATCGGCGGCATCAGCTCGCTTTCCACGTTCAGGACCACTGCGTAATGGCCCGATTGCGTACTCGGATGCCGCCGCTGGTGAGGCAGCCAGCCCTGCGGTCTCTTCTGTTTCCTGAACCCATTTCCTTGTTTTCTGCTTTGCCTGTTCCCTTTTTTTGTTCTCCTTTTCGGTGTATGCGTCTCTTCTGCCATCCTGCCACATCGCCATTGTAGCTGTTCTCAATTTCTGCTTTGTTCCTTTTTTGTTTATCTCAGATGCTCCAGCTGTGGCTAAGCACAGCTCGGGTTGCGCGACGCTTGTGCGCGGCTCATTTCCTTCTCGTCTTTTTTTTTTCTTCGTTATGGCGAGAGATTCTTTTCGTCACGGCCGATGTGGCCGGCGCAGACTCATGACGGTTACATATACTGTCTGTGCCGATGTTACGAGGCGCTTAAGACGGATGACAATGGCACGGAACTCTCGCACGTGGTGCCCCGGTATAGAACGACAGAGTGAGAAATGGTTGTACTTGTCCGGGAAGCTTTCGATTCTCCTCGAGCGCGGAGAACGCGGAGAGCAGAATCGTAACCTAATAGAAGATAGGAAACAATTTTTCTAGGGACATGGTGTATCGTCGATGCAGTGGTCGGTCGAAACATCGAATCTGTTCGTCTGTTCGTGCGAGCACTGATTGGTTGACGCTGCCAATTTTATAGAAGAGTACCTACGCGAGAATTCAATGCGCCAGTGACTTTGTGTATATGGAGATAGAAACCACGTTTGATCCCATGCACTGGAAAGAACGTCAGTGTGCGTACGTTGTGAGAGAAAAAAATTTCTCCAGAAAGCTAAATTTTGCGCAGCCTACTAAAACCAAAATGTTAGCAGATATAGTTTAACAGATACGGTTTATGATTTGCGGAATAAAGCTGCACTCTTAGTTTACTTTTTAGCTGTCATCATTACTCGCCTTTAGGGAACTGTCGTTGCTATAGCACATTATAAAGGCGGTAAAGACCGATTGAATTTCTCAGCCCCACGCCACCTGTTTCGCCGCAAGTGAACCATGCTACGAGGATACAGTCTGTTGCCCGTGCTTTCATTTCGCTCTATAGATTCTATGGAAGCGCCCCCTCCATATGAAAACTAAAATGCACTTAAAGTATTATCGAACGTTTTGTCTTCTTCTGTGATGCAGATGTTACAGTAATGCCTTCGTAAATCTATGTGGGTCAATGCGTGTACTGTTAAGCGATTCATAATAGTGCGGGGCATCCGTCATCTTTACGACCGACAGCCGCACCCCTCCAACTAAACATACTTCGATAGTGGGTACTTAGGCGCGGTGAAGCTTGCATGCCTCCCTACCAAGCAGGTAAGCGTCACTGTGTGACGGTCCTATCGCATTGATTGGGAAAAACTGCCCCGCAAATCTCCTTTGCCAGCCATAACGACCTCACGACGAAGAAAGAAGGGTGAGAGGGGCCACGTAATAAGAAGCAGCGCAGATCGATAGAAATCGGACTCCTTAAGAAGAAAGATCGCCCGATAGCTTTTCCTGCAGTCAAATCTGTAATTAAATTTAAAAAGAAACTTCGTGTTGTGTACCAGGTGTTTGAGCCGCAGTGAGCACCTGCACGCATGTGGAGGGCCTGAGCGAATCAAAGACGTTCACTTATATTCTAGTCGCCCTCAAGAAAGACAAAGGGCCTCCATGGCTTATTGGGCGGACGAGCGATGGGGATGGTCTTCAAGTAGCACTCGCACAGACAATGGCCGATCGTCCAGTCCTCGCAATGCGATAGAAAATTTTTGTCTTTCCGACTGAAATCGGTGACAATGGCGCAATAAATGTTCGATGTTCTCTTCCACGCCGCAGACGTCGCATGCCGCATTGTCGGTCATTCCAATCAAAGTAGTGTACGCCGTCGTGAGAGCCACTCCCAACCACAGCCGGTATAGAGGCGATATGCCTCACGGCGGGGAAGCCCGCGTGGAGGTACAAGTTGTAGCGAAGGTTTCAGTTCCTACAACCTGGTGCGTCTTATATTTGGGGTTTCCCACTCTGTTAAAGAGCTTGCGTGAGGCGGAAACGAAAAACGCGAAGAACCCTAGCCATAAACCGCTTCGCTGCAAAACGCCCGTGTATCGAACTTTGGCTGAAATTAAGACAGCGCCAGGCAATGTCATGGCAATGGCAATGTCACTGAATGGCAATGGCAATCCAATGTCACTGAATACCCGCTGTGCCGTTTAAGGGTGTTAAACCTGATATAATAAAAAGAAACTAACACACGGCCCGGCGAATTTGGGATTTAAAACACTCAATACAATATAGTTGTCGCAACATCGACGCCTTAATTATGGAAACGTGAATATGCCATATTTACAAGCCATAGTGCTATATAATAAAGACACGATCGTGTAACAGGCATGGAATTTGTGAAGTATGAGGGAGATTTGCCAGCAGCGCGAGTTTAATGCCAAGCCAGCCACGGATTAACCGCGAGACTGGACAGCCGCAGTAATCCTTGTTGTTGAAAGTTAATCCTGGCTCCCGGTAAGATTTACAGAGTGGCCCGTCTCACGTCGGAACAGGCTTAGCTAAAGGAGCTTAAGCCCCATGCTCGTGCTTATGAAGATGTCTTGTGCGCATTTGCTTTGGCAAGGGTCGCTCTTGGCAGGATCCAGACGTTCAGCATAATGAATGGGCCCTATTGCCCAGGAGCGCAGATTTTTTGTAGTCCAAAAAAGGGGGGGGCGGGCCATGTTCAAAGCATATGGTGTGCGCTCGCTAGCTCACCCGCGTCGCAAATACCAGAAGTTCTGTCCAGCGACGTCTCAAAGTATTGGGCTCTAAACACAGGCGCGACTTCCGGATTGGGCACAGACTTGAAAATGGTTCTTGCAGCGGTATATTTGAGTGCACACCAATTTTTTATAAAAGCCCTTTTACGAAGATATGGGGAAATACGCATTAAGTAGCCACCTTTTAACGTAAGTGGTAATTCAGATGCTCGTTCACGGTGCTTTTCTAGCACTGTTCTGAACATACTAATGATTGCGATGTGAACTTACGCATAAGGTGGTTTGCCTAAATACAACCTTCACTTCGGACATCGGGGCAGATAAAGAATGGCTACTAACTCTAGACTTTCTATATTCTTGTCATAGATTAAAACTGCTTTTTCCGAAGCACAAGTGTTACCCTTAGCATCGTAATTTATATATATATACATACACACAGACACACACACACACACACATATATATATATATATATATATGTATATATATATATAGAGAGAGAGAGAGATACAGACAGACAGAGAGAGAAACATGCGCTCTAGTACACGAGAAGGATCTCAAGACGCCGCCCTTGACTCAACTATTCAAACTTATAGCTTCCTACTTCCTCCAAGAGTTTGAATGCTTGGAGGCAGTGCCCTCGGGCGTTACTGCGCTAAAGTAATAGCAAATTTTGCACTTCACTCCAACAAGGTAGCACGCCTCGTTTATTGAGTCACTGAATGTACAGCAGCAAGTTCATGTTTCTTGGCATAATTATTTCCTTCTTTGCTTTCATGTGTGTTTTGCCATACCGGTAAACACGATATTTTTGTATTCTTGTAATTTCTTTTTAGCGCTCTCCCATTGTGTCCAAAGGAGCGGAAGGCACATTTTCTAGCATTTCCATGCATATTGTACAGATGTGACTGGTGGTGTGAGGCGCCCAGCGAATAGCTGGATCGTCCGCCTCGCGTGAGCGCCAAAAACAAATCCCTTTCTGGGTGTCGCATGAGTTTATTCCACGTGTCTCCTACACTGCCCTCGCGCCTAGCGAACGCGCAGTAATTTCGCGAACAACGCATATCATTGCAGCGCTCACCCCATATTCTCTTTTGCGTCGCCATCATGTTCCGCGCTGATCCAAATAATGCGTCATTGCAGTCGTCTCTGGCGCATTTCCAACTCATTTGGGGATGTCCCACCACGGTGACCCGGCGATCCAAACGGCAGTGGAACAAGTGAGCAAGCGAGTGAAAGCTAAACTGCTGTCGCTATACTAGTCACCATACATCATTCCGCGACAGTGGGCCGCCTTTGTGGAGCAGCCGACGGTGACGCCGTGCTCGCCGAAGCGCGCTTGTTACCGGCTCCTTTTATACAACGTGGCGGCCTTCATTATTGGGCGTGCGACTGCAATCGGACCGCTGCTGGCCGCCCAGCAAGGCAATCTTGTGTGTTCCTCCACTAGACTTGTGGCAGTCCTGGAGTAGAAGGCTAGAGGAGGACTCAGCGCGAATGCATTAGGGTGGTGTCTCCTCCTCCTCTTGAGGTCTAGTGGTTAAACAGCTATGACGTTTAGTTGCTGTAGCATGAAGCCACGGGAGCCGTGTCCGCTACCGGCTACTGCATTCTGTTGGATATGTTGTAGGGGAGCGCCAAGTAAAGTGATTTCGTTGCATGATGGACAAAATTTTGCTGGGGCCGTCAAGAACGTCCTCTTTGATAAACAAGACGTATACGCTACGTCACAATTAATCGTTCAAATAATTACTGAACCGCCAAATGAATACATATTTTTATAAACATTGATACAGCCGCTCGTATAAAACGCCTATATTCTAAAAAATTATGTAAGCGTTGCAGCACAATGTTACTGTGGGCTGCGAGAAATTAAAGGAGAAGCGCATTGTTGGTCGCAGCAGTGTATATGCTTTTATGGACTAAAGTTGAGGTTTGTGCACAGAGTCGATATGTATGAACTTTGACAGCATGTTGCATGGAAGATTTTTGAAGAACGTAGACAAACTGAATAGTGGTCCCTGCAAATCGTGCCTTTCTTTGGGAAATACACGCTTACTCGTATAGCTGCATCATTCCTACCTTTCTTGCATTGGTTTAGAGAGCAATGAATAGCTAAAGGTGCTTGGCACATGAGGTTCTTGCTTGTAAAATGGCTACAATATTAATGGAAGTATTCAGAATAAACAGACAGATTCAGGCCGACTTGCTACCATGAAATGCAAGTTGCCAATGCTTGCGCGCTTCTTACAACACACATAAAAAACGAAATAGAAAAGCTCAGTTTAATCAATGACTGCCAAATTAGAGAATAAAGGTAGTTAGAAGACAGTTAAATAGGAAGGAACTTCTAATATAAAGATAAACGGGGCTGTTGCGTCGTAATTGCCACTTTACGTGAGCATATTGTTCTATATATACATCAAGGATCTCGTATTTTCTTCTATATGGAACGACTATGAGAAGCTATAACAGCATTTCATATAATGAGGGCTCAATTTTCAGGTTTTATATTACTAGTCTGCAGTTTTGTCCAAGTGGCGGTTTTCGCAGTTCCGAACCCACCACAGATTCTGGAAAAAAGCGATGCCAAAACGCGAATGTCGATACCACGCTTTAAAAACTTGACTAAATTCTACGAGCACACTCTACGGAGTGAATGAGTGATTTGTTCAAAGAGCATGATTACGAGCATCCCGTTTTGAGTGACACTAGAGTAAGTTGGTCGTTAAATTATCACTTTCTTCAAGTTTCTTCCGCCTCAGAGCGGCCCATTTATTTATAATTCCGCTCAGATAATTCAACTATGACAAGGGCAAATATATGAGGACATGGTTCTGCTTACACTATACCCGTCAGGGACGTCATCCTAAACGCAAACGAAAAAATTCGTCAGCATTGTAGTGTTTCTTAGAAGAAAATGTTTTATCTAGAAAAAGCTATATTTTCCGAAATGTCAAGGCTTATGCAATGTCAGCAAAACAGTAAGATAACGCTGGCTTTAAAGGGCGTGCAATGGTTTGCAATAAGCACAGGTGATACCTTGGCTCCTGGTGAACTGTTCAACATTTCTTAAATCTCATAGCCAATAGAAGAAGCGTTTCTTTACCATGCGCTGTCATCAGCCTAATGATTCTGACTGTATGGCGAAGGTTTGCTTCAACGTATTTTACAGCGAAGCTGTATATCTCTAGCAGATTCTTTGGTCTATTCATCCGTCTATTGATCCCTCTGTCCCGTGTACGCCCAAAACTCCTCCTGCAACCTCGTGTCCAAGCGTGAAAATTTAAAAAAAAAAAATAAAAAAGAGAAAGAGGGGCGCGGTCGGCTGCGTCAGTAGTGACGTCGTTGCGATCCGTTGCAGCCGAGCTCGAGCGCAGAAGTTTCTCTCAGACTCCGAAATGGCTAGGCCACGCGTCATATGCACTGCTGAGGAGCAGGCAGATTTCTATCATCAACGTCGCGAGCAAACCCGGTAACAAGCTCGTCTACTCCGTGCCGATGCTGCAGCCCGGGCACATGAACAGGATCGTGCATCGGAGCGCAATCAGCAACTGTGTACCGAAGATCAGGCAGCCTACCAAGTTGGTATTTAATGAACCGTCGGTATAACCCAGTCATAAACACCGGGATCGCACGTTTCTCCTTCGATGGTTAACCATCTTTACGAAGTGCTAGGGCGGTCATCCTTTAGTTAGTCTTTGTCTAGAGTCCAATAGGTCCACTATGTATGACGACAAATTTCTTAAATATTAGAAAGCCCTATTAATATATTTAAAAACAGTTCTAATGCTCAGTCACCTTCCACTGCATTACTAATCTCTTAGAAACAATTAGGCTAGTCTAATTGATCACCAGTTATCTGCTCAGCGCATAACGATACCTACTCAAGAGGAGGAATGGGAGGTTGATGCCAGGTATACACACGCATCTAGCATGTCGAACATATATATATATATATATATATATATATATATATATATATATATATATATATATATATATATATATATATATATATATATATATCAGAGGACACATATGCTTTTCTTATGAGTTGCGAATGTGAAAGCATTATAGCCGCTTAGCGGTACTTCGATTTAGGAACTTCTCGCGGGCAAGCGACCGCGTTGAGACACCTGCCGCGTTTTGACTTGGTCTTCTCGAGCCTAAGTTAGAATGCAGGCGAGAGTTTGCGCAGACAAGGAACGCGTGGATAACACAGCTTCCAAGAGTGAGAGCGAGGGTGACGCGGCATCCCGGCGACGCCCTCTCCCTTCACGCAAAACCTGGCGCGTTAATGCTGCAGAAGGTGTTCCCTTTCACCAGTTCTGCTCCATTAAGGCGCGGTCGTGATGTGACGTCGCAGCCAACGGGAATTTACCTGTCGCTTCACTGCTACAAAAGACAGATGCCGGCTTTTTCGCTCAATATGCCAATTGACGCTTTGGTGTAAAAGTTCTTCCGCCGGAGGATCTCATTACAACTTGTGCAGGGTAAATGTGCCATGTAGATACGTCTGCCATAAGCACGTCGCATATAACTGTCACATATAAGTAACACATTTGAAAGAAAGCCAACAGTGCGGCATCTGGGAGCAAAAGGAGAATGTCTATACTTCATCAACTCTAGTCTTATAAAATCAGGTGATTGGTGGCTCTTACTGAGTGCTGCTAAGTGTCCTCACAGGCTGGACAAATTGGTCTTTGAGAAATTCAACAGGAGAACAGAAAGCTGCCTTCTGAAAATTTAATGCGCCTGCTGGAAGGCTATCTATCTATCTATCTATCTATCTATCTATCTATCTATCTATCTATCTATCTATCTATCTATCTATCTATCTATCTATCTATCTATCTATCTATCTATCTATCTATCTATCTATCTATCTATCTATCTATCTATCTATCTATCTATCTATCTATCTATCTATCTATCTATCTATCTATCTATCTATCTATCTATCTATCTATCTATCTATCTATCTATCTATCTATCTATCTATCTATCTATCTATCTATCTATCTATCTATCTATCTATCTATCTATCTATCTATCTATCTATCTATCTATCTATCTATCTATCTATCTATCTATCTATCTATCTATCTATCTATCTATCTATCTATCTATCTATCTATCTATCTATCTATCTATCTATCTATCTATCTATCTATCTATCTATCTATCTATCTATCTATCTATCTATCTATCTATCTATCTATCTATCTATCTATCTATCTATCTATCTATCTATCTATCTATCTATCTATCTATCTATCTATCTATCTATCTATCTATCTATCTATCTATCTATCTATCTATCTATCTATCTATCTATCTATCTATCTATCTATCTATCTATCTATCTATCTATCTATCTATCTATCTATCTATCTATCTATCTATCTATCTATCTATCTATCTATCTATCTATCTATCTATCTATCTATCTATCTATCTATCTATCTATCTATCTATCTATCTATCTATCTATCTATCTATCTATCTATCTATCTATCTATCTATCTATCTATCTATCTATCTATCTATCTATCTATCTATCTATCTATCTATCTATCTATCTATCTATCTATCTATCTATCTATCTAGTCAGAAATGTATTATTCAAACAGTGTACATTATTTTATGGCGTTAGGATAAGCCTTCAGAAACGGCGACTTGACTAGTCCTAATGGTCACTCATCATCATGGTCTTCCATGTTGGCAGACGGAGATGGAGCCGCTGTGCGTTCGAATCTTTAAAGGAGTCTTTCGCTATTTGATGAACTAGGGGCAGTCTAAGAAATACTCTACTTTCATTTAACCTGACCTATAATATAATTCCCCTGAGATTTTTGTATTTGCTAAGCTGCCGTCTTGCAGTCTTTGAATGTTACGGCCATGATATTTCGCTTCGTTGTTCGTACTAGGAAGTGATAATTATCCTTTTTTATATGCTATTTGTGAATGATAGTGACTGAAGGGGGCTCATGCATCAAGAATAGCATAATATCAGGTTCGTGTTCGGGCCCCGTGGATTTCGTGCTTATGTTTTGTTCCTAACCTTTCATTAAGTTCTATATGCGCGCATATCACGTAACATCACGGGACCTTGTAACATCTTGACTCCTTGCAAAATCATGTGCCTTGCATGACACATGTCATATATAAGATTGCACTAAAATGCGGCAGATACTACATTGGACAAACCGGTAGTGGGGTTAACATTCGCTTGCATGAGCATGAACGTTTCCTGGGGGCTGCTGGAGGGTCGAACTTGGCTGTTCATTGCCGTAGTTGCTTGGGCTGCCCTTTGTTTTCACAGACTGAGATTATCGGCAGAAAAATGACCAGCTGGAAAGAAAGATTGTAGAGCCCGTAGCCATGGCGACGCTTTAACGATGGTGATAGCGTTTGCTCGCCGTGAGTTGCGGTTTCTCAGAAAGAACTTTTGTTTTTGTTTTCCTTGTCATGCACACGTGTTCGGTGCCTCAGTAGGCTGCCAGCGTTTTTTTAGTATTTATACCGCACCCCTAGTTAAGACCACTCTGTGTTTTTATTGGTTTTTACGTTGCTTTTCGGGTGCATACGCGTGTGATCTATAAAAGCTTGGCGTTCGTTTCATTAAATCATCAGTTAACAGTACCTCTTCGTGTTGGTTCCTTGGTTGAAGTCCCGTATTTTGCTTGTGGCAGCTTCCCAAAATCATAAATGTAGCGTTTTCTGGAACCATTGTACCGTTAGTAGAGAATCGTCAGTGTGCAATTTACGAAAAAAAATGCTTTTGTACACTAAGAAATATTATTGCGGACACGTTGAAGTTGCTATGACCTGACATGTACAACAGAGAACCAAAAGCGGTGCGAAGCGGCGGCGAGAAATTTATTGGAAATAAAATCATCGTATGGCAATTTTCTGAACGCTGTATAGAGATAGTAACTAGAAAACCAAACCAAAACAAATTGGATAGTGCATTAGGCTTCATACATAAATACCCACGAACGCGGTCATTATGAATTTGTGGATAAAAGCGCTAGCCTACGCAGAAAATTGATGAACTTGCATGAATGATCGAAATACTGGGCGTGAAATGCGGAAAACGATGAAACGAAAAGGTATCTATCTCAGAAATAGATGCACCATGCCAAGTACGCCAGCACATACGTGTGTAATGACTCATCACGCCTTAAAGCTTGAAAGGTACAGGACCACACAAACATAGCAATGCTATGTAAACGCCGAATGTAAGGCCTGGCACAGAGATGGATCTGCAGTTTATTATATATTTGTGTAGCCAGGAAGACGTTAGGAGCCGCTGCTCAGCCTAATATGGAATGACGGTGAGGAATAAAAGTACGCGTAACCACACAACGTCGGAGTGCCGGTAAAATTCACGCCAGTTATGCCCCCTAAACTTTTATACGTACATCTAAAGGAACGATAAGGTACTTAGGTGCGACGCTTGACCATTCCACACCAGCAGAGCAAGTTGTCGTAAATCCCCATAAGCCGAATCAAGAACCTGAGTTTTCTGAGCAACTTTTTCGGGGGTAACTAAAAAGAAGAGTCCTGCTTTATTTGATGCCAGGCGTCTCATGATCAATATTTTACAACTGCTCAGCATTTGTTGTTGGGTGAACGGGAAGTTACTGGCTTACTATCAAACATGCAAAAATTGTTTCAAGGGGTCGCACTTATTGCGGCGACTAAGAACATCAATTTCTTTCTTTCGCGATAAAAATTAAGTCTTATAAGTGCCCAAGAGCCTGCTGAACAAGTAGCAATACTGTATTTGTTTTCCTATCCCGCAAATTAGAAAAGTGCGCTGAAGCCATCGACGATGATTGTCAATGTAAACAAATAGCTGAACACTTCTGGAAAGCTCATCCCTTATTAAAGGAAGGATGCAGTTGAAGGCGTATATTCGTTGTTGTGGGAATGTTTAGGAAGTTTTCGTTGTTTCATTACGAAATTACGTGCAGAATGGAGCCATTAACTAGCACATATGCCGCGGTCGTATGCTATACGTAGAAGTCAGTTCGTCAAACATGTCTTGGTCAGCAAGGGCGCGAGCGCCAGTGTGAAAGGCGACTGCCGTCCTTCTTTTACAGAGCGACCACCATATGAAAGGGTCGTGGGAGTAGATGAGGGCTGCTGTTAATTTCCACAGCGCTCCACCAAATGCATCTGAACCTTCGGATGCCCCAAAGCTCTCACGGGACAGCACGTGCATCTCAAACAGCTACATACCACCGCGGTGGCTTAGTGGCTATGGTGTTGCGCTGCGAAGCACGAGGTCCCGGGATCATATCGCGGTCGAGGTGGCCGCATTTAGGTGGGGTCGAAATGCAAAAACGCCCGTGTCCCCTGCATCGGGGGCACGTTAGAGATCCCCTGGTGGTCAAAATTAATCGGGAGTCGCCCACCACGGCATGTCTCAGAATGAAATCGTCGTTTTGGCACGTAAAAACCCAGAATTCAATTCAAGTTAAAGAGCTCGAGTCGCGTTCGATGACGAATGCGCTGCGAACGCGGTTGCGTGAGAGGTCGCGCTCTTGCGCCGGTACCAATTAAATGACGGTGACAATCGGACCACCACCCACTAAAAAAAGAAAAAAAAAAGAAACACTGGACAGAAGTGTCAAGGAAAGTCATTCGCTTAAAGAGGTAATCTTACTCCTCTCTATAAAATGCCTCGAACTGCGGACGTTAAAGGTAGCATAAGAATATGAAAGTCCTTCATTAAGGCGAAAGGCTTAAGTGGCGCATGGATCAAAACATGACAACCGTTCCACTCTGTGAAGATGGAATGGCAGCAAAAACTGACGACAGTCAAAGCTCTCAAACGAAAAGCAAAGTGGTCTCGCTGCCACTCCATCTTCAAAGAGTCGAATGGTTCTGATTGTTTGCGTTGCGAGTCTGGCGTCGTTGCTCGTTCAGAGGTGCCCGGTCTCGCGATTTTGGCTTTCGTACAGCATCGCGGGAACGTTCTTCGTCGGTGGTCATTTCGCGCCGGCGCCGTTTACATTCTCGTTGCTGTTCCCTCCGGCGATCCTCGTATGCATGTTGTTCTTCGGGTGTACGAACTATACGTGTACACCCCATCGATAACGCAGCTGTTTTGAGCGCCGATACCTATCTGGATTATATACTGCGATAACCTTGACGACACGCTATTGTTCACGACCAGCGTTCTCATCTGTTCCGCATTTTGACATCCGCGCCGCCACATTGAACCCATATGGGTTTGTTAGAAATTGTTAAATCCCTTTCTGTGGCCGGATGCCGAAAAAAACATTACGGAAGGTTAGTCATATACAGATTTTGCTGTAAAAAATCTCATCTCCGACGTTTTCGAAAAACTGACCGTCCGGCGTTAGGGCACAATAATTCAATGACACCAAAATTGATTGGTGTCGAGCCCCCGACCATTGGTGGGAGTCGAACTCATAAGCTTTGGCATTAATTAGAGCGAATTGAATCAGAGCATAGGTGATTAGGATAGAGTTAATTAGGGCAAACGAACCCGCGACTTTTGGTGGGAGTCAAACCGTCAACCTTTGATGAGACGAAAATTCGATGGCACCCAAAACTGATGGTGCCGCCATTGATGATCGAACCCACGTTCTTTGGTGGGAGTCGTACCCACGACCACTGATGCTAAATAAGGCAACAGTAATTAGGGTACGCGAACCAACGACGTTTGGCGGGAGTTGAAGCCTCGTTCTTTGGTGGGACCAAAAGTCAGTGGCACCACAATTGATGGTGGCACCATTGATGGTCGAGCCCACAACCATTGATATTAAGGCTAGGTTAATTAAGGCATAGTTAACTAGGATAACGTTAAGGCACTCGAATTCTCAACCGTTTGTGGGGGAAAACAAATAATAGGAAGTAACAACGCATTCAAAGGAGACTGGCAAGTAATTTAATGACTGTCTCGTGAGCATGCAGCGTTTCGCCTTCATCCTCTTTAGCGTAGGCTAAAGCGATTGTCAACTTTTTGTTTATAATATACCTTTAAGTGCACGAAGTCAGAACAAACAATAAATGGTGTATCCTTCTGTCTTCCTGCACCCAGTCATCCTTCGTTGAATATCGCGTGACTGGAAGGTCACTGAAGCAGATTTGCAGTTTCACGAGCACCGAGTAACACTATATTTCTTGCGCAGCACTGCCGTTTCACCTTCTGAGACGGCCGGGGACGAAATTCAAAATAGATCAGAAAAAATAGTATGATACAAATTTCATAGGTCTCGTTGTCAGAGCATAACTTTAGTTAGAAGTTGAGTTACTGAAGTGTCTAGAATAATAAGAATTGTTTAGAAGTCGCTGATTATCGCACACCAAACCACACAATCAAAGACTTTAGTGACCCGACACGTGAGCGCGACTTTGGCGAAATTCCTGGAAACCAGGAAGTAGAGAGCGGAAGTAATGACGTCATTAATGACGTCACACACGAGATGGTGGCACGATAGTTAACCGGCTAATTAATGGAAACAATTGCCTGGCAGAGATTGAACATCTGCCTAGCCGAGCGGATATGACGTCACTCCAACATCTCTCCCTCCTCCTCTCCTGGCGCGCAGCTGTTCGCTCGCTCGCTCGCTCGCTTGCTCGCAACAGTTGCACGCGCGCACTCGTTACATGCTCTGACGTCAGCACCTTAGAGGGCGCGTAAGCTGCACTTCGTGCGCCGCTCGCTAGGGGGCTATGCCCCACCAGGTGGCGCGCGCTGCACTTCCTCTTCGCCCTCCCTCGCTCCTCTCCCGCATATCGTTCCACGGGAAAGACGTTCACTCGCTTAACCTAAAAAACACCAACGCCGAGGTGCAAGTGCCACCAAGACACCTAAGTCAAACATTAAGGTCGCCTACCATTTTTTACTCCTGTAAATTTACTTTTCCAAGAATGGTCTTGGCTTCTTGCAGAGCAATAAGTTTCAACCGATAAATGCGTTCATATGGCAACCCAGGAAGCTAAAGATATATGCCTTCAAAACCTCATTACTTCACCCACTAAAAAGCTAGCTCCGTGGTTTCCGAGATTTACCAGACCACTTTGTTTGTTGCCTCAATGCTCGCTTGTGAGGTCTACGTTCCTCAAGCGTGCATACATACAATATGCATCCGTTCATGCGGAAGTCCGTGGTCGTCACCATCCTACCTGCATATTGCACTGTTGAGATGTGCACCTTTAGAGGCGTCTTTCCTTTTTCACGCATCTGACGGAACGGAGAGCAACAAAGTGCACCATGTCACCGATAACTCGAATAGTAGTGCACAGTGGCGCTCAAGTGAACTGCAATCTTTCGCATTGCTTGCACAAACATTTGCTCAGTTGCATTGGTGGTATTGCTGTATAATGAGAAGGAATAGATAGCAGTGCAGCCGCTTAGCGCTGTCACTGACTTGGCGTTTTTAAGTCTTTGTGTTTTTCTTTCGTTTCTTGCTCCATAATAGCGTTAAAGCCTTGCACCAATGTTACTAATACGATAAACTTGGCATTAAGGTAGTTCTGACTGTATAAAGACGTTAACGTGTCACTTAAGGTTCAACACAAAAAGTATGACTGCTATTCCTGACGGTTTTCGAAACTGCGCACCTTCAATCAAACAACATGAAATTGTCGAAGTATTATCGCTATTCGGTAATAATTTCCATTTCAAACTACTACTGCCTTCTATTTCTTTTTCAGCTAAGGTTTGCCCTGAAGTACTTGCTTTCTAAGAAATCCATTTTTGCGCGAAGACTCTGCCTGCACCAAGCGCTGTCAAATTAGAATTATGTGCAGGCGCGACGACAATGAATTCCGAGAGAAAGGGAGAAGCAGAAGTGGGGTGGGTGCAGAAAGGGGGCTCATCAGGGGTAAAAGAAAAGGCAAGCGTGGCCGCGTGTAATTCCCACACCGAAGTTTCCGCAGGGGATGCAGCTGCTGTGCAACATCTGCTGATAATCGCATCTATCACTAGGTGATGACCATAACTTTGCAATTCAAATGTTTCACCGGGATAACGAACCTCTCACCCGCGAGCTCGAAATGGTCGAGCATGTCTATAGCATGGTTGCCTGTGCTGTTAAGCATGGTTAGGGGAAAACGAAAGAAAGCACGTAGGCACCACGATTCTAATGTCCATATACTGCTAGGGGAAATGTTAATTGGTGGAAAAAGCAGGACATATGAGGCAGTCGTGCGCTGATGGCAGTGAACACTATAATGCATGCTATATGACGAGACATGCCCTGCGGGATAAACGTATGTGCAGATTCGAGCCCTGTCCGCGCAAAGTGCGCCCCAAGGCGCTTGTGGTCGTTCGACGCAAAGTGCGTTGTCCAGGAACGCGGCGGGCGCCGAAATAGTTAATTATACGGTGGCGCTCAAATGTCCCTCTTTCAGCACGCGCGCATGCCCCATCGCGTTGCGTGCCGACCGTTGGTAATCTGCATAATTGTCTTTCCTCGCTGCCTGGATTAGGGGCGTAGTTTGTATCGTGCACCTTGTTTGTAGACGCTGATGAAGACAGGTGTATGGATTGCTGGGGTCATAGTGCCGCGGCTATTGCACGGCGCTGAAGAAATTAGTACCGAACAGTAGGGTAACCTTTCCCAAATCACACTTAGGTCGACGAACGAGAAAAAATAAGGATTATTGACCAAGAGGATTATACACCCCTTAGACGGTTGGGCTTCAAGATTATCAGCCACTGTTATAGAATACACTGGTGCCGCCTCCACTGCTTTCTTTTCCGCCATAAAACATCGAAGCGCACTTTAAATGTACCGGTGTGTACCACTCCCCTATTTGCTAACGTACGATCCGTAAGTATAGATATAGCGTTTTCTGAAAGCATCGTACTCGAAAGTTAAGGAATGAGTAGGCATCCAAAGGAACTCAGGGATGTGCAGGTGTATGACGGAAGTTGCCAAGGTGGTTGGTGAGTTATGTGACTGAGCAAATGGGAGTGATCTCTTACACACGCATTTCAGTTCTACCACAAACTAGCAGGGAATGCTTAATTGCGCATATCTTCAGTACAGTTATTCAAACCTAATCTGCTTCTTCAGATGGTAAATAAAACTATGACAACAGGTAGGTCTAGAGCACGAAGGAATTGTTTTCTGAAGCATATTTGTCCGGACCATGGACAAATATGAGGTTCATGACAATTATGATCGTATCTGTGTCTACCAGGCGTTAATAATACACGGCGGTTCCTAGGCTAGGGGCGGCATTCAAAATACACGCCGCAGCCTAGGAACCTCATGATCAAATGTTTATAGCGGGGGTGCGATTTACTTGGCCAGACACCCTTGGGATCTACCGCAGGTAGTTTGTACGAAAAAGATTATCCGAGCATGTACTGCCAGATGAAGAGACCATGCATTCTGGTCCCTGTTACTTCACAGTTGACCTCCCTACCACTAAGTCGCCCTGCTACACAGCAAGGCTACGTAGCTGTGTAGCTACAGCGACATTCGCTATTGCTAGGCAACTGCCTAGCAACATTGGCTTTCTGTAGACGAGATATCGAAACAGATTAATCGTACAGTGAATCTTGTTTTTACCCTGACCACCATTGATCGTCATACTTTCAATTGCTTTCCCTCTTCCTTGCGCTGAGTAACACGTTAAAGCCTGAATTCTCAGGCCGACCATACTGTCCTTGTGTAAGACCATACTGTCCGGTGTAAAAAAAAGAGTTATGCCGATCCAACCCACATTTTTGAATATTCGTGTAACTTAGCTGTCGTGAAGTGGCCAACGAAATGCTATAAATTTTCCCATTTAATGTCTGCGCTTTTGGCATAAAGAAAAATGCACGCGCATGCGCTTTCGCGCTCGCGTGATAAGCGATGGGACTACTCTTAAAGTTAATAATATTTATTGATTTCTTCATATTTATTTTATATTATATATATTTTCTTTATATTTACTTTCTTGGTAAATCCCTGTTGCGGCCGTGAGCCACAGCGTGAAATAATAATTATCATCAACAGGCCACCATAACCTGTAAGAGAGAGAGAGCTGGCGTTTTCATGATAGAAATAGGCGTATATGTGCGATTGTAGCCTAACTGTAGGCAATGTAGACAAAGGAAGGTCAGAAATGTTTACGGTACTAAAGGAATTGTGTGCTTGAGAACGTATACTTCTTGCAATGAGCATATTTAGGCATCAATTGTTTTGTCATTGAGTAACTCCTTAGAAAGGTAGTGCTGTCGTGCGTGTGAGATATTCGGTGCAGCAGCAGCAGTAGCGCTTACCCAGCCAGTTGAAACAGTCAGGAACGTCCGGGAAGGTTCACTAAGAGAGCTTTGCTTTAAAGAAATTAGGCGTTTTTGTACATATACCAAACATGCCAGGTGTTCACCATGCCAGTGGGATCATTCGGGGCACTATGCTGTCAAGCAGAGTGCGGGAACATGCTTGAAATCTGTTTAAATTAATGGCGTGTTGGGACACCACGGGCCTGACTCGCACCGCCCCGACTCGCCGTGAAGTCGAAATATTTAGGTTACGCCACGCCGAAGCTAGTATACGGTACTGTTGTAAAGGTGGATATGTGAACGAGCAGAATTTTGGAAGTCCACTTTCTTGCGGTTTTAGCGTATACATTGTCCTGAACAGGACTCACACATGAGCCAGCATAGAAATAATGAACACGCATTTGACAAAATTCAAAGCACCGAAGCATCGTGAGAGATAAAATAAGCCCCCTATTACCAAAGTTGAAAGGTGAAAATGAAAAGCTGATTGTGATGCATTGCGCCGGCGTTAATGAAACATTTATGAAAAACCAACCGCGGTTGCTCTCATAGAATGCGCTTAGCATGCTATGAAAGTGGTTATCTTAGGCCTTAAGCTGCACAATGTGCTATGGAAGGCGCTCCCCTTACCTCTGTAGCGCCCTCCGACGGCGCCACGCGGGGACGCTGAGGTCGGCGCACTCAGCCGCGAAAGACGAGAAACATATAATGTAGGGTGGCACGTGCTCGATGTGCGAGCATGGCACGCACATTGCTGTTCGAAAAGCCTGCTTCGGTGGTCCTCTTGTCCTGGCGCTCCCCTGCGAAACCTCGGTTTACGACACCTACATGCCTCAGCCGTACGCAGGAACCAGCAACAACATCGATAACTAGCTTCTCAAAGACAACATAAAACATTATGCCTCATCTGCGATGGCCTCAGGTGTCAGCGTCTCCAATGACAGCGTCTGTTTTTTGGACTCGTGTCTCAGTGACATCGTTTCCGAACGATAGCTGTCATGAGGGAAGAATGCTCTTCACTTACCCCCATGCCACCATCTGGTATCGCATTGCAACACGGGAACAATACTACATGGTGCCGCCGTATCACCGTGAAGTATCTATAGCTGTATTACAGTGCTCTGAACTGCTGGGCACCACAAAATTGTGGTTTCTTGCTAAAGAAAGCTAAATACTTTAAAAATTGTGCCCCATAGACCGCTTTTCTTTTAACAAATAGGCATGCTTCCGACTTTTCTTATAGTTAGCCGCAATAGTGAGCCGCAGTAGCGCTGTAGTACCCGCGATACGCTTCCCTAGAAAATACCGGCCCTGCGGTAGTACCCGCGATACGCCGGGTACTACCACCGGGCCGGTATTTTCTAGGGATGCCTTTTCCCGATGCTATTGCCTTTCGGTGAGTTTAGATTCCCCTAGTGGACAAGCGATGGTCCACCCCGGGCGGAGCGTCTAACGTGGCTACTCACAAACGCGAAAAGCACCGGAAGGCATTGGCATCAAAAATGCATAGGTGCATCATCCCGTCCCCGTACAATCGGGTATTATCGCAGTATTACCTCTACTGCAGCTCACTATTGTCTTTCTTGGCAGCTCTGTTTCTATGAAAGAAGCCAGAAGCTTGCCTCCTCTTGTTTGTATCAGCGAAGTTGTCTATGGGGTACAACTTTAATGCGGTTAGCTTTCTTTCATATAGTTGCTCAAGGTAACCCGTATATATTCAACAGTTCTTTTTTTTTTATGTGAAGGTAATTACAAACTCGCAAGTTCATTTCACCGTAGATTGCATACAAAAGTGTAAATATTTGTGTATGGGGCAATGAAAGGTATTTTATTTCTTGGGAAACGTAGGAAAGGGGAGTGTTGAACGTTGAGGCAACTTTAAAACGCACTTTCTTTGGCATCCTAGCCTCATGGGACATGCGATCTAGTGCCTACTGCTACTAAAGCATGTGCAACACCATATTTAACTCTTTGAAGGCAATGTTTTCCTTGGCCACTTGCCGCCAAGTGTAACCACCACTTTCCGTATCGCATATGTCTGCTTTTAATTTGTTTCTGGCCTCCTTCGTAGGCCGATAAGGAAGATAGCACAGTCTAAATTTATGTTACACTGGCTCCCCTGGGTCCACTGGGTATGGGCCACTGTGTATTTGGCACTTTGGCTGTTGTGTATGCGATGACCAGGAGAGAGGAAGCAGACGACGACGCTGTTCGATCTGTTGTCACCTCAGCTCTGTAATTTTCCCTAAGTTTTGCTATTCATTGAGTGAGTTATTTATATCCTGGGAAGACGGCCGCATCTTTAAGGCGGTACTGTCCCTATGGAAAGGGTACGGCTGCTCCGGCGCCGACATCTTTAAAGGGACAGCGCCATCCGAAGGAAGCCAGCGTGGCGGAGGCGGCCATGGCCTCGCAAGGCGTGGAGCTGCCAGTCATCAGGGACGATCAGCAGTCCAGTACGTCATTATCGCTCAGTGGGGACGACTCCACTATCGTCGACCCTGACGAGGAAGTGGCTGATATGGCGGAAGTGGACAGCGACGGCTTCAAGGTGGTGAGTCATCGGAAGCAAAGAACGGTCGGAATCCCAGTGATAGTTTTACCAACAGAGAAAGGTGCTGATTTTAGAGAGCAGAACCCTATCAGGCTCTTCGAAGCCATTAAAGTGCTGCTGGGATCTGCTCCGATTCGCAGTCGCTTCACTACGCAAGGTGCTCTTCATCTAGATATCGCAACGGAAGAGCAAGTTGACGTTCTTCTCCGGTGCTCTCAGCTTTGTGACATAAGAGTTAAAGCCCGGTTGCCCCACTCCTACATGACGAACACATGTGTTATTAGGGGAGTACCAGTGTGGTATTCAGAAAGCGACCTTCTTGACTACTTGAAACCGCAAGGTGTATTGCACGTGAAACGTATGATGCGCCGGGTGGAAACTCAAGAAAAAGAATGGGCAGCGAAGCCTACTACCTCTGTTGTGCTAACGTTTGCTCCCAACACCGAGCGCCCAGAGAAAATTAACCTCGGTTTCACCAAGCATGCAGTCAAAGAATTCGTTGAAACTCCTCCCCGATGCTTTAAGTGCCAACGCTTTGGGCATGTAGCCAAAGTTTGCATCAAAGATCAACGTTGCAAACGATGTGGTGGCGCCCACGATTACAAAGCCTGCAAGGCAGATTTTGCTTGCGCTAATTGTGGGGGCGACCATCCAGCGAGTTTCGGTGGCTGCCCCTTCCGTGTAAGCGCCTTACACCGTCGAGTGTCCTTCATTAGTGGTCCCAAACCACGACCTACTGAGAAGCCGACACCTGGAAGTGACAAGTTCCCTGCGTTAGAGTCGGAAGTTGAGTTCCCTGCGTTAGAGTCGGAAGTTCGTGGCTTGGTAACAAGCGACGTCAGTGAGCGACCTGACCCTAGCAAGACGGCAAAGTCCTCTGTGAGTGAGTCGGTTGTTCGATCTGCTTCAACCAAAACTGTCCAAGTTCCTCAGCGACCAGATCACAACCAGACTCGAAGACAAGGAGGACATTCCCTTGCCTCAAAAGAGACGAAGAAACCAGCTGCAGCGACGAAGAGTGAGTCCCAGTCCGCATCTTTTGTTGAAGTGGTGAGGCAGTGCGTTCAACAAAATAAGGAGCTCAAAAATCGGGATCTGTCCGACCTTCTGCGAGTTCTGTTTGAAGTCCTCCGCTCCTATGTTCAAGCGATGCAGGCTGGCACCCTGAAGACCTTTCTACAGCTCGTTCTTTCGTTTGAGTCCATGATTACCGCCTTCGCAGCGAACTTTGCCTTATAATATGGCTAGTTTTCTTCAACCTCGTGCAACCAAAAATCACAGAAAAGTGCCGTTTATTATGCAATGGAACTGCGCTGGGATTCTAAGTCGATTAGCAGAACTGAAATTATTTTTGAAAGAAACTTGTGTTCCAGTATTGGCGCTCTCGGAGGCTGGCCTACCAAGGGGGAGATCTTTGACTGGATATGTTGCGCACAAGAATTGCAGCATAAAGTCATTTCCCACAGGAAGTGCCGCCCTTTACGTACGAAGAGAGATTCCTCATGTGGCTGTGAACGTTACCGATCTTTGCACCGATAGCATTGAGGTAGCGGCTGTGAAGATACGGCTCGGCTTTCGAACTCTTTCAGTTGCATCCGTATACGTGTCTCCGCGGAAGAAGGTAGCAATGGATTTGTTTCTCCAGCAGCTTTGTGACCGTTGCCCAGCGCCCCGAATTATCTGCGGTGACTTCAACGCCCATCACTCGGTCTGGGGTGACAGGAACACAGACTCCCGCGGACGCGAACTGGTAGAAGTTATCGACAGTTTGGACCTGTGCGTGGCCAATGACGGAAGTCCCACTTTCTTCCGGCCTCCCGCCTCAGCCACATCTATAGACCTCACTCTGCATTCACCTGACATTCGTGTGAAGTGGTCAACTGCACCTGACCGCATGGGAAGTGATCACTACCCAATTTTTGTGTTTACTGCCGACTTCAATACGCGCGGCACTAAAAGAAGCCATGTTGTTAATTGGGACAAATACAGGGAGCAACTTGCACGTGTTTCTGGAGATGTGATAGAAAAAATGATTTATGGCAAGATGGCAGCTACCACGGCGGTCAAGTTGCCTAATCATTTTCCGACTCCAGATTTAAAACTCAGGAACCTTTGCGCAGCGCGCAGAAGGGCGGAGCGACAAATGATGCGGAAGAAGGACGACAGATCCTTGAAGACGACCTATAACAGGCTTAACTCTGCCATTCGTCGCCATACGAACAAGCTCTGTAGGTCGCAGTGGGCGTCCTTCTGCGCCAGCTTGTCTGTTTTTTCACCAATGACGAGAATTTGGCGAGTCATTGGCAGCCTTGCTGGTGATTCTCGTCCTCGTAAGCCTTTCGAAGCGCTTGCACTGCTAAAGCAGAAACCTCTCGCTTGCTTGGCAGAGGAATTTGCAGATGCATTTGTACGTGCAAGCTCAGGAATTCATCAGTGCGCTCGGCCTGCAACATCTACGTCTGTTATGGACGCCCCGTTCACACTTCGAGAGCTACAGACAGCACTCAGCAGCCTGCGGCGTCGATGTGCACCAGGTCCTGACGACATTACCAACCAGATGATGCAGAACCTACCTCTAGAACACCGGAAGATGCTCCTAAGCTTTCTCAATCGAGTATGGGAGACTGGCGACGTCCCTCCTTCATGGAAGGTGGCTTGTGTTGTCCCAGTGCTGAAACCCGGCAAAGAAATGACAGACTTGGCCTCGTATCGACCTGTATCATTGACGTCGTGTGTGGCTAAGCTCATGGAGAAGCTGGCAAGTAAGCGTTTATCATGGTGGCTTGAAGATAGAAGGGCTCTGCCAACATGCATGACTGGATTCCGCACAGGTCTAAGCGCGCAAGATAGCGTCTTGGACTTGATAAGCCACATTGAACATCAAAGAGCTTTCGGCCTCTCAACACTAGCTATTTTCCTAGACGTATCAAAGGCTTACGATAACGTACTTCAAAGTTCAGTACTAAATAGCTTGATGGACATAGGCGTACAGGGCTATCTTCTGCGCTTCATTCACTCACTTATCAGTGATCGTAAAATCCAAGTGCGGTTAGGAAGTACCATAAGCACCGAAAGGGCGGTATCGCGAGGTGTACCTCAGGGAAGTGTTCTTTCCCCGACGCTGTTTAATGTTGTAATGGCTGGTCTTCCCGCTGAAGTGCAAAAACATTGCAGGCATATCCATATGTCGATATACGCGGACGACATTTGTATTTGGTTAAGCGGATATCAACACAAGCGTTTAGCTCTGATAGCTCGACAGGCCTTACTTTCAGTTGAAAATTACCTTCAAGGTGTAGGGTTGACTCTCTCGGTGGAAAAATCTGGCTTCATCATGTTTCCAGGTAGAGGAAGACGGTATGCGCGGCTGAAGATAGACATTGATCAATCTTGCCTTCGTCAATTGAAGTACAAACGCTTTTTGGGCGTAATTATTGACTACCGTCTACAGTGGCGACGAGCTGTGGACTCTATTGTGACATCACTATCTCCGCGTCTCAATGTGATCCGTAGAGTTGCAAGTGAGCAATGGGGAAATCACCCTTCTTCAATGATCAGGCTGCACGATGCACTAGTGACGAGTCGAATAATGTATCAGCTCCCTTTAATTTCCCCCTCACTATCACAGCTGGAACGACTTGAGGTTTTGCACAGAAAGGGCCTAAGGAGGGCTCTTGGCGTTCCGCAGTCTGCTCCTAATAATGCAGTACTTTATGAGTCTCTATCGAGACCTCTTAGCCTAGTCGCTTCACAAATGCTATTGATGCAAATTGGCCGCCTCAAACAGACGATAGCCGGTCGAGCCCTTCTACAGAGCCTTCGAAAGAGATCCGAGTCCCGAGCGTACTTGGCCCTTAATACTATTGGTTACCTGGGTCTTGACGCTAGAGGTCGAACTAAGAGGTTGAATCCACCTTGGTCTTTCGCGAGCCTCGATTGTTCGTTGACAATTCCTCACGTTCGTGCTAAGCGGAGTTCTCCTTTGGCGGCAACACGTTCGCTCGTACTGGAACATCTTGAAACTGAATATGCACGTCATCTTCAAATTTTTACTGATGGCTCTGTGGACAAGGTCAGAGGATCTAGTGCAGCTGCTTTTCATATTCCCGCTTTAAAGTATGATTGGTCGGTTCGCTTCACTACAGTCGTGTCCTCCACAACGGCCGAAAGCGTTGCCATTGAGGCAGCCCTAAAAAAGCTACGGCTTTGTACGCCTCAACCCGTAGTCATTCTTACAGATTCGAAATCCGCCCTTCAAAGGTTAGAGTATGGGTTCCCTACTGATGCTTTATGTCTAAGCTCCCTACGCTCGGTGCACACTCTCCTTATCAAAGGCTTCTCCATACGATTCCAATGGGTGCCCTCGCACATAGGTATCATAGGCAACGAGATGGCGGACAGCCTTGCCCATAGAGCGCTGTCTGGGAATCCTTTGAGAAAAGTGCCTCAAGAGGACAAGAGACTCTTCAGAGAAGCGGTGTCGTGCCACTTCCACTCGTTGTGGAGCTCACCTCACAAGCCATGTGTGACTAAGGGTCTCAAAAGAAACCAAGCCACTTTACTGCTCCGCATTCGCACGGGCTCTGCTCGTACCCCTGCGTGGATGTGTAAGACTGGCCTGGCGTTGTCACCATTATGTTCAACGTGTGGTGTGTGCGGTGACATAGAACATTACCTTATGTGCTGTACTCTGTATGACGCGGAAAGGAGCGTGTTATTCGGGTCCCTCAAGAGGACAGGAATTCCCCACAGTTCTATACAGGACATTGTTTTCCCGCGCGGGAACCGGTTAAATAGGAAGGAGGTTTCTCGCCTTCTTTTAAATTACCTGCAGGACACGGATTTGGCCTCCACATGGTGACCTTAGGTGTGACTATGTGTAGTGTAGTTGTGAGGTCTGTGTCTGATTTATATGATTTATGTATTTTAAGTGTCGCTACGGTGGAGCAATTGCCGGCAGCTACTGCAAGGCTAATCCCACCAGTAGCCTACAACCACTCAACTCAACTCAACTCAACTCAACTGCGATGACCATACCGATGATGATTGTGGTGATGATGATGATGGCAGTGATGAACATGACGATTGTGATGACAGCTGGTGACAAAAGTTTACAAGGTGATTCAACCTTGAGTTGAAGTTGATCAGGCATTGTGGATGGAAATCATGCGGTTCATACAACCGATTGCCACCCCTAACTCGCACGGGTAGACATTGTTTCTCATAGACTTCAAATGACCGCTGAATCGCCTTCCAGCTTCTTTTCTAAGCACTGAGACATACTACGACCTAGGAGAATCACTGCCTACAGTAGCGCCGAAATGAATTTCGTATACTTAGTGAAGCTGTAACATTCAAATGAATCGTAACTTAGTATCAAGCGATTTAGGTGTACGTAAACGCCATTTTAATGAATGAGCTGTAGTAGTGGAAAGTGCTTGCGTTTGAAAGGAAGTTCAGGGATTGCACTAGCAAGGAATACGAGACTAAAGAATCTAATAATAATAATAAAAATAAACTCTTTTATTATTTCTATAAGACCAAATACATTCATCAGGCCTGCCAAAGCCACATTGGGCTTGACTGGCAGAGTGTGACAGGCAGCGTACAAACTGTTACAATATCAAGAAAGAAAGAGAAGAAAAAAAAGGAATACAGGGAAGCGATAAATGTATATACATACACTGATACTCACATTGTACGAACTTATAATAGATGTACGTATATGTACAGTCGCGGACAGAATAAAATGGACCATGGCATCTCCAAAAACGTTCAATTCCCGAGCAGCCTGTAGCAGTAACCAGTAAAACTGCCCATCACAACGTTGTTAGCATATTCTAGTCGAGGTCCAAAATGCAAATACCAGATTGCGTTGTGAGGTTGCGGAGATATTTAGCTTTTTCCTAGATTTCATGGTCCGTAATATTCTGTCCGCGACTGTACATATACAGGTTTGAGAAGACATCTGACGCGTACAAGTATCACCATGCCTCATGATTACTTTGCGCGGCACAAAATGAGTAGAAGATTATAAATAACAAAATGAGTCAAAACCACAAATGCTTCAATGAAAGCTGTGCAGAAACAAACTTTCCGATCACATTTTTAATCAAAGCCACTTTGTAGGCGTAATACAGAAGGAGGTAAGCGAAGCCTATTTCTTTACATGTTATAGCCGCTTAAATCCGCACGTTTTAGTGCTTTCTTGAACCTCTATTTTGATGTTGACTGCAGCACGTTACGGGGTAAATAATCAAACAACGCAGGAGCGTAGTATTCACTCATTCTCTTGCGGTATTTTGTTGCACAGCGAGGTATTTGATAACGCCATTTTGGTCTAAGCCTACACTTTGAGCGCTTCTTGTGAACGGTTAACGAGCAATGCATGCTCTGTAAAGCGTGCTTTGCCTCATTGAACGTTGTGATAAGGTAAAGCACGTGTGTACGTATGCAAGGATGTTGGGGCACATACCCATTAAGTGGAGAGAACCAAAGCGAGCACGTGGCTTGGTGCCATAAATTCTGCTTTCGTTGTATTTCGCTTAAGCACTCGTCGTGTTGCAGTCCTCTGCAAGAACTTGCATCGTTAGAGAGCTCTGATAATTAAAATTCGAACAATTTGCAATAAATTTAAAGGACGTTTCCAAGTTAGTCTATGATTAGAAATGATAGAGTACCAAAGGAAGGCACGACTAGATCTAAAACATCACCTTATACGCCTAGCATTGGGCAGTTCCCCTTTAGTATACCTGGAACACTGGCTGCCCTGCACTATGAAGCGAAGCCTCCATGATGAAAACATCAGTGTCTTTGCAACTATTCTAGGGCCATACTATAGAGTAAAATAAGGCTATGGAAGCCAGCATATGAATGGGTCGTGAGAACATAACCTAGATACCTAGCTTTGGATTGTTTCTACTAAGTGACACTTTGTGCTTTGTAGAGCACGTTGGTTTGTTTTTGCGCATGATAAGGTAAAACACCTGCCCACCTGTGCTACCGAAAGACGGATGTAGATAGATCACCGTTGCACAGTAGTAGGATAAATATACTGATGAAATCTTCACAATATAATATGGACTAATTGTTTGTCTTGTGGTGCTTCACTTAGCGTTGTTTGTGTTGTGAGAACCCGAAAAGCTGGCGTATTTCCGGAATCCTCGACGAAGGCAAGCACTATGTCTTCAAGGAAGTTAGTAGGGAAATATATATAAGGAGAGTTCACAAATCAGTATTTAATTAGAAGTATAGAGTAGAAATTAAACGCACTGAGAAATTAGAAAGAGTAACCTAGAAGTCTAGCCTGATCCGTGGTTCCCTTGAACGTGTATGTACCACTTACAAGACTTTTATAGCGTGTTTTACCTGAACCTCAGCCCTACGGAAACGCCTCATTTGCAAGGCAATAAATCCTGATATTAAAAGAATGAGCATATTTCTTGCACATTTGCCTCTGAACGTATTTACTGGAGCAGAAATTGCACCTTTATTTCTTCAAAGGCCTCAAACATACCCCTTTCGGTTTTTGACATTTTTTATCCGCAGTTTTGGTAATAACGATCTCAATTCTCTATTAATCGCACATATTGGGACGAATAAGTGCTTGTATTCACTTGCAAGATATAGTTATTTTCGATATTCTAATAATGTTTTAGTACAAGGCGCGATTGCAAACGAAGAAAAACATTTTGAGAGTTCTAGTTAGTAGTAAAAGTTCCAAATATCATGACTATAAATGAGAAAAACTACTGTGATGTGCGGAAATATTTATGCAGCTGGAGTTTATTAGCGCTTTATAACAGCAGATAGACGAAGTGGTATTTTATTCGGATCGTAACGCCTTTTACCTCTTAAAACATGGTTGTGAGTGGCAACCTTTCAAGTAGCTTTCTGGAGACAGCAAGTCATTTGCCATTTGAGTCGCAAAAGGTTAAGGTTTACTTCTGACACCTTCATTACCAAGTGCCTACTTTTCCTCGGGGTGAACGATTGTTGCGATACGTACAAAACTTTTTGTCAGACAGAACGGCCACCATTCGTGTTGGCAACCTAAGAACCAAAAACTTCGATATGCCGAACAAGGGAAAGCCTCAAGGGTCGGTAACCTGGGCTTTGCTCTTCAACATCACAATGATGCAATTGCCTAAAGAAGTGAACGAAATAGAACGGTTCAGTCACGCTTTTAATGCAGGCAATATAAGAATGTGGACCCCAGCACCATCTACGGGCGAACAACAGAACGCACTACAGGAGGCGGTAAATTGTATCGAACTTGATTTAAGGAAACCCGGATTACAATGTGCACCCTAAAAATCAGAACTGCTAGTACTCAAAGCGAGAACTCGAGGCAGACCACCAGCCTATAAGCAAACCGACATGAGCACAACACTTAGCGTAATCGAAATACCACGAGTGGAGTCGTTGCGAATACTTGGCCTTGTCATACGTAAAGACGGGTCGGGAGCCGCGACCCTCCCCAAACTTCAAACATCGCTCACCCAAGTGTTGCTTCAAGTGTCACACAACACTCTAAAAGATTCCGACATGGCCGAAGAGGGGGGCAATAGCACTGGCCATCTCCACATGCACCGGAAATGCCGTAATACTGAGCGACTGCTAAGTGCGTGTCGTAATTTCCAAAAAGGCGTGATATTCACCAAAGCTCTGAAAATTCTGCAAGGAATATCGAAACGCACGCAAGTTCCCGAGACGTACGCCGTCTGGACCCCTGGCCACGACTCGCTGCTGAGAAACGAAGCGGCACACGCCGCAGCGCGAGTCATACAAGCTGGGTTTTCCTATCAGAGGGGTTCAGAAAGGCGACGAGGTCTGAGGATATTCCCCAAGAATGTTCCGATTTCTTGCAGCGTTACAAATTTGAAAGAAGGGTGTGCTCCTCAGCGCACCCCAGTCTAACCGGAGAAGAGACATTTGCTCTGCGGCGTATTCAAACAAACTCCTATGGACACGGAATTACAATGCATAGAATGCAGCCGATCCGTTTTTCATACGTTTGCTTGTCCTGCGGGGCCCCGGGAACCCTTTGTTACATGGTGATGGAGTGCCCTAATCTTTCTGAACGCAACAATACAGAAGCTTACCCAAGAACTGAAAACAAAAGCACAGAAGAAGGCCGCCAAGAATCCTGGGCGGCCATGCTGGTGGCCGTAGGCTTGGAGGAATAGCGAAACCTGGTGAACCGGGCTAGGGAAGCAGCAAGCGCCAATGGCTACCTGGATTGAGGAGGCCACCCGCCTTCGGTGAAGAAAGAACGCTTTCTCACTGATTCGCGCTGTTATATATTTGTTTTCTTTCTTCTGCCACAATGGCGTCTGTATCGATACCAAGCCGCCAATTTCTTGGTCATCTTTTGCTCATAAATAGCAGTCTGACCACGCCACCGAATGCCGTGCTTTTTCTTCGGACCACTGCGTGAAACGTTGTTCAGTGGGAGAGCCAGTAAGAGTGATATACTGCATATGAGCATTTGTAAGTGCTCTCGAGTGGAGAGCCCATCCTGCAGAGTTCTTCATATCTCCCATTCGATCCATTTGGCAAACATTGCGACAACAATATGTTCTATACGCTGCACCACTTGGTGTCCAGCAAGAATTTCTTCTTTTCTTTATCGGACGATGGCTTAGCCAGTGAGGTCTAAGCGGTGTTATACGTAGCGACGTTGGAAATTTCGCATAGCGTGTTTCCCTTGAGCGTGTTTTACGTAACCGACTTCGCTAACTTGCTCTAGTTATCACTTTCTTCTTCATTCCAGTTGCAAGAGACCAGAGATACTTGGATAAGGGCTTGAGGCGGTTGTGGTAATTGTGACGGCCTCAAGTCATGGACGTCATATTCCGTGTGCGATTCCCATATAACTGTCTAAGAATATTTGGACATTCCTGACAATTATCAGCAGGTCTCATTATGGTTATTAGGCTACTCAATTTTAAGGTATAAATATCTGTTAAGGAAAGAAGCTCTTTCAACATTGGCTCCTTGTGCGCTTTAACATCTGCAATGCGGTAGATAACCTTCGATCCATTTGTTTAATTTAACGCTGCAGGTGCCAGCTGCAAGTATCACATTGCTGTTTTTTTTTCATTTTCATCATTCGTTGTTTTTTTTCTTTGCTGAAAGCAGGATAATAACAACAAACGTAACCATTGCAGATTCGTTAGCTAATGCATAAGACGCTGCTTTTTTTTCAATTCATTTGCCATTGAAGTGAGAAAGTGGTAAAAAACTTAAGTTAAATATATGTAACCTAAACATCAATTCGTAAGCTTATTTTTGAATTAATGTGTCTTTTAAAAGCGAACTATTCAGCGAAAATGTGAGACTTTAGGCCCGTGAACAAGTTATTAATATACGCAGTTGTGCAGAAATGCACTGAATGAAAAAAATTTGCCATAAGAAGCTGATATCAATGGACAGTGACCTCAATGTCTTTCAGTATTTTATGGGGAATTAAGACCTGCAGGACACTAATGGTTACTGCGACAGCCCTTAAGTGCACGAAATTGAGTTCGCCTTGTCTTCCCGTCCCGTACGCCCATGAATTCGGTTACGCTGACGAAGGCACGAAGTCATATTTCTTTTCTAGTCAGGCCACCTCATTATCTCCAGCTTCGCCATAGTCACTGCTTGAAGAAAAATATAACTTATCCACCATGTCAGTGAAGTAGTGTGCATTTACGAGTCGAGCGGGCTAACAAATCGCGCAATACCTGTAATTGGCATTTAGTGCAAAGCTGTGTGCCTCACAAACGCTTTGAAAGCCGTGACGTCTGTGCATGTATTTCGGATGCCAGAACAAGTAGTATTGTAGCGAACCAAAATTATACGATGTGCACCGCATAGATATGGTTCTTCACTAGATGGTGGTGTGTTTGTGTGCAGTTATTCGTTCTCATGCTTGTAAAAGCAGCGTTGGCGGCACAAGGAATGCATACATGAGAATGACGACGATAAACCTCCAACATGGCGCATACCAACTTTAGAGGATGCTCCGACAATAAGGTAGTTGGTTAAAAACGACGTCGAAACCACCCGAAACGTAATTGATGGCTGTGGCATCAAAGTGGCAACGGCATGAATTTTTACACAATAGCTCACAGGATACACAGTCGCCAAAATTTTCTATACGTATAACAGCACTGCGAGCAGCAGCGGGAAAATTACACGACTGAAATCTCGTAGGTCGTGCTGCGTCACTTCAGTCGTGACAACGGTCGTAGTCGACGTTTCCGCCTAGTAGTTCATTAATCCCCCGGCGGACCTTCAAAATAACGATTAGCATGAGGCCTCTGCCCAACTGCCGTGAATAAAATGTTCTATAATGCTACACATTTCAATTAAGCAAATCTACCCTACTTAGGCGTAGGAAACCTGAGGGTCCAAAAATATTCCCATGTACTATATAGTTCAAACATCAAAACATTCATTACTATATAATAAAAAATGAAATTTCCGTAGATCACAAAGAAGAAAAAATTTCAACATTATTCATTGAATTCATAATACATTTTTCCGTACTATCACGCAACTGTAGTTACCTATAAACATGACAATAAATAGTTTTTTTTATATACTTACTTCAAGTTGTTACATTTTTGCACTACCGTATCTCTCCCCTTCACAAGCCGCCCTATGACTGCTGCGTACTTGTCCAGTTCTCCATAGTAGGTGACAAAGTTATTTGGGGAAGAAGCAGGCAAATAAACATAAGATAGTGGTTGTCGCCGTAGCAGAGTGCTGCTATCGCAATAAACGAGTTCAAAGCCGAAGGAATCGCTGAAGTAGTTGTCTTTCTTTATTGTTTGGCTAGACGCAAGGATTACGCAGCTCCATCCAATAAGCGTCCTCATGAACAATCAAAATTTAATTATGTTTTTTTTTCTGTGGAGGCTACTACGGGGACCTTCAAAGCTTTCAACAACTGAAGCGCACCCGACAGGAGTTGTTTGCGAATCAGAGTGATTGCTTGAAGTTCATTTGTAGTAAGCCACAATGTAGAAATTGTTTTTCAAGGGTACATTTTATTGAACTTCAACTGGAAGCCGAAAAAAGTAACATCGTAATAATTCCTGTTAGCTAAGATCGCTTTGAGCTATGGCGCTGAGTTATGGTTAGGGCATTATAGCTGCAGTGTTCGCAGCTATAGAATGTGAAATAGCGACCTCGTAACTAACGAAAATTTCGTGATAATTTTGTGCAGGTGATTACGGGCCTTGAAAGCTTTCAACAACTGAAGCACACCCGACAGGAGTTGTTTGCGAATCAAAGTGACTGCTTGAATTTCACTTGTAGTAGGCCATAATGTAGAAATTGTTTTTCAAGGGGACATTTTATTGAACTTTAACTAAAAGCGCAAAAAATAGCATTGTAATAATTCCTGTGAGCTCAGATCTCTTTGAGCTAAGGCGCTGAGCTATGGTTACGGTTTTATAGGTATACTTTTCGCACACCACAAACAAACCAGCAAACAAACAAACAGTAAAAAAACAAATAGTACACCAAGTTGGCGGCAAAGTAGAGGTAGAAGGAAAAGTCGAAGTAAATCAAAAGGGTCGCTTTCTTCCTAGCCGTATGACTATGTCGAAACGTGGCAGTCGTCGCGGGGTAGATCGGACCATGGCTGTAACAGGGATTTGACTTTGTAATCGCGACATTTATTATTGTGTTCTGAAGCGTGGCGTCGTGCTTTGACGTCTAGTTCCGAGAAAGCAAGAAAGGTTGGGAAAGCGATCGGTCCAAATTAATTTGTTTTTTTTGTGAGTATGTTCTTCGGGGGTGGGGTGCAATTGTTTTTTGCGCCAGCGCCTATGTAAGAGCTTGTTGCTTCCTTGAGCGTACTTGGCTGTATGTGCCTTGGGCCAGCCTGAGTGACCAATGTGCTTGTCTGCAGTCTTGCTTCTGTATCTGTAGGCCTGTGGCTTGCAAAGGCTACAGTAAACTCAGGAAGTAAGAAAGGTGTCATGGTTTGCACATTACGAGGTTACTTACATCTAGGAACGCCGAAGGACCCAACAAGAATCTAAAGAAATTGAAATAAACAAGTTAAAAATGAAGCTCTAGCATTTAGCCGAGCGAGAAAAATAAAACCACCAGCTCCATCTTAGTAAAATCCACTTCGCCAGACTGTGCAACTCTTCTGGCCTCAGTTCTGGTCTTGGTGATCGTGCCGGCAACCTTCCACACCATCTCAGCAGTTCCTAACTACAGAGAAATTGACACTGTATTTTATGACATTCTTTCAGAGACCAGCGATATGTTTGGCGCACCGAACCATTTTCTGGTTCTCACCTATCGTGGCTGCTTCCTTCCTTCTTTGAAGTACCTTAACTTTTTATGTCGCTTTCTTTATCACACAGCTGACCCCCACATCTCACGGCGACGGCCGTAGCCAGTTTCGATCGATGAACCCATATTTATTCGGCTACTAGACATTCCCTCCACCATTTTATTTTGTCTCCTGTCTCGTACCCAATGTATCGGCCACGTACGCACACTTTTGCTCTATTTGTTTTTTTACTTTCTTTTTCTCTTTGTTTTTTGTTTCTTTCTTCCTTCGTTCTTTACTTTTTGTCCTAGTAGTAGCCGCTCCGTTGTCGTCAATTCGCTCCGTTGTCTGCGTCTTCCATTGGTTCCCGTCAATATCGCCTCTAGGTTTCCAGTCGGTGTTCCGCTGCGTTGCGCTTTCTCCTTCGTTTGCTCGCAACTGAAAGAGCGCATCTTTTACTTCTTGCCGCCCCATTGTCTAGCGGTCAGCGTCTCGTTACTTCACTTTCGATTTTCGCCTTACGTCACTGCCCAGGCGTGTCCGGAAATTGTTGTGCCACGTGCACCTTGGACACATCTTAGCTTAAAGTTATAGGAGGGCAACCAGCCGTCACTATTCCAACCTTTCTCAACGCTTCCCCTTTCACTTCCCTTTCCTTGGCGCTTTGTCTTCCAACGCCGATTGCTGGTGCTGGCGTTTGCTGTGTTTTTAGCTGTTGTACTTTGCTGCACGCAACTCTAACGCCGCCGAGTGTTCCCCTTCCCGACGTCCTGCGCTGCTTTACTTGATTCGCGAATGTGGTTTGCCTCTGCGTGAGGGCACAACGATGACCCGCAGTCCAATTTTTTTTCTTGGCTGATGTTTATTTTATCTTCGCAGGGCTGCACGTTTGTATGGTTTTGTAGGGATTTGAGCGACGCTGTGGTAATAGGTGTACAAGGAGCATTTGGGAGCCACCGGTAGTAATGAGGTACAGGCTGCGACGCATGTGCCGGAGTGACGGTGGTGATTCTTTTAATTTGCTTGTAGTCGTTTCGAGTAACAGTTTCTCTTGCCTCCACATGTTCGGCCAAAACTTATAAAGAGGATCACAGAATGTTTACATGGAATGTTTCAATTAATTGTAACACGTCCTTGAGTTACTTCGACATTATAGACTATACATTAGGATTAAGAGCCAAGAGACGTCCCTGTGGGCAACCAGCGCTGAAACTTTGCGTGCCTGCCAACAGTAGGGCTGTAATACAGAGCCTAGCGAGCGAAAGAAACAGATTTCAGAAGCACATGCTACAATTTTGTGTCAAGGATTTCACCGCTTATCTTGAAGCACATGTGTCCATCTTATGACCAGGCTAAGCGCCAGCATTCTAGCATGTAGGAATACCTGCGCTCCTCCCAACACACATTGCAATGGAAAGAGAGAGATAGCTTGGGCTTGCGCGTCGGAGTTAACTGGTTGTTTATACAGGCCCACGCCTGTTATTATTCAAAATGTCGCGGCATTTTTATGGCTTCCGTGCCTGATGGTGTGGGCATATTTTACTTGTGCGATCAAGCTGCCGTTGCACCTGCTTGTCTACGCTGGCTCCCCATATCCATGTCCATTAATTTATTTCGTACATGACTGAAAGTTATCGTCTTCGGACATACCACTGTCGGATACCAAAGCGCTAAAATTTCGCTCCTCGTGCTATCTGTCAACTTCTATCTGTTACACTTCACTTGGGGTGTAGTTTAACTGGACAAATTCAACTGCCATGCCGTGGTCGTTTCCACCGGCTCTTGCTAGCAAACGTAAATCAGGCAGTTGCAGATAACACGTTGCAGGAACAAAGGCTAAGCCCATGTAAATCTTCCGCACGTTAACTTCTGAATTGGATGACGGAATACTTTGAGCTCGCGTCGCCTCGAAAGACCACTGCAAGGTTGCCAAAATATATTTTGAATTAGTATGCTCCATTGTTAAAATCTGCCGGTACATAATTACTTCCTAACATTACAGAAGCAAAACATGTGAAATTCGCTTGTACAAACGTTATGCCATTGTACATGTATCTACTGTAACAATTTATTATTCAATTTCTACGCCTGCCTGTAATTGAAGAATAAACGACGTTAGGATGGATAGTTGGGCGTGTTGGTTAAGCATGATCTGAATTGAAGGCTTGACGACGACGGTGGACGAAGAAGGTGTGTGTGTGTGTGTGTGTGTGTGTGTGTGTGTGTGTGTGTGTGTGCGTGTGTGTGGTCCGCCGTCGTTGTCGCGCCTTCGCTTCAGATCCTGAAGAATAAAGAAGTGCTAGTGAATTGTGAAAATTGGTTTGTGTGCAGTAGACGAGAACCAGAATCTGATGTTCGTTGTGTTCGGAAGCTTATTGAGCCACTAAGGTAAAAGGGTAATCTTGAAACGACATTTTTCATTCCCTGTCACTCGCATTTATTGAAAAATAGTGACTCCATAGCAGGATGATTTAATACTTGGTGGTTGGGAATGGTCCGACTTCTTTGGAATATATGACCACAGATTTATAATTTGCTCACAAACACTAGAATGGTCGTCCCATCCGATGACCTCTGACCATACTTGCCGATATCATCTTCGTGTGAGTGTTGCTTTGCTTATTTGCTTAGTCGGCACAAGTTTGCCAAATCAGGAGTTTTCCGTTTGTCCTTTCAGATGTTCTGCCTCTGCACTATTATTGCCGTGTGACATGTAGAGGAGGTGGCGAAAATGGTAAAAGATTTTCAGCGTGCCTCAATATGTGGCTAGGGCAGTTACCATAATTGTTTGAAATAGAAATTTAACTGAGTGGCCGAAATTTTAGTGGGTTTTAGTTCACAGTGTGAAATAATTTAGCATCTCAGTATGAACGCTCCTGCACACTGTTGCACCCCGCCTCTGGATTACGTTGATCACAGACTTCATCGTGAGAATGAATAACACAGCACGAAATATTTAAAAACAAAATGAAAACGGCCGGTCTTTTCCACATTTAACGCAACATGAAAGAAAACAAACGACCCTTTCCAACATGACTGTATTAATTTGGCGCATTTTCCCACTCTTCCTTCGATGCAGGACCCTCCATACCTTCTACTGGTAGTCGAAGATAATGGCAGCTTGTTATCTTCGCGCCGCATGGTATCATCAGCACAATAGGACCTATCGTCGACGATTGCTTGCCGCAGCTGCAAAGCCTCTGAGGAGCAAAGCCGCGTAAAAGAAAAGAAAAATATCGAAAGCAAATTGAACGGCCATGAAGTAAACGCTCTAAATTATCCGCAATTAATCTTGTTTGCTCATCAGCAGTTCTTCTGAAGGTTTCGTGCGGTGCTTTCGAGAGAAAGGTCAGTGTGGGGAAGAGTTTTAAGTGTTAGTAGTACAAAGCTGTGGCATTTATTGTTGGAGAAACGCCAGAATCTGGCTTTTTAGTCACTCAGCCCGTTAGCGGCACGAAAGGTATGGACCTTCATTTGAAGCAAAAGGAAAAAGGTGAGTACGCATGCTTTCGGTTACAGTCTAAGAAATCCGCTAGCTTCACTTAGGGAGAGTGCCGCTGAAGATGATACCAGAAAATAAAACCGAGTGTGGGACCAGTGCGCTAGCAAGGGGGCCATCTTTTCTCACAGTACTTGCCTTTGCACCCAAGAGTACTGTGTGGGGTTGCCTTCGAGCGCGCTGTCTAGGTTTACCCTCCTAACTATTTGTCCAATTGTCTTGCCCTCGCGGCCGCGTTGAATTGCCGTAGTGATCGTTGGCAAAAAAGGCGGCCGTATCCCACAAGCTCAGCTATTGGACAACAGAAATAAGTTGGAGGTGGTTCGCTCACCAAAAGTACTTTCCTTTGCCTGTACAATCCGACCATTTGAGCAGAGGACCGGTGGAAAGCGACAGAATAGGGCAAGGCAATCTTGAGCGGAATTCTGTGCGTGTGATTAGAGGAGGTTTCCTGGGAATGACAGGCTCTTGTCCCCATTGAGACCACCGAGAATGACTTCGGCAGGCAGAGGAAGGCTTACACGCGGTGAGCAATGAAGTGAGCGCGGACACAGGGCTAGCGAAGAACACTGCGGCAGAAATCGAAGTAATAAGGAGAGGAGGACAGTGAAGAGGGCTACACCACTAACTAACAAATAGACATGCTTTGGGAGAATTATTGAGAAAGATAGGAAATAGAAAGGGAAAATGGGGCAAATTGAGATGGCGAGAACGTATAGCCACTACTTTCGAAGTGAAATTTAAACGGGGTAGCCGGTCGGAGGGGGGACGGTCTTTTAAGGCCTTTAGGTTTGATAGACTAGACTTCATGGCCCGAGTGTGTGGGAACGAGAAAACCCTTATAGTGGTGCAACCGGAAGCACCCTTCAAGAAGGGAAGCAACAGTTAAGACGTTGCCTCTGCAATGACGTCGAAAGTGCTTCTTTTGAGACAGGCTTTGTGGGGCGAAAGTGCTGGACACAAAGAGAATGAAATTAGGTGTCTATTATTAGAAATATTCATATTATTTTAGTTTTTTAAATAATAGCTATCTTTACCTCTTTCTTCAACTTTACCACTTATGTGGCTGCTGTCTTGCCGTTTACCTTTTGCAAAATGCGCGGGTCGTACTCTTATATAAGTGTCTCTTCTACACTGTCACCGGCGCATAATTGCCATTCCTACTGGCGGCTGGCTGCACAATTGGCCTGTACCGAGCATATTGCAAGAAGCAGGGGATATATTGCGAGCCGAAATGGCCCGCGGCGGCAGGTGATGTACGTAAGCGCGGACATTAGCTCCATCATCAACAGACCATTCTTGTTATCCGGTCGTCATTTTATCGCCCTCGCACTGTTCTCATATTTCCTTCGTTGTGACGCCATGGTCATCCTTCCGCCGTCTTCACTTTGTCCCTTTCACTGTCTTGCTATATTGCCGTCGGCACGATGCCATTTTAATCCTTCGTCTGCATACCGTCATCGTCGTTCCATCGTCATCATTCCGTCGTTATCATTACATCGTCATCTGGCCATTATTGCCATGCCGTTATTGTCATCGCGTAGCCGCCAAAGAGTCGCCGTCATGCTGTCGTGGTCATTCTATGATCGTCATTTTGTTGTAATTCCATTGTCGTCATCCAATGTATTCATGCCCTTGTGGATACGCTGTTGTCGTCATTCCGGCATTGTCATACAATTGTCGCCGGGCCGTCGTCATCCTCCCATTGTAATTATTTTAGCATCGTCATACCGGCGTCGTTATTTCAGTTCCACCATTTCATTAATCACGCCATTGTTGTCACTCCAGCAACTTGGGTGTGTTCGCGGGCTTGTTCAACGCTCGGAAAAACACTTTTATGCAGCACGTATTGAGGAACAGAAGGCCGCATCGGGAGTTTTTCATGCTGGTCTACAAATTTCTCATTGAAATTTTTCATCTACTTGTAATATTTGTGAAGTTGCCTAATTAGTTCGGAATAATTACCTAATTAGGCGGAATGAGAAAATATAATCTGACTATCTCCAAACGACGGCAAACAACGTTATATTGGTTCTGTCGAGCTACGTGGCATTCATACATTTTAAACTCTGGATAAAATTAGCTGGGACACAGTATATAGGTTCTGGTGAAAGTATACTTTTGAGCAAGCTATTTGCGTTTCAAAGGTGAACTCTGCTCCGTCCGCAGAAACTCTTCAATGAACGCATCAGGAAACCCACTGAACGTATTACCCCTTAAATCATGCTGTATTTGAAATTCTTATCGTCGGTGATATTTCTGAGGTCGGTGCATTTTCGGGCCTATAGGGCATAAAACCATTTGAATTGTGTGCGTGTTTTTTTTTTTTTTTTGCTTTGAGGCGGGAGCAGTACGAGCGACATGCTGCCTTCGATGTAATTACTAATCACGGGGATATTTTTTGAGTGCAATTCATGTGCAACTGCGCCATAAGTGCATATCCTATTCCAGGTCATTTTGAGCAGGTGCTTTCATAGCGCATGTCTCCCGGAAACGGACGTAGACAGGGAGAGCGTAGTGGGTTAATTGTTTATAGTGAAGACAGAAGGCCAGCCTCACTGTACCTGTGCTCCATCAAGACGTCTGCACTGGTCAGGAATTGTGATATTGAACAAAATGAACAAAGTAGACCGGAAATTCGCTCTACACTTCCTTGTCAATGGACTTCGTATGATACACAGCAACACCTTCATGCACATTGTGCTACCCTACTCGCCACGGTGGCTTAGTGGAGAGGGCGTTGCGCTACTCAGCACGAGGCCGAGGGGTGAAATCCCGGCTAGGGCGGCTCGTTTCAATAGGGGCGCAGTGCTTTACTGTGCGTTGGGTGAACGTAAAGCATACTGGGCGTTCAAAATTACTCATAAGTTATCCCACTGGTGGTGCCGCACGACTAGATTTTGGTTTTGCTACGTAAGACATGGAGATATAATTTTTTTAATGCTTACAGCTTGTTTTATAAAACAACTTCCTAACGAAAAGAGAAAATGCAAATGATTCGCATCGTCCTATAGCTACTTGTTTCTGTGCATCTACAATCGTCTTGATTGTCGCTGCAGATGACGTAGTGGAACTTCAACACACCGTCAAAGACGACTTCTATTCTCTTTCAATCGCGACTCACTGGGGCTCTATATGAGAGTGAGGAAATCGTATGCAGGAGAAATTGCGTACGGCTGATTCTCGCTGTTTTCCATCTTTATTTAGTCCCATGGCCAGCTAAAACCTTCCTTGCCACTCGTTCTGTCACCGTGTACAAAAGCGCAATAAAGCAGTCGATAGATAGTTTTCGGAAAAACAGGAGAAATGGGGACAAGTTTATGAGGCAATGCTTCCTCTCTGCCCCAGTCAATGCCTTCCTATTGTCTTGCACCGCAAGCAAGTTGGTGTTTTCCTTACATCACAGCTACAGCTTGCTTTTGGTCAGTTGTTTCCAATAAACTTTTTCGTTGGGTTTCCATTTTCGACGTCTTTCACTCCGAATAAAACTCGGTGAAAAGCCGCATCGATTTGGCCTTCCATCCTCTTGTACTCGTTCAACGGGAATGCGGACTTGGGACAGAAGCGGAAGAGTACGGACAGGGGTTGTGACAGGAGGCAAAGTGAGTCCAGAAAAGATTAAAAAAAAAAAGTTCGCCACTTCTTTTTGTATGGTACGTTTCTTTATAGCCGGGGAGTCTTGAGAGCAATCGCTACGGCTCTCTTAGTTGAGCCCATGAGCAAAACCTACCACCGTGCCGGTATCCGTTCAATCATTTCATTTCTATTTCACTATGTCGTTCCTCGCTTTGCGAAGTTGTGGTTTAGACTCCTCAAAAAAGTTATTTTTATTTGCCACACAGGGCAAGCCACGTAGTGCTCGAGGAGGCGAGGTCCTTTCGCGATAACAGATTGGCTGTCAGTTTTTTTTATGGCCGGGCTCCACTTTCGCCTTCCCGTACTGGGCTGAAGCTCAAGGCGTAATGCCATATGTCATTCGCCGAAGCCCCGGTAGATGGGTCTGATGAAATTTACCACGCCTGTAATCTCTGTTTCTTGTGTCCCGACGTTTACGTCACATGCGACGCACGTCACTTTCTCAATTTCAAGGATCAAATGAAGACAATGATTTTGGTTCCGAGAAGTGGTTCATTGTTTATCAGTGGGCTCCGCGTGGGCGAAAAGTCAAAACAACAACGATGATTATTATATCATTTTTTTCTGTTCACCGATGCGCTATAGGGGGCCAATGATAGATTAAGATAGTTGAGAAGACAGGAATTGGTAGCATGCGTGTCTGCGTGCCTCTTATAGGGTAAGTTATATTAACTAGGGTGGGTGGGCGTAATATCGGCTTGATGCGTTGACAAGCGATTTTCTTGGACGCTGGTCGTGTCAGGAAGCCAATTTCTTCCTTAGGAAAATTTCTAGGTAAAACTTAGGTATATAGGTTATAAACAGGGATAAGGTGCCTCACAAAGGCTGGCCCACGTTTCGATAGGAGGATTTGTCTTCGTCAAAGCCGGCGTCGTCATCCTCGGCATGTAAGTTTTAAAGGGTTAGTGCGAGGACGTCATGTGCGGTTGTTGTCGGTGGCGGCTAATTGTAAATGGAGAGACTTCAAAGAGAATGAGCGCTGTCGCTCATGTTATCGGGGCTGTGCATAACTAATAAAAAGTAATTAAGTTAAAATTGTGTTCTTAATGCGGCAAAAACATAAACATTGCATGAGGCAACACGTTTCGTGAGATGGAAGCAAGCTCAGTTTTACTGCATTGCCGTTAGTTTACAGCAACTAATTACCACTTCGCTAAAGCTGCACTTCTGATAAAGTCTAGCAGCTGCATCGTATCTCGTATTTCATTTTTCGGTGGTATGTTTTATAATGCAGCGTTTTCAAATCGCGAAACTTAAAAATGTTATATTCCTGAGAAGTTTGAGCATGCCAACGCGTTGGCCTCAATGGGGCTAGACGTGTTCGTGATAATCGGAACATTTTTGTTTTCATTTATAACATGTATATGTACTTCAAGATAATCATTTTTTTACAGAACCGCCATGAGCTAAGACTAGTTACTTGGACCTGAGCAAAGAAACCCGTTGGATGTTCAGGTATGTAAAAACGCTAAATATGGACTCCAACCGGCGTTCGTGTTGTCTTTCTCTTCTCGCCCTTGTACAATTGTACGCTGGAACGATGTTTCATAATGTAAAAACGCAAGCTTGTCTTTAAACTCTAAAACGCATTAAAAGGGTGCCTCCAGAACCTGGTGTGCTCTACGCTGGTGTCTTTCGGTGCACAAGGAAAGGTTTCTGAGAAAATGAAAAGTGGAACGCGAATGTAACCGGCCGCAACTTATTGGGCTTTCTTGATTCTACTGCTTGTCTGAGGAAACATAATGAATAGGCATGCATGCCCTGAGAAATTATTCTAGTTAGTTGCAGAGCTGCAACACACTTCCTAATAGAAGATTCAAAGAGCTATTACTCACCATAGAATAAAAGACCTGTTACAATGCCTCAACCTGTTATCATTCCCGCCTTCACAAATATTGTGCCACAGCATAAAGCAAATGCTATATTGCAATGTCATTAGCAATCCTACAGTTATTGACGTTGTAGTTTATTCTAGGAAATATAGTTATTAAAAGCAGTAAAATTTTAAATTTGACTGATGATTGCGATAATACCACACAGGCATGAACTGCGTACTCGACATTTTCTTTGAGGGTGTCGATTCAGAACACCGAAGGCTAAGCGTGCTGAAGCAATTTCTTGCTTTAAAACTATGACTTTAGCTCAATGACGAGGTTATAATTCTGGCATATTAACTGATTTGGTAACACTTTGCATCTTTTGTTTCATAGAATAAAGACGGTAAAACACTGGGAAGCGCATCGAAACTCATGAAAATACGCCCTACATACGTGGCGAACGTATAGTAGCCGTCGCCGTATTGTAAACGTCGCAGAAAATACATAATTTGTAATATTTGTGTACAATAGGCGCAAGAGCTAATATTCGAGGACACACTGGTATCCCGATGCGTAAAAGAGACAACAACACTATTAAGAAGCTTTCAAATATTTATTGACAATCATAAGTAAATAACGTAGGAAGCCGGCAGCAGCAATTTGCCTCTCCTACTGGGAACTCCGTGGTATTGTTTAGCGCTCCTACGAAATGTCTTTCTTTCTAATTTCTTAACAAATACTTTAATAGATACGTTTCGGTCACATTCCCGGCATTCATTCTATAGTTCCCGCCGAATTTTTACGAGTACTACTGCGCACCTTTATTTCCATTTATTCTGCAAAAATAATTTTCTAACTCAGTCATACTGTTGTTTTGTCATATCCGAAAACAAGAAAAAAAGAAAAGCTGGTGATCTGGTGATCGGGTGACAGCTGATGTGGAGCTGCTCAAAATGTTCACGCCCCGCCTTTAACTAATGGAGCATGCAGCAAAATTGTGCGAGCCAAATATTATTGCTTTAAAAGAAGCAAAATATGTGGCAGAGAGGATGAATGCGAAATGAGAAGTGCAAAAAAAGTGATGTGAAAGGTATATTAGAAAACAAAAAGAAAAAAAACGTCTAGTGAACAAGTGAAGTCTAGTGAAGAATGGCACGCGTGGAACTCATATTGTTACTCTTTTTATGAGGACCACGGTAAACGTGATCGCACCGACAATCTACGTAGTCAACAAAATACTAGGATTTCAATTATTCACATATGTGTTTTGCCCATAACGAACAGTTTTTTTTTTACATTACAACCAAGACAGTCGCCAATTGTTCTGTCCAAGTCCGCATTTTGCGTAAATGCTTCGAAATTCGCAAGCATGGTAATACAGCCGCCTATATTATGATGTCTGCAACGTGCAGCAAAACCTGAATAATTAAAACTACGCCATCACTTTTTTACGCTATGACAACCTACAAACCATGCAGTGCATTGAAATTTCAAGCGTGACAAAAAGTGCGCGCAAAGTGTTTTCTAGCTATTTATATGCCAATGCCCTCTCGTCACGATGCTGGCTCTAGTCAATAATTATGTGCTACAGAAAAACGCAATTCTACTTTATTCCTATAAGGCTTCTCATTTTCATTTCACTTCAAAGCAAGGAGCTCATCCCGCGCGCTCAGCCTTACCCATTGCAAACATTAAGGAAACTTTATTCTTGCATTTGCCTAAGCGCAATAGAAACCAGAAATGTTATTCGAGGTGAGTCATTGAAACTGAAAGCAATAAAACAAGCAAAACTTACTTTTTTAACGAGACCTGTGCAAGCATGCTGCTGAATCCGCATTCTTCTAGCGCTCGGGAGGTTAGCGTATGAATGAGGGAACGTCTCGAGTTTTTTTCCACACCCTGAAGAGTTCGTAATGTTTGCGCCGCCATCCCTGAAATAGGAAAGCACTGATTGCGCGTTGGCTGTATGTTTCAAATTGGCGCTTGCCATTAGTGCGTGCTAATTACCTCGCGTTGAGAGGATTGAATCTCTTAGCGCAGTTTGCAGTTTTCGTAAGTCAATACGCTGGTTTTTCCTAGGCGCTTTAATGAAGAGGAGACCCCCTTGCACAAATATACCCCAATTTGCTGTTTCTGTGCTGAAGAATGAGCAATATCACCCTTAAGGCAAAAATGTGACGATGACATTGCTAGCAAATAAAGAAAGTCGTGAAGCTATTTGTACTGCTGTGTTCAGATGCCAGATCAGGAGGCATGAAAACATGTCATGGAATAGGGAACATCCGCTTAAGGTCTCCAAATGGACACAAAATTCCCACTATAAATAAGCCACATCATCGATAATGGGCTTTGGAAAAGTAATGCAGAAACAATTTACAAGGAAAAAAGCAATAATAATGAAACTCTGGTACTGGTTCTTCGGCACCGCAAACGAAGGGAGGTTGTTAGGATACAGAATGTAAAACTAGCACATGGGTCAAAAGGCATCAAAAGAAACATCATTTTTAGCGCAGTTTGAAAAGTTAGCGTAACAATTCGTTGTTGTGTAGTGGAAAGGGCGTTGAGAAACTCTGAAGCGCACACCACGATTTGAGAGGCATCTATCAGCAATTCAAGGAGCAGCCAAAATAACGATGAAATAAGTTTGTCACAAACGCATTACACTTATTGTAAATTAACTCGTATTAGGTACTCTAATCGGCATGTTCAAATGCTTGCTTTCGCTGAAAACAAATATTTATAAAGTTATTTATACGATGCGTAAAAATCAATAGTCGACATACAGCGTCATAACCAGAAACAGTGAGCAGGATTTGCCACCTTCTCGGCAGAATGTAGCCAGTGCAACATCGAAAAATAATTGGCCGAACCCATCTCACGATGACTGACGACAGTAATGCCTTTAGCATTGGATATATATAACGATACAACGTATTGCAACCGTCAAAACGAGTTATGCACGAGCCAAGTACTGTAGTGAGACTACCCTCTCGCACTTCCCTCGCGGGATCGAATCCCGGCCACGGCGGCCACATTTCGATGGGGGCGAAATGCGAAAACACCCGTGTACTTAGATTTAGGTGGACGTTAAAGAACCTCAGGTGGTCAAAATTTCCGGAGTCCTGCACTACGGCGTGCCTCATAATCAAAAAGTGGTTTTGGCACGTGAAACCCTATAATTAAATTTTTTCGCACTTCCCTAAGAACACTCCGCGTCATCTAGCGACACCGTCGTGAAGCCTGCGCGTAGCCTTCGAAATGCATGGTGCACCGTTTTTGAGTGTATATTGCCGCGTCATGCGGCAACCGAGCTTTTATCTCATGTTCCTTTCTGGATACGCTGCGCCATCTAGCGGCGCTGCCAAAAAGTCCGTGCGTGGCCTCCGAGACGACAAGCGTAGATCGCCAGTGCCTGTGAACGCTGAGAATTGTTCCCTCGATTTCCGCCCACCCAGTGGCACATCCTGAGTGGCCCAAGTTGTCGAGAGGTTTATTGAAAAGCAGCACATACGCATTGCATTTGTGGCGCAACCTGCTAAAGCTTTGTCTTGCTGTCCTCGAGGAACGCTTCGGACGTGGGTTTGATTCCACCCAGCAAGGGGGAAACATAAAACAACATGATTCGTGATTTTCTCGCAGCACATTCTCAGTGGCACATAGCTAGTTACACAAGTTGACGTCAAAGACTTTCATTGAAGAGCAGCACACACCTACTGGCACATACTCGGTGACAAAGTTTAGCCAGTTTTATTGAAGAGTGATGGATATGCAATCCCGCATCTACAGTCACCCATGTAGGCGGAAAATAGCTTCGTTGAAGAGCGGCATATATGTGCACATTGCCACACACTCAGTGGTCCAATGGTTGGTTTCGAACCGTGTTACCTCAGCACAGCAGCCCGATGTGCTACACCTTCAGTCATGGATTATATAGTGATACAGGTGATAGAATAATGGACATACATACATACATACATACATACATACATACATACATACATACATACATACATACATACATACATACATACATACATACATACATACATACATACATACATACATACATACATACATACATATACATGCGTGCGTAGCTCCCGGGAAGTGCTTGACGTACCCTAAGGATGCTACGACATTAAAAAGGTTCTGACGTAATAGGAGCTAATGAAAAGCCCATTGGTAAAACGTAAAGCTCGAATGCGGCACGTGTCAAATTGTAATCCTGCTTCACCTTCCTGACGCTCAGTCACAACTTCGAACGTTAGAAAGGAAATATCCCCGAAACCGTACACTTACCTACAAAATGGAGATAGGGGAATGTCACATAGGTAGGCGTATGCTGTTCTATTATTGTATAGGTTGACTGGCTTCTGCCAATGTTACGACTGCCTCTACGGCGAGGTGTCAGAAGTGCGTTGCTTAACGTATCACAATGATTAGTGCTGAAGCGGCTGTGATATACATTCACTTTAAATTGATGTGCGTTCATGTGCAGATTAAAAGGCCTTCGGCATAGCATGCTCAAAATAGGACCAGGGGGCGGCATAAGATCATCTTAAGATATATCATGTAATAAAGGTAACGTCGCATTAACTCTTGGAAACACCCTGCTTCCAGGCTCTCCGCCGTCTTGAGTGTGTTATCGCTCAGCAAAGGAAAGTCAGTATTTTTGTTATAACGCACGCATGCGGCAGAATGACTTATTGGAATGACCTCGATTGAGGCAAACAGTATGGCTCCGCTTCTTGGTTTGCTGAGCGAGATATGTTGTCTGATGTACGTTTCAGATTTATCGACAATGAGAGACTATTCGGAAGGCTCATTTTCTTTCTATCGCTCAAATTATTCGCTACTTCACCAACACAAGAGCGCACACTGGACCAGTCATTGCATATTCACGGATAACATGATCTTATACAACATAATGGCTGCACGAAGACTTTGTGCTCGCTAACCAACTATTACGATGCCCACAAATTATTTTTAGTATTGGTATTTCTTGCGAAGTTTGCATTTTTATGTTATTGTTTGAAACCGCTCTTCATTTATTGTTAATTGGCGCACGATTATTATTGCAGTAAGTAGGTGCTGACTTATGCGCATATTCATTTATGTTAATTTCAAAACAGTACACTGGTAACAAGAGTTTCAAAAGGGGCGACATGTGTACGGGTGCGGGTGGAAGTGAAACCTCTCTTCGCAGAAGCTGTTGCATGTTTGCTTCGTGAACTCACGGTCCCCTGCAGCGAAAGACGCACGATTTGCGGGTCGGCGACAGTGGTGCAGATTTGCTTGGCGCGCGGCGTCCTGCTGTCGAGCTGCTTCAGCCAGAGTACGACCAATTCTCTCCGGCTCCGTAGCTTCTCGGGCAGCTAGTTGTGACGCTCTCAGCTTCAGGAATGCAAGTGGTAGAGTTCGCAGCGTGCGCCGTGAATGCGCACGGGCATTCTACTTCACGCTGGCGTGTGTCCGGCCGGAATAAGGCGAGATTCGCCCGTATACGTCGTTGCCTTTATGTGCTGCTTAGTGCAGCAGTTTTCTTAGTTTGTGCCATCGCACGCAAAGAAATAGGCGGCCTGTAATCGCTGCTGAAGCTTGTTGAAGCTGCACTCCATAGGCGACGACGCCTCGCAGGATAATCAGACGCCATAGACAAACCATGTGCGGAAACTGTGTCGTCACCTCAGCAGAAGGCCTACACCACCTACACCAGGCTACATCGCGTTGGCGCCTCCGCTGCGCTGAGGCCACCGAAGTGCTCACTGTCGCCGCCTGTTATAGTCAGGATGCACTACTTCGCTTCAATGCTCGTAGATGGTAGCGCCATGCCTGTCAAGAGACAGCATATTTTACGCATTCACGACGTCACATTCGTTACAGTAGGTTGGTGGTGGACCCCGGCATACAACACTTTCGTGTTAAAATAGCAGTACGTGAGCGAGGGAAAGGAAACAGTGCGATTGTCTGTCCCTTTCTCACGTACTGCTATTTTGAGCCGTTTCCGTTCAAGTCATGAAGCAACCAATTCAAATGCATACGTTCCTGCCGCGTAGAAAAATTGAAAGGATAGAGAAATTGCCTTTTGAGTTACAAGTTCACCTTAATTATGAGTACCAGCAGCATCAGATCAGGAAGATGCCATCGAGTGCTATTTTCTCGTGTAAGGTCGTCTTTTTTCGTCGGTTATTATCAATAGAATCAACGAACCAGCAATAAACCCAACCACTTCTGCCTGTCCTTGTGCCTACACCTGTCGACACAAAAAATATGGCAGCTCGATATCGAAACAGTGCCAATACAGTAATTGACCCTGTAACGTTTAATTTCGTGGGCTTACTTATTGGTCTTTCACAGGGAACAATGCTGAACGTCTGAGAGCCAACAAATGAGAACAAGACAAACACGGCGCTCATACCCAACCGAGCTTCAGTGCCGATGAGAAAACGCTTAACGCGCGAGAAATGCAATAAAATTTAACACAAAGTAATTCACTACAACATACCAATGGCTCAGAGCAGCGTAATTCACTGTCGCGTGATGCGAAATGTACTTCAATGTTGTGAACCATGTCTCAGTAAAACATTGTAGCTGGCTGCTTGACTGACTACATTGACTGACCGCATTATAGCGGACTGACACCTGTAATTATATCCTCAGCTAGTCCTGACCATCGAGAAACGACGGTCCCACAGTTTGCGCAAAATAGGAACAACACTCAGGGCCACTGTGATTTACCGACGAGTAGAACGTTTTTTTTTGGTGCTGTAAATTAAATACGATTTTCGGATCTAGAGCGGTCGAGTGGCTTTCATAGTGACGAGTACCACTGACACACCAACACGAAAATGACAGCAGTGTCGGATGCCGCGACAGCTGGATAAAGTATGCTAAACGTCAATCGTCAAATAATTGAAATCATTGATATTATGGTACTGTATTGAATACTGCAATCTACCAATACCCCAGTACCTAGACGACTAACCGATTGTCTGCATGAGGCCGACGCTTGGAGGATACGAAATGTGTGTACGTAACGGGGTGGTGTATTTGTGCGTCAAGAATATCGGGCAGATTAAATAACTAACTGATCACTCTGCAAATAAAACCTACCCAACGAAATATCATTTCGCTGCTAATAAACTATGCACGCGCATAGGGGACTGTTATTCTGCTCACAGCGGCAAAGATTTCGTATTGTAATGTTACGCCTCAGTCAATTCCGGCTCCCCGAACTTCCCTCGATTCTCAGCTGCCTCCGTGATTCATGGCTGCGATCGTCGGGGAACGAGCAGCGTGACTGATTTGTACCACAGCACTCACCACGGCGGTGCGTGGAGACCGAAAGCCGCGAGCATTACCTCTCGATACGGTTCATTGCTGCTTAGCTACGGTCTCCAAATATCTGAATGCCGATCTTCAAGGGCCACATAAGTGAGCCAATTGGAGAAAGGAGAGAGCCAGGAACGGAATGAGAAAGAGCCACAAAAAGAAGAGTCCTAAACGGGTGCCTTTGAAAAGCCGACTGGGACAAATTTGTATCGCGTGAGAAGGAAAGAAATGTCGAACCGTTGCAGATAGTTTGTCACTGAGGGGCCCTTGCCACGTGAGGTGATTCGAAACCGAAACATACCTTCTCGGGCCGGCACCCAATTTTATTTCTCTATTCGGAGGAGTCGCTTGCTTTGCCAGGCAACGGTTCCCTTATGTTCGCAGCGTTAAACATGTTCAATGGTTGCCACCACAGGTCAGCAAATTCATTTATGAGTCAACTCGTTCAGACATAGACCCACCGGTGGGTCTCAATTCAAGTGAACTTGGCTGAATGGAAATTTTGGTGAGTTTGAGTCCAAGTGAACCCCCCTGACTGTGATTTTGAGTGAGCCCCACTGAGTACAATTTTTCTGTGTCTTAGTCCCGAGTTAGGGCGCTACTCAAAGTATATCAATTGGGCATGCGTGTCGCTTCTATCTGAGACCTAAAAAAAAACATCGTTGGAGACACGTCGCCAGCGCTACCGCTATGCAGCGCGCAACGTAGATCTCACGAGCGCATAAAGAAAGAAAAACGTAAGTGTGATCGAGCATGGAAATACGCGGCCATCATTAGAGTTTCGTCCAACTCTATGCAGCACCAGCAGTGCAACCAGAAAAAAAAACTAGAAAAAGGCAGGAGGTACTAACAGATCATCAATTAAGTAAGCGGTCGCATCTAAACATTCAAACTCTGCAGCAAATAGGAATACTGACGGGGTGCTTACGCACTTGCTGCCATATTTATTTATGAGGAATGCTTCCAAACTGACGCGCGCCGTCGTGTCCGTACTCTTACCGAGAATATTTGTGTCTCCCAACCGAGCATCGCAACCTCTGCATTTAATTATGTGCGCAACCAAATGCGCCTACTGGTCCTTAAATTTCGGGTATGGACCCCCAAGCGGTCAGTGATGCAGCGGCCAATTTCGCCGACATAAAGCGATCCACCTTTCAAAGGAATAGCATACCGCACTCCTGGGGAACACTTGACGAACGGCTTGTCACGTTTTACATGACAATCTCTTTGTTAGAGTTGCAGATGCGTGGGCATAACTGTGCCAGCTTGTTGGATGCCGCAATATCAATGGACACTCCGTGCCTGTTGGCCACCTTGACATTGCGCGAAAAAATTTTGTTGACAGTCAGCGCTTGTGTCTCGTACTTGTTCTTTGGTGGTTGCATTTGTTAGCGCTGTTATAATTTTCAAATGAAGTATGCACCAACTCGCCCAAAATGATTTTTTATTCATTTTAGGGCACTTTGTGACGTAGAAAGAAATACGCGTGATATTGTGGAGTGACTAAGATTTACAAAATTCTCGGTGCCTATCGCGAGTTCCGACAACTAAAAAAATTGGCAGCATGTTCTACTCCTGTAATACGTGAAAGCGTGGTAACGCGTTAAGTTATGCGATTGGAGGGGTTAGACTTCTCGCAAGACATAACGAGCCGCAGTGGGAAGTAAACGTATGGCGCAGTCGGTCGACCTTCTCAACGACACATGCGAGCACCTAATGCTCGACCTAAATTGTTACTAACAATTTATCATGGAATATACATACTGATAATACCTGTTCTTCAGCATTGCGTTAATTATATTTTTTGCGACACAAACTTAGAAATTCACCACCTAACGTAAAACTGCTTGCTTATTGTTCATTGATTAGACTGAAACTTGAATATGCATGTGTTGTTTGGGACCCGTTTACTAAACAAAATATTAAATGTCTCCAAAGGGTACAGAAAAAAGCCGTGTGATTCATATATTCAAAATTCTCTCAATATGATTCCCCCTCACAAATAATGCGGGATAATGGCATCGAAGTCCTCGAGCAGTGAAGGCAACACTTAAGAATTCGACTTCTTTCCATGCTTTTTAATGGAGACTTATCAATTAATCCTGCATCCTATCTCTTTAGTACAACGTCTAGGCTTACTTGACACCATCATCCGAATTCACTAACACCTTATTTTGCGCGGACAGAAGTATTCAAGTATTCTTCTTTTTTCACGAACTATGACAGACTGGAATAACTCGTTGTTGCCTGTTTCAATTGATTGATTCATTGTACTACTGTTGTGTCTTACCAACCTACTTGATTGAATAACGCATTGTATTATTGTTGTGTTTAACCAGCCTGCTTGGACTGGATCTAGGTCTGCAGTATGAAATAAATAAGAAATAAATAAAGATTATTTCAGTTCAGTTCAGTTTATTTCCAACAAAAAGCTAGGGGTCCTCAAGGCAAAAAAGTTGTCATAGACAACTTTTTTGCCTGGAGGACCCCATTGGCATTCCGGAGGACCCCATTGACACACCATTGCCTGGAGGACCCCATTGACAACATTTCGTTCTTTATTTCGTTCTTTCTTTCATTCCGTCTCTTTCTCTCTCTCTTTCTTTCTTTCTCTGTTTGTTCTTTTTGCTTTGTTCGTTCGTTCGTTGTTTCTATCATTCCTTCTTTCGTTCCTTCTTTCATTCTTTCTTTCCTTTGTTCTTTCTTTCGTTTCTTCATTCATATTCGGCAATTGCATCTTTGCTTACTTACGCGGTATGAGCCATTCCTGATATTTCCTTTTGCATGACTCATTTTTTGCATTCATGGACCAGACGCCGCTTTTTTTGGGTATGAGCCATTGCAACGAGCCACTTAAGGGGGTATAGTAGAGTAACTTGACCAAAAAACTGATTTTTCGATTTCATCAATACAAAATAATACACACTGTGGGGAGCAATACAGTGCAGCGGCGAGCGCGTAGGAGCGTTCTAAGCCATTTAAAAATGGCGCCAAAAACCACGCCTCCTGGTATTTAAATATGACAGATGCAAGGGTTTGTTTACATGTTGTTTTCCGCCATTTCTTCAGTGTTTACGTATATTTTATAATAAATATGGTTAGATCTGTTAGGTATACTCACTTTCCGGCATTTTTTATAAGTTGCGATTGCAAATTTGTCCACCAGGGATGGTTTTGTAGCGAATCGAAGCCTACTGGTTGTTTTTTATTGTGGGCACCTTCCGCGCGTGTTATTTGACGTTGTATTGCCGGGTATTTTGCCTCATTATGGTAAGAACGGCTGGGAAGTGGACGAGGAAGAGGAAGTTTCGCGGCAACCAATTTACAAGGAAATATTTTTGCGCGGTCTGTAGGAAAACATGGAGTGATGTACACCAAATATATTGGTCACGGGGACAGCAAGGCATACTTTGCTGTGAAAGAAGCAAAACCATACAGCAATGACATTGAAAAGCACGAGTGTGTCGGCCATGTGCAAAAGCTTATGGGAACCAGGCTTAGAAAGCTGAAGACTAGTTTGAAAGGTAAGAAGCTGTCAGATGGACTTCCACTATATGAGGGAGGCCGTCTCACAGAGAAGGATATTGACTCCCTACAATTCTACTACGGCAAGGTCATTTGTGAGAACACTGACAGCTTAGAAAGCATGCGAAAGGCCATGTGGGCAATCTACTTCCTTAAGTTATCCGCTGACGAAGAGCCCAACCATGGACTGTGCCACAAAGGAGCGTCATCATGGTGTGGGTACAACCATGGCCTCAGTGAAGGTAATACTGAGGCATATTGCCATAAAGACAGCCTACCAACCGCTGTTCTGGAAGCACTCAAGCCAGTGTCCCAGGCTTTATCATCACCAGGCCTTCTGAGCAAGTGTCTCCACGGCAGGAGACAAAACACTAACGAGTCGATGAATCAGCTGATTTGGTGCCGCTGTCCGAAAACAACATTTGTTGGCACTGACACGTTGAAACTTGCCGCTTCCAATGTTGTGGCGTACTACATTAACGGCAATCAAGCACGAATCGCTGTTTTCGAAACACTTGGCATCACGCCAGAGCCTTCTGTACCGTCGGTCTGAACCAGCTTGACAAGGAGCGTGTTGAAAGGGCATAGTTGCGAAGCTCATCGGAAAGCAAGGAGCATCGCAGAAAAACGAGAAACATGAAGAAAGGCTTTGGGGAAGACACCAAAAAAAGCCAGAAAGTGTGTGGACTCTGCTGGCGCATTTTGAACCGTTGTAGTGCAGGTGCAAACATAAAAATGTTTTTTTCTCAAAATCACTTTTTCCAAATTTTTCGGAACTTGATGTACCTTTTCTAGAAAACTATACAGCCGATTACGCTGAAATTGTCCCAGATAATACTCACATCCCTTGCAAGTAATCTGAACCTAAATGTTTGAAGAAAAAATCGCTCAGTTATAATGGAAAAAAACGATTATTAAAAAGACCCTCCACGGTACGAGACATGTGACGGAAATACTTTTTTTGTTCTTGTGACGTGAATGCGGGAAAGCATTTTTTTAAATATTCCACTTAAACCCACTATTATACGGAAATATTGTGCAAAATTTCATGGTCATGCTGTTTTTTGTTTCTGAGAAAAGCTACATTTTATTTCCCATCATAGCTTAAAATTTGGTTCTCAATTACAAAAAAATAAAATAAAAAGGGCTGCAGTGAAAAAATTACACCAATTAATGCCAATGCTATTCCTATTGAGCATGCAGAATTTCACGCTGATATATAGAACAGTTGTTGAGATATAAAGCTAAAACCAAGATGGCTCATGCACCCTATCATACCCCCTTAAGGCTTTCGCCTTAACAAGCAAAACAGCAAGCAGGGCCGTCTGCGGTGCTATCGAGAGTCGTAGATACATAGTGGCATTACGCACAGCGACTTTCTTTTTGCGCGCAATCTCAGCAGCTTTGACTTTCGTTTACGAGGCGGGCCAGCATACCACGCAGTACCAGAAAGAAAAGGCTGGGTTCTGTCACGAAGTGCCCAATGCCTCTCAAACAAGAGTGCATGCACGCCACATGAACGAGCCGCACCCATGCACGAAGGGACAAATAAATATTTCCATATTCTTTAACGATCCCTTTAGCGCATTTACCCTTACGTGTATAGTTCCAGCATTGCCAACATCGCGCATGATACTTATTTCTGAGGTCAAGTTCTTCTTAGCTGACTTCAGACGCATTTGGCATATCTGGGATCTCGCAACCTGGTAACCACTTCTGAAAAAAAAAAAAACGCTTGGTTAGGTGATTTGTAGATGTCCTATGGACTTCAAATTTGTGATTAATGATAGTTTGTCAAGCCGAAAACACGCAGGAATAGTTAGCAACTAAGCGTATAGTAAATAAAAAAGAAAAATCGTGCGTAATTTGCTGAAAGCGGGGTGGGATGCGAGTATCTGTGTCGCTGTTGCCCTCTGCCGTGCCGCCACCAAGTGCATGCCACGCCCCCCCCCCCTCCCCCGCCATCTAGCGGAGGGTGGGCTGGCGTAACCGAGGATGTTAAATAAATCTTCTGGAGTGGCAGTCCCTGCAGCTGCCTACGGGAGCGAGTGAATCTGCGGTGACCATAATGCTAGAAGCAAAAGAGGTCGCATGCCCAGCATAGGCAGACGCGGAATACGTACAGATTTCGGTTGCATTTGTAGTTCCGTAATAAAGACTTGAGAAGAAACATCTTGAAAATGTGTATCAATTCACAATTTTGTGCTGTCAAAAAACATGTTTCTGCAGTTATCTTTTGCCGCAGGTCTCAAAAAAAAGCAACCGTTGGGACCCTTCGCTAATCACAGTTCTCCGCTTTGTTACATTCGAACGGTCTCTCGTGCGATAGAACTGCGTAATATTCACCAATGATTACCTACTGGATGGCGAGGAACATTTTCAGCCACCTTTAGACCAAATACACTTTGCATCAGCAGCTTCTGACTATATGGCGCGACCACCATCTTCATTTATTCGTTTGTTGTATCTTTCATGAGCGCTATACGTGGCTGTGGTCATGTGGAGCAAGTGGACTTTTCTTTATCAATTCCCGGTAGTTCCAAAAAGGTCCCCAAGACAGTGGATACCTTAGTTTATTTGCAGTACTCTATTAAGAACTCTTTAATTTTGTTACCAAGCTGTTGCACTTGTTATCTCGAGAATGGCACTGCAAATCACGCATTTAGTATGATGAAACACATGATACTTCGTGAATACGTTGCGCCGAGTTTTACACTGGTAAAAAAAATTACAAGGAAGGAAACAAGGACGGAGATGGACGATATATAGAGATTTCGACCATTTGATGTTTGTATACTGAATTCAGAGGTAGCGTATAAAACTTTACTGTGGTCATTCTCTTATAAATTTATGAGCCTAAACAAATTGATACCGGTCATCCATGGCCTCGAGAACATTTACTAATGTAATGTACGCATTGAACTGACCCAGTTGGAAGCATTCAAACTACATAGACAAATCAATCACCAATGCTACATAAACATAAAAACAACAGAAAACACTTTTAATTGCACTGGACTTTTCAATATGCATATTAGTATATTAGTAATTTAAATTGAGCTTCTAGCGTAGCTCAGTATGAAGCTTACTTTCTTTGTAAACTGAGTTTTAAATAGGTCTCGAAAGCAGTGTCACCGCTCTTCACAATGCATTCGATTACATTTCCAAGTGATCAGGTGTACCTGAAACGTTGCCAAGCACTCTACAATTTTGTCATTGGAGTTGAGCGCAAGCGCTCTTTTGCCCGAGCCATATTACAGTAATATGGTTTGGTGGGTTTGTTGGTACGTAATTGTGAATACACTAGAAGCCTTCTAGCCATGCAGGCTCGTACAAAAGGGAAGAACTGGACTAGAATTCAATATACATTGACTTTATTTACCATATTGTTCTGGCTGGATCAGCGATGCACTTTCATACCTCCCGTTCTTTTTTGTCATAAACTGAGCTCTAGTCTTTCTTGTGTACGCGTCTCACTGGTTTCTCTATTACGAAGATGTGCATTGCGCGATACGTGGACACCAAATTTGGAAGGTTTTTGGATGTGCGCACCGAACGTGACAACCCGAGCCAGCTGCTCAACCTAATGCAACACGCGGTGACGTGCCAGCGACTACATGACGCGTAAATTTTTACGTGTACGTACGAGTGCCTTCCTAACCTTCCACATTGAAACAAACTTATGCACGGCATCCGGTCGTGAGCAAACAGCGAGAGCTTATGTTACAGCCGGAATGTTATACCAGGGGCGCCTACTTGATTAGCACATGCCGTAACCAACTAAGATGTGGTAATACCCTCGTTAAGCATGCCACAATCAGTTAAACACTGTTCTTACTGCATACGATGAAAAGGCACGACGTTAGACCTCCACGCTCTGCTACGGAGGCTAGGCCTGCTCGAGCTTCTTACCTCTTTCGAAATGGCGGCAACTGGCTTTTCTTCCGGAGAGCCACCTCCACTCTAAAAGTTCAAGTGTATAACCTCCTTGGGCGCGACCCACCGCCGCGTTTCAAAGCGGACGATCGTAGCATCCGTCCATCCATCTATCCAGAAGCGTAAGCGTAATTAGTTTTGAAGAAAGAGTCAGGAACATAGACGAAAATTTAAGGGTGGCTCAAGCGCGAAAATATCTGTACCTCAAACCGTGGACGTAAAAGAATGTCCTTTTGATAAGTGATAAGCCGCTGTTTAGACCAGCTTGTAATAATTTAAAGCGTTTTTCGTACCAATTTATTAGCAAATATATTTTTTTTCATTATCGATAACAGTGACCGACAACATTAGGGATTTATTGCATTGAAATTTTACATACTAGGAAAAGTGCCTGAAAATACGTCTTCACACGGACATGAAGTGTGCAAACTGGTACAATGTAAATTAAGGATTTATTTACGGGACATGAATTGCTTTCATACCTTACGTTATTCAGAAGATGGGGCAAGTTTCAACGACACAAATTAAGCAAGGAATTTGCCCTCATCTGCACAAAAGTTTAGTGAAGTGCGTGTCTAACGCTACTTATCATACGCGCATTTCATACATTGTGCCGTGGCTTCCTGCTGGTTCACTAAATTTTTAAAATTCTAGCCTAGACGTGGACGTGCATTTTGTGTGCCTCTACATTTGATCGCCTGGCGAGCCTCACTGCAGTGACATCAAGCAAGCGCGACGCGACTTATAAGCTAAGTGTAGACATAGTTCTGAGCTATATTGTGCAGAACGAAGTTCATTTACGCCTACGCTTACGCTTACGCAATGCCTTAAACCTAAGAACGCAAAAAATTTTGCAGGGGACTAAAAATATAGTGAAGTTAAAAAAAAAAGACAGGACCATATAAGTGCAGAGTGCTGTTACTGCCCGCACCGCCAACTATACAGCGAAACAGAATAAGGTTTGTGCTGTTTTAATAGGGCGTCGCTTTGCTTGAGATACTTAAGAGGCAGTTGGGATTGGGGTTTCCCCTGTGACCATGTACATTACGTGCGTGTGCGTGCGTGCGTGCGTGCGCGCGCGCGTGTGTGTGTGTGTGTGTGTGTGTGTGTGTGTGTGTGTGTGTGTGTGTGTGTGTGTGTGTGTGTGTGTGTGTGTGTGTGTGTGTTTGTGTGTGTGTGTGTGTGTAAAGGAGAATGATGAAGAAGGGTGCTGAGGAGTCTCCACTGCAGCGCGAGCAGGCACTCCTTCAAGAAAAGCGACAGATGTGATCCATCTTCATTTAAGGCCAGACTTCATTGTCTGCGCGTCGCTTATCGTTCGACAATTGCGCCGGTCCATGTTGGTGGGCCCCGTGTTGGATTGACGCACCGAATGGTTCATCCCAGCGCTACGCAAATAAATTTCCATCACTGTCAGTTTACCTTCCTCCTGTTACTTAGTAGTTGATGATGTCTCGAGATTTTTCTTTTACTCTTTCGAAACCCACCACGCTAACTCAATCGATGTCACCTGAGATTCCATGTTACGAGGATATGACACAATTCAGCGGGACGAGCGAATTCCCGCACTTATTTATACAATAGTTGACGGGGATATCTCTTTTTTTCTGTTTTGGAAAAGGTGATTTTCTGCATCCCGGAGATCAAGGCTGTAACGACAAAACGAGGAAATGACAAAAGTGAAAACTGCGCCATCTTTTGAGCGAACAGGTGTGTCTAACGTAGTACACTTCAGCTTAATTGGGTTCATAATGGATAAGTATTTTAATAGAGTGGCTTGTCCTCGTTTATTGACTGCATTTATTAAAACGACACTATTCTAGTGAGCGAAGGAGCCGAACTCTGAAGATGACCGGAGCGTAAACACGTCCGAAACCTCATGCTCATAGCGAAGTGTAGATAAAAAATGACGTTGTTGTGTGAGAAAAACAATTACTTTATCACGTTGTTAAATAGAACAAAAAAATTATGTGAGCATGTAATGAAAGTTTATTCACCCTTGCGCAAGTAAAAGTAGTTGGTTGGCATGGTACTTGACTAGACAAATGCCTTGGTAGGTTAGCTGCAAAATAACTTATGGTTAAGACAAGTCATTAAACAATTTTAGTATAGCGTATAGCAGCAAACGCAAGGAGTTAGCGTTACTGTTGCGTGCTCTATACTGCGCATGCGTTGTACGTAAACGGTGCTGGATCTTTTACGTATACGTGCGCTATTTGAAGGATTTAGCGCAGAACGCTGAAGCACGCAAGGGGAGCCTTACGTATGGCAACATGGCGGTGCCAGCCAAAGTGATAACTGCCCGCTTCGGATCTATCGAGCCGTCGGCCTGCGCTGTTCGGCTGATTCGTTCCCTACAAATCCTCATATTTGTTTAGATTCGTGTGATGATGCTTCGACAACGTCGTACAGGGTATAAATGCACGTTTTGTTCGACACACAGTCTCGCTTAGCTACGCATTAGGCCTAACGAGAGAAGTTGCTCATGTTTGCTCGTTTTTGCTGTGGCTCCGTCCAGATGACGCCAAACCTATATTTCTTTTTTTGTGACTTTTATGGCGCCGTATCTGTTTGTGTTAGCGTTAGCTTTTTGCTCCTTTCAGCTATTCTAAAGGCAACATTTTTCTGCGTAGTGCAGCCTTTCCTAGCGTTAGCGTTGTGTCGCACGCTAACGATAACCCAGGAACTTTACGTTATACAAAGCTATCTATAGGTTCGCTATTTCGAGTAAAACAAAATGTGGTTAAATATGCCATACAGATGTTTGACCGTAAAAGCAAGCACTAAGGTAATTTGCAGCAGTACAGCAGTGATGGAAGCAGCAGTCAAATATATATATATATATATATATATATATATATATATATATATATATATATATATATAATATGCCTTCTGTAAGCGATAGCACCCGCAGAAAACGTTCGGCAGCTAGTGAAACGAAACCACTAATCATAGGATTATGCACATGAATCATGCATAGCGTGTTTCCATGGCAACATGTCTAAATTTATCATCAAGGTTCTTGCTACGTGCTGCACAGTTCTGCATGAAACGCCTCGCAAGCTGTACGATTTTCAACAACGCATGAAAATACAACTGAAGTAAAACAAATCTTCGACACCCGTCAGAAGAATTAGGGACGTCAAAGAAAGTTCCTCGCAACGCTGAGAACATCAACACATCACATGTCTGGCCTCATGTTCTTAGTCTTGCTACTCTTTATTTCGATTCGGCATGTATAGTTCCATTACCATTGACGTGGGGCAGTCGCTACTTATCTATACTTAGTGGAAATTTCATAATGCAGCTTTCCTGAACAAATAAAAATCGAACACCCACGGATGTCAACATAAACTACGGAACTCCCTTTAAAGAATTACTGTTCGATATTGACAGAGCCCGTAAGCGACATTTATGGAAGCGCTAGTTCCACCAAATACTCTGACTTTTCTGCTTGGCTCAAGGTTTGTAGAAACCTGTTTGCGGAAATCACGACTGAGGCCCTGGGCCGAGGTGGAGACCCGATGATTTATATAAAACGAACACATGAGAAACGACGAGGATGCTGGTGTACATAACACTCACTCACTCACTCACTCACTCACTCACTCACTCACTCACTCACTCACTCACTCACTCACTCACTCACTCACTCACTCACTCACTCACTCACTCACTCACTCACTCACTCACTCACTCACTCACTCACTCACTCACTCACTCACTCACACGCGCACACCACAAAAAGCACACAAACATAAGCATGCACGCTGGCCCACAGACAGGTAGACAGAGTGAGAGAGTGGCACCGGTCTTGGGGCCTTATAACGTGAAACAATTCTAATCTCTTTTTATTCCGGTTTCCCGACGTCACACGGGCGTAACCACCGACGCAAGCGTCGGGCGGTAATCTGCAGAGTTGTTTGAAAAGCCGAATCAAACGCTTTCCTGGATTATAGGAAGCGATTTCTGTTTCCTTTTAAGGCGGATAACATTGCCTAGATTGAACGATTCCTCTTATCTAATTGGTTGACAAAATGCGTGGAGCACGCTCAAGTGGAAAGTGTTTCGATGGGGCAGAGCCAGTGGAGTGAAAATAGATAACCGGATGAGAAGGGTGATGCCGGTGTCTAAGATTGATCCGCTTCCTCTTACTTCCCTTCATTTTTATTTCCTTAAAGACCCCTCAATGGGGGTATTACATAAGCGGTGGGGTTTGCAAATGTTGTTTATTCTAATTAGTGGCACCATGAGTTCAATGAAGAATATTGGTATTAAGCTTACCAGCAAACGTCGATGGACAGGTGATTTCGAATATGTGATGGGGCAGGCCGTTCCAGTCGGTCGATGATCGGCAAAAGAAGGATGCAGTACGGCTGCGTGGACGGCTTACTTGCAAGGAATGCCCTCTACGCAGGGAATGGCCAGGGGGTGGGCCCAGCGCATATGGTGCATGATGGAGCGAACTGCAATAGAACTTATCAAAGAGGATTAACGAATCAATGCGACACCGGGATGATAGCGTGTTTAAGGCGGAGTGTGCTTTTAGTAGTGAAGCACTAGTGTTGTAAGAATACGAGGAATGAGTGAATCTTGCCGCACCATTCTGAATTTTCTCAAGTGAATTGATAAGGTAAGTTTGATGTGGTGACCAGATGGGGGATGCGCATTCAAGTTTCGGACGTACGAGCGTACTTAGCTTGCGATGGCTTGTCGAAAATCGCGGCAGCGTGCAACTGAAGGTTAAGAATGCTGCAAATACGGATCTTTAGTAAGGAATAATTGGCAGTTAGATTTAGCAGATAGCGTTATACTGCCACGCAAAAATGTTTATTATACCCAAATAAATTCATGCTCTCCGGCAGCTCCAAGAATCCAGACCCTGAGCGATCGGCGGGCACTCATCTTCTATTCCTTTCGGTACCGGGCACTCGCCCGCTATTCAGAAGAAAAAAATCAATTTTGTTCAGCATATTGATTTATCTTGAACGTGTACATGTAACTTTGACGCGCTGAGTTTTAGTGATTTTGTGACATAGAGTGACAGAAAGGCGAAGTGGGCGCAGCCCGAAAACATTTGGCCAATAGCGGAGAGCTAGTGGCGAAAAGGCGCAATATCGGAAGCAATTATTTTTCTTTTGTTCGCCCTAACCTTGCATAATCAGTGTGTACACATCATACGAGATGTGTAGCTATCACAGCTTTCATGACGTCGTGTGACAGACAGGCGAGGTGGGGGTGGTTCAACAATTTTTTTACTAATCGCCGAGGGTTGGTTGCAGAATTGTAATAGAAAAGTTTGGAATAGCTTTACGTTATAGTGCTCTTGTTCTCGTTTTCCTCGCGTCTTACCATCGTTTACAGGATAAAAAGTATAAGGTAGTGTCGAAAAATATGTTAGAAATAAGATAGATATTCCATGTACACCTAAGCACTTCTTATGAGTCGTGAATGCGAAAGCATTAATGTCCAATTGAACGCCGCTGAGTGGTCCTTCTAATTCTTCGCTAGGAGTAATGTTATCGAGTTTTGTTGCGGGGTATGTTGTCGAGTGCTGCGCTTAAATTGCTGCGGGAGCACACCTTGCGAGCTATCGCTGCAGCAGGTCTTTCGTTTCGCCCGTTCTGGTCCGTCAAGACCCGAGCCTGCAAGCGTGAGCCAGCGTTACGAGCGTTGTCGTTGCTCTGCTACAGATGCCGCCATATTTGTCGCTCAATGAGCCATTTGACACTTTTGCATCAAAAGGCCCGCGTACTGAAGCCACAGATTGGACATACGAATTGATCGTGCCTGTACCTTATCAGCGAGAAAACAAGGCACCACGACTTTTTTAAATGCCTAATCTTGAAATTGACAACACACACACACACACATATATATATATATATATTAGTAAGTGTTTCATGACACCCTTTAGTATTTCGTGTTGCCTCGCTAGCCCGCGCCATTGACTACCTGTTACGCCTTCAAGGAACGACGGCTAGACTTCGTGTTTCTGTCTTGTTTTTTTTTTTTTTGCTTTCTTTCTTTTGGAAACGAAGCACTTCGTGACGCAGCTATGGGCAGTAGGAAAACTAGTGGTTAACAAGGGCAACTATCTAAGGGCGTGACGTTATACTTCTATAACTTCTGACAAGGTACATTGCGTGCCTTCTTTGTGTGTACGTTTGTTGACATGTTCACAAGACTGCTGTTTTTAAATTAGTTAAACATTGTACGCGTCGCTTGAAGATATTTGTGCTTACACGCATTGGTGTCTTCTAAGGCTATATGGTATCAAATACTCTATACGAGAAAATCAGCATATATGTGTCCTGCGCCGCGCAACGACAAAGAAAAAAATGGTTTAAACTACAGGAGATGCCTTCATTAAAAAAGACAGTCATTCCTTCTCACTTCCTATATAAAAAACTTGGAGCATAGTGGCCTGCGAACCTCGGCTGAACAATAACAAGGAGTTCCGTTTGAAGATCAGTGGTTGTTTTTCATCTTAAGGCTAGGACCCTTATTGGCTTCGGGCTATGTGTCTTCAAAAAGATACTACCTCATGAACGGAGAAGAGCTGCTGGGCAAATAAAGAAAGTGACAGAACCAGTTAATCAACCTGCTGCTAGCTCAAGATTAGTACGAAGTAAATTCTTTGATAGCGGAAAATAAAATAAGGAGCGCTGGGGCAAACACAGCAAATACAGACCGACTTCAGTGCTTTCAAAATATTTTCTTCTTTTCAGTATGAATCGAATGTACTCATAAACCGTATGAGCACTGACGTACTCATGACGCTACTCGACATCTTTATAAAAAGGGGAGCGGAAAATAAATGGAAGACGGCTGCCTTTACAGTGGGTACCCCGCAAACGAAAGCAATGCTAGCAAAAGAAAGAAGAGCTCACGAGCGTTACAGAAATTAAATGAGAGAGATATAAGTACGCTAAGTTTAAGAGACAACAACGTAGCCACCTTACTGCACAGCAAACCAAACAGTCGCAATAATGTCATGAGGGGTCGCGGCCACGTTTTCCTGGAAAAAAAGGATACACACGCTGACAAAGACCTTATTTTCTGGTTTGTGGTCTTCGCAACCGTTGCACAAAAGTGTGACAGCTAAGCGCTTGCACTTTTGTTGCTGTGTTCGCTTCGGAGCTTCCCAGTGGCCGAATGGCACATTGGTATCTGCTGGCTTTCAACTTTTCACCAAGCGAAAATGAGAGATGTTATTGTGAACAGTGCAGTGATAATGAGAAGGAGAAAGGAGCCCTTTTCGCACAAGTGGGACAAAAACGCAGTGGGCCAGAATGATAAGAATCTGCCTCGGGAGCACATGAAGCTATAGGTCAGACGAGGTGCAATAAAACCTCACTGGAATGACACTGTCTTACCGATACGTCACACAATGCGTCTGCGTGCTGCGAGTTGGCACGGGTTCAGATCCTGAATATTCAGTCGACAAGCTACGTCTGTGCCGTCAATGGGCATGTCCTATGTAAACATTGAGTTTCAAAGCCCCAAAGCTGCTTAGTGGGTCATGAGAGACGCTGTAGTGGCAAGCTATAGAATGGATTTCACAAGATCTTCTCTCTTTAAGTACAACTGCTTCTAAGGGCTGAGAGTCATATTCATGAGCTTGCGTTCAATAGCAGAGCGATATAACTATAGAACCACGGTGGCGTTTAAGTGTGTCTTTCCATAATTTACAAGACATCGGGTCAAGAACTGATCGCTATCGGCGCTGTGACTAATTTTCAAGAAGGACACAAAAGCTATTCTGTGCCGGACAATTCCTGCAAGTCGGCCCTGAAGCCCAAATGTCACCGTTTCCCAAACAGTTCTCTTGTGGCCACTCAGAATGCAACCGAAGCGCCACGAACAACGGGTTAAAGAGAGCATGTAGCCGCAGTGTAAACCGACCGCCAACAGCACACCGCTGCGACCGATTAGGCAAATTTTCCCATCGAAGCGTTGTTCCAACAAGGCGCGCAGCAGCTGCATCGAGTCAAAACGCTTGCTTCATGAGCTGTAGAGTGGCTCTCGCCCTAACTCGCAGCTTGAGGGCCCAGTGTGCAGAAACCACTAGGATAGAATAGCTCCCCCTACTTTTCTGGGGAGGGGGGGTGGGGGGGTGGCGGGTAGTTGAGGCAGCACATGACAATGTCGCACATGCTTTACTCTTTGACTGGCTCATGGGAACGTGACCGCGAGACCCACTTTTTTTTACTAAAAGGGCACTGTTCTCCATTCGAAAGCGCTTCAGGCTTACTGCGTCCTACGTTGCCTGATCTTGTGAGCTTGGAATAAATACCTTACGATGAGAAAACTGCACCAAACCTTTAAAAAATTGCCGATGACAGATATAGCGCAATTCTAGCAATTGAGCTAAACTACCTGATGAGGTGGTCATTACTTGCGTAAAAAGGCGGAATGTTTAATTGAAGAATGAACATAAATACCATACATACCCGTTTAATTAATTACTCTAAAGCACATGTTTAAGCTCGCGAGTTTTAGTCCTTGAGTTGTCAAGGCGTATCCACTTGAGACGAGTTCTCAGAACTGAACTACGCCAGTTTCGAGACAATATTCTTAATAGGGTCCGACAAAATGCATAGGCGGAACGCCTATGCATTTTGCCGGACCCTGTTAAATTTTGTCGTATCCCATTATTGTGCTTCACTGCGTAAAACAGCGTTTTTCTAAAAAGTAAGTGAAACAACAGTGCATTTTTGCCACAAGTATGACGGCGTGTACCTAGGAACCGGTGCTATCCTCAGTATTCGTTCCAAGTCGATCTTCCGTGCAAACTCACTAGCTACAGTTACTAGATTAAAATATATGCCGTAAAGCAATTAATTAGAAAGGTAGTGAGTGTATTTGTGGTAATTATTAAGGTAAGCATTCTTATTTTAGTACAAATAATAGCCACCTTACCGAGTAATTTATTTGAACGGTTAGAATTGTGCTGTCTGCCATAGGCAACCTTAAACAATTTGGTGCAGCCAATAAAAAAAAAAGAACAAGACACCCTATACATGTTGTTAAGGTCAGCATGAGACCAAAACGTTTCTCTCACTTTCTGCACGTTGTACGTTGTAGACATTTTTTTTTGTGTAGCTCTATGTGCGTAATTATTTTAAGAACACCGATGCACTTGCATAAGAAACAGGAAATGAATGTCATCAATATATGTCATCATATCATCATATGATATGATATATATATATATATATATATATATATATATATATATATATATAGTATTGAAACACTGTATTTACAATATACATACAAGCAGAGTCAGAGTAAATATGGCTGACCAGCAACAACACGCAGTAGCCAGTGTCTCGCGATCTTCTTCCTTCCTCTTCTTTAATCCCTCCGTAACAGGACCCCCGGGTGCTGAAGCACCGTCTCGCCGCATGTTAGGCGAAGACTTGCGAGCGAAGTACGGCTTCAGCCGCGAAACGTGCATGATGTCAACAGGCATCGGACTCGAGGATGGATCATACTGTAACAGCGAGATTTCGTATTTGACGTTGTTAACTTGACGTAGGACTTCATAAGACCCTGTGTAGCGAGATAGAAGCTTCTGGGAGAGGCCAACCCGGCGACCTGGTTACCAAAGGGGCACCCAAGCATCTGCGGCGAACTGAACATCGCGATGGCATCGGTCACAACGCTCTTTCTAATAAATGAGATCTTGCTAATAAACGAGATCGGGCGACTTGACGCGCCATGTGAGCGCGATAAATGACTTCACGAGCGTACTCAGTGGCAACACGTGGCGCAGAAGGAGAGTGGTGTCAAACGGCAATGTGGGGTCGCGTCCATACAAGAGATAAAAGGGCGAATATCCTGCGGTGTGCTGTGGGGACGAGTTACACGCGAATGTCACGTGGGCCACCGTGGCTACCCAGTCGCGGTGATCGTTCGACAAGTATATCAACAGCACCTCTTTGATTGTTCGGTTGAGACGTTCCTTAAGGCCGTTCGTTTGTGGGTGGTAGTCTGTGGACAGCTTGTGCTCGGTGGCACAAGAGTGGATGAGGTTGTCGACAACTCGATAGAAGAACGAGCGGCCGCGGTCTATAAGTAACTGTCGAGGTGCACCATGGTGAAGAATGACGTCGGGGAGGAGAAAATCGGCGACGTCTGTTGCGCTACTAGTTTGCAACGCTTTTGTTATGGCGGAGCGTGTCGCTTAAACAGTAGCGACGGCGGTTCACTTATTGCCTCTAGTCGTCGTCGGAAAAGGGCCAAGCAGGTCAAGGCCTACGCCAAAGAAAGGTTAAGGGGCGAACTTCAATTGGATGGAGTCGTCCGACAGGTGGCAGGGGAGGTTTCTTCCGGCGCTGACACAATTCGCAAGTTGCGACGTAAGTACGCAGGGAGCAGTAGAGACCCGGCGAGATGAACCGTCGTCATACGCAGTCGTATGTACGCAAAATGCCAAGGTTTGCCTCCGTCGGTGCATCGGGAAGTTGTTCGAGAACGATGGGTTGCAGATGATGAGGAAGGACAAGGGCAACTCAGGGCCGTCCGGCGTGATATTGCGACGGTAGAGGAGGCTGTCGTGCAGTACAAACATGCGGCACGTGCCACCAGTGCGGCCGCATTGCACTCCGGTGATGATTAACTGTTAGGATTCGTCACGTTGTTGCTCAGCACGCATTTCGGCCATGTCAGTAAAACCGCATCATGCGCAGCAGGATCAGAAGGATCCACGGGGTGACGAGAATGGGAGTCACCGTCCTTGTGCAGACGTCCAGATTTGTAGTTAGCAATAAATGAAAATTTATTAGCTCTTAACGAAAGCATCTACTTTATTGTCGCAAGATCGCTAGAAACGAAGTAGCTGTAGTTGCAGTTGGACATCAGCATGGTGACTGCGATGATAACATTTTGAACGCCTCGCAATGAATGAATGGCCCGCACCTGGCATACTTACACTGCACATAACAGCACATGCCACCGCCGCCGCGGTTCTACCGCTACATCTGCATAATTCTTTACAGATTGCGAAAAGCCGGCGCTTCCGGCAGTGACGTTTACGTGACTAGCTGCGCTTATGACGCAAAGTGCGAGCACAAGTTTTAACTGTGTATATGGTCGCGCTATCAGTACAGTCATAAACCATACATTCCACTTGGCTGCTAGTGCAAAGCTTTGGCAGCGACTTAATCATTAACATGCAGTCCGCTTATTCATTTTCGTTAAACGAGGTAGTTATGTAGGGAAAGAAAACATTTCTACCATGCTGTGGCTGGATGTAGCTCCAGAAGATGTTGCTACCAGCATTTCGACTTCCGTTCACGGTTCCATTAACCCACTATGTCGTTAAATGATTAACTGGGTAGAGATGTGATCTTTTCAATTGGAGGTCCCACTTGTCACATCAGGATGCGTTTTCTGGCCCAACAATCCCAAGCTACTCTCGCGGCATGCCATTGCGCCGATATGCGCGCGGCGAACTAGTGCGGGCAACGAGCACAGAAAGCGCGAGCGTCCGTCGACTGCTGTGTAAGCTTTCAGTTTGCCGATGCCGTTGTCTCTCGAAAAGCGGCAGAGCCGCCATCACAAACACAGCCATTTGCGCGAGAAAGCGCGGGGAAGGAACTCATTTCGTGCGGACCGTTGACACAGCGGTAGTGAATTAGAATGAGCGCCGTGCCATGTTCCCTTCAGGATCCCTCTCTGATCTTTCGAATCTAATTTTAGCTCCCGCGTACATTTACAGACAGGGCGTAAAATGGCCAGCCGGCGATTGGAGAGTACTGCAGGGACCAGCTACACACTAAACAAACGTTTTCGCCATTCTCACTCGGTCAATCGAACAATACAGCGATGACCCTGAATGGCACTGTTCTTGCCCACGATCGGTTGACTACAATGGAGACGGTAGGTGAATGCCGTGCCTCGTGTAAGAATTGTCGGCGCTCAGAACTTTTGCCGTTCTCCGCCTATCGTGAAGACTGAAACTTCTCTTTTATGCGTGTGGCCCGCTTGCTTGTGCCTTTTCGGCACGAGCACTTCCTAATGAGAGTTGCCCATCGAAGTAGCATGCATGTGTTTCCTGCAAAATACCGGAGTGTCTGAAGAATAGAGGTGCAACAAGAGAGCTCGGTAGAATGCCGCAAGTACGTTGTCGTGTGTAAACTGAAGTTATACCGGGAACACGTGTGTTATTCGCAAAGCGTTTAATAATTTCACCTCAAATACGAAGAATCAAATCCATTTTTTCACAGTCCCTGCAGCTATCTAGGGTTCCGGAAGACTGGCTGATAGGTAAGGTTGTGCCAGTTCACAAGTCTGGGGTAACACACAATCCATCAAATTTCCGTCCAATTTCAGTCACATCTGTTCCATGTAAAGTTTTTGAACACATTATCTTCACTCACCTTGTCAATTTTCTTGAGTCGTACTAGTTTTTTTACACCCTCATAACATGGCTTCCGCAAAAATTTTTCTTGCGGAACACAGCTTCTAGTCTTTACTAACGACCTGCATCACTTACTTGATTCTGGATTCCAAATAGGCTGTATTTTTTAGATTACTCGAAAGCATTTGACAAGGCTAATCATCATTTACTACTTCTTAAGCTCGGCCAGTTAAATCTACATCCTAATGTTCTAAACTGGATTCGAGCTTTCCTTTTTAACCATACTCAGTTTGTTTCCGCAAATAATGTTGATTCCCCAGTCCAGCCCGTGCTATCGGGAGTTCTCCCGGGGTCTGTATTCGGACCCTTACTTTTTTTAATTTTCATGAATGGCCTACCCGATAACATTTCATCAAAGACTTGCCTATTTGCGGATGACTGTGTAATTTATCAGAAAATAACTAACGAAGACGATGTTGCCTTACTTCAGACCGATTTAAATACCATACATTCCTGGTGTCAAACGTGGAACATAGAATTGAACATTTCGAAATGCAAATCAATGCGCGTATCCCGCACCTTATTAGCATCACCACACTATCATCTTGACAATACGCCTCTTGAGTCTGTTTCATCTTACAAATATCTCGGTGTTAACATTTGTAGTAACCTATCATGGAACCATCATGTGAGGCACATCATCACCAAAGCTAATCGATCACTTGGGTACTTTCGAAGAATCTTTTATATGGCACTCCCGTGACTTAAAAAGCTTCTCTACACAACTTACATTTGTCTCTCACTTGAATACGCATCGTCTCTCTGGGATCCTGGTGATACTACACTGATAAACGAACTTGAAAGAGTGCAGAATCGTTCCGTTCGCTTCATCTTACCCAATTATGACCACACAGCCAGTGTTACCATGATGAAGTCACTACTTAACCTTCCAGAACTTACAATTCGGCGTAAAATAGCCCGGCTCGCTCTTTTTCATAAAATTTACTATCACAACAATCATCTCCGCAATCAGTTCATTAAATCCCCTCCTTTCATTTCATCTAGAATCGACCACCTCCAAAAAGTTGATGTTCCTCGTTCTAGAACTGTAGCCTATTCACAAGCATTTTTACCTAGCACCACCTCCGAATGGAATCAGCTGCCACAAGCAGCTACAGATATCACGGATACAATGCGCTTTAGGGATTTCTTGAATAACATGCTTACTATTGCTTAATTATTTGTAGTGAATTTGTTCTTCTGTTTTTTGCGTATTGTTGTTTTAGTTTTAGATGTTCAAATTACTCTGCTTTATCTTGGATGCGACTGTTTCAGTTCATTTTTGTATTAAGCTGCTGATTGTTCATGCTTCTTATTGTAATTGTATCAACTGTTTTTCAATTTTCGTCTGTAATATGCTCCTCCCCTCTGTAATGTGCTAACCCTGAGGGTAAAATAAATAAATGATAAATAAGTAAATAAATAAATAAATAAATAAATCAACTCATACGAAGTATAAAGGCAGCCAGAAATTGTACAATATAAAGGAACATGCAAGACGAAATCAATACGCTGAGTGGAAGCATGAGCTTACAAGTTAGCGTTCCTAAATTATGCGAGTGTAGCAATGAATTATGAACGCACTTTTTCCTCGCAGGAGGCGTCTGCTTTTAATACCGTAATTTTTTTATTTTTTTTTTGATGCGAGGATAAATGCCTCAGGGCATACAAGGGTGTGTGATGGGGGTGAATAAGGATGATTAAATGAATGAAAAAAGATTTGCTGACTTAATGAAGTCCAAGAGGGACCGATAATGCGGTCCCTGCGTCCAAGCAGTGTAATGGCTCAGATTATGCGGCGAGAGTCCCGCTGCTGCGAGGTGCCGGAGCCTCGTCGGTTTGAGTGCAGGGCAAACCCACAGCAGGTGGTGGATGTCGGCTTCAACATTTCGCGACTTGCAGAGTGGACACTCAGGACGAGGATATAGCGGGCGAAAGTGCGGCCACTTCCTAGTCACGGCAGGAGTGAGGGCTACCCCGACCCGTATCCTCCGAAGCGCAACCTCCTCTGCACGGGTAAGACCGCGGGGGAGGTTTACCGCACACGGAGGTATGAGAGCACGTGTGCGGCGCCGGAGGTGCTCCTTTCTTGTTAAAAGGAGGGTGGCATCATCTAGGTGAAAGAGTTGAGGCAGTGACGATGGAGAGGTCGCTAGACGGGTCGCAGAATCCGCACGGCTTTGGAAGCTTAGAAGGTCGCGTGGGATCCACTCGACAGATATTGGCTGCGGGATGCGTGCCGCCAGAAGATGGATCTCTTGGCATATGTCAGGGCTGCGACTGACGCGTCGCAGAAGCCGCGTCGCCTGGAGGGCATCAGTGCGGATGACGATGCGGGCCGTGGGGACCATGGGAAAGGCGGCTACAGAGCACAACGCTTCTCGGATAGCAAGGAGCTCAGCACAAAAGGAGGAAGGAGGTTCTTGGACTTGAAACCGGGTCGTCTTATTAAGGGCAGGTGCGCATGGGCAATAAATTGCAGTGGTTGTTTCACAGCCCTTAATGCTTGCATCCACGTAAAGGACGATGGAGCCAAGCGGCAGGTGGGCATCTTGAGCTACAATTCGGTCACGAAGCGACGCCGCCGCGTGAGTTGATGTCGGGCGATGTATATCAGTTGGCTTGTTATCACTCAGTTGTACAAAACTCCAGGGAGGAAGAACTGGCGATGGTGGTGGTAGAAGCGAGTTCGAGAAAGCGTAAGCCCTGAGAGCACACGGTGCGTGTGAAAGGCTGGTCTTAAGCTTGCGAGCATCACGTCGCTGCTGCACCAGCTCATCTAGTGTGTTGAGCTGTGCATTTTCTTGGAGAGCCACGATCGGGGTGATGCGGGGAAGGCAAGTGATGACCCTCATTGCTTCGCGATTAACAGCCTCAAGGCGATCCCATTGTGCCCTCGTCAAATGCTGGAATTGGGCTTGATAAATAAGGCGTGGTTGCACTACCGCCTTCACCAATTGTCGCGCAACATAAGAGCGGGCGCCGCCCATTTTAGGAGCAATGCGCCTAATCAGACCCAACGTCTGAATTGCCTGCTTTTTAGCGCTGGAGAGCCAAGCAGTTCCGTTTCCCGACTCGTGTACCATCAGACCCAGAATTTTTATAGTTGAACATTGTTGAAGAGGGGTTCCGGACAGATGAAGACGAATGGGTGTTCCAGAGAGTTTACGCCGGCCCCAGCGATTGGCGACTGACATGTAAGCAGATTTGCTGACGGAAAGCCTAAGGCCGACCGAAGAGGCGTAAGTCGCCGTGATATCTAAAGCTGATTGAAGGGCAGCGGCTTGAGTCTGCAGGTCCTGATGAGTGCTCCATACCGTGATGTCATCAGCGTACAACAAGAACTTTATGTCGGGTACATCGTGCAAGCGCCATGCAAGCGGGATGAAAGCAATATTGAATAACGTAGGTGACAATACAGATCCCTGGGGTACGCCACGAAGAGGGACAAATGAGCCGACGGCGTTACCACTGAGGCGAATCGCAAAATGTCGGTCTTCAAGGAAAGATTTCACAAAATTCCGTACTCTAGGGGGGAAATGCAGTATGTCAATTGAAGCCAAGATGGCAGCATGACTGATGTTATCGTACGCCTTTTCGACGTCCATAGCGAGGACAGTACGGACACTGTGGCTACGAGTTGACGATAAAACCGAGGATGCCAAGACAGCCAGCCCATCTTCAGTACCTATGGATGGACGGAAGCCAATTTGAGCAGGGTGGTAGAAACCGTAGTGCTCTAGCCACCACGACATTCGTGTGGCTAGCATTTTCTCAGCAAGCTTGCACAACGTTGACGTTAGGGAAATGGGTCGGAAGTTGCCAAGGTCAGTCGGCGGCTTGCTTGGTTTCGGAATCGGGATCACAATAGCTGACTTCCAGCCTGGAGGGACAACGCCATCTAGCCATACCTTGTTAATGGTGTCGAGGAGTTGAGGCAGCACAGCGGAACTCAGGTTCTTGTAGGCCTCATAAGTTATAGAGTCTGGACCTGGTGCTGTCTTGCGACTGGTACCATCTATCGCTGCAAGCAACTCAGGCATGGTGAAAGAGCTTGCAATCCCCTCGGAGTCTGCTGTAGATGGTAACCTGTCGATATGTGTCGGAATGCCTGCCAAGGGAGCACCATTGGCTGTTTGAGGCAACACGTCGTACTGCGGGAAAAACTTCCGGGCTGCTTCTCTGGCGAAATCATCCGGCGACAAGCCAGCAGCGAAGCAGGCTGTGGCTGCCGCGTCTGGACGGCGGCCACCGTGTTCCATGGCACGGAAGGTTCGCCAGAGAGAAGCATTCGATGTCTTGGATGAAAAACGCTCACACCACGTATGCCAGTGCCTCCGCGAGAGGTCGCGTTCATATCTGCGGGCCTTAGCAGTAAGGAAATTCAGTCTTGTACGTGCTTGTGCAGAAGTGGGGTCTCGGGATGCTGCCAGCTCAGCTTGTCTGCGAGCAGCCCACAAGTTGAGCAGGCCGATATCCGGTGCCGGTCGATCGACGTCTACCCAGCTGATGGTTGTAGCTTCATTGAGCGCGCTTTGTATGCGGTCAACAAGTAGTGGTGACGAGTCCACAGAGGTATCTTGGAGAACGGTGCGAAATTTGTCCCAGTTGACCACAGAACACTTGCGGCGCAATCGGCGGGCCTGCGACGGATGAAGGCCGATGATGATAGGGTGATGGTCACTACCCCAGCAGTCGGGCTCCAGGTGCCAAGTGGGAGAGCCGGGACCCGACCACCACGTAAGATCCGGTGCGTATGTTGTACGTCGAGCTTGAGGCACAGCTCGCGTTGCTGAATCGGGATGGTTCAGTAGTACAAACAACGCATCCACGAAGGCGTCCCGCACACGCCTACCTCGAGGGCTAGAAGTAGGGCACCCCCAATCTGGGTGAGGGGCGTTGAAATCACCACCAACTAAAATAGGACACGCTGGGTATTGGCGACGGACATTCACCAACCAGCCCAGATTAATTCTTGAAGAAGAGCCACCGGCTGGTCTTATGTAGTATGACACTACCACAACAGTTGCCTTGGGTAACTTCACAGCTACTGCCACTACCTCCTGATATGAGTTACACCAGTTTTCAAGAGAAAGGCAGACCTGAGGATAGCGCGTATCCACATACACTGCCGCCTTTCCTGGAGGGGCAGCTGTGTGCACGCGATGGTCACTCATCGAAGGAGACACGTATCCACTGAAGCCCGGAATGGCAGGCAAGGCGTTGGTCTCCTGTAGTAACAGGGCCCACACCTGCAACTTGTTCATACGTAGACGGGATTTAAGCTCCCCCACTTTCGTGGAGAGCCCTCTACAGTTCCATTGAAGCACGCCACAAACACCTGTGCCCGCCATTTTGATTACGAGTCCAGACGTTGCAAAATCACAGATGTCAGGTTGGATAACTGGCTGACTATGAACCGCAAAAGGGATGTTGTAGAGTTATCCGGCAACGGAGCTGAAGATCTGGTAGACTCTGCGACCGATACAGCGGGGCGTGACAGAGACGATGATGCAGCGGAATCGATACTTGTAGTGGTGTGAGATTCCACTGCACGTCGCCGACGCGCAAGTAGTTCACGGTGTTGTCGGAGCTTGGATACCTCCGCTAAAAGGCGGGCAATTTGATTGTCAACTGCTGCCATATCATCACGCGGATGTTCAGGCCCGTTCTGCTTCTGTATAACCAGCGGGCGACGGCGGTCTTTGCGAACTTTGTCACTGTAAGTCTGTTGGGAATGGGGTGCAGGCGGGTCGGGCTCGGAAAGCTCTGGCCAGTCGTCGTCATCCCACTGGAGCGCCGCAAATCTGTTAGATGTCAGCACTGGTTGTGTTGCAGCATGCTGAGTCCATTGCTTAGGAATCCCGCGACGAACCTTCTGAGTGGCCTTTTGCTTTGTGGGACAAGTTGGAGAAGTGATCTCGTGGTCGTCGGTCTTGCAGAGTCCACATCGATAAGACACTGCGCCAGCTAATACAGCTTCATCTGGCGCTGTAAATGGACAGGATCGGCGCATGTGGCCCGGTCGGAAACATTTGTAACAATAGACGACACTGGGTTTATATGGCCGAGGTCGTAGAATGCAGCCATAGTAGTACAGGCGGGCTGGGGGAGTTGGTGGGCCCTGCAAGGTGACGATGCAATACCGTAATTACATGCTGCAATGCCGAGTACGCGGCCTTTGGTGAAGTTTTTTTGCCGTTACAGTTATTGCTGCTTCTGTGCGTCGTTCGAAAGGCATCCTCAACGGCCGAGGCTGACAATTGCTGCACATGATGCCAGGTAGACTTATTTGACCATCTTTGTGCTACAAGTGGCTAAGTCCTGCGGGGTAAACAGCACTAGATGGAACATTTAGACGTGAAAGCTGCAGTTTTTTTCTGTGCTATCTACCACTCACTTCAACGAATAATTTTTTCTTGCAAGTCAACTTTAACAAAATTGATTCACTAGAGGTAAGAAGGTCATTGTTTGGTCTCATGTCGCAATTCTTTGACGTTGACGGCTTCTATTACCGTCTTGTATCGCATGTCGAATGACGCTTGTTTTAAGTTCAGGTAGCGGTTGTCCGTCCTTACCTAATGGCTGCCCGAAGGCCTGTAACGTATTCATCAAAGAAAAAAAATGTTTCCACTATTTCGACTGCTGTCAGAAAGCAGAGAAACGATCTCTCTTTCGAACATCAGAACAATATCTGTCAGCTACTCTAGTGCCGCACTGGTGCATAAGTTAGCATTTGAGGTGAGATGCATCACAATATGTATGCAACGCATAGAACCACACTCCGGTGGTGCGTGATAGGTAGCGACAATGAGCGCACATTGACGAGATGAAGCACACTGCCTCCAGTGGGCGACGTTTGATGTTGGCTGAAACGTTTGACGTCGCAAACAGTCTATTGTTGGTTGCTTGCTTACTGCACGTTATGCAGGCCGAAGGCATTCCTAAACACTGAGTAGTTACGGGTCTGTTCAAAATTGTTTGCAGTAATCTCTGCTGACCTATCTGTACCGGCGTCTCTTTGACTTAAGTTTGTTATAGACCTTGGCGAAATTCACAATAATTTACTGCCAGTATATCCACGGCATTCATACTGTTATGCCTTCAACTAATGAAGGAAAATTAACAAAATAAGTTGAGTGTGTAAACGTGAATTGGGAAATGAAACAGGGCAGTGTTCTCCGCTCCGTGCGAATGCCTTAGCGGGTCTACTATAGTCTGATGCAGATCAATTACAATAGAACAAAACACATCCGCGTAATCTTGCCATAACGTTGGATCAGGGCCAGAATTTTTATTTTATTCAATTCTATTGTTCTGGCACCTCGGGCCTTATTATAGACTTATCAATTTCAGGATTCTCAATCGGGGAGCACGTCAGCTGGTTGTACCTGTGAAAGCACATATGATGAATGCCTGTGCCTTTACTTATATCACGTATATATTATTCTGACGTCATTGGTTCATTGATTGCGTATGTACTAAAAACAGGGGTCTCGTAAAACTTTAGTAAGCTTAAGACAAGAGAGACGGCCAAAATTACTATAGCAGCGGAATAGAAACAACGCAATGTGGACAAGTGTTCCTGATATAATTAGACCCGGTGTTACACAAAGATTATTGCGCAAAGTTTAGGGTAGATAACCGAAATTTACCATTCATACCTGTTGTGATAATAAGTTCACAAGAAAAAAACTCAGAGTCATTTCCCTCTCTGAATGGGGATGATCAGCGGAGCTGTATATAACTATGACGAAAATGAAATAAAACCATATAACACAAGTGTGCACGTTGTCACTTTTATTTGTATTTAGGTTTATTTCTTGTCCACAGTAATTATGGCTTTATGGTCACTATGCTAAACGGCAATGGGCTCTGTCACGACACTGGAGACGTTCTTAGCGAATGTTAGGTCTGTGCACGATCGATGGCACGTCATAGTGACGTTGTTCTTGGTGTAATATTGAACGCCGAACCTTTCCAAGAAAAACGCCAAGAACTACTTTCCATCAGGGCGAGACACATAGACGATAAAGTCACCCGCAATGACGATGTGATTGGAGTCCACCGGGAGGATCCACCTAAATGTGTCCATCAGATATTAAAGGTCCCTCCTTGACGTTCCGGGATGAATGTATACGGTGGCGACCACAATGTCAGCCTCAGTCTGCACGCCGAACGTGTCGGCACATTCTACGGCAAGGCTCTCGCCCATGGTCAGTAAGGCGTAGGGCACAACGGCTGCCCTGTCCTTGTCCGCGTAGATCGCAGCGCGTCAAACCATCATCCATCATTCATCGCCAGTTTTGACTCCTCTAGCCTCAAACGCGGGTGGGACACATGCGCTGATACAATTCTGCCTTATGCTTAAGCTATTTTAGCCCTAAAGCGTCGCCGTCGCTTTTACCTATGCACATCACGAAACGATGGAAACTAGCCTAAGACAGCTCCGCGCTATAAAACTAAACTCTTTAATATTTTGTTGCCTTGGTGGTCTATGTTCCGGAATGGCGATTTTCTTCCTTAGGTAATTCACATTATGATACATACCGCGTACTTCCAAAACTATTCGTGACCCTAAGGCCGTAGCTTCTGCGGCGATCTATTTTCGTTCAGAAATCAAGTATTCCCATAATTTTGGAAGCCGCCTGGCACCTGTTAGCTGGGCTGCCTGTTTGTGTGTTTTTTTAAGTGTGTTAGGTAAATGGATTTGTAGGAAACTTCAAAACATTCCGTTATTAGTCAACTAAGATATGGTTGCCCCCAATGCAATTTAAGTGTGCTAATGAAATTTTCAGTCTGGCCAGCGCAAGAACTGAGGCTTCAAGGTAATGCATGTCAGCCGTGCCATTAAGTGTTTGGCTCCATTCGCCGTGCCGTGGGTGAGCTGATGTTTGAATTGATATTGGTGAATATCCCAGACAGCAGAAAAAGTGGTTTGAAAGCATTGTTTCAAACACACCGATTCCAATTATCCTTCTCATTAAACGAGACGCGAAGAATAACACATCGAACGACTGACGTTCCTGGTTGTGACGCGAAAAGAACGTCCACCACCTCTTCATGCGAAAAAGCCTACGATGTCGCCGGACTCTCTCGAAGGCTCAAGTAGCGCCCTTCGATATTTTCCATCTGGTAATTAAATTTGCCCCGAAAGTTTCATATAGGGACACAAGGTCGCACCAGAGGTGCTATTGTAAGTAGAAGGACGCTGCGCCAGATGGCCGGGCTGCACGATCATGCAATTCTTGCACGAAGAAAGGCGCCTCTCCCGCATTGATTTCAGCCTGTTCTAGAGTGAACATTCAACCCGAGCTTTTGGCAAAATATTTTACTGCACAATGCGTTTCTGCTAAAATTATGAACGGTACCGTTGTATGATTGACGTCGGCCCCCTCCTCCTAGTAGCCTTCCTTGCAGAAAGTGTTTCGTTTGGCTGTTTCTATTTGATCTTTGTCTAGTTAGTTGGATAGGTCAGTTATATTCGGTTAGCTAGTCCACTGTATTAGTTTGTTAATAACTGATTAAGTTGTAAGGTACTTATAATTGCTAGTGCATTTTAGTTAGGTAGAATATTATAGAACAATTTTGTTATTCTCATTAGAATACCTAATAATCAGGGCTAGCTTTGTTAGTTTGACTAGGGATTTAGTCCTGCTAGTTACTTTATTTAGTTAGTTGGTGTATTACTTAGTTATTGTTATTTAATTGGTGTATTCGTTGAGTTGGTGTTGCTACTGTAGCTTGTTACGTTACTCATTATTGAGTTGTGCTAGTTAATAGACAGTTTTAGTACTGCGTACGTGAGATCGCTACGTTCTGCAAAGAGCGCATGTGCAGAACGCAACACGAACGGTACGAGATGCGTACGCGGCCGCTACGTACGCACGCATCCGATTCTTGCGTGCGTGCGTAGGGAGCCTTGCGTGCTGCTCTCGTGGTTCTCGTTTCTTCGGGAGAGCTAGAGATAAGATTTTCCCAAAATGGCAGCGTCAAAGGCGGCCAGCGGAAGGCTGTACTTTTCAATGGCGTACGATGTGGCTTTGCTGCGTGAAGTGAAGGCGCAGAAGCCATTCGCGGACCCTGCACGGTGGGAATGCATAGCGAAAATGGGAACTTTGTTTTTGAGAAAGTGTTCAGTGTGTACTGTTTGTGCGAAAGGCTCGACCTGCTGTTCGTCGCAAATGACCGCGCCAGCCTCAGAAAACAAGTACTCGGTTTTTATTTTTCTCGATATGATTCCTGTATTTCATCCGTATTAAACGTAGAGCCTCTTAAAGGCCTACATATAGGTCGACGAAGCGGGAACGCGCCCATACGTTACATCTCGTTAGCCAGATGAGCAGCGTCTATTTTGACGGTCGGTTCGACGTACTGGCAGACGCGGCCAATGCGCTCCGACGCGCCCGGCGCCTAACGCTCACCCGCTTACGTACGTAGGCATTTCGCAGTACTAAAAGCCCTAACGCGACACGCGCTCCTACTTTCCGCAAAGCACTTGCGTGCTGCGTACGTATCGTCATGACCCAGTACTAAAATTAATATAATTGTTGAAACAATAAGTTAGCTTAGTTTATTATTAGCTTGATATTACTTGAGTAATTACCTATTTGTTTGGTTTGTTAATTTGTTTAGTTATGTCATCGAGGTATGTGTAGTTAAATTGGGTTAAATAGCATAATTATTAAGTTTAGTTAGGGTAGGTAAGTTAGGTGTTAACAAGTTTAGTGTGCGATTAGCTTAGTATTCTAATTAGCTTGGTTATTAGATAAATTCGTAACTAGTTCTATGTGTGTAATTATTCTACACAGATGTACAGTGCATACCGTGAAACACGAGCGACTAAAACAAAAAAACGCTGGTTTTTGCACGCGCAATTACATAAAAGTGCGACGTCAACATGTTCTGTATTCGATTTCTAACGATAAAACCGTCCAAATGTATAAGTTTAATTATGCGGTAAGCGCAAACTTCAGCCTCCGCCTGGACTATCCCGACCCGAGAAAGCGGTACTTTACCGATTGTGGCTTGGTGTCGCATTTACGAAGTCGTTTCGTTTCCGCATTGCATGGGAGTATAGTGCTGCTGTGGCCACTGCGGCGACGAGGAAACTATCGAACACGCTCTTAGTCATTGTGTCCGATACAACGCACACAGGCAGTTGCTCGCGACCGCGCTGGTGCGTCTTGACGACCGGCTGTTTTCGAAGCAGACAGTCCTGGACCGCCGACCAATGCTGTCGCCATACCGCAAGACACTGAAGGCACTCTTAAACATTTTTACGTTCGAGTGGGCCATGGGACTCTCATGGACGTTCACGACCTTGCCTACACATTTTTTCCATTAGTTTGATTTTTCTCTCCACTCTTCTTTGCGTCTTTCATTTCCTCTTACCCTTCCCCCAGTGCAGGGTAGCAAACGAGAATCTCATAAGGTTAACCTCCCTGCCTTTCCTATCTAATTTATGTATTTTCTCTCTCAGTAAGCCGCTGTTGCGAACGCCGTTTAATCCGGAAATGAAACAGGGTGCTTTACGGAGCTGTTTCGAAATTGTTCGGGTGTAAGTTTCTGAACACTGCACAAAAATTTGGAGGACGCTTAAGCTTCGCCTTTAAGAGTGGAACGCGATAGCAATCAAAGATTCGAATCATGCATCCCAACCGGATTCTTACTTTCAAATTTTTTTCTTGTTATTATTATACCCTGTTATCTGCACATGCTCTGTATTTATTTCCACTCCCTTCTGTAACGCCTTCGGGCCTTGAAGGTACAATAAATGAAATGAAATAAAAGATCCCTGGCTGCTTCTCACGCACCCGGCAACTGGAGCGCATATAACCGTAATGTTTACTGGGAAACACTGGCTACGAACGCTATGCACGAAGGCGGGCTTTGTGGTAGAAACTCGGCCTCTTGCATGGGCCGCGATGCGGCGGAGGCGAGTGCCAGCTGAAGGTGTTGCAAAGAACCAGGGGGGGCCGATTTATAGCCTTTAAGATTTGCGCGCCCAGGCGCGCTATTCTCGGAGGCCATGGCCGCTCTATGAATTTTAGAAACGCTAGAAAATGGGGTTGTGTTTGAGTTTCCACGCGACAGAATTATGTTTTTTCGTATATTAAAATTTGAATTCCACGCTATCATGTGCGTAGCTTGTGTGTAAGTCGTACTTTAAGATTGTTCTGACGTATTTCGCTTTGACGAATTCAATTCAGAAAATTCTTTGCACTAAATCGGGGGCCTGCTTCATTGGGTATGCGTGGTTCGGAAGCCTCTTTGTCGAAACCATGGTCGACGCTAGACGCGGGTGTCGGGCGCCAGATTTTCTGCGACACGCGGCCCTTACCGCTGTCGCGTTAAAACTGGCCTACGATTTGCACGTTGTGTCGGCAATATTCACATGCTGTTGCATGCAGTCGACCACTGCGCAATAGGGGGCGTGCGCTCAGAGCGCTTGTGGCCTCATTTCGGTGTCTGCTACAGTCCACCTTCTGCTTGGGCCAGCGCTCTGATACGTCCACTGCGGGCGCTATATGAAGCGATATGTGCAGCGAAGCTATTTACCAGACATTGTGCGGTTTGGTTTTGGATATGTCAGTAATTACCGTGTTTCCCCGAGCACTACGGCTATGTCATACTTTGCCTCAACGGCAGCTGTAGGCTGGGGATCATTCCCACCACTCTCGAAACGCATTGCAGTGTCGCGCATTTTCAAGTAATGCTGCACTCATGCAATGTAGGTGTGATACTCACCGTCTAATTAGCAGTATGAAGCACTTTCGTACAGTTTTGTGTACGCCCCCCCCCCCCCCCCCATTCGTGGGCGTTTTCGAGAAATGTCGTGCACCCTTCGTGATGCATTGTATGCAGGCTTAGGGCAGTCAGTGCTCTCGTTGGTCGAACGAGCTCACCAAGTTCAATGCGTTGAGCTATCGTCAGTAAAAGCCTTGCACATAATCATGCAGTAAGTGATAAACATAACAGTCATTAAAGGGCTTTACAATTGTTAGAATTTGCCTAAATTGCAGCACGTTTTGTGAATATGCTGAAGCATGTGACCTCAACTCCCACCCAAGAACTTCTAGTCAACGAGCAGCATTTATTAACGAGGAAATGCCATCAGTATTTCTTGGACAAATGTCCTTTGAGCTGTGTATGACACGGTGTGGCACATCTTCAACACGATAGTAGTGAGGCCGACCGCCTATCTGCGATAAACGGCAGCAAGCCAACATCGCTGAAGTTGGTCGATCTGTTCAGGATGGTGGTTAAAGGGGTCTAGGCTCTGGTTGACACACCGTTGCCTCGATAGCGACATCATCGGTCGAGTAGCTTATTACAAATTCAAAAAAGGGGTGGCACTACCGCGTGACAAGTATGTTCACGTTTATTCACACTTAACTTTGGTTGACAGCAGTAACTATTTTTTGGTGAGCCTATGCTATGTTCAGCTAGTTCGCGTGATGTCCTGCCTGCTTTCCTGTTTAATGAACCTGCAATTAACTAAAGATAAACGTGTACTTGATTCATGAGAATTCATTTAAGTGAACGCTCAGGGTATGGCTATTTTACGTGATAAAAAAATACTGCAAAGAATTTCGCTTTTTCTAACACTGTGCTACTACTGATTTTGTAGCTCGTGAGGCACAAAAGAAAACACTCTCAAACTTCGCTCTTCGTGTTTTCCTGAAGAAGAAACGAAAGAAAAAGAAGAAGCGGCAAAGTGTACATAACAGGAAAAAAAGAAGTTAGGCGGAAGCAAAGCACCAGCAGCTAGCACCTGTTCGTTTCTCGACACTGTGACATTATTTCGCCGCTGCGGCACCTTTATTTCGTGGAGCGCCAGTAATGCGCCACTTTGACAACCTCGCCTGGCATCGACAGTTTTCTTTCTTTCATTTTCTTTCCGACTTTCGTTTCCCATCCGTGTTAGCCAAGTGCGTTTCCTTTTACACCTACGTTTCTCTTTCTGGCGGGAAATGGGTGGTGCAGTAAATAAACTTTATTAGTGTGGTTGTGGAGCAACTTCTGTAACAGGCATAGCCAGGTTTCGGGGTTTTCCTATTGTCCGTTCTCGGGGATAAAAAAAAACCGTAATGCTTGATGCAGACACCTTTTATTTGAGTCTTTTCCTTTGCTATTATTTACCCTTACTGGTTACAGATGTTCAACGGGAGATATAATGTTAAAGTTATAGTAGGCTCTACAAATATTTATACACGCAGCTTACTATGTTTGGTCGGTAGGGTATGGCTGTTTTATCAAAATATTGTGTGTTGATTGTATTTTGGCACTGAAAGTAAAATGACAGGTCTAACAAAAGAAATGAATTTCTCGTGTGCGAGTGCAAATGTTTGGAGGACATTCACATAGGGTGTTGCTTATCGGCAAATAGTACCTTTTTAACAGAGCTGGACTTTTATTGTTAAGCACGTACTGAATAAGATTTCATTGATCGCAGTCTCTAGACGGCATGACGTAAGCGTCGCACATATGCCATAATCCCACGGAAGGGATGCTTGGTTAACAATAACACGATGGTTGATGCGACACATCAGGTGTTGCGTAATTTTTTCAATGAAAACCTCTGCGCCTAGTTTTCTTCATTGTGCATTTTCTTTCTCTATGACTGCATTTTTAAGAACGCTTTTGTTCTATTTGAGCGTAACCATCGTTCGTCAGTTAAGCTAAACCTTTAAGAAAGCTGCATATTTACCGCGGGTGTATTCGCAGCGGTAAGGATTGAAGTAGGACTTGTGCTGATTCTAGTAAGCAATAAATATATGAAATTCGAACAATAGCTTTGCAGCACTCTGCAGCCTAACGATAGTGCGATGTCGAGTCAGAGCGTTTTCTTTTTACCCTTGCCTCTTGGAGCATATAATTAATGTTCATTTCACAGAATTTCTTTCTTTTTTTAGTTCCAATGCTGAATCTGACGCATTCCACTGTCACTTTCTTTTTATTACACAAGCGTATCTTCAGCAGGTTGGATGAGAGAACAAACATGGTGTACCCTTCTTTACAAAGGACAATGTTATAGTCCGGCAAATATATTGTAGGACATGTTCCACGACACGGTTCCATGCATTGTAACTCAACACTACTTCTCTGTTTACATTCTATCCAGAACTAAAAAGAACACGAAATATACGAGTTGTCTAGACGCTGGTATCGAACGTACGGTGTGGAGGGCGTGCTGGTGTTGAGATAATGCGTAACTTTAGTTTAGCAACACAGCCGAGCAAGGAATACTTCCAAAATCGGGGATCGAACACAATCTACATATATATTGAATATTTTGAGGCGAAAAAGCTTATATTGCTGCGGTTGCAACGGCGCCCTTATTTATCAATATTTTCCGAATTATTTTGGTGCTGTCTTAAGCTTTGCTCAAGCCTGATTTCACTTGGTTTACACAGAAACTTCCGCGTGCAAGAAAAAGGGAAATTTGATATAGAGGCTCGCGCGTAATTTAATTATTTATTCTTAATAATCTTGCTCACGGGACTATGTTAAGGTTTTATTGTTTAGTAACTCTTCCAACGGGTTTGCTAACGCGATGGTACATAACGTTAGGAAATACTGTAGCGGAAGCGTGCATGTAATTTATTGTAGAGGTAATTCTGCACTTACAGCGTCAAGGAAAAAAAAGAAATGAATGCCTTATATATACTTTAATAATATTGTTTTGCCTCTACGAAAGCAACATTGCTGCGCGCAATCAAAATACATCTTTATAGACGCCACAACAGTAATGAATTCAAATGAAATACATCTCTCACCGTGAAAGAAAGCATGGCACGAATTTAATAAATACAGCCTAGTTAGCCCCCGTAGCATATTAAAAAAAAACTTTACGCTCGATTTTTGCTGAAGTAAATCTAAAAGTCTAAAGTAGATGGGCTTTCGCTGTAGAATTTCTAGGAAAACTTAACTTGCAGTTCTTGAACTATGGCATAAGTGATGTTCTAATATTCCAAATTTTGAATCCCAGTCTTGCTATTTATCGAGTATTGAATTCGAGAAATCAGCATTCGAAGTTGTCGAACATCTACTTGTTCGAATACTTAAGAGGATGAACACAGTTATTGCAGGCTGTGAGGAGAAAAACCGATGTAAGTGGGAAGTCTCGCGAATGATTCTGCTTTGTGAAAGCCCTGGCATTTTCGCAGAGGAGCCAATTCCTTACGGGATGCGTGGAAGGGTTTATTTCTGCACAAAATTTCTGTCATTGAATGAATGTCCCACTTTATACAGCCTATGAACTTGTTTTGTTGAATTACGCAAATCAATAAATTATTCTATCGATTCATTTTAGATGATGTGTGCTGCTACAGTATTACTTAGCTCCTTTCTCGAACACGGCACCCTATACTCTAGAGACAGTTTACACCCTTCGGGGAGTATCTTTCTCTAAAACTCTAGGCTAGCTACTTCCTTGTTAAGATTGCTATATTGCGCTCATAAGGCACATGCCATTCGTGACCTGAAGGTGCCGGGCTCGCAGTTTAAAGAAAGGGAAAGCACCAGAGGCAGATGATTACTCTTGGGGAAAAGTGGTTTTTACGTCACATCGTTTTTACTTCATTGATGCTATTGTGTTGGGTGATCTAGGTATGATATCATTTCAAGTGTCCCTAATTCAGGGGCTTCGCCGTGGACCTGAAATCCAATTGTAAACGGCACTGCATGCGTAAATTGATGATTCCGCCTTGCTGCCACGAATTGAGCAATATATTAGAAAAGTAGCTCACCAGCTATCTCTTGTGGAATATGTTAATGAGCCTACCTCGCCACTAGACCCGTCGCTCCATCGTGTGATCCAAGTGCAAGTTGCTGATATGCCTTCAACTCCCTCTCAGGTACCACATCTGACTGCACCTCTGGCTTGCTATGAAGCTGTCACCCGGCTTCGTCCTCGACCGATACCTATTGCATCCAGCCTAGCCAACTGCTCCTACTCGTCGCCAAGTCCACTAGTGTCGGTTCACGCACCGTTCTCGCCTTCCCGGCCTTCAATTAACCCCTGCCTTCCTCTTCGTTTTTCGCTTGGTTCTGTCCACTCTCTTCGTTTCTCGTCTTTATGCGCTTTTACAATTTCAACATGCAAGTAACCCAACTAGCCCATTCTGTTACTGGATAACCGCCCATCTGCCTCGTATGCGGTAATCCAGCAAACTTCGGGCATCACTTTCGTCGCCGCGAACTTTATTTTTGTTATAGCGAGCCAAAGCTCAGTTACCTTCTCCAACAGCCTTCACATCCCACTATACTTGATTCTCCTTCTCCCCGCGAGCGCTTGGTTTTCCCAATTCTTCAGTATTCCTGCTCTGCCCAAGAGAAAAAGCGACAGCCACAGTTGCCGAGGCAAGATCGGCGCCTCGTCGAAATGTTGGAAGGCTTCATCACCCCCGCCTCCCCCCCAACGTGACCGCAGTATTTGTAGAAGGCGTCGCAACAAGTGCTCTATTCGCAAAAGGTGACCAACCTACGGCAAAGTCACAGCCCGTCAAGAATTTCGTCTTCTGTACCACTCATGTTGTGACTCAAGACCTACAATAGTTTGTTGAACTCATCGTTCTGTGGCGTGCATAGCATGACGTTATTCTGGGTTGCGACTTCCTTTCGGGAATCATACTGTTGGTGACTGCGTAAGTGCGCCACGTACTTTATCCCCGCTTACCGAGACTTTCTCAGATCTCCCTAACCAGTCTTATAAAGTGTTTGGCGCTGCTGATGTCGTCACCTGTCCATTTCAGCTCTGTTTACACCGTCTGGAGACTATGGGCGTCACCGGAACCCCGTACTCCCGTTTGTCTTGTCACACTTTTCAATAGTTCTGGTAAAGTTTATATGCGTAGTCTAATTCGCGGTCCCTCAGCTTTATTGCATGGTGAATGTGACGGGCGTCTTTACTCACTTGATTTCATATCACATACATTCCGATAAGATCTGTGCCGTAACTTCAGCGGCTGCAACTACCTCAAGCTCCCCAGATGTTTTCGCGCATACCATCAATGGGGCGCGTACGCCAGCCAAATGTATTCAGGTCATTGAACTGCTTGAACGTTTTCATACCTCTCTAGACCTCGGCCAATCTTTTCTGAATCGTAGGTTAGTGGTTTCATCACTGTACTGACACTGGTCACTGTGCCTCGCTATGCCAGCATCCATACGGTGTTCCTGGAGCTGAACGCCATGTCATTGTCAAACACGCAGACAACCTGCTGTAACTCGCTGTGATACAGCCCTCCCAACGTCTCCTGGCTGAAACAGATTTTGCGCCAATCTCCATCTGCTAATCAGGATTACTCGCAACGATGTTTATCCCAACCGTGAATAGACGAGGCCCGTAATTGCCTACAAGAAGCCGAGCTCTTTTCTTCGCTGTGTCTGCGCACTGGGTACTGGCAAGTGCTGATGCCTAAAACCCATCACACATAAAAGTAGTACTTTCGGCCGAAAGTTGAAGCATTGATTCAGATAAAAAATTAGTAGACAGCGCTACAAAGCAAGGATAGCAGTTTTCTCAGCCGTGTAAACTTGCAGACGTATGCATAATAACTAAATTACCAAGCACGGTGTCACGCGCGCGCTAGAAAACATGAATATATCTTACTCGATGACTGCGGAATCTCTCTGTCAAAATGCTGCAGTGAGGAAGAGCGGCAGGAGCAGCGCGCAAATTGACATTCGTGCTGCGTCTCACATCAGTGTCAACAAAGCCGCGGAAACACAGCGCACGGCGGACTCTATCCCCGTCGTGGAAGCTCGGAGTAGAAAGCACCTGCACCCCTCCCTACCCTCCGACCAGAGCATTGAGCACGACGGAAGACTGCGTGCTTTCTCCCCGCTTTCCTCTCTTGCATGCACAAGATTGAACCGACCCACCGTGGTCGCTCAGTGGCTATGGAGTTAAGCTGCTGAGCACGAGGTCGCGGGATCGAATCCCGGCCATGTCGGCCGCATTTCAATGGGGGCGAAATGCGAAAACACCCGTGTACTTAGATTTAGGTGCACGTTAAAGAACCCCAGGTGGTCGAAATTTCCGGAGTCCTCCACTACGGCGTGCCTCATAATCAGAAAGTGGTTTTGGCACGTAAAAAAACCCATAATTAAAAAGAAATTAAATTAATTAAGATTGAACCGCGATCGCCGGCTCATCGCATGCTTTCAGATGTACATGCAGCATACGGCGCGCGGCGACACGCTTTATCGCAGTTGTATTTTATACGGGAGCTCAAAGGGAAGCCCACAGCGATGGCAGAAATGATCCTGGAATCTCCATCTATTTGCTATCACAACAAAATTGTTTTCGTGACTCCTGGTTGGATTACAGGAATTTTTCGTAATGCATTTCGGACTTTCCGAAGCACCTGTCGCTTCTGAAAGAATGATGAACACTACGCTCAGGGCTCTTACATGGCACACGTCTGTCCTCCTGCCAAACTGTGCCATCCGGCCAAACTTTGAGCCGTTGCAGAGTACGGGAGCTTCATTGTAATTGTGCCTCGAATATATATATATATATATATATATATATATATATATATATATATATATATATATATATATATATATATATATATATATGTGTGTGTTATCATCATCAGCCTAGTTACGCCCACTGCAGGGCAAACGCCTCTCCAATACTTCTCCAACTACCCCGGTCACGTACTAATTGTGGCCATGTTGTCCCTGCAAACGTCTTAATATCATCCGCCCACTCAACTTTCTGCCGCCCCCTACTACGCTTCCCTTCCCTTGGAATCCAGTCCGTAACCCTTAATGACCATCGGTTATCTTCCCTCCTCATTACATGTCCGGCCCATGCCCATTTCTTTTTCTTGATTTCAACTCGGATGTCATTTACCCGCGTTTGTTCCCTCACCCAATCTGCTCTTTTCTTATCCCTTAACATTACACCTATCATTCTTCTTTCCATAGCTCGTTGCGTCGTCCTCAATTTCAGCAGAACCCTTTTCGTAAGCCTCCAGGTTTCTGCCCCGTAGGTGAGTACTGGAAAGACACAGCTGTTATACACTTTCCTCTTGAGGGATAGTGGCAACCTGCTGTTCATGATTTGAGAATGCCTGCCAAACGCACCCCAGCCCATACTTATTTTTCTGGTTATTTCAGTCTCATGATCCGGTTTCGTGGTCACTACCTGCCTTAAGTAGATGTATTCCCTTACCACTTCCAGTGCCTCGCTACCTATCGTAAACTGCTGTTCTCTTCTGAGACTGTTAAACATTACTTTAGTTTTCTGTAGAAAAATTTTCAGGCCCACCCTTCTGCTTTGCCTCTCCAGGTCAGTCAGCATGCATTGCAATTGGTGTCCTGAGTTACTAAGCAAGGCAATATCATCAGCGAATCGCAAGTTGCTAAGGTATTCTCTATCAACTTTTATCCCCAATTCTTCCCACTCCAGGTCTCTGAATACCTCCTGTAAACATGCTGTGAATAGCATTGGAGATATCGTATCTCCCTGTCTGACGCCTTTCTTTATTGGGATTTTGTTGCTTTTTTTGTGGAGGATTACGCTGGCTGTGGAACCGCTATAGATATCTTCCAGTATCTTTACATATGGCTCATCTACACCCTGATTCCGTAGTGCCTTCATGACTGCTGAGGTTGCGACTGAATCAAATGCTTTATCGTAATCAATGAAGGCTATATATAAGGGTTGGTGATATCCCGCACATTTCTCTATCACCCGATTGATAGTGTGAATATGGTCTATTGTTGAGTAGCCTTTACGGAATCCTGCCTGGTCCTTTGGTTGACAGAAATCTAAGGTATTCCTGATTCTATTTGCGATTACCTTAGTAAATACTTTGTAGGCAACAGACAGTAAGCTGATCGGTCTATAATTTTTCAAGTCTTTGGCGTCCCCTTTCTTATGGATTAGGATTATGTTAGCGTTTTTCCAAGATTCCGGTACGTTCGAGGTCATGAGGCATTGTGTATATAGGGCGGCCAATCTTTCTAGGACAGTGTTCCCACCATCCTTCAACAAATCTACTGTTACCTGATCCTCCCCAGCTGCCTTCCCCCTTTGCATAGCTCCCAAGGCATTCTTTACCTCTTCCGGTGTTGCTTGTGGGATTTCAAGTTCCTCTAGCCTATTTTCTATCACCTTATCGTCGTGGGTGTTACTGGTACTGTATAAATCTCTATAACACTCTTCAGCCACTTGAACTATCTCATCCATATTAGTAACGATATTGCCGGCTTTGTCTCTTAACGGACACATCTGATTCTTCCCTATTCCTAGTTTCTTCTTCACTGCTTTTAGGCTTCCTCCGTTCCTGAGAGCCTGTTCAATTCTATCCATGTTATAGTTCCTTATGTCCGCTGTCTTACGCTTGTTGATTAACTTAGAAAGGTCTGCCAGGTCTATTCTAGCTGTAGGGTTAGAGGCTTTCATACATTGGCGTTTCTTGATCAGATCTTTCGTCTGCTGCGATAGCTTACTGGTTTCCTGTTTAACGGCGTTACCACCGACTTCTATTGCGCACTCCTTAATGATGCCCATAAGATTGTCGTTCATTCCTTCAACACTATGGTCCTCTTCCTGGGTTAAAGCCGAATACCTGTTCTGTAGCTTGATCCGGAATTCCTCTAGTTTCCCTCTTACCGCTAACTCATTGATTGGCTTCTTATGTACCAGTTTCTTCCGTTCCCTCCTCAAGTCAAGGCTAATTCGAGTTCTTACCATCCTATGGTCACTGCAGCGCACCTTGCCGAGCACGTCTACATCTTGTATGATGCCAGGGTTCGCGCAGAGTATGAAGTCGATTTCATTTCTAGTCTCACCATTCGGGCTCCTACACGTCCACTTTCGGCCAACCCGCTTGCGGAAAAAGGTATTCATTATCCGCATATTATTCTGTTCTGTAAACTCTACTAATAACTCTCCTCTGCTATTCCTAGAGCCTATGCCATATTCCCCCACTGACTTGTCTCCGGCCTGCTTCTTGCCTACCCTGGCATTGAAATCGCCCATCAGTATACTGTATTTTGTTTTGACTTTACCCATCGCCGATTCCACGTCTTCATAGAAGCTTTCGACTTCCTGGTCATCATGACTAGATGTAGGGGCGTAGGCCTGTACAACCTTCATTTTGTACCTCTTATTAAGTTTCACAACAAGACATGCCAACCTCTCGTTATTGCTATAGAATTCCTGTGTGTTACCAGCTATGTTCTTATTAATCAGGAATCCGACTCCTGGTTCTCGTCTCTCTGCTAAGCCCCGGTAGCACAGGACGTGCCCGCTTTTTAGCACTGTATATGCTTCTTTTGGCCTCCTAACTTCACTGAGCCCTATTATATCCCATTTACTGCCCTCTAATTCCTCTAATAGCACTGCTAGACTCGCCTCACTAGATAACGTTGTAGCGTTAAACGTTGCCAGGTTCATATTCCAATGGCGGCCTGTCCGGAGCCAAAGATTCTTAGCACCCTTTGCAGCGTCGCAGGTCTGACCGCCGCCGTGGTCAGTTGCTTCGCAGCTGCTGGGGACTGAGGGCCGGGGTTTGATTGTTGTGTTCATATAGGAGGTTGTGGCCAAGTACTGCACCAGGGTGGCCAATCCTGCTCTGGTGAGAGAGTGCGTTACCGGTTCTGGTCACCGGGATCAGGCCGCACTCCAGGCCTGTTTGTGCAATTTTCCCAACACACGGTTTCTTTTGTATTTTCCGGTGGAGAATTGTGCGGCACCGGGATTTGAATCACGGTCCTCTTGCACGGGAGGCGGATACTCTACCGTCCCCGCAGGAGTTAACTTAAAATTTTAAATTATGGGGTTTTACGTGACAAAGCCACTTTCTGATTATGAGGCACGCCGTAGTGGAGGACTCCTGAAATTTCGACAACCTGGGGTTCTTTATCGTGCACCTAAATCTAAATACACGGGCGTTCTCGCATTTCGCCCCCATCGATATGCGGCCGCCGTGGCCGGGATCCGATCTTGCGAGCTCGTGCTCAGCAGTCTAATACCATAATAATACCATAATAATAATAATAATAATAATAATAATAATAATAATAATAATAATACCATACCATAGCAGTCTAATACCATACCATACCATAATACCATAGCTACTGAGTAACCACGGCGGGTCCCGCAGGAGTTGTACACCTCATTTAACCTACAGTGGTGCCGTATTTGATCAGTCAAGGTGGACCAATCTGAGCTCGGTTTTACCGCACGGATGGCACTCGGCTAGAGAACCTGGTATTTATGACCTGCACATGTGTGGCCATACATAATTGAAGATATATATCTTTCTTTTCTTTTATTTTAGGAGGGTTCCCGTACAGTGATAAAATAAAGGAAAAGACATTAAAAAGAAAGAAAATAAAGAAAGAAAAAGGGGGAAAAAAGGAACATAACAGGTGATTTGAACTCGTGACCGTTGGATGTTGCCCGGAAAGATAGTTCAGTCGGTTGGTTCGTCAGGCCCCAGGTTACTTTCAAGCACCATAGCTCCTGCTCCGAGCCTCATACTTACGTGTAAAGGGACTGATGTTGTCCGCGATAGTCGGATAGTGGTTGGAAAGCATACTTTCTTGGAAGAATGGCCGCCCGAGGAGAAGAGCGAACTCGAGCGGCTTTAGAGACTAGGAAAACTGCCCTAAAATATTTATACTTGAGGGAAAGCTTCGCTATCAAACGATAGCACGGCAATCAGCACTCGAATGCGATGAGAGAAATTATTGAGACGTGGAAAATTCCCTTGAAATAAATATGGTTTGCGAGACAAATGCTTGTAAGTATTCAACCTCTTAAAAGATGAGGGGGGAATATGGGCTCACCGGGAGGGCATCGTCGGCACGAGACCACCACCAGGCACCTTACTGAGACGTGGAGGGCTCTGCGGCCGGAAACAAAACCTCCCTTCTCCGGCGGCCAAGAGGGGAAAACGCGCTTTCCGATCGCTCAAGGTTGCGCGGACATAGTATAACTCTAGCGTCTAGGAACAGCTTAACCAGGTGCGGGGGCGGCACGCATAGCGTGGGAAGCTAGCCGCCAGAATAACTATCTCAAGGACTGCTGCTGACGAGGCCGAAATACCTTCGTGTAATTATAATAACCCCAATAGGACTACTTTCGAAAGAAAAAAAAAGGAAAGGGCCCAGAGGGCTATACTACGAGAGCTATGACTGATAGTTTTCTATATATATATATTCGTCTCATCTATGGGATCGCATGCGCGCGCTGTTACTTTGTCTCTGCGTGTAGTAAAGAGAGCCAGTTTAAGGGCGGAGAAGGAGGAAGGAAACGAAAGAAAAATTGCAGCGCCGTGGTTTTAAAGCGCACCCGTGGTAGAGAAACGGAAGGCGATATAAGCGTGCGTGGCCATGATACGCACACGACAAACTGCCTTGAAACATTTAGACTTGAGGGAAAGCTTCCTTAACAAACGATAGCACAGCAATCAGCACTCGAATATAATTATAACCCTAATAATATTTGTAAATATATATATATATATATATATATATATATATATATATATATATATATATATATATATATATACTACAGCTGCAGCTACGTGAGCTTTGCGCACCTAGGTGGGCGCAGGTTAAAGAATTTCGATGTGACACGTATGGTAACTTCACCGAATTGTAACAATGGTGTCTTTAAACACCTATATCTCCTTTTTTAATTATTTCCAACATTAACCACGAATGTCCAAAAAGTTCGCAACGTTTAGTCTTCTCATTTGTTCATTAACTGTAGACGTATTCTTTTATAATCAACTAATACACAATGGCCGAATATTTGTCTGTTTTCCTTTTGCTATGGAGCCAAACAAATGTTCACCTCTTAACCGCCGACCATATCTCCGTCTGTATTATCTGTTCCGCCATGCAAACTCCCAGCATGACAGCATTGGCGACATTTGTGCATCATCACTCTCATGCATTACAATGTAAGAGCGCATCGCCGATGTTATACTTAAAAAAAAGTAAGGGGAAATTGGACAATTCGTGCAATGCTTAGAGCAGGCAACCTTCGGTCTAGTGCACTAACAGGATGGCTGCCATGGAAGGTGGATTCAGTCGCGGACAGCAGAGAACAAGGTTTCTATGCATTCGATTCGGCAATAGCAATCGGTAATTGGAGTAGTTTAGAGGCCTTCATTTTTTTTATTACAGGCGGCTATGCCCGCCTGTAAAGCGTGCTTTGTCTGTAAGACAGTGTTGTCACGCAGCGGAACATCAAAACAAGGGCTTGTCGAGCTGGAAGGCCCGTGAGATTAGAGGGCCGCTTTCCGTGGTGTAACAATGAGGAGCGAGCTTTATACCAGTCACCAACTGCAGTGATGTATCGTCCATAATTGATGGACGCGGCCTTAAAAAGTATGCGACAAATGCGGCATTTTTATGCATCACAGCGTTCTTTAGTTGTCCGCAGCGGTGCGTATCAACTTGTTAAGGTAGTATTATGATAGCACGTATTGAGCAAACAGCCGAGAGAGCGGTTGTGAGGATAAACAAAGGTGTGCTTTGCGTACAGTAGGCACAGTATGCATTCATAGTTTATTCTAGGTGCACATGGTTTGCTCGGTGAACTAAACGAGCCACCTTGCATGTATTTTGTAGAAGTAAGGTACAGTTCATGGCTTCTGTATTATCGAAATTAAAAGAGAGTGATTCAGGAAAGGCTCGAAAATTTAGCGCACCATCACGGGATAAATATAATTTCTAGGGCTATCAAATTGGACAAAAATAAGGATGTCATTGACTTTGGTGTGCAGACGAAGTTAAAAATGCGTGAGTGAAATGCCGGCTTTGCCCAAGACTTTGATATTGTTGTATGCTGGCAAGTCGAAGTAGCAAACAGATGTGACATGTGCAGTCAACGTTTACAAGTGTGTGGTTTAATCAACGCAACTGCAGCAAAATATAAGTAGCGGCACTCTAAATTTTGCTTCTATGTGCAAGGTCGCGCAAATCTGCCCTTTTTTTTAAATGCGATCCAACGCACGCCATGTGCACTACAAGTGCACGTTCCACTCCGCTGCTGTGCTTGTCATTTTCTCTTGTACACAATTAGGTCGAATTGTCAGGCATAATAAAGCGTTAACTCTCTCTCTTCCTCTTCTATATATTCTCCTGCTCCCCTCTATATATTCTGTTAACATATCCGTCCATTGAGTGGCAAGCCCCAATCCCGCAAAATCGGTTAAGTAGCTCAAGCGAGCTATCGTTTTATTACATTTAAGCGTACTATGCCCGTTGTGTCAAAGTGACGCGCAGGCATTCTGGGAGATTCTCGGAAAAATATGCGCGCAGCCAAGGACACATAACCAGCGGCTCAAATATAGCACTTTTTAAAAAACTGCGCTGGAACATAGCACCACTATCTAAGTGTACGACAGCATACTTAGATTGTGGGGTTTCGTCAGATGCGTGACTTTGCAGAATTTCCTTTATCAAAGTCATGTTTCTACACGTCGTATTTGCTTTGAGATCGCGTCCTCTCAACAAAACTTTTGTTTTCTGTCGGATTCCTTCAAACAGGGTGAAGTCTGCTTATAACGCTGTAAAAAAATACGTGACCGATGGTGAGGTCGAACCTTTCTCTTCCACCACAGCAGCCTCAATGCTCTAACCATTAGACCACGATAACACTTTTTTCTTTCTTTATTATAGAACACGATCATTCGCATGCATCTCTTGCGCCAAAGTAGCTCTTTCAAACGCCCCCACGTGCGTTTCCCGCATTATTTTCTCGTGACAGCTCGCCCTTGGAGACGCTTCCTTAGACTGCAGTACTTTCGGGATCAGACGACGATGCTTTTTCAAAATTTTTCACGGATACCTTCAAAGTATGGGAGGTCTACCAATATCGATCTCACTATATTATGAGACATTATAATATCTGTAGGTGTTTGATGTGGTGGTTGATTATTTGATTACCTGGAGTTCTTTTGCCATACCTGACCCTTGCCCCTCTAAAACCAAACGTTCATACATTATTTGATTCTACAGGAGAGGTGCACTCATTTGCACTGTAGGGGCATTTGAAATCATTTTTTACACCTGTTGTCTATAGACCGAAAAATAAAGGAACCATGTCAAACGGGCAAAGTAGCTAATGAAAGCTGCCGCAGTAACGACATGGAACAGAGAGGAAGTACTTCACCATGGCGTGAAACACGTGTCGGCTTTTCACACATGCACAGATTCCTACTCTAGCCAATGTGACGTTTCATATGTTTACCAGGTTGTTGCGGTAGCTTCTGAACCGAACCTCTTTTTGTCTACTTCACTGTGGTTTGGTTTCAGTATTCGTTTTCTCACCTGATAGGCAATCTAACTATGCCCCAGGACCCACAGTGTGGTGCCAATGAACACTTGGTTCTGCGTAGTCAAATAATAAATTGTGACATGAAAACTTTACACTACATTTCTGCTCATAGGCAACTATAATGTATCCAGACCTCTCTAAAGAATATTGCATGACATTTAGCATTTTGTTTTATTTTCTTAAATTTCTTTAGCGCTACTTCGTTCTTGGACACTTGCGTATGACGCTGTATGCTGCGACTTAAATAGAACAGTATTTTGACCTACACATGTCTATAAAATGAACATAGGCCTTTTCTGCAGCCAAAAACAATACATCAAAACAAAAAACTTGCAGAGACCGTACAATGACGGCTCATATGTAATTATAATGTACTCACACTTTAATTTTTATAACTTTCTTGTACTCAATTGACCAGCATCTTGTGCCATTCGGTATATGCCACACCAGGTGTATGCCACTGCATACGTGCCATTGTTCACCTGTCCTCCACATAGGGTACGCGACTCGTAGACACGAGGGGTATAGAGTCCTTATCTGAAATAAATTCTGGTGTTTCACGCGAAGGACCGACGATATCATTATTAGGTCCGCCGTAGTGGGGCATTCCGGATTAATTTAACCTCTGGGATTGCTTTACGTGTGCCTAAATCTAAGTACATGAACCTCTTTGCATTTCACCTCTATCCAATAGCGGCCGCCGCCAGCGAGATTGACCTCGAGAACTCGAGCTCGCCAGCGCGACGTTTTAGCCACTGAGCTAGCTCAGCTGATGGGTGTAGTATCCTGAAGTGTATTTGGATACGTGCTGTATTCATCTGTGCATACCCCTTTCATCACGATTGTACCTTCAACAGAGAGAAACGAAGAGGGAAAAGTAGCGAGAATAAGCAAAGAAGTGCCCGGTTGGATACGCTACACTTGGGCGGCGGAAAGCGGAAGAATATTCTGCATGCATCATACATCATAGCCTTCGCCGTCATGACATCACTCCGTCAAGCTTTGACTTCTGCATAAGCATAACCATTGCACTAAAGTGAAGTTTTGACCTGTGTGGAGCATAAACGTGTACATTGCACGATGTTAATATTAATACAATTGTGCGCATTGCATTTAGTTGTATATCAGCTAACTGCTTATCATATTTTGACCTGCATAGCTTTCAGTGAATATGGCTAAAATCCGAACACCTTGAATGGGTCGTACATTGAAAGACTTTGTGTAACGCCAAGACAGGATGGAAGATACCGTCAGCAGAAAGAAATCTAAGGAGAGTGCTAATACACGTTATCTTAAAAAAACATTCTGTTCCTACTCTGGCTGGAATGCAATTTTTTCCTAATAGTTAGGATTGCGGTTAACCAGAGGATTAAGCCGTGCTACCAGTACCGTACTTTATATTTCCTTCGCATCCCTTAATGTAACATTTCAGTGTAAGGTCAAATATAGCCCTGAAACGCTGCCGTTGAAATGCTTGCTACTAACACATGAATAACTTTTGTCAGGTGGGAAGGTAAGAATTAATTTTATTTCCGTAGTAACTATGGCACAATGCGCATTCAAGCCGTCACCGCAGGGTGCTCCATGCATTGAGGGAGCATGTGCAGCCCATGCACCATGTGGTCTAGGTCACGTGATCTATACGTGCGCTAGAGAGGGTTGGAGAAGCGAGGGCGAGAATTAACTCGCAATATCGTGTGCCTTGTGTGAATGAACGCACCGTTACTCACGACTTTTCGCGACAGTTAAACGGTAGAACGTCGAAGTCGTATGTGAGAGGTACTCGGTTCAGAAATCCCGGCGTCATCGAAAACCCACCGGTTTTCACTGATTAGTAGTGACGTCCCACCACCTAGCGCTCGGTTGTTTATAAGAGTTGTCACCTCGATAGAGGACCCTATAGAGAATTGCCAGGGTCTATTTGCTCCCCTTGTCCCTATCACAGCGATGTTCGGCAGCTTAACTTCTATTATCGTAGGTTGGGCTACCGCAACAAAATAAAATATAAAAAAATAACATTTGACCGTTGAATTTGACGCAGGTGGGATATGAACCCCCGTCGTCGCATTTTGCTTGCGATTGTCTTACCGATTGTCTTACCGATTACGCTGCCACAGTGCCATTTTCCCAAACACGGTCGCATTCCACCTCGCGGCAACATTTTTTAGAGCGCAGGTCTTAGGCGCTCGCTCCCGTTTTGAGCGTCCGCGTCCCGCGGCGTCCCTGGTAATCGAGCGAACGAGCGCAGCGAAGGTTGAAAGAGCTAACGTGGACCGCAGCGGGAGATGAAAGGTCGCGAGAGTGAAGAGAACGCGAGGAGGAAAACTGAGGGGGAGGGTCATGCGTAAACATGAGGAAAGCGGAGGAGGAGAGTATGACGAAAGGGTGTGGACGAAAACCGAGTGCCGCACAAGACATGCTCAATGGTGGCGACCAGGCACGCGGCGAGCGGTAGGGAAACAAAGCGCTGGCGTGGGCATCGGACCCGCTGCGCCGCTGCCACTAGAGCCTGAGCTCCCCGTGTTCGCGCTTCGTTTCTCAACAATGAGAGATGCAATCCATGGAAATGCTTCGTCTATTGCTGCTGCTAAACGAGCTGCCCGAGCGTAGTCCCAGCGCCCCCGCCGAGATGACCCTGTCGTTCAGAATCAAGGTCTTTGCCACATTATATTGCAAATTCAAAGCACCTAAACAGCAGCGGTCAAATTTTCCATTAGAGAGTATCGTATTGACGGTGATTTCTTTTCTTCCACTTTCAGTCCTATTTATTTATCATTATTGTAATTCAATTGTGTAGGTGCGAAAAAAGGCGCCGCGGCAGCTCATTTGGTAAGAGCATCGCCCGTGTAATGCGAAGATATGTATTTGTATCCCACCTGCGGCGAGCTGTATATTGATCCACTTTCAGTTTTATTTATTTGTCATTTCTTTAATTCAATTAACAACTGCTAATAATTTCCCCTATGCTGTCCATAGTGTCATTGTTAGCTGGCTTCTTACTGATATGACTTATGATATGACTTACTAAAACCGGCCTCTCGGCCTCTTTACTTCTTGCTGATATTTATTTATATATTTATTTATTTATTTATTATACACTCAAGGTACGGTTGTACATTGCAGAGGGGAGGGGCAACGTATATACAGAAGCATATCACACAATAGTTGATTACAGAAACACACACACACACACACACACACACACACACACACACACACACGCACACACACACACACACACATATATATATATATATATATATATATATATATATATATATATATATATATATATATATATATATATATATATATATATCGATAGATAGATAGATATACACACTAAGATTTTATGCCGTATGCTATATAATGGGTGTCCCAGCTAACGTTAGCCAGCGTTTCAAAATATTCCAATGCACTCTAAGACGACGCGACCAAATACATGTTGCTGATTATTGTATGAAATAAGTCACACATTTTTTCTATTACGCCTAATTGCATCATTAGTCAAGATTAGTTAACCAATGTCTAAAGCAACAAAGTTAGGCAAAAAGTCTAATTAGAATGTTGGGAAGTGCTTTGCAAGGCGTCCCAATCAACAGTTTCTAACTTTTTATCTATTATCTCTTAGTGTATTTTCGCTTACTGCAGATACCCGCGAGATACGAAAAACTACCACGCAACATGCCTGCTTGTGCATCGTGATTGCACCGCTCTGCACGTTTATCGCACAGACGGACATAGCATCTAGCAGGGTGTGCCGCCACTTAAAAAAAATTATTGGGTTTTACGTGCGAAAACCACTTTCTGATTATGAGGCACGCCGTAGTGGAGGACTCCGGAAATTTCGACCACCTGGGGTTCTTTAGCGTGCACCTAAATCTAAGCACACGGGTGTTTTCGCATTTCGCCCCCATCGAAATGCGGCCGCCGTGGCCGGGATTCGATCCCGCGACCTCGTGCTCAGCAGCCCAACACCATAGCCACTGAGCAACCATGGCAGGTGCCGCCACTTAAAAGGTGACAGGGTAGTGACAAAGGCCTTGGCTGAGTGATTTAGGCCACCGATGTGCTTCCCTCGCGGTGGTTCATGATAGCGATGAGCAGGCGCAGCGGCAGCACGCCCTGCTAGATGCCATGTTCGTTTGTACGCAGAGCGTTTGTGAGCGCTGACATCACGGCGCGCAAGCGAACATGTCACGTGGTATATTTTTTTTCGATTTCGCAGAAATCTGAAGTAAGCGGAAAAACCCGAATACCTAATAGATAGAAAGTTGGAAACTATCTAATCGGACATTTTGTAAAGCGCTCTACAACTTTCTAATCTGATTTTCCCCCTAACTTCATGGTTCCAAAATTGATTAATTCATCTTGACTAATTATGCAATTAAGGAGAACATATATATTTAGAGTGACTTACCTTATAGAAAAGTCAGCAACATGCATTTGGTCGCGTCGTCTTAGAGTACATCGGCATATCTTAAAGCACTGGCTAAAATTAGCTGGGACACCCTGTATACACGTCATACACGATGCTTCTAGTGTAGTTGCTTTCAAGCTCTATCGATATCTTTACTAGGCGTGATTACCCTTTCAAAAATCACTTTTTATCGGAAAAGCTGCGGTTCTTTTCAGTTTTTTTGATGAATGGCATGAAACTATAACTGGTATTGCAGTTCAATATCTAAAATAAGAGAAAATAAGAGCCGCAAAGATAAAATGGCACCCAGGCAATAAGTTAGCGAAAGAAGTATGTAACACTTTGTATTGACACAAAAAAAAGGAAGTGAAGGAAACAAGTTTTCTTTAAAGAATGTCTCTGCACGGGGGGGGATTTCGTTCCTTTGGGTATCATGCGAAGAATTGTATTTCGTGACGTAGTCTTCATTGTGGCACGCGCTTTTGTACAGGTTCCTACCAGAGCAAGGTTTCTACCACACCGTATCTTTCAGTCACAAGCTTCATGCCTTCTTTGATCATTCTCCTCTAGTTGACTGCCTTTTTCTAGACTGTTGTAAAGCATTTGACAATGTCTGCCATAGACTGCTTCTCTACAAAGTGTGCCAGCTTAAAATTCACTCTAATGTGCTGTTTTGGCCAGAAATATTTCTTACTAACTGATTGCAGTTTGTGTCTGTGAATGACGTAATTTTCAGAGCACACTGCTTTTTCATCCGGGTTCCCTCAAGGGACGTTACTAGACAATTTGCTCTTTCTTATATACATTGTTCACTTACGTTCGTGTGTTTTCTCGTGCATTAACCTATTTGTCAACGATTGTGTTGTCTATCGAGAAATAACCTGCGCTGATGACACTAAGACCCTTCAATCTGACCTTGACACTATTAACAAATGGTTGAACATATGGTTGATGGAACTTATCATAAGTAAATGAAAACATATGCGCAAATCTAGAAAATCGTGTGTTTCGTCCATTTACCACACCACTAATACTTCTTGTTCTCATGCAAAAATACCTTGTCATCCCCATTACATCAAACCTCTCTTTGGCAGACAACATTTCGTATATAATTCACAATGCATGCTAATCGAATTTTAGGATACCTTTGTCGTAACTTCGCAAATGTAACTTCATCTGTAAAATTACTCATGTACAAAACGCTCTTTCGCTCAAAGCTAGAATATACGGCGTCCCTTTTGAATCCAAGCCACGAAAACCTAAATCGTTCACTAGAAATTATTTATTATAACTCTGCGCGATTCAGTCTTTCTGACTGCAACAGACCAACAAGCATATCCCCCATGAAATCGACTTTCACCTATCATCCCTTGCATCCCGTCGTAAGTTATTTTGTTTGAGACTTTTTCACGCCATATTTCGTCATCCTCAGCTCCGCAATCAGTTTATATCACCTCCTCAGTATGTTTCATCTCGCTGAGCTCGACTTCTTTTTTGCAAAACTAATTCTTTTTGCAGTGAGTCTTACCACGGACATAGAAGAGTGGAGTCACCCTCCTCCGCATGCAACATCCATGACAAATCACCAACTGTTCAAGAACGCATTAGCTAACATTGTGTAATTAGAATTTTATGCGTTCGCTCGTGATATATTGAAATGTGTACTTGTTTATCTTTATCGGGTGATCGCGTTTCACCGCCTAACAAATGTTATCGCACAGCGCAGGAGGCGCCTGGATGTATTGGAAGTTTCTCGAATGGCGAGACTGATAGACATGACGTTCGCAGGGGTGTTCCGCAGGGTGGTGTCCTTAGCCCAATATTGTTCAATATCATATTGGTGGGCCTTGCGGACAAGCTACCTGAAGCAGCGCATATCAGTACGTACGCAGATGATATCTGTATTTGGCCATCTGGGGTCACACGTCCACAAGTGCGTGCAAGGCTCCAACGTGCGGCTAACATAACGGCGAAGTACTTGCGCCGTAGAGGCCTGGAACTCTCAGCAACTAGGTGTGCAGTCATGGCATTCACGCGCAAATCAATGTCACATTATCCAATCGTTGTCGACGGAACGGCGCTCTCTTTAGTCACCCACCAGAGATATCTTGGCGCGATAACAGATCGCAGTCATTCTTAGACCAAACATGTTACTGTGCTTAGGGCTAAATTGACCAACTTCATACACGTTCTTCGTGTAATATCAGGACTGAGATCAGGCGAAGTTTGATCCAAGTGTACCAGGCACTTTTTGTGGGCTACATACGTTACAGCATGCCTGTGTTATCTAACATGGGGTCATCTTGTATACGCACGCTGGAGAGCCTTCAGGCAAAAGCACTACGGATATGTCTTGGCTTGCCACGCTGCACGTCAACTAAGGGCACAATAGCGGAAGCACATAGGCTGCTGAGCACGAGGTCGCGGGATCGAATCCCGGCCACGGCGGCCGCATTTCGATGGGGGCGAAATGCGAAAACACCCGTGTACTTAGATTTAGGTGCACGTTAAAGAACCCCAGGTGGTCAAAATTTCCGGAGTCCCCCACTACGGCGTGCCTCATAATCAGAAAGTGGTTTTGGCACGTAAAACCCCATAATTTAATTTAATAGCGGAAGCACAGGCTTGTCCTATCGACATATACAGGTCTTGTGAACCTGTGCGAACCTATCTTCGTCTGCTAACCAGACACTCACACCATCCACTGTCAACACTTCCAAGCACCAACCTTGACTGTGCTTTTTCTAAAGCTATTGCATGTCACGCACGCATTGTGTATGCAAGATTCCAGGCCACCGACATCCCCGTGACACCTCCATGGACATTGCCAAGACCACTAGTGAGGCTTCAGATACCCGGAATTATGAAGAAATCTCACGTTTCCTCCATTGGCTTGAAGCAGCTCACCCTGTCCCATATATTTACATTATATAGTGGGACTGCACAAGTATATGCCGATGGTTTGGTCATGCCATCTGCCACAACGGCCGCATTTGTCATCCCACAACTTGGAAATACTCAACGATTTCGATTAGACCACAAATCGATATCTACGGCTGCAGAACTTGCGGGAATACGGGAGGCTGTCCGTTTTATGAGAACGCAGACACCCCATAAATGGACGATATTGCGCGATGCCAAATCAGCGCTACAGGCGCTAAAATACTTTTTAATATCTGCTCGTGCTGGAAATCGTCGAACTTCATCACAGTGCCGAGTTAAGTGGCCACGTCAACACCTTTCAATGGGTGCCTAGCCATTGTGGTGTTTTTGGTAATGAACTTGCTGACAGTGAGGCAAGATCGGCCTCCTCTTCCTCTGATCAAGTACGGATTGCCTACTCGCGACCTGACACCAACTCCATGATCAAGGCACTCATGCAAGACCTTACAAAGGCTTACAGAGCCCACTCTGATAACATTCACAGACGTCTACATATGATTGACCCAGACGGTAAATTCTGTTTGCCCCTGAAGCTTACACGGAGCAAAACATCATTGCTACACAGGATTCGGCTCGACGTTGCTTTCACCCGTCGCTACGCACACCTCATCGGCCAATCGAACAGCCCTGATTGTGTATACTGCCAGATGCCCGAAACACTACAACACGTACTGTGCGACTGCCCAGCATATATGCTGGAGCGAAGGACGTTAGACAGTTTCCTAGCCAGCGTTGGCAGACAACTGCTGTCGTAGGAAGCTATCCTCGGCCCATGGCCTGACACTGCAATTTCAGTGCGTGCAACAAAAGTTTTGTTGAAGTTCCTGCAGGACACCAAGCTCGACGAGCGGCTCTAGCGAGGCAACTGTCTCATGTACATAAGCACTCACCACTTCTCTTATCATCATCATCCATCCCAATACTTTCACTCCCCTTCCCTCTTCCCCAGTGCAGAGTAGCAGACTAGAGCGCACTAGCTCAGGTCGACCTCTCTGTCTTTCCTATCAATAAATTCTATGCATTCAATTCTCGAATGTTATCGATGGTTCTGTCGGCTGTCTGTTGAGACCGAACCTTGTGTAATCTGATTTCATGTATGCGCGAAGCGAATGGCGTAGAACATTCTGGAAGACACGCGGCCACCAAACCTTCGATGTCTGATGTAGAAAAACCGACGCGCTTCACCCACTGATCAGGTTTTCCACGATCATCGACTGTGTTCGCCGCTATCGTTCTGCTTTGAGTGTAGCAAGCTTTTGAGGGTGCAGGTTCGCCCAATAAAACACTAGTTTTGCCATTTACAGTTTTGCTGATTTCTTCACCACCACAACCACGTGACATTTGGTGGAGGCGCTGCGTAGGTCCGGTCATGAACCGTAATTATTGTCGTGCAGATTCTAGTTGGCGTAATTAGGTATCCTACAGCTGTCAGAATTTGACGGCCTTCCCGTGCGGTCTTAACTTTCTTCAACTGGGAGGGTGCCTTTATCGGGTGAAACGTGGTCACCCGATAAAGATAAACAAGTACACGTCTCATATATATAATGTAGTGTTTCACATGTAACCAACTCCAATCTGTAATGGCAGCCTCTGAGACTACGGTAATAAACAAACAAAGACAGAAGCGTCGACTCGACCGCTTCATGTGTATTCTAGGGAAGCGCCTCTTTGGTAAACAAGTCCTTGGGAATATAATGTACGACATGCATTCAATGCAGGTAACCAATTATGCCGTTTACTTAAACAATGCAGAACATAAATGTGCGTGCATTTGGGCGTGAGTAATCATCCACTACTAATGTCTGCGCTTCATTCGGCCTACGAGAACGAATGGCAACCGGTGCGATAAAGTGCTGCTGTACACGATAATATCGGTGTAATATTCCCACAGGTGTATAAGAACAGCCAAATTCGGCGAATATTTTGGTCCCGAACTTATTTAACTATGTCAGCAGCATTCCCCGCAGTAAAGACCACTTCTGTGTCTTTTATTCTCCGATATTTTTTTCATATAATTGGGCTGAGCCACTACACTGGAATCGGCAAGAACCCAAAGTTTATGACGTTGTTGGTTGGGAGGCTGGAGGTTCCAGTCGAAGAATGATGTAGCAATTTGGAGGAAGAATTAAAAAAAAAGGAGATATTAGGAATAAAGTTTAATCTAAAATTATCACTTCTGTGATTGAGAAAAATAGTGCAGTTTACATAAATTATTAGTGACTCTACCGTCGTTGCAATGCACCAAAATTTCTTTCTCTGTGATTGATCAGTGCATTTTGAGGAATTTGAAATACGTGCACAACCTTTACCACTCTCAGACTGCCAATATGTAAATAGACTAGGGATTGATTTAGGTAAAACGAATGGTTTTATGGAACCTTATGTTCGGGGCTTTTGAAGAAAGCCTTATGTGATATATATTTTTCCAGGTGGTGAGAAAAGTTCGTTACGACAATCTAGGTGCATCATGTTTATTTTTGTTTCTTTTATGTGTTATCATGTTGATGTTGCCTTGTGATCCGAGAAATAAATTTTGAGAAACGTCAAACAGTCTATATATTTGTATAATTGAGTAGGACAGCGTCCAACCACCCACCTGTCCGGCATGTCGGCAGCGTGGCATTTTATATAATCTTGAAACATGGTGTTTCGTTGCATTAATTATGGAACTCATTGTGTATATGAGTGTTTAAGTAGCAGGTTATCAGGCAGTTGCGATATTAAAAGCTTCTGTTACGATTGGATTACTTGTTTTGAAGGCTCCCGTTGAGAATTCCTATGCTATAAAAAATTACTACACTATATAAAAGCTTTACTTTAAAAGCAAGAAAAGTAGCTTGGTTTTGCTTTACCACTATAATCCTGAAAAAAAAAAAAACGTGCTAGTGTCGCTCTGTGAGTGCTGGAGTGGCATGCACATGAAATGTATTGTAAGGCCCCTTGGTGTCGTTACTACGCCCAGCGCTGCGTTTTCTACGACAGAGTGCCTGTGTCGTATAATAGACCCGTGTAACTCTTACTGCGTCTTTCGCTGTCATTGCCTAGAAAGGAAGACAAATTAGAGGACGTCTTGCGGAAAGAAAAATGAAACAAGATTTATTTTGATACGTTGTTTACGAGAAGAGTGGGTGGCTTCGGGGTGGCCTGCATATTGTTTTCCAAAACCTCGGACTACAGATGTTCTCTTCGGCGGCCTACATTGTTAGTTTCTACTCAGTCTTTTCACACGACTGAATAAATGGAGGCTTTTCTAAGACCATACTATATTTCATCACTGCTATTTAAACTTATGTTACAAAACACTGCGAGAATGTTATCGGTCGCTTTGAACGTTTTTGAGTGCATGCGCACCTAAACGCAGCGGAGTTGAAAGAATATTTCAGAGCGACCCAGTTCATTTATCACGTGAGGTGGCTCGCTACTTCAGAGGGGCCGAGTGCGCTAGGTGCGAAGTGTCCCGTAGCCGGCTGCTCCCGAAAAAAGGCGTTCATGAATCAAAGGAAGAAGTGGCGCATTCAGCGCTTCTGCATTCGGTCACTTGGCCCCTTCGAGGATAAGTGGGGGGAGGACCCAACGATTTACATTCATTAACAATGCTACTTGAGATACTTCAAGGCGTTTCTTGAGGTTCCCCTCTCCATCGCGAAATATTTCACTTTCCCGTCTGCTCAGCTTTTTTTGTGTGAGACAGGGGAATGTGTGTGCTCCTGTTTTGGATATCTTATTTCACCGCGTGCTAGCAAAGCACCAAGAGGGGGTGTGGCAAGGAGGCCTGGTCTCTTACTGTATCGTAACTTTGAAGCCAAGTACGTATTTGCGTTCTGTATTGGTGAAATGGAAATGAAAGGAAATGAAAGAGGTGGCAAAAAAAGGAAGTGATAGAAGCGCAAAAGTTCTTTGATTCACCTTTATTATGCTGCTCAGGTCTTGCGTTGCTTTTACGTGTGAGCAGAGGAAGAGCGATGTGCCGGATCATTTATTTGGTGTTACAGCCTTATTTCAGTAGGCTGTCTGCGCACTACGTACCAGGATACGCTACAGGTGCGCCACCAATGAGCGACTTCAGAATCGAGAGCAAGCGGGCATCAGCCGCCGCTTACCGCTGCAGCAGTGTTTCGCCAAGAGGTCGGGGATCGCTTAGTATGGTACGTAATTAAAATGTGAAAGAGCACAAGGAAGACGTGCGCTGCCATAAACTAGACAGTGAACGAGCTTCATCCGCATCAGCTGCAAAAAAAAAAAAAAATGTGTCCGTGTTTTCGGCCGTTCGTCATGCACACCAGTCTGCAAAGCGAGCACGCCAAGCTCATCCACCAGTGTTCGACAGCCATTTGCTGGCAATCACAGACAACCTATTGCTGGCAATTGGCCAACACCGTCTTGGCAAACACCGTCTGCAGCAACAACACAGTGTTAGCCCCACCGCTCGCACAAAGTATCACTAAACTATCGAACGTCAATAAGCAGGTATGTTGGCGCTACGTTCTCCCGACGCAATCGCGACTAATTTACTGAGCAATGTCATTTTACATTGTACGCAAGTGAATCGCAGTATAGTAAGCGCGCACAGCGAATGTTTCTTTTCCTGCCTCGGAACTCAAGTACGAGGCGAGCGATCGTTCGGTCACTTGCGACATTTCTGTCCCCGCGTAGGGGAGTATATTCGATTCTGCTCTGCAAGTAATCAGAAAACCATTTCAAGCTTTGTGGTCAGCGGTCGCGACAAAAATCACTCGGTCGGAACCAACCATCCTGGTCGAAGCGGGTTGCAAACAGGCATTTTCTGCGCACGCGAACATAGACATTTTCCCCAACGAAGTTGTTGCACGTGCAGTCAACGAGGACAATTGACGCATGGCCGCAACAGCCCCACAAATCTACCACTGTAACGACTAGAATTTGAAGAATAAAACCAAACATCAGGCTGCTACATTCCTTGCCCTAAAACGGTAAGCTTGCACACAATAATATTACAATTCTGACCAAACATATACAAGAACGGTGTGCTTACACAGTCTGTGCAGCTTTCACCAAAGATTGGTGTCGTCTACTCACTCACGACTCACCATGGTGACCGAAAGAGCGAATGACTCAACCGTGCTTGCGGCAGCCGTGGCCATTGTAAACAAGCGAGCAAGTTGTCAGAAGGCTGTCGATGGCGGGTGTTCTCAAGTGCCTAAATATGACGGCGCCCATGACAATGGTGCTGTAAAAGGTCTATATTTTACGTAGCACTAACTTAGGTTCGCTGAATTCGTATGTCCCGGCTGTGACGCCCCAGTATTTAAGAAATTTTTGACATTGAAGGGTCACTTGAAGTATCATTCTAATACCTATTATCTCATTGAACAGCAGCGCTAAGCAGCTGTCTGAGCCTTCATAATTTCTGTATTTTAGCGCAAAAGCAAATATTTGAGGTGTCTAACTTCTCTCATTACCGATGCCCTTCGCCTATTGTACATTAGAAAGACAAGGTCGAAAACTGGCGCTACTGCCACAAATATTTATTGGTCAAACAGCGCCCATGACACCTTGGAGACTGGACCTATATTTCTCAAAACTTTGGCGTGAAATAGTGCAAAGCAACATTAAAAACCTTCTACATTTTAGCACTCAACGGGAACAAGTGGTGTTTTCCTGAACAATGTGGGAACTTTGGCGAGTTCCGACCCTGTGTTTATTGTACTTGTTCATTTTCTTGTGTGCTCTCCGTAGAAGGCTTTTGCACATTTGATGTGAATTTGTCCGAATACAGTCTCAGCAGTAGTTGCTGCGGCTTTTTAAGGTGTCACCAGACAGAACCATTAGAATAACCTGCTGCATGAGCCATTTCTGTCAGAGATGTCCAATTTGAGGCCAACGTGGTACTTACAGAAAGGATTTGGCGTGAAGCTCTTCCTTGGTTTGAGCGCCACCACCGCCGCTGAATGAAACCTTGAGCTTGAACGAGTTTCTGCAATTATTTCGGCGATGAGCAGTTTCTCAAGAACGAAATGAATCATCATCATCATCATCATCATCATCATCATGATCAGCCAGGTTACGCCCATTGCAAGGCAAAGGCCTCTCCCCTCCCATACTTCTCCAACTACCCCGGTCATGTACTAATTGTGGCCATGTTGTCCCTGCAAACTTCTAAATTTCATCCGCCCACCTAACTTTCTGCCGCCCCCTGCTACGCTTCCCGGACGAGACTGAAATAATCAGAAGAATAAGAATGGGCTGGAGTGCGTTTGGCAAGCATTCTCAGATCTTGAACAGCAGGTTTCCATTATCCCTCAAGAGAAAAGTGTATAACAGCTGTGTCTTACCGGTACTCACCAAATAAATACTACACTTCATAACAGCAGACGCCGACAGCACCTTGTTACAATACTGCTGCGTAATAATCGCCATGGAGTGAATTTGAAGCGCAGCTACCAATCCGGTACAATGGTGGCGCCAACGAATAATTTTCCAAGTCGAGGTGGACAGCACAGGGTACAGAAGTTCTAGCATACAGTGAGAAATGACGTAAAGGCTTGGTGACGTTCACCTCAATTATTTTTGGCCAAGTAGGCGTGTTGTGCTTCACTTTATCCACAGCACACTGAGAACTCTCCTTCTTTTCATTGCTTACTCTCTCTCTCTCCCATAGAACTGCGCTGCTCACAGTGAGTAGTACTGTAGTTTTAAATAGTGCAGCGGGTCCGTCTCCATAGTTCGGTTTTGTGGAACAGACCAATGGTAAAAAAGGGAAGGGACAGAAAAATGCGTTTACAAACACTTTTATTTATTTATTTATTTATTTATTTATTTATTTATTTATTTATTTATTTATTCATTTACTCCCTGGGTCAAGAGGAATTACAGAGGGGAATGGTTAGTAATGATACGGAGCAGGATTATGAATTTAAAAGGGAAGCACTGTTCTTGGTATACGATGCTACTTAGAACAATATAAGGGTGCGACTGAAATTGTTACAAAATATTGACTAACCATACTATAATAGCTATATATATAAAAAAAAAAAGCACGGCGACAAAATTCTACAAGCTATTGGCTAACGCGTTAAAAGATGTGTCATGGTTTGGGATTGTCAGTAATGGTGCGCGCAGGTAGTTCGAATCATTAGTTGTTCCCGGCATTATTGTTATTATTATTATTATTATTATTATTATTATTATTATTATTATTATTATTATTATTATTATTATGTGGGAACATACAAACACACAAAGAAAACAGGGAGGGAGCAAGCTGACAGCTGCCACCGAGAGGGGCACAACGCCTGCCTAGTCTTTCGGGAGGAGGGAATAAAAAGAGAAGAGAAGAAGATAGGAAACAAAGAAATAGGAAAGAAAATAGGAAATAAACAAATCAGAGACACGGACAAAAGAAAGTACTAACACGGAACAAATGCCTATAAACTAGTGGCCAAATCAGGTTTCTGCATGAAAGTTAGCAAGGCTCTACGGGCCTGATCACGCTGAGTGGCACTCTCTCTCGGAAACAGGCAATCGTCACGGGTCGTACACTCGAGTCCAATCAGTCGATATTCCTTAATTAGCAGTGCACGTTGTGAGACGAGTGTGGGACACTCCAATATAAGGTGTTCAACTGCCTCACAGAAGCCACAGGGCGTACACAATGGAATGTCCACACGTCCTTGACGATACAAGCCTTCGAGCACCAACAGGGCCAACTCTTAACTTCACTAAGAGTGCTATGGCTCTAGATGCAAGCCACGGACACGAACACGGCATGTAAGAGTGCAGAAATGAGCCGGTATTGCATACCGGAATACCAACCTTATGGGCATAGTCTACACGACGTGAAATATATTGGGGAGGAAGGACAAGTAAATCGGAGAGTAATATAGTTTGTAAAACAGGCTTAGGCAGAGCATCATACGGCCGGAAGCAAGGGAAAGTAGTTGAAGGTTAGCTTTCACTTGCTAGCCTGTGTCTCGTATATCACCGGCGCAGACTGCAGGACTAGTTATTTCGTACTTATCATTAAAATAAAGCGTGACAAAAAAACAACAACAACAACTCCACAGCGTGTAAACAGGGCTTGGTACTTGGTACATGTGTCATGCTTGCGTATATATAGCTTCAGCAACGTCCGGATGACCCAAGACGGCTTGCCTCGGCCTTGTATCGTTGTGCGGTGGTCTTGAAGGCTGTTATTTTATAACTATAGCACTTTAATTCTCTAGGATGAGAACAAGTTTTCAATGCCAAAACAACTAGCAACCATACACACAGAGAAGAAAATAAATATTGCGGGATTGGGGAGTTTAGAATAACTTCAAAAGAGCGTGATAAGAACATGGACGACATAAAAGGCAACAGCTCTCGTCTTTTGTTTTTACTTTTCTGTCGTTTGTGTTGTTTTCACAGCTTTGCTGCGTTATACAAACGAATTTACACGTTGCTTTCAAATGACAAAGCGTGTTAATTCTGCCGAGAACGGCTTGCTCGAAAGAGGGCTGCGCTAACGCGATAGGAAACTGTGCCGGGCTGCACGCCTAGTGGCATGGTAGGCTCTAAATAAGGTGTTTTAGGAAAGCCTGGAGGAAAACAAATGATATATAAAAAAAAGCGTGGAATAAGAAAGTAGAGCTATTTGGGGGAACAAGCTGCACGTCACACGCTCGTCGTCCGCAGCAAGGAGCAGGAATCTTAACGATTGGCGCGCTTCCTTCACAGCAAAAGCTCTGGCGTAAAATTGCGACTGAGCTGGTGTGGTCGGCGGTGTCACTCGATCCAGAAGAAAGTCCGCCGTAGGACGAAGACAGCTGCCAAGCGCACCACCATTGTGATTCGAGCACAATAGCAGGCCCCACTGGCCTCGAACACACTTTCCGTCTACAACCTTTCGCCATCCGCTCAAGAAAATGATCTAGGACAGCAGGATAGCGGACACCGAAGCGAAGGAGGTCTCTGAAGAAAAGGCGGAAGCAGCGAAATAAGAAGTTTGATAGAGTTAATCGAAGTCATCCACGGAGAGCACTGCTCGCTTTTTTCTTTCGCTTTTTTTTTCTTTTTTCACGCCTACTTACTTTTCGGCTTTTCCACCTCTGTAAAGAGTGGAAGTAAATATGAAGAACCGTGCAGAATTCTTGACCCAGTAGGAGACAAAATTACAGTAACTCTACTTCTCTCCGAAAGAGTCAAAGCTTGTAGTTTATTTTTGGGCAGCTTGAAATGAAGTTTGACTGGCGGTTTCCTGGCGATATGATCTGCTGCAGCAAGTGGAAGATGGTGCGAATCTAATTTTGGACTTGCGTGCCTTCATCGCACATTTCGTCGTTTCACTTTCATTTTATCGAGAATACTTTTTGCATCATAGCAGGCACTCTGGGGTAGGTAAGTTCCTGTCTCGCATCTTTTCAGGCATATTAAATTAAATAGGTGTCTGATTGTCGGATGGAACCATAGTCTCCAGCATGGTCTCCAATGTTCTGCTGTCACGCGGCTGGCTTATATATATGTGTCTAGTTGTGAGCACTTACTCTTTTAGCGTCCTAACTATATTTCTTCTATTTTCCGTCTATATTTTCAGTACGAACTGCCCATGGCACCTTTTGGCTGTACACAGGACGACGTGGCGTAAAATGACAGCGCTTTTATCGACCATAAGTTTACTACAAATTTTTGAACTGGCTTGAAGGGTGTAGCGTTGCACTTAGCGATTGCTACGCTTGCAGAAGCCATAAAACTGAAAAGTAAATAAACGAAAGTATATTATTGGGTTTTTCGTGCAACAACAGAACCTTATTATGACATAAACCGCAGTGGCGGGCACTGGAATCCTTTACCCACCTGGAATTTTTTACCGTGAAACGATATCTGAGTCTGTACGCGAGCATCTATAGAATTCAAACCCGTGACTTCGAGCTCAGCAGCGCTACACTATAGCCACTGAGCTGTCGAGGCGGGTAAAACAAAAGTGCTTGATGAAAGGAGCAAGCTAAACGTTAGCGGAACACTACTGGACAAAACTTTATGCAAACGGAGTGCTGAAATTCTGGGGCGGAATTCACTAAGTTGCCCCGTTCTTAAACTATTGGATTTTTGTGCAATAATTACCGGGCGTTACATATTAGTTCAGCTGATGATGCAAAATGTCAATGGCCGCTGCATTCTCCAATGAATGTTCGTCGGGCCAAAGCTCAGGCAAAGATACGGCGGCGTGGAACGAGGTGTTTCATGGACCAGCTGCGGCCACTGAGCAGAGGTCAAGAGTGTTGACAAATGACCCGTTTGCAACATGGATCCAGCTTTTGAGTTCCACATGGCGCGATCGAGGGTTAGTAGGCAATACCAAGCATGCTTTTACCGCATCAGGCTGAACTTGACTTACACCAACCACATTAAACTCAAATTGCAGTTAATAAACTCGCCGATGTGTTCAATGCACAATGTGTCTGATGACTTGCAGCATGTTTTGTGTGACTGCAGTCGATATTCATCACGCAAGAAATTTCTGAAGGCTGCGTTACATTTGTACTACGCCTCTAGGTTAAAGTTGCGTGACATTATTGGCCCTTGCACGAACACTGCTTACTGGTTGTGGGCAAAGAAAACATTTCTAACATTTTTGAATACTACCGGCCTTATTGAGATCTTACAAGCAGGTTGAGTGTGCGGGTATGTTTGTGCAGCTTGTCCGCTTTTACGTTTACTGTGTATCTCCCAACCCTCACTCAACACTTATTTATCGAGCCAGACCGTTAGCCAGGCAAACATCTTCAGAGTTCCCTAAATACAGCGTCTCTTTCTCACTCATGAGAAAGCAAATTACCGAAACTGTGTACCATAATGATGTGCTGGACGCGATTAGTTGTGTAGTTGCCTAGGATGATGAGGTTTTGCTCTGGTAAAAGGATGAAGTTCTTGAAGGTGGAGTTCTTCGTTCTATTTGGAATCGTAGCGTTAATGCGACGAAACCGCCTCCATCGTAGGGCGCAGCTTGACACTTCTCGTTCCCCGTTTTAGATTAACATTGGCTGTGCATTTCAATGCTTCATGCCGCGTATTTGCCTGCCTGAATGCGTTGATACCCCCCTCCCCCCTATACTGATTAAGACCATTCTTAGTTGCCCAAAACAATAACCAAAGAGAGTGTTGCAAAAAAAGTTAGTCGAGAACAATGAAAGTGTGCGCAAGACCTATCACACATTCCAGCGTTTGATACGGTGAACGTTTACTGATTGTTTCTTTATTGTGTTGATGTGGTAAACAATCTGAAAATGAATAATTACGATTGTTTTTAACTGCGCAACTAGGTATAAGAGCTCGACGCTGTCTCATTCTTAACGTGTGAGTTGTAAGCTGTCACAGCCCCACGTGCGACACATGTAACATCGACGAGACGCTAGCACACATTATCTGTGTCCGCCCGCGGTACAGTGCTGAGAAACAAGTGATGTGCAGAGTACTGGACCAGTTGGACAATCGTCCACTTCCAGAACTAAAAGCTTTAGGCTAATGCTCCGAAAGAACATCCGCGTTGAAGGCCTTACTCGCGCTGTTAAGGATCTTGCAGTCCACGGGGCTTCACGACAGACTCTAAGAATGCCGCCCCCTACCGCTCTGTAGTGTACGCGCTTTGTTCGTGCTTGTCTCCCTTTCTTTCTATCTCCCCCTTCCACTCTGTTTCTCTTTCTATCCCCCTTAACCCTTCCCCCTACGCAGGGTAGCCAACCGGAACTACCCCTGGTTAAACTCCCTGCCTTTCTCTGCATTATTTTTTCTCTCTCTCTCTTGTAGTATTCTCTCTCTTGTAGTCTCTCTTGTAGTATAATGGTAGTATTCTAGCCAGAATACTACCATTATCGTGATGGGTAGCACTATTTTCAGATAGTACTAGAATACCACATATGTTACCATGGTTTTCTAGTTGTGTAGTTCTAAAACTTGAAAACCAGGACAGAGGGCAAGATTGATTACAAGGGACGAAGAGAAGCACTTGTACTCATTGCTAGTAATCTTCTCCGTTATTTACACGCTGTAACCCTAGTCCATCTAGTATGTTGTTGTGCAGTCAGTAAAATAGGCGGCGTTTGTGCTATCCGGCTACTAGGCATCTCAAAGCGGTAGCTACTCTTCAGCACAAGCCGTTATGAATCAAGTCGAATCTTGCTTCATGTTACCCAAAGAATTCCTACTTCTCTCCTTAAGTGTCTCCCATGGAGTGCGGCGTTCGGTGAGGGAGCAAGCGCAAAGCAAAGTGAAAGGGTTTAAAGCAGTATTGCGTCCATCCGATGATCTATTTTTCGAGGTGGAAAAGAGCCAACTTTTTGTATTATTTCATGTTGCGCGAAGAACTTGCTTGATTGAAATTTTGCTTTGCTTATTTTGTTCTTTTTGTCCTGCCTCTATCCTCGACTTGAACTTAGGATCGTCTATACAAAATAGTCTCGCGGGAGAAAAATGCTGATCGCCACGTGGGATCCCAGGAGGGGGAGGGACGTGGGGATCGACCCTGATGAATCGATATATATTCGCAACTTCCTATGTGAGCGCACATATAAAGTAACAGGCTTCAGCTGAAGAAAAAAAAATTAAAAACGCAAGAAAGAAAAAAAAAGAAAACGAGAATAAGAGGCGATGTTAAAAACAAAGTGCACTTCTGTATATGGATATAAACTTCAGTGTAGAGGGTAACAATTCAACCTCTTATCTTTTCGTTTTCTTCTTGAGATATAGACAAGACGTTCCGCATTTTGTTTATTTCTTCATCGTTCGATAACAAAGAATAAAACGTGTGCAACCCCATCTCTTCATACTTATTTCGTGGCTTACTTCGTGAAAAAATGGCGCTTCGTGGCAAGGGTCGCTTGAGAAATAGGCTGTTGTACCAGATATAAAGAACATCAAAGTATACACGCAAAAAAAATTAAAGCAGAGCTGCGAGTGTGAAAAAGAAAGTACTGTAAAAATATTTACTCGTCCTGCAGCGAAGGTGTCAGGAAGTTAGGGGCAGGCGAACTAGACTGAAGCTCCTAACATGTTGAATGTGAAGAATTTTTGAACAGAGAACCCTGCTTATGGAAAGCGCAATAAGAAAAATTGTGCGGATCTCACGCTATGTGGGAATCGATGTAAGCGAAGTTTTGCTTCCTTTTTTCTTTACATGGCTATAATTAGCGGTAATATTAACGGCAAATGTTTAATTTCTTAAATGTTTAGCCCAATAAGAGAGAGGTGAGCTGATGTTAAACCCTACCGTGCATGTACCACTGTGGCTTGTCTCTTTTGTTCGCAGACCACACAGGGAGACGTATTTGCTTGAGGTGTTGTTGTGCGCCATTGTTCATAACCTATGAAAGGCTTGAATATTGTCATTGCCTCACATGGCATGTCGCATCGATGCAGAAGCGTTGTCAGAATCATGGAGCTATGCATGTCAAAACCACAATCGAATTTTGCAGCACGCCGTAGTGGTGAACTTGAGATTAATTTTGACAACGGAGTGTTCTACAACGTACACTGAAATCTAAATGCAGGAGCATGTTTATATGTCGCTCCCGTCGAAATCCGGCTACAGCAGTAGGGATCGAACCCGCGACGTCGAGCACTGCTATAGCCACATAGCTACCGCGGCGGGCACAGAAGGGTTGATTTGACGTGCGAACACTCCCGTTGTGTCGCCTAGGCCCTACGGTGATTCGTACGGCCTACGTCTGCACGGCCTTCGTCAGTTGCCCGCTTGACAAATCTACAGGTTTATTTTTCAGAAATAGCAAAAACGTACATTACCGTGCCTTCATTTTGCCCACAACCATTGTCGTGTCTATGGTAGTAGCGTTTCCTTGACTTCTCACGTGGCATTTTCCCTCTCCCACCGTTCCTCTTTGTATGGGAACTGTGAGCAAAGAGTGGTAAGGCTGTTGTTAAGTCGTTTCGCGACAGCACTGGTTCTACCATTTTTCTGCCTTGTAGAGCACCTGAGGCAGAGAGAAAACGAGTCGTTGTTCGAGCACCGGAGCTCAATCTCAACTGGTCTTTCTTTTATTTCTCCGGTCCCCAGCGCCAGCTAAGCTCCCGCGCAGCTCGTGGCATCACCTGACCTCGTCTTCTTTTCGTGCCGCTTCTCCGTGCACCCTCTCTACTACTCGTTCTACTTCTCTGCGGAACTAGCACGTTAGTGGAAAGCTAAGCGCGCAATTTCTACAATGCATTTGCGGGGTCACAGATAGTTACACCTGTCAAGAGGCTAATGCGATGACGCTCAGGTAACTCCAGAGCGCACTGTGCATATGCGACGCGATGGATAGGTCCAAACGGGTTTCTCTCTGCCTTGCCTTTCTGCCATGCTCCTTCCATATATATATATATATATATATATATATATACATATATATATATATATATATATATATATATATATATATATATATATATATATATATATATATATATATACGCGTGCAAGACAGCAGCAGCAGTGGTAAAGTCAAAGGAAGAGACAAAGAAAACGTTGCCTTAAAAACGCAGCACACTAGGTTCATGAGAAATAGAAACGAAACGTCAGCGTGGTTGTAAACCTCTGCGGAAACGAAGCGAGCTTCCCACGCAAGGCAAGCCGAAATGCAGACAACGAATGGTAGGAAATCCTAATTAAGAATATTTACTTCAATTTCAAAGCGGGAATAGAGTATGTGAACAAGAAGGTGGCCTCAAAAACAAAGAAAAGAACAGACGCGGAGAAAAAAATTAATATAAAAAGAAAGGCGAGAACTTGCAGACGTGCATCGAGGATGAAGAGAGGGAATATCAGCCTTTACACTTAACAGGTGCACCTCGGAAGACGACTGCTGCAAAGTGTATGCGAAGTCAGCAGGTTAGCATTTGTGTCTGGCAGTAAATGCTTTTTCGGAAGGTGACGCTTTGTCAAGCATTTGTTGTCGTAAGATTAGGTTTTCGGTCAAACCTAAAATTGAGTAGAAGAAAAACAATCAAGCATCTGCTTAGAACAAAAAGAAGCAATTATCCGGGTAAATGACCAGGAAAAAAATTACCATCTCCCTGTATAGTAGCACCAGGTTAAATGATTTTATCCCTATCTATAAGCTCCTTCAACGTTTCCGGTTTCCATAGGACTGATTTGCCAATTTGTGAGCTAACAGCTGACGCCTTAAAGAATAGCGGCGTACAAAGCGTAATAAGATATGGATTAAGCACACCTTCACCATCGAGGAAAAGATGGATGACGCTTAAGCATCGCCTTTAAAAGTGGAACGCGATAGCATTCAGAGATCCGTGACTGCTTCTCACGTTCCCGGCCACTAGAGCGTATGTAACCGTAATATTTACCAGGAAACGCTGGCCGCGAACGCTATGCATGAACGTGGGCTTTGTGGTAGAAACGCGGCCTCTTGAGTGGTCCGCGATGCGGCGGAGGCGAGCGCCATCTAGAGGTATTGCAATCAACCGGGCATGCCTCTCCGTGGATGCCGAGATACTCACGCGCCGGCGTGCGCGAACGGTGGATGCCGTGGCCGGTCTGTGCATAGTCTATATGGCAGGCATCGGTCTATGGTCTATGCATGGCTGGTCTATACATCGGGAACTAATGCATTAGCGAAGCCAACCTCATAAGGATCTACCACTACATTGTGGATGGAAGAGAGGTCACGTCGGAAACCAGCCATGGAATTCGGATAAATTATGTAGTGTTCAAGGTACCATTCCAGGCGGCCAAGCATCAACCGTTCCATTTCTGGTGCCACGGCATACGAGCGCGGCGCGTATGCGTGTCGGAAGGAACAGTCGACGAGCCGCGCTCCAGGTGATGAAAGGAAAAGCCCCTTGTTTATTGTGCTGGCCGATAATATACACGCTGGGGGCGTCATGTGTTACAAGTGGCTTGGCACTCGCAGTGGCCGCCCAGCTATCTGTCATGACGTCACACGCCGCACACAGGCAGGCGATAACAGCACACCATTATCTTTCCTACACAGCTGGCCAGCGCTATTCGGCGGTAAGAGGTGAGCTTTAGTGGGGATTTGCCCTGCTTTAAAACTCAACAATTCTATCCGTGCGGATTCTCCGAGATAGCACAACACTTCCGGGTCCCTTCTCGGCCTAGTCGCTGATATTTAGTCTTCCCAGTAAAGCACCCATATGTACCAAACTGCTCGGCAGGACACCCGTCAAGTGCGGCTAAAACGCTGCACGTCGTCAGCTACCGCGTTCAGGCAAAAACTTTTATGCAATTCGCTGCAGTAACCTTGGCGTTCTAGTTTCTGCTGTGGTCAAGACCGTTGTCACGCAGCACTGGCTAATCAACTGCTATGACTTATATCGGAGTGTAGGTACAAGCATAAAATTCGTGCGGTACTCTTCCAGTTCGCACAATATCATACCTATATCCTGCTTTGTTTTCACCAGGAAATGTACAATAAACTATGAAAATATCCCGTACTTCGGAAGGACTCACAGTTGGGCTACGAGCGACAAGAATAGGGGATTCTAGAAGTTCGAATCACTAAATTACTGCGCGATAACTACAACATAAAACAATTACTGAAAAATTATTGGTATATCAGTCGTTATTCTCTATATTGTGGCTGTGTCTCACGACTGCTTGGCGCTAAATTACCATAGCTAGATTTATTTATTTCATTTATTAACCACAAGTAATCTCCCCTATGTTGTCCTTGGTGTCAGTGTTTGTTGGCTTCTTATATTATAACCAATAAAAATCGGGCCCCTCTGCGTACCCCCTTTCTTCTCGTTTATTACATAGCTAGACTCGTAACTTGTAGCTTACATCTACCAATGGAACGCGCACCCTGCATGTTGTAAGATATAACTAGTTAAAACGAGAACGGAAAAGTAGTAATAGACCCAATCTGGTTTATTCTTTCTTTCCTAGCAGAAGCGCGATACGCAAAAAGAAGTGGGGCAGAAACAGTACTCTGCCTTACTCAGCCTCCTACTGAGCGTGATGCCATGCCGAAAAATTGACGCATCGATCTACAGCGAGAGCTGCTTCTCCGATTACAAGTCACTGCTCCTCGACCACACGTCCCGTAGTCCAGATATCGATAAGGTGCCGCGAGCTGCTCGCCCCCATAGCGTACTTTTCATCCTCGACCGAGATCCGACGTGTGTTTGTTCCCGATGGGCAGCCTCGTCAGACCTACGTAGGCTCTCTCTTGCCTTCGCCCGGCTGTCCTTCGATTCTCGCCACCGCCTTTTGCTCTGACACGTTCTGCCGAGGCGCAAGTGCACGGCTTTCCTCTTTCGTGCGTCGATCAATCCTTGTAGGATGATTTCTCCTGTTTCCAGAGAGTTTAATGTAGCGGCCTGGGGCCACTGATGGGTGCTCCTACGGTCTATTGAGCGCTATCATGCAAGTATTTTTTTTCTACGGCTAAAAGTTGCCTCAGTGGAAGACCTTGTAGGCCGCTAGGGCAGTTACCGCAGATTGTGTTACCACCATTCCGCAATACCTAGATTTTCCTAACACTGAAATAGTAAAATGCATAATGTCCTCACGTCTTCGCCTGGCTTATATAACAATTTCTGGCTTTGCCAGACCGTCTTACAACGACAGCATGTATGGGGAGAAAATTATTTACCAAGTTATGAAACAACCAGAGTCCAGGACAGGCTTGCATGACAACATAGTGGTTTATTTTGACGTCGCTGTGCGTTCAGAACACCACCGCCTGTTTTATACGTCTAACAGTATATGCAGTCTAGTCAGAAACTATCCATGATGTTAGCTATGTCATGCGAAGTACTTCTTAAGGGTATAGACGACGCAAATCTGCCCGAAGCGTAGCGACAATGATATTAGTGCGAAAGGATTATGTGCTTCGTGAAGCGTAAATTCCTATGGCGTGGCCTGAGATGGTACAAAAACTCACCTGGTCACAGAGACGTGCTCGTGCCACTGCTCCAACGTTCGTCGCCGTCTTCCACAGCTGCCTCCGGTGCCACTCATCATGCCAGCTTTCCTATGCTGCCACTCCCCGTGAGGAAGTGCTGACGGCACTGGTCCACTGCCAGTCAGTGCGCTGATTTCGGTGAGTTCTGTCGTGCGCTCCAGTGGACGAACCTTCGAAGGAGATGGTGCCGAAAGTCACGTGGTCGCAGAGACAGACCGCGCAGGTGCCGGGTCTATATATAGCGTCCCGCGTCGCGATGCTGCCAGTAGGTATGCGGTGGTTTCGGTGAGTTCTGCCATGCACTCTGGTGGAAGAGCCTTCAACTTCGACTTATCAATCAGTAGCTGTGCCCGGCTCCTTCGGATGTCCACGCAAGTTCGCGAACGAGGCCGAGGCACGTGATGCGAGCAATGATACCAGGCAAGGTGAAAACAATACCATTAGGTCTCGTAAAAAGAGTGGTCATCGGGAATACGTCGCAATGCTTTCGCATCCATGCATGTAGGGAGATCCAAGGGCCCTTGGCTTTTATTCTGATGTTGAGTATGTGCCGTCGACTACATGACTACCATGGCATGACGACGCTGGAGTGACCACGATGGTATAATGACGACGGCGTGACGTGAGTGGAGTGACATCCATAGTACGGCGGCACGAAGATAAAGATATGACGATTACTGCATCCGAATGGTGAGTGTCGACGATGGCATGTCGAGGAAGAGGAGGCAAAGGTAGAACCACCACGATGGCGGGACGACAAAGGCATGGCGACACTGGCTTGACGACAGGGCACCCGCCACGACAATATGACGACAATGAAACGACCACGACAGCATGACGGTCACTTCGTGAGGACGACACAATGTCGACAATAAAATGATGACTGTCAGTATGACGAGGATGGCTCGAAGACGCCGTGATGAGGACGATATGGCAACAGAGTTATAGCAACAAAGTTAAACGGTTGACATATGACGATGACACGGCAACGAAAGAACGATGACAATGTTGTGAAGGCAGTGAAGTGACGACGACGGGATGAAGACAAGAGCATGGCAACGACTGCATGTTGCTGTTGGAACACTCTTCAGCGATCACCTGCCACCACAGGCGGCCTTAATTCGCAAATATCCATTGTTTTTTTTTGACTATGTCGGGTTCCGGCCAATCGAGCCGACCTAATTTGCACTATATCTGGTGTTTTGCACTGTGCCCAATACTGGCGAATCGAGCCATTCTAATTCGCTCTATATGTGGTGTTTGCACCATGTTCAGTGAAGTTTAGAGCTGCACTATCTCGGGCCTCGGTCCACATTTCTTGCAGACAATATTGGCAATTTCTTACGCGTAACCTTGCTGGGATTTTGGTTCCAACTAGGCAAAAAAAATGCTGGGTTTAGAAAACGTTTATTACTAGATTGACAATTGAAACCAAATAGCAGCAAGCGAATCAAACGCACTGTAATTCCACGACAACAATAAAACAGTCCTCAAGTTTGACTTACGTACACTTACACAGTTAGAAACGTTGATTAAGCAACATCTATTTTAATTTAGCACGAACATGGAGGCGTTAGGTGGTATTACAAATATACATATCATGCTTTAGCTGCAAACGCAGTAATGAGTCATAATTATGTGCCTTCAATGTATGTACATTGCATTGTGTCTAATATAAACGAGTGAATTTGCCATTCAAAATGAGGCAGGTTGACAAACAAGCTTCATGTGCCCGTCATAGACCAATACGAAGGGCAATGATCACTGCCGAAGGAATTCCTCTTCACTGAGGAAGAAGAGCTCCTCCGACAAAACAGATAAAAGCGCGAAACGCAATCTGATGAGAAATAGAGCAGGGTGCCGATGACCTGCGAAAATCTACGATAACCATCTCGCAGTGGTTGCGCCTCAGACAAAAGGCAACGTCTACAAGAAGTGGCGTGAAGTGGCCCCGCAAACAATGGCCAGAATAATTTAGGCGATCCATTCTGACGCCGTGAAATCTGGCGTACACGGCCCTCCAGATGACTCGAGCTGCGACACACTCCCCAGAAAATATTGCTTGTTTAGAAAAAGTCAATTTCAACTAAATACCATATGGACACTTTGAGTCACTATGACGGCACAATTTTACTAGGATAATAACATATACAAAGTACGGAGCTTTGTACACACGGCACGGTTTCAAAGAAATGTAGGGGCTCACATGGCCTCACTAACATGCAGGCTGTTTCACTTGAGCCAAACGTTATGAATATGCAAATCCTAGGTAGCTGGACTGAAGCGAGGTAATGTTGTTTGCCGTCGCTTCGAGATACTCAGATAATTTTTTGCATTGCGCCTAATTAGATAATGATCCCAACTAATTACCGAACTTCTCAATTATTATAATTATATGAAAAGTGTCAATTAGAAAATTATAGAGCAACATGAAAAACTCCCGATACAGCTTTCCGTTCCTCAATGTGTGCCACATAAAAATGTTTTTCCCAGCGTGAAAGAAACCCGTGAATACACGCAAAGTGCCTCGAGCGGCCCAGTCGTGTGGCAATATTGCGTTTATTCGCGCGCTTCTTTCACGCTCAGAAAAGCACTTTTGTGTAGCACGTATTGAGCAACAGAAAGGTGTATCGGGAGTTTTTCATGTTCCTCTAAAATTTTGTCATTGACACTTTTCATGTCTTTAAAATAACTGACAAGTTGAATAAATAATTAAGACTAATTATCTAATTAGCCATGTACATTCAAAGAATATTTTTGATGGTCTAGCTACAAGAACCAGGCTGCCGGAAAATTAAGCCATAGCAACCATCAGCCACGGAATGATCACTGTCAAAGGAACTCCTCTTCCCCAAGGAAGAACGTCTCCTCTGGCAGAAATGACACTAGCTAAGTGTAGAGCCTCCCTAGAAGTGGAAACAGAGCGCGGCGACGATGTCCCGCGGCAACTGCTTCGCACCAGTTACACCATAGACAAAAGGCCCCCGCAGCAAGTAAAAGTCGTGAGAAGCGGCCACGGGAGCAGCAACCAAATGTAATAAAGCGGTTAACTCCAATGCCACAGCTACCAGTATGGACGGCCCTCCAAAGTAGCCTGGCAACGACGCCTTGCAGGGACACATGCTTGATGGATTCTTGAAAGGGGCATTTGTAACACAGCGAATATGGGAGCATGCCCTACCTCTCTAGTCTGTCACGCGTTTGGAGCACTTGCCACGCCACATGAAGTCGCGTAGGTAGCCAGGCAGAAAGGACTCCGTTATCGCACCCCACGGCACATTGTGGGAACGTGCGCGGCACTCTGGAGGAATCACAGATGCAGTATGCCTGACATTGTTTCCACAACACGGTTTTAGGGGGCGTTTACATCCGGACATACGTGTTGTGCGTGGTGGTAAAATGCCACGACCGTACAGTAACATTCAGGTGCGGTTAACACCTGTGGCCCGCGATGCAATCGTACGCCCGGTAACATGTAACGAATTTTGTGCCAAGGAAATAGCAGGCGAGTTCACGCGTGGGGCCACTGATCACGCTGCAACAGGCAGAGCTGAAATCGAAAAGCAAGGAGCCGGCAGTGGACAGACACGGATGGGAACGTGAACCCACCATGAGAGGATGGTTGCCCAAGCGCGGGCCGACTTATCTATTCCGTACTGTCCGACTAGAAGAAGGAACCAAGACGGCACTGCCACGACCTTGTATCGCGTAATGGTGGCTGTAAAATGTGACAAAGGTACCACACATGGCTGCCAAATGCAGGTTGTGCTGAGTACCTTCTTTCTAAACGGGGTAAATCATACCATTGAACATCCTGAATATGTCGCCTTACATCTTCAAGCCACACAGAGTCTGATAAGCCATCATAGGTGTAATCAAGGCCTGAAATGCGACTAGAATGACTCTTTTGAAGATGGAGAAAGGGGCTTAGGCGTGTATGTGGGGAACCAATGAATAAGGGATCCGAGAGGCTATAATTACGGCATTTATTATCATGTTCCGATTCTTGTGCTACCGATTTCCGTTGGCGTTGTACGATTCTTACGCTGAAGAACATTTTATATGTTGCCCAGTGTTAGCCACAAGTTTATGCAACCTAGGGGTTGAAAAGCTCGGGTATATTAAAGAGAAAACAAGCTTGTGTGCTTGAAACGGCATTTAACATTCTAACCTTTAAACAAAATATGAGACTATTAGGGTGCTACCTCTTTGAGAGTGATTAATAGGCAGATGTTAAGCACGACTACATGCTCCTGAGACCGCGGCCAGACATGAGATGTCAAGAAAAAAAGAAAGACAAGAGGAATGAAATAGGCAAGCAAACAAGGAGCAAAACCAACCCATATTTTTCGATTTTGCTTCAACCGCGTTTCTCATGCAGAGCCCGGAATGCGCAGTCGAGGCCAAGCACATGCTCAGTGCGCGCGAAGTTCTCCCACCGGTAGGTTCGTGCATGCTAGCTCAATGCACACTGAACTGCACCATGCACCAAAGTAGCTGTGAAACGATTGTTTTCCCTTTTCGTCGCGTAGGGAGGCAGGGCAGCAGGAAAAGGAGGGAGAAGAGGGCGCCATTTTCCATTGAGGCGAACTGGCGCTCTCACTAGTCGGTGTTCAGAGAGTGGCACTATTTGGAGAAAGCACGATGAGTGTTGTAAGGCAATCAGAGATGCAGGCTCTACAAGCTGCCACACTCTCTACTCGTAGGGGGGAAGGTCACGTACACCCACGCGGCCAGTGCGGAACGTGAGGTCTGTGCCAGTTGTGCTGGGCCACGTGTCTCTAATCCGACTAAGACCACGTTCCCTCTTGCATAACTCGTATTCAGCTGATGTAGTGATAGAGTTAGCGCCGTGTTTTCCCGCCCATCCAAGAGACGCCATCGTTTGGGCTCCTTTTGCCGTTTGCCTCATTGCTATTCTGCGAGAAAAGATAATCTCTGTCGAGAGTTATTTCCGTCAAATTAGCCGATAAGCGGCTTATAAGCGTACTTGACGCCATGTCGCGTCCCAGCTCACGTTCTCGTAACGAGCAGGAAAGTGGAGCGAGATAACGCTCTGAAGAATAAAAAAAGAAATCAACACGTATAAAAAAGAAAAGCAGGTTGCTGGCAGAAAGAACAATTTACTTGCAATGCTATTCAAGTGTGTGTGTGTGTGTGTGTCTGTTTTGCCTAATGGAGTAGTTTTATACTAACGCTAGTGTCGCGAAGCTGCTCCGCACTTTCACGCCTCTGGCAGAAACGTATTCAAATTGCAATTTTCGCCATCCCCTTTTCTACTTTACAACAGGCATTGCTAGCGTCCTAAGTGTGTGCACACTTGATCATAGTGCCTTATAAACGAGTGCAAAGGTAGGATTAAAATGTATAAAGTGGTAGATATCCATTCTGTCCACGATTATGTGGATTAGAGAGCAGTGCATAAAGTAAAGAATAAGGAGCATTTCACTTTTATGTAGAACTTTGTAGGCAGAAATTTACATGTAGAAAATCTATCTATCTATCTATCTATCTATCTATCTATCTATCTATCTATCTATCTATCTATCTATCTATCTATCTATCTATCTATCTATCTATCTATCTATCTATCTATCTATCTATCTATCTATCTATCTATCTATCTATCTGTCTATCTGTCTATCTGTCTGTCTGTCTGTCTGTCTGTCTGTCTGTCTGTCTGTCTGTCTGTCTGTCTGTCTGTCTGTCTGTCCATCTATCCATCTATCCATCTATCCATCTATCTATCTATCTATCTATCTATCTATCTATCTATCTATCTATCTATCTATCTACCAGTCAGTTAAAGCACTTTGGACTTTGATAGCTAGTTCCTGGTAGGCCGCCAAGGGCCAGTGGCTGTCGCCACTTTATTCCTGCTTCAATATTCTATACACAGCATATTGCTATGGGCAGGTGGGGCGCTCTCATATATAGTGACCTTCTAAACCTAGCATACAGTTTATGCGATATGGCTAGAGGAATGTTTATTTCTGTGCGCAGAATATGAGCGATGAAGTTGCGGAGCTCGTACCACATCATAAATCGCACTGAGGGCACTTCACAAATGGTAACCACATACCGGGAAAAGAATACACGTATGTTCACAAATGCGCGCACATACTACAATAAATGTACGTCAGCCCACGCACTTACCCTTACAACAACTTTGCTTTGCTAAGCTGCTCTGTTTCAAACTAGCAAGAGAGAGCAGGATTCTCTGGAAAGCTTATATTCCGCGTTTTTCGCCTAAGCGACAGTTGAGTGACATGCGAAATTTTCAGGAGACGACTAACTCAGATAACAAAATAAAGCTGAACGCCAGTTAGGACTGCTACAACCGGGTTTGTTTGCTGATACTTGGTGCCGTGACCTCGTGGACATTTTTATTTGCGCTTAATTTTGTCTGTGTCGTGTTTACGTCCACTAGTTGCGTCTGTCTACATCCTTTAATGTCGCAAGTATCGCGCGTAGCCGAGAATTAAGGTTGCCCGAAATTTCAGCTCCCGACGTTTTGGTGGGAGTTGTGACATTAGCGCCCCCTTTCACCTTTAACAACTTATCCGCCTATCCGTGGGAGTTCGCCGATGCAGAGATAACTTCAGAAAACGCCAAAGATACCTGTGGCTCTTACACTGTGTCATTTCGCCTGTGCCGTTGGCAGCTCCATAGCTGAGAAGACGAAGTGACCACTCGCTCAACTACTGAGCCATGTTTCGTTTCTGCGCAGGCGAAATAAGTATAAAAATGCGCCGCTTTTCGTCTGTTGACGCAACATTTTAAGAGCTGTCAACAGTTTCTGCTGACCCTCTGCTACTCTAATACGTCGTCATGGCGAGGGAAGCAATGAGGAGAAGAAACAGAAAAAAAAAAACGAGCGTTCTTGAGGGCCGGCCAATGAGCTTTCTCGGTTCATTCTCATTCACTTTAAGTCAGATATTATTTTTTATTTTTTTTCCACCGGATCGTGCGAAGTGCGAGGCACTCAATAACTTCTTCGACACTTCTCCATCGGGAACCCCTGGGTTATCCATCATGGAGAAATACACCCCTACCTTCTGAGCTGACTCATAGAAGGAGGGCTTATTTTCTCTTCACTTTGCATTCGTGCTTCATTGACGTCAGTGTGTTTTGATGTTTCAGGAAGGCTATGTACACTTACATGTATATTTCAACAATCGAGAAGGATTTGGGTCACCGAAAGTTATTCGACTTGCACACTCGAATTTCACTGCCGGCCGCCCTGAGCTCTATTGTTATGCTGAATCGTGAGCTGTCATCGCATTTTGTGCACCTTGTATTTACGCCCTACTTGGAGTGTAACGAATTTATATGTGTATTACAAAAATAAACCAAGGACGTCTAATGAAGCTGCAAAGCAATACCCGTGATCGCAAAAGACACGGGACAGATTATTAGCATACCTTTCGGTTCTGTTATGTTTTTATAGTGTGTGAGCACTAAGGAAAACTTAGTCGCTCTGGCTTCCTTTGAGCCTGTAGATACGACGAAAACATGATCACATTGCAAGAACACCAATGCAGCCGAACGCCAACGTGATCAGTCTGATCTGCAGACAAATGTCAGCTGCGAGGGATTGAATTTCTGGTTTCTGGTTGTTTCGTCATGCAACCTTTTCTGTTCAAAGCGCAATTCACATTTAAGTGGCTTTCTTGAGTTTTTATCACCCACGTGAGTGAAATTACAAACAATGGTGCATGCATGAAAATACACGCTGAGCTTTTGACACCGAAGCTTTATTTGCCTAATTTCAGGGTAGGGTGTGGTTATGTGTTGGGTCCGATAGTATCTCGGCGATTGTATTTGTGAATATATATACAAAGGTTATAGGTTATGTGGACGTACCCGCGAAGAGTATTCTAAACCTTATTACGCTTACCAAGTATCCGCACCTCTTGGTAGCGTACGAAAAAACAACTTGCTTAATAAAACCCGATAATATAGCGGCGGCTCGCAGGTATTTCTAAAGCGCGCCCTTATGTTAACGAAATGGCGAATTATATTTACCTGATTGCTTGATTCGTGTCATTTGTTTTATTTAGCCGGTGTAATCTAAGTACACGGGTGTTTCCGCATTTGACCCCATCGAAATGCGGCCGCCGTGGCCGGGATTCGATCCCGCAACCTCGTGCTCAACAGCCCAACACCATAGCCACTGAGCAACCACGGCGGGTCTATATGCCACTCTAACACCAGTAGTACAGAATCCCTAAATTTTGCATGATACGTGTCGTACTTTTCTGTGCACACATCTGTCGTGAACATTCTTCCCTCAACAAACACTAGGCATCGCCTTCGTCGCTAAGCGCATGCGTACTAATTATGGGAATTTTATGGATTCGGCTCCCAGCGGCGTGACATCCTTTTTTTGTTCAATTTCATTTCATTTTAGCCTAATGTTTCTACGGATGTAATAGGACTGCAAATACCCCCCATGATTTTCCTGGATTTCTTGACTGTTTATAACACATAGCGCAACATGGTGCTACAAGCAAACCTCCCCCAATGCAGGATAAGCGCATTCTTGGAAAGCAACCGGGGTTAGTTCTTTATAGTTTTATTGAAATGTCAATTATATGGACACTCCAGGGGCGTTTCTGTCGTCGCCGTCGCCGGGAGGTTCCATATAAAGTCCAAGGATGAGAAAAAGTCGCCGCGCTCCGTGTTCTGTACGTGCAACTGAAATTGTGCGAGAGTGAGCCGGCGATCGCGGCTGCCTCGCGTCAGGGAGCGAACTGGCGCTGCTGCTGCCGCGTTTCGTCATTGCAGCGTTTTGACAGCGAGTTTGGGCGGTCATCGAGTGAGATGTGTTCATGTTTGCTTGTGCATGCGCGTCATCATGCTTGTTAATTCAGTTATTACGCCAACCTTTTAAAATCTACGCGGTCGATAAAGCTACTATCATTACTTCGTATAGCTGTCCACTAAGTTTCTATCGCAATCGGTGCTTTGCCTTTTGGGCAAAACCGTGGCTTTCTTATTGTCCAACCTACTTAGGGAAAAACTGTTAGCAGCAATCCTACCTAAATAATTAGGCATCAGGCAGAGTTTCTCTCGCTTCATTCAAAATTTTGAAATAGCATTTGGCGCCCTTAGCAAGAAATGGCCTAGTGTGTTTTTACTCCGCAGAAGCAAATGTAGTTCAGATGAACAGCTTCGGTAAGGTTGCAGAAGAACCTTGTGCGGCTGCTGTATCTGAAAGTCCTGCATTGAAGCCCCTATTCATCGCCTGCTTCAGCGCTGTGAAAAGGGCTCATGGCTCCGTCATCAGTGAATACCACAGAAGTATGCGCGTATTTCTAGTTACGGCTCACCTGTGCTATTGTTGCCTACTATAGTTTAGTCGGTGACAGTCTAAACCCCAAAATACAATGCAAGCTGCACCCACCAAAACGCAGTGCACCTGCCCTTTATCTCTGACATAGAGTCGACCCAGCTGGAGTGCATTCGGGGCTTAATAAAGTTACTCCGCCAATATAAATCCTAGGCTAAATAAAAAAAAAAGAGGTCGTTGTTCCAAATTAAGTAATCGCTTTCACTTGAGCACTGCTACCACCCATAAAGTTATTCAGGACGTGCAGGTGTCACCTTAAAACCAGTGACACAAAGATATATATGTACGGAGAAAACAGCCGCTTTAGACATGCAAAAACCATTTGACGTCAGGGAATTAGGCTAGCCTTATTCGCTAGCGCATCTGTGCAAATTGTATTTGAGTTGGATATCTTACACAAACCATTATTGCTCAAGCGGTCCCTGAATATAGTATACTAATAAACTTGTCTAGGTGTTGGGTTTCAATTGCATTGGAATTAACCGTTTTATTTCACCTGCTCAGTTCTACCTTGGTAGTGTGACCCATGATACATGTTACTGCGGTGGTGTTCTTTTGCCTGTGGCACAATTGATGCCAGGCAGTTGCTGCAGGACACCTTCGCCGCGCCCTATGTCTGATTCTTAAGTGGCAGTACTGAAACCTACTGTCGCCTTTGTCCAAGAAAATGCTCTTCCTTGACGAAGAGAAATCTTTTCGGCAGGGCGTATGTGGTGTTGTCTCGGTGACTGATAGTTGTGCACGACTCGCTTTCTTGTAGAGAGCCGGGTTTTCGTGGCTTGGCTGTCAAAAATAGATGTACTGAACGGGTGTAAAGTAGAATACGCGTGTACTTGTATGTTCTGTGTGTGTATTTATTATGCTAGTGAGATTTTTGCAGATGAGCCATCTCATATCACTAGTGTACTGCGTAGATTTTGTCTTCTACATCAACAATCGTACATAGCCTTGATTCCTTTATGCTCATTCAGCATCAAGCATGTACATGTGAGAAATCCTTGAGAAGATCTAAAGAGAAAGCCACTGCACTAAAATTTAGAATGAAAACATTCATAATTTATTTTCTCCAAATATCGCGGGTGTGGCCCGTCGCCATCAGCCTACAAAGATGCAGTACTTCGGGCCATGGACAAATATTGTGTTCGAAATTGGTTGCAGTTGAGATCGAGGCTTGTGGAGAAACTACATTGGCAACGGCATTTATTTACGTTGCAGAGCTAGACGTTCTAAAACCAAGCAACCGTCACAAAAATAAATGTAAAGGAAGGGAATATAATTATAATAAAGAATTTGTGTAATACCTTTTCTATTCTCCTGTTCTTCCAGAAATCATATAAGGCACTGGCATTATTTCATTTGTGATAAAGAAATGGACAGTTGTCATTCTCTCTCTCTCCCTTTCTCTCTCTCTCTGAGCAATTATGCCTTTGAAAATGGAGGCAGGATGGAAATCGACGTGTAGTTGGCGATGTTTCAACGCGACCTCATCCGTAGATCTGCGTGATATTAGTTGTACCTTTGGCAACATTGACCAACAATAATTCAATATTATCTCAACAATTATTTGTAAGGAACAGAAAAGCTTCCGCGTTATCCCGCGTAGGCGGAGTCCCAAGCATCCGTCAAAGAAACTCGGATAGTTGTGGAGTCAGTGCATGGAAATGGGAGGAAACAGTCTATATAATACGACCGCGCAGCGTAACTGTTGCACGATGCAGTCGACCGCAGCATGGCTTCCAGTGCAGCATCATTCTATTGCACCACGCTCTGTCATCAAGGATATTGTCTTCTTGTCTCTGTTTCAAAAATACGCCGAGTATGCAAGGCACTCAGGAAAAATAGGTTTAAGTGTCCTTTTTTACTAGATCTAGTCAAGAAGAACACACTCCTACGTAACTTTTCTGATATTTCAATGCGCCGCTCGCTGCTACCCGCCGCGCATTGAAGTATAATCAACGGCTTCATTGATTTTCTTATTTTGTTGTACTCAATAGGTGAAGAGCCTAACCTATATGGTAACATTCATGATAACGAGACTATCTTCAGGCACATTGCCAATCGCAGAAAGGACTAACGCAAGAAGGTTTGTGAATATTGACAGCGTTTTGTACCACAGCCCATTTCATTGGGCTGCAGCTTTGTGGTAAAGACACTTATCTGCGAAAGAAGCGAAAAAGTATGCTCTTGTCTTTGAGATGAGGCAAACGCTAACAGATGACAACGAAGCCCGAGCTTTTGTTCTACCTTCGGCTACAGTGTCGCGAGTTTCGGCGAGCCGCATCTGACAAGACTAGTCAATATCACGCCTGGCCGGCGGGGCGCCCCTCGTTCGTTGGCTATTCGAAATAGGCTGCACTTCTACTTTTGTTTCACAAGTACTACCTGAGCAGGTACCCCACTTTGACAGAAAAAAAGGACGACCAATGACGCGAGAATGGAAACTGCGAGGACAAATGCAGGGAAAAAAAAAAACGTCACGTAACTAGGGGCGCGAAGTGCGCAACGTGGTAAACCCTGCTTTCTGACACGTCACGATGCATCGCAGTAATTTTGAACACTCGCTTTTGGTCCCTTTTGATTTTGATTGCTCTTTGAACTTGAGAAATTTTCTGTGGAGAACAAAAGGTGAGAGCCCATATGAACAGGGAGCGCTAACTTGCTCTTTATTTCTCGCTCCCTTTCTCTCCCTCTCTTTCTCTCTACATATTTCTATTTCTTGACGCGAATGTTTCTCCGAACTCATTTTCCTAAGGCACATTCACTACCTAAGCTTCTCAGCCACGCAACACGTTACGTGTGCGTAATCTTGTTGAGCCAGTGGCATTGTGAAACTGCTATGGCTCCGAGCTTTCAATTTCCTCAAAAGAAAAAGATAAATATAAGGAGAGCGAGAGGGCAACAATCGCTGAGGAGAACTGGAGTAGCACGAAGAAATGCACTATATATATTTAACATAAAAGCGACTTTGCTACGTAGATAACGTAGCTTCTCGAAACTTATTGCCTTTGTTTGACTATGTTTGAATGTAAAGAGGACAGGAAAAATGTCTAATGTCCTGGGAAATTTGGCGTCGCCCGCGGCTCTCCGCGACACATTGAAATATATCCAACGGCTTCATTGATTTTCAGAATTTTCTTGTACCCAGTTGGCCAACCTCTTCTTGTGCTATTGGGTATGTGTTAAACCAGATCGGTGCCACTGCGCACGGGCCACTGCGCAGGTGCAACATTGTTCACCTGTCCCCCGCATAGGGTACGTGACACTTAGACACAGTGGGTAGTAGCGTCCTCATTTAAATGAAATTTTGCCGTTTCACGTGTAAGACGGATGATATAATTATGATGTCCGTTCTAGTGAGGGTCTCCCGATTATTTAAATCACCTGGGTTGCCTTAAGGTGCACCTAAATCGAAGTGCATGAACCTCTTTACATTTAACCCCTATCGAATTGCGGCCGCCGCCCCCGCGATTGACCGCGTGACCTCGAGCTCGGCAGCGCGACGGATTAGCGACTAAGCTACCACGGCGGATGGTATAGTATCCTGAGGTGTATTTAGAGATAGGCTGTATTTCTTTGTGTAGAAGCTCATTACAATTCTCCCTTCCACTCAGAGAGAGAGAAAGACAAAGAGGGAAAGGTAGTTAGGTTGTCAAAGGCCGGGGGAAGAGAGAAAGGCAAAGAATATTCCACAGGCATCACGGCGCGTTCACACTGAGATATTCGGCGTCTGCAGCGGCGCGTAATCCAGTTCGCGAACGGTGAAATCCGCCGAAATAGCCCGTTCCATGCCAATCGGTTCCGGACCGATTTTTGCGGCAGCAGCGGCTGGATTCCCCTACCGTGGACCAAACGGAGCGCGAGTCGGAAACTCGAAGAATGATAGCCAAGTCCGACGCGCTCGTCGGGTCGCTGACTTAAAAATCGGTGGCGACATCGGAAATGCTCATCGAATTGATGTGTGACCACCCTGTCCTTCTCGACAAGCGCCACGTCAAGCGCCACGGCAGGCGCCAGAAGAGGTAGCTGTTCGATGACGTGACCCATTTTCTCGTGCTCTTCCAGAACATGATGAACCACATACCGCCACTGACGTCGTATTTATTCTGCACTTCACGCATCGCCAGAAAGGTGCTTGCCAGCAGGCCCAGCACTAGTGCCTCTTGCTCAGGATTTATCGTCGCCGTTACAAGCAGTGATGAAGTGGCGCAAAGTAAAACACGCTAACTCTACGCAAGCGGAGATAACTGCGCAGTCTTGAGCTGCGGGAATTTCCGGGATATCCCGCGCTTCCTTGGAGGTTAGTGCTTTTCAAGGCAGATGGCGCTCTATCGCGTCCCGGCGGTGCTGGCGGCGCGGTGGGCAAGCGGTGTGAACGACGCGTATTTCGGATCCTGGATAATTACGTTCACTGGAAACGCCGGATTCCCCAGTGTGAACGAGCCACCATAGATCGCTTTCGTGCTCATGAAATCGCTCCGTCAACCTTTCACTTCTTCGTAAGTAAAACCATCGGACGTGATTAGAGTTGTGACTTGTGTAGAGCATAAAAGTATACGTTGCATGATGGGAGTTCAGCAGCTGTTATACCTTTGTGCCAGAAGAAGGCGAAAGCCTGCTGTCCATTTGCTAATATATGAAGTTATGCAAACTTACTTCTTTGCTAGAGATATTGCTGGTGAATTAAGTTATACAATTGGGGCTATGCTTCTCGCAAGACATAACGAGCTGCAATAGGAAGTACATGTGCGGCACTAAGGCGAGGTCCTCACTATGGCGCAGCGGCACGCGATTCTTCCGCAGTTGCATACTTGCGCGGCCGTCCTCGCGAGCCGCATGAGCCTGCATGCTCCTCTATCGCTCGCCGCCGGCAACCACCGCCGCCGCCGCTCCGACTGTGACGTCAATGCGTTGAGAGGGCCATGCGCTTTTAGGCACAACAACAGCTGGCGTGACAGCAATTACTAAACTTAAAATTCGACAGACACTTAAGGCGGCTTACGTGTGGGGAAGCGAAAGCATTATACGGTTTGTACACCTCGCAAAGTGAGAACGAGCTCACTTTTTACACTTATGACGTGGCGCCACCACCTCGGCGCCGTCACGTGGGCCACCCAATGACACAGGCACACGTCTGTGAGATGATTGTGACGTGACGTGTGCAATCAGGCACGCACTAGGCACACTAAGCCAAAACCACGGAGCAGCTTGGCTTCAGTGACGCGTGCTCGTCTCGTGCCCTGAGAGCCCGGATTCGATTCCCACCGAGACTGAAATGTACCTAAATTTTCCTTTCAAACCACTAATTTGCTTTGTTTACAGGAACCTCCCCGAGAAATTAAATATTGTGAGGTGTTTTTGCTCTTTATGGCGTCGAACATTTTTCGTAGCGGCGCAGTTTCGCCAAGGGCACTGCCATCATAGACACCTAAGGCTTTTCCCTTAATACAATGCCATGTATTACGTTCAGGTGAATCGCAGTTAACTGCTTCTCATAATCGCACCTGCGTAGATTTCCAAGCATGTAGCTAAAATGCGAGCGCCTTGATCGGGCCGTACATTGAAAAACTCTGTATGGAGTTAGAGAGGGGTCGACTATATAGTCCGTAGAACAAAATGCTCAAGGGCAGTGCTAACATAAGTTATCTTCGAAAACCTCTGTTGTTATTCTGGCTAATATGACTTTTTTGTTTCATAATATTAGGAATCATGCTTGACCTGAGCATTAAGATGTGCTACTAGTACAGTTCTTTAAATTCCTTCACATCATTTAAACTAACATCACAATATTAGATAATAAAGGCACGTTTCTGTTGGAGCTTATGTCTGTGCTTGCGCGGATCCCGTGAAGCACCAGGTCATGTTTTCACTTCACACGGGACATGCCAGTCGTGCAAGACAGCAGCCACTTCACGAAAAAAATCGCAGTGATTCCACTCTGAAAATATGGGCTGCCAGCGATGCTGTAAAAAAAAAATTCGCAGTTTCACTCGAAAGGAGAAGCACCGATTGCCATAGAAAATTAGTGGATAGCTGTATGAAGTAACGACAGTAGCTTTAGCAGCCATATAACCTTGTAAATATTCGCTTACTAACTAAATTAGCAATGATAGAATGTGTAAGCGTGACCGAACGAGGACGTAAGAAGAAACATACACACAGATAAAGCGCTGTCCTTGTGTGTCTGCTTCTTTCTATGTCTTTGTTCCGTCGCGCTTACACATTTTATCATGGGTTCAAAGCAACTAGCCCGCCAACGTGCTTTAACTAAACTAACCAGCACGGTGTCACAGGCGCACAGGCAAAAATAAACACATCTCGCTTGATGAGCGCGGAAATTCTGAAATGAGGAATCAGGGCCGCAGCAAGGCGAATTGGCCTTCATGCATCTCTCGCTTCAGCGCGAACTCATTGTCGAAAGCACAGCGCATACGAAGCTACCGGTACTACGTGCACTCTGAAAACATCGTAGATGGCTTTGAAGATGAGGGCCGCGCGGGCGCGCACTTTGGTCACGTCGCAGGTCGCTTTCAAGACACGAGAGCGCCGGCAACGCGTCCCTACGGCGTCCGCCAGAGGCGTGTACTACGGCGTCCGCCATTCGCGTAGCCAGCGCCGCAGTAGCCGCCGCAGTTGTTTCACTCTGTACGGAACGGCCGGCGAGGAGGACATCCAGGCACCCTAGCAGCCGCTGGAGAAGAACGTCCCTCCTCCGTGAATCGCTGGCCACGTAAATGGCCACGTGAATGCGGCCCGGATTTGGACACGTATCGCTGACGTGAATATGGCCACGTAAATCGCTGATGCCATAGTAGACGCCTTTGGCGGACGCCGTAGGGATGCGTTGCTGGCGCGCTTGTGTCTTGAAAGCGACCTGCGACGTGCCCAAAGTGCGCGCCCGCGCAGGCCTCATCTTCAAAGCGATCTGTGATTTTTGTCAGAGTGCGCGTTGTGCCGATGGCTTCGTATGTGCTGTGATTTTGGCATTTCGTTCGCGTTGAAGCGAGAGATGCATGAAGGCCAATTCGCTTGCTGCTGCGAGGATTCGTCACTCCATAATTATGACAGGGAATTCCTGTGCTCATTCAAAGGAATGTGTTCATGTTTACCTGTGCGCGTGACATCGAACTGGTTAATTTAGTTAAAGCACGTTGGCGGGCTAGTTGGTTTGAGTCCATGATAGAATGTCTAAGCGCGACGGAACAATGACTTAGAAAGAAGCAGACACACAAGGACAGCGCTGTTTCTTGTGTGTTTCTTCTTATGTCCTTGCTCAGTCACCCTTACACATTCTATCATTGTTAATTTAGTTAGCGAATATTTACAAGTTTATACGGACGCTAATTCTACTATCCTTACTTCGTACAGCTATTCACTAATTTTCTGGCGAAACTGCGATTTTTTTAGACCTGGCCTTCGACAGTGAACAGTGCAGTTAACAAACTGTACATAAATGCAGGATGACGAATAGAAGACACATGGTACGCCACAAATTATTTGTGCTTTTCAACCTACGTATATATTTGCCACAGTGGGTCTCGGCATAACACTACTGTCTGAAAACTGCTATTATCAAAGTGCTCCTAGCCTGTGGCACCTATTTTATTATTTATCACTTGGTGTCCATTTTTCATTTTTCTCTTACTGCTTCCCCCCCTCCCCTCTCACTAGCGCAGTGAATAAGCGCTGGAGATCATTCTTTGGCTTTTTGCCGAACTTTTTGAGCATGCCGCAAAAATTGCCGCCTGTCGCGTCTTCTTAACTCCACAAGTACACCAAAATCCATTGCAAGTGACCGTAGGAAATTCCTGCAGGTTGTGGGCCACGCACAAGAAGCAGCGATCATTAGACAGTTTTACTTTAACCTTAGCGGAATAGCTGGGCTAAGGGAAATACCGTTACCGTTCCGCAAACTAACTTTACAGAAAGCGAGTTTGAGTATAGGATGATGTGTAGTTTACGTGCGGGACGTTGTTCCATTAGGCTTTAAATTTTGCATACATAGTGCTCATGAGTTGTTCTATGCATTCGGGAAAATTTGTGCGTGTGTCAGAAAATGCGGGAGGCCGTGGAATGAAAGCAGGGAGCGCGTTGTTGTTCGACTTTACCTGTCTGCCGATCCGCGGTGAAATTCCTCCAAGCAGTAAGAACTGTCGACCACAGCCCCTGAGATCTTCCGATCTCAGGGGCCATACATAAGTTGCACCACCATCTAGGAGTTTATGGTCGGCGTCAGTCGAGGCAGTAAGGCCGAAGTGTACAGAGGTTCCGATTCTACGTGTATTCACAGTGCAGCAGGAGCAGCGCGCCAAAGCGATAATTGTATTAATCGATTTTTGGCTTATTTGGTTGTTCGAAGTCTAATGTTAAGCGAGTCTACATGGTGTCCCACCTAACATGAGCCAAGAATTAAAAAATGAAAGGCGCGCCGGAAGCGAATTGAATCGAACGCATACTATTCGCAATAACCTATAGTAACTCAGACAATTTTATGTTTTCCCCATAGATCAGTAATTAATTAGGTTAGTTATCCAACTTTTTCATTATTGGCTGGTGACCCAAAGTATGATACGCAGGTTTTTAGAGCACCTTCAGAAACCACCGATCGAGTTGCTTCTTTTACGATACGTGTCACGTAGTCCTTTTTTCCGGGTGGCAAAGAAAGCCCGCGAAATATGAAAAAAGCCACGTGATGGAGCGTTTGCGCGGTGGTATTGTGCTGCTCTCAACGGGTGTTCGGTGAACAAGGTCTGCTGCATCGTGACTGGCGACGAGGAAGCGGCAGCGCGTTCTTTATCTCAACGGCAGCGCTCGGCAAGCAGTATGCATCTTGGCCCCCATCTGACGGGAAAAAAGACCGGCAGGGACCTAAGCGGCCTCGCCACCTACAAAAGTCGCGGTTGCTCTGCCTGGCCGAACTTCTCTGACTGCCACTCGGTAGCCCTCGTCCCATCACAATAAATCTCTTTTGAAGTACTGCTGGTGCCAGTTCCCGTCCAAACTGAAACTGCAATGTCTCAAAATGGGTATATGTAATGCAAATGTGTTTCGCACATCTATATTGCATATCAAAATCTGATTTATAGATAACCACAAAATAGCAATACATATAGGTAATACTGGACTGACATTTATATGCCAGCTTTCACATATATTTCTAATAATAAGAAAAAAAAAACGCTCTAAATTAGAAGAAACCGCTCAGACGATACTACTGGCATGCTTTGAAATTACTAAATTAAAAAAAGAAAATGCATGCGAACAGCGACTGATCAAGTGAGAGAAGTGACAGCACAAAATGTATCTGTCGTCGTTTGCTTTAGCGCTATTGATTCCATCTTGCTGCGAACCCTCCAAAACATCCAAGGCCCGCCAGCGGTGCTCCCGGGGTTCTCACCGTTTGCCCGCAAAAGCAAATGAATAAGACGACGCGTAACGAAAGGAATTCATTATTGGAAATCGAGGGCGCCCACACAGCGCCGGTTCACAGCGTCGCCGGCTCTCTGGAACGCGGCTGCGATACGAGCGAAGGAGCTCGCGGCTCAACTCGTGCATCAAACTGGGCGCGAGGAATTAGGCTGAATCATCAAAAGCATGGCTTTATCGCTCCCTTCCGCCATCGACCTTAATAAGCCTCAGGACCCTATTCTCGTCCTTCATTTGCGGCGCTTGCCTTTCTAAATTTCAACAGAAGTAGTCAAGTTTTGGTATGTCGCCCGTACCCTTTAGCCTATCTCTGCTCTCCCTCCTAACCGGGAACTGCCGTCTGCCTCCGCGAAGCGAACCATTATTACGATTCGGCCGCGGCAGACTAAAAGAGACCCTGGACTCCTGGACTGCTTTTAAGATACGGTCGCACGAAGCTACGGGTTATCGCTGTATCGCAATCGTCTTCTCGCACGTCGCTGGTTGCGGCGGTGCGAAATAGCTATAAGGATGCAGTTGGAATTCTGCGGCACGATCTTGTGGGAATATTCGTCGAAGGGTATCGCGTAAATCTGGAAAGAAATCTTTCAGTGAAGAAAATACAGGAGATTAGAAAAGCTGAGCTTTCCTCATATTCATCCCTTAATGTAAACTTGTGGACATGAAAATAATTGTTTGCTATGACGTTGCTGGTATCATATCTAGGCTCTATAATGTGTGAATACATGCGTATGATATTTAAAACTGTCAATTTTAGAAAGAAATCTTATTATGCGGCTCTCGGCGCATCGGGGCAACGGCGTTTAACAATTGGTTTCGGCCATAACTATCACTGTTCCTTCGTCTTGACCAATTATGTAGTTACTTACCAAGGTAATATTTAGCAAGGAATCAGCACCCGCGGTAAAAGGTGTTTACTAGAGTAAAAAGGAAAAACTGCTTCGAACGCTTCTGTGAGATGAAACTCGGTCACCCGCAGCATGTCTCTCTGATCGTGCCACTTGGTTAAGCCAGCGTGAATGAAAGGGGCAGTCTTGCGTCAAGAGTGTTGAACTCAGCGTCCTGCTCGTCGAAGCATGAATTTTGTCTCACTTCGTATGCGTCACCCTGATAACTATTCACCAAAAACCACTGATTCTTCTGGACAGCTCAGTTCGGATTTCTCTACTCGAGGGTCTTTCTTTCATTATAACTTTACCAAATAAATGATGGTTACTGCCTCAAACAACGTTCCGTTGCGTTCTCACTTCTTTTTGAAGGTCCGGTATTAAAGGGACTTGAAGGGTAAGAAATAAGGTGAAAGAGAGCTGGTGGGCGATGAGCTGGCAACGTCAAAATGACAACAGCAGGAACAAGGGATAAGAAGCCGCAGTATATTGACGCAAGTATTGTAGCTGACATTACGATAAGCTATATTTGAATTGGCCAAACACAATAGTATGTACACTGGAAAACTAGGTGGCCTTTTGAGGGTGTGGAAGGATGCAGAAAAACGGAAAACGAATTGTCACTTGGGCGAGGATTCATACTGTATGACGAGACGCTAAAAGTTTGCAGGGTGGTGCCGACCGATGCCATCGAGGGACAAATTGGTACATCCGTACGAGGCCTTCGTTAGGCAGTGAATTTTAATGGCCTACGTTTGTTTATCATTATGTATATTATCAGGATACATGGAAGGTGATGATGTTGGTCGTCGAAAATATACTCTGAATGCGGAAAAACCGCCAGTAGTTTTTCTGATACAGTCGGTTGAGCACAAGACAAACTTTCTTCAAGTTTCTTAGATTCCTTCCTGATTATACTTTATAGGGAGACTAATATTAATAATAATACTTATTAGCGGATCAAAACACTAATCTCCGGCCATTATTTTGATGATAATTTAAATAACGCGCACACAAAATAGCGGTGGGAAAACTTCATAATGGCAATTGGCGGACACAGATGCCTAATTGCTCACAAGGAAGCTTTTGGTTTCCATAACGGAATGGCGGTCAAGTCCTTTACCTTTTCGGTTGAAATTGTCAACCGGCCCCGTGGAGGTGAAATTTCCACGTGAAACCAAAATAAGAGAAGAAAAAATGTGGTTGATCCTTCTTTCATAGGAATCGGTATGACACGAAAGTGAAACTTGTCTTTACTGAAGCTGCTGCATGTTTACTTCGTGAAATCGTGGTCCGCGGCAGAGAAAGGCACACAATTTGCGGGCCGGCGACCATGTTGCAGGTTTGCTTGGCGCGCGCCGTCCTGATAGCGAGCGGCGTCCTGCTGCCGAGTCGCCTCGGCGAAAGTGCAGGCATTTTAGTCTGGCTCCGTAGTTTCTTGGGCCGCCAGCTGAGTTGCGATGCGCTTAGCTTAAGGAATACAAGGGTCAGAGTTCGCAGTGTGCGCCGCGTGCGCCGCGAACCCGCGAACGTGTTGAGGGGATGAATTTTGCGACGATCACTTTCGGCGATACTATCGCCTTCGCTACGCCTACGCCATCGGCGCGCACTTATTGGATGTTTTAGCAAAACTGGAAAACAAGTAGTGGAATCTAGTAGTTCCGGTCTGTATCAGCTTTACGTCACGGAGTCGTTCGGTGCTACCGACAAATATTGAATAAATGAACACGTACTTTTGTGGTAGGTTGGTGGTGAAGCGTAGTAGAGGCAATATAAGGTGGTATTTTAGAGTATCTTTTTGAAGGTGGTTTGCAGCTGGTTTTGCCTAGCGATATTTGTTGACTGTTGATCGGCTAGAGAATTGTGCTGCCTTTCGTAAGTGACAATCTTCGGTGGCAGTGTCTTGGATCTGCCGACAGTGGCACCATGAACAACGCATTGCTCGCGTGGTTCCTCGCATGCCGGCGCCAACGAGGTGCCCGTCCCAGAGCCACAATCCTTTCGCCATTACGGGAGAAGCTTTTCGGTGGCACTTTCAGTGTCACATTACATTATCATTAAAGTTGTGCTTTGCAATCACGGGAGTTGTAATCGAATTTATTAATTAAAACAACACGTTTCACACTATCTGTTCAATTTATTTTGCCTGAACCGGCTGTAGTCATCGCTAGACAGTGCGTAGAAGTCGTACTGCGGTCGATACACTCCGAAACAACACACCCGAGCCGCTCTACACTCACACGGTGCGCTCTCTCGTGTGTTGTGAAGCGTTCGAATGCCCGTGCTGGCAGCGCAAGCTGGTGTCAAGAGTAAGAAGTCGCTTGGAACATTCACCGTGCCTATCGCCGAATGGGATCGTCGCAGAGTATGCCCCCTGCTTCACGCGAGCATGTCTCTCGCCAGACGAAAGCCAGATTCACCCTTCGACGTCACTGCCTTTTTGCGCCACCTAGCGCAGCAGTTCTCTTAATTTGTGCCATTGCAAACGAAGCAGTAGGCAGCGTGCAATCACTGGTGATCCATGTTGAAGGTACACTCCGTAGGCGACGAGGCGTCACAGGCTAGTCGTACGCGAAAGACAAACTATGTGCGGAAACTGCGTCGTCACTTCACCAGACGGCTTACACCGCCTACACCAGGCTACACCGCGTTGGAGCCTCCGGGGCGCTGAGGCTACCGAAGCGCTCACTGTCAGCGCTCGTTAGTGTCGTAATGCAATACGTCGCTTCACCGCTTCCAGATGGCGGCGCCATCCCTGTCAAGATAGAGCATATTTTGGGCGTTGGCGTCGATGTCACATCCGTTACAGGAAGTTGACGGGGGAACCCGGAATAAAACATTTTCGTGTTAAAAGAAGTGTGCAACAAGGATAATTTCTTTATTGAAATATTTGGTTTTGTCGAGTGATTGCGTTTTGAAGTCATGTTCTGATCTACGCGAACTGCAGCATCATCTGCAGATGCGCTGAAGAAACAGCTCCAAATCGTATAGCCGGCCTTTGCAGCTACACACGGAAACTTACGTACATTCATGCATGAATGCAAGGCAGAAGGGCAATTGACGGAGCCGGCACTTAACACACTTCGATTTCATAGCTACAAAACATTCAAAGCCGAGGACATTGGAACACGTTTTTAATGCGTAAGTCTTCTTTGGCGCGTACCACAGCCCCGTCACGCGTAAAGTGTAATGCCTTGTATGGGTGCAAAAATGCGTAATTTGCGAAGTTTTAAGATTTAATTGTTATAATAGTGTAAGTGTCAATGATTGGTAGCTTTGTAAGCGATAACGAACAATATAAACCGAAAGACAAAAATTAAACAAAGCGCATAGGAATGCATAAAGCTCCTATGAAAATGCATGGGGAAGCTTGTGCTAGGGATGGGCAAACTAAAATTTGGTGGTGGGCCAATTATAATTAGGGAGTGCGCCAATTGAAGTTTGGGGGCGGGCCAACTTAAATTTGGAGGCGGCTAACTTAAGTTTGAGCGTGGGCAAACTGTAATTTGTAACTGCATAATTAGACAACCAACTGCAGTGAATTTTCTACATTCTTTTTTTAATAATATTATTGGAAATTCACAAGAACAAGTGAATGGGAAGGGGGGGTACAATAGACAAAAAGGGCTATCTACACCTACCGCGATAGCACTCCACAAAAGCAGTACCTCGACCGATAAAGCTGCGGCTATGTCGACTGACGATCGTCAGGCATACGTATGTCCCCTGGGAGCAGGATACACAGCAACATTAAAAAAGAGATTGTATTTTATTTTCGAACTGCATAAGAAAGAGCCGGCGTAAAAGCATCGGGTACAAGATAGGTCCCTTAAACGCGCTGCTAGAGCGCCATAAACACCCCCTATTCTACAGGGTTAAAAATAGCTTTTTTCTTTATTTGTTGGGTATATCCACCGACGTCGTTCGTGTGTCGCCTTATACCATTTCTCGCGAAAGGGGAGCGCGAGAAAAGTCATAAACCAAGACGTGGCTCAGGAAATGCCGGAAGAGTAATGATGCGAGCTCGAATTTCCCCCTGTCTTTTCCTTGTCTTTCTCGGTGTTTTGTCGCTTTTTCAGCCTCGAGCGTAAAGAGTTGTTCCGAAGTAATGGCCGCCATCATTTCCTTTCCGGCATTGTTTCTCTAACGCTCACAAACCGCGGTTTCAGGTCAACGAGATAGGCCTGCCACGGCTATTGCTTTGGTATGCTTTGCCTGAGGCAATAAGCTCGTATGTACCAGGTGTCTTTTTATTTTTTTCTAGGCGCACCAATTTTTTTTAAAATTGCCTATGGTACAAAGCACAATGCTAACCCGTGAGCTAAATTACTCGATAACGTGGCCAAATTAGAAATTTTAATTCCTGATTGTATAAACATTAATTACATTAGCTCTTAAATAACTTACAGCACATATTTCAATTTAGGAACGTAGACTGTGAGTTCTAAAGACACTTGGAACGCATTCTCAGGTCTGCACCAGTTTCAAGATAGTAACTTTCAATGTTTACGATGAAATACACTGGCGTTCCACATACTAATGTGTTCAATTTATAAAACAGCATTTGTAAAACAGTGTTGTGATGCTCAAGCTCTATTTTGAAGTGCTTTTTTTTTTCTAAGAGTAGGCTTAATGTACTCTTCTCGGGTGTTGGACAAAAGCGTCGCTTTAGTGTTTCGGTTTATCAGTGGTGACTGACTTCCCGTAACTTAAAAACATAAAGGAAAGTGGTCTTTTGAATGCTGCGTAGCAATAACCCTGATATTTATTGGAGAGTATTAGTAAGTATTGTGGTCACGAAGTATATTTTGGAGAAAACGGTCTCAGTAGTTCGCAGACAATCTGCAAATCACATTACACTTAAAGTCCCGCTCTGTCTCGTGAACACTGCACACAGGTAGCATCTGGGAGTACCGCGTGCATTGCGTCACGTGAAGAAGCAATAAGAAACTGAATTGCGCGACTATAGGACAGACAACTACAAGAGATGACGACAGACGAGACCATGTGTTGTCTTCGTACGTGTAGCTCAAGGTCTTTTTTTTTGTAGCGTTCAGTTTCTGCATCATGGCAGGCTAAGAAGCATGGTGCCACTGATTGTTTTAATTAACCTGATGAAATCGTCGTTGAGAGGCAGGTATATTTCTTCAGCATCTTGGCACAACCATCACGATAGTGCTCATGCCATGTGTTCTTTCGCAACTGCGCTTGGGTAGTGCAGACTGTTTATGCTCGCCTCACTGGTGCCCATAGGCGTATCTACCGGGTCAGAGGGGGGGGGGGGGGGCAGTGATTTCCCGAAGTTGAGGGGCAAAGTAGGCCATTAGCCCTCCCCTTTTGAAAGCGGCATCGTTGCCTGCACATTGGCAAATCTAACAAAACAACAGCTGACGCCAAATCTAACTTAACCACCTCAGAAAACACAAATCAGCACTGCTTTTGATACTTTGCTGATCTTTAACAATCAGTATTGTCATTTTAGTAATATTGTCGCTAGATTTAGCGGCTTTCCTTTCTGCTTAGTGGCAGCATTTTCTATTTAGCAATCGGTAACTTTTTAGCAGCTTGAATCAACAATGGCGATATTTTAGTGGCTTCGAAGGTAGGGAACTTGCTTCAAGAATGCCCTTCTGGAACGCACTTTATTGTTCAAGAACTACATACAAGCAGCCGTGACTTGCTGCACGACGCATAGGCTCCATGCATAACGAAGCAACGGTTGCATTCAAAGGGCTAATTTTGACGTGATTGTGCTTCAAAACACAGTGGCCATCGTAGACTTCACATTGCGCTCACGAAATTGATGTTGTTTTCATTCTCTACAAAACTGATTTGAATGGGTTTACACGCTATGGGTTCTGTGGCATTAATAAATGCAGTCGACCGGTGGACGTTGCCAAGCGTAGGAATAACTGCCCAAAATCAATTGGAACAAATTTCATGTTCATACTTAGAACACAGCTTGTGAATAACAACGATGGACGGCATAGAAAGGTGTAGATATGGGAGTAGCTGATTTTTTTTACGTATATTTGAACAAATCGCTCCCATTCCTCACGGCATTCGGAACAAACAATACTTCATGGCGGCTTTCAGGCAGGTCAAGAGTGTAAGCGTTCTATTGAACTTCCATAAAGCTTGCGCAATCGTCATCGCCGTGTTAACAAGCGGCCAAGCGCTCTCCGCAGAATTTATTTCTGCCACGTACGCTCATGAACCAGAAAAATTCAGGGATAGTGTAGACTAAGTGTTTTCACGTGCTGGAAAAGACAGGTTATTTCTGTTGTCCTGAATCTTGTTGCATTTATAACCTTACAGTCTCAAGGCAGAAGCATAATTGAATTTGTAATCATCAATTATCAAAATATATTAGCAATGAAAGAGACCTCTACACCGTGCTGTTAGATTCACTATCCTATCGTTACCAGCACACACAGTAGACAAGCATGAAACATAAAACGAATGTGGCATACGGTTCGGCTCACGTTAGCTTAATATCTAGCCTTCCAAAACGCTTACGTTTTTTGAAGTCCAATTGACAGTTCTAGTAAGAATTTCAGCACTATTTCTGTCTCACTTTTTTTTCATAGTTTAGTACTGTTTGTTTTTGCACGAAATTAGAACATTAGAAATATCTATCCATATCCACCAGACGAATAGGAGACCCATGGCAAAATAGTCTTACAAAAAAGTAAAAGGGCGCGAAAATACATCGCATGCACATCAAACGTTTGGACATCCAGTGAGGAAAACAGAAATTCAAGCTTCACACTACAACTGACATATTCACGATATTCACTAAATAAGCTAAATATCCCAGCTTTTACTTCGTTAGTGATACCCCAATTTTTTAGAGGTCTAAATAAATAATGCAATGCTTAAATAACCACTCGAAATGCTCATTTAACTCTAAATTGTTGGGGGTTTCATTCCATACGAGAACGCCACAAAATTCAACTGGCCTTTCATTTCAAGTATTTCAGCATATGAGCAAGTTAAACATTGTGCTTCTTTTGAGTCTCGTGAACACACTATTCAATATACGGTAATTAAACTCCTGTTCTTTGTGAATTACACGAACTACTCATTATAAATAACGCGCAAAGGCGACGGGGATTGATAGCTTGCAGTAATTCTACTTGTGTGTAAACAGACATGAGAGTTAAAATGTGGGAAAACTAAAACACAAGTCTGCTCGTGTCTGCCTATTTCAAATGTGTCATGATTCTAAGAGCTCGTTTCTTTGGTCGAACTAATAGCTCCAAATTATGACATAAGTTTTTCCAGGAATCCATACAGTGATTAGCATCCCGCATCAAAAAAAAAAAAGAAACATGACAATACTGCCTGTAAACTTTCCTTATATATGATTAATAATCAGATCTCTCAATAACAAGGATAAATCTCACTGACACATTTACAGCCTATTTTAAACAACAGTAATCCGAAGGTCTCCTATATATCTTATATATATATATATATATATATATATATATATATATATATATATATATATATATATATATATGTGAGTGAGTGTGCGTGCGTGCGTGCGTGCGTGCGTGTGTGTGTGTTTGTGTGTGTGTGTTTAGAGAGAGAGAGAAAGGGGGCTTTCCCACACTTTATAGATACTTCGTACGCCAATGCTGGTGCCCGTGCGGTGCGACCAATCGACGAACACACAGTGGTTGAGCTTATTCTGCTGCTGAGCTCGCAACTGGAACATATCAGAACATATTCTAGAGCATATTCTAGAACATATCAATTATTCACAACTAGTTTATTTCCTAGAAACAATTTCATTTTTTATCATTTTTTATTATTTTTTTAACTTTTCATGTGAATCTCAGCTATTATAATTTACCAATGACCTGTTCTTTAATGCTGACCTAGGTTTGGATAGTGACTGCATTTTTCTGGATTTCGCAAAAACATTTGATGCGGTTCAACATAATCTGCTGATCCTTAAGCTCACCAAACTTAATAAGGGTTCTAACGTCTTATCTTGGATTAGACTTTCTGGCTAACAGAAAATAGTACGCAACAGCTAATGATTACTCTTCTCTTTCCTCTGCTGTAACATCGGGAGTGCCGCAAGGATCGGCGCTGGGTCCATTGCTTATCTTTGTCTATATTACCGACCTCCCTGACTGCATTAGTTTTTCCTCTATTAAGCTCCTCGCTGACGACGATGTAGTTTACTATAAAATTACTAGTCCATCTGATGCGTGGTGGCGGTGGTAAACTTTATTGAAAGGAGGAAGGGGAAAGGGGGAGGTGGCTGAAGGATCGGGCTCAAGTAACGCCTTGGGCCTGCTTGGCCTTCTGCGCCCAGTCCACCAGTACAAGCTGTCGGTCGACGTCCCCAGCCCCGAGCCAGGCGGTCCAGTCAGTCTCGCTGCTGACCGAGGGTTGAGAAAACGGGAGCGAGGTGCATTCCCACATTATGTGTGTGAGTGTCCCTGTTTGTGAACAGAGCCTACATAGGTCGCCTTTTGGCCACTGTGATTTTCTTAATGTACTTTGGGTGTGGGTATGCATGGAAACTGCAAAACTATCTGAGTAATGTGTCACTCTAGTGCAGTAAATGGCTAATGCAACTTAACATAACTAAATGTAAAGCTATGCAAATTTGCTGCCGTTCAGAATGCAGTAACACGCGCCTATACTTTTTTTAACAGTAATCAGCTAACGCCTGTTGACTCATACAAGTATCTCGGCCTTCATATCACAAATAACCTCTCATGGTACCCACCGCGGTTGCTCAGTGGCTATGGTGTTAAGATGCTGAGCAGGAGGTCACCGGATCGAATCCCGGCCACGGCGGCCGCATTTCGATGGGGGCGAAATGCGAAAACACCCGTGTACATAGATTTAGGTGCACGTGAAAGAACCCTAGGCGGTCGAAATTTCCGGAGTCCTCCATTACGGCGTGCCTCATAATCAGAAAGTGGTTTTGGCACGTAAAACTCCATAATTAACCTCTCATGGCACACCCATAATGAGTACGTTTGTAATAATGCTAACCGCATGCTTGGATACCTGCGTCGTAATTTTTCATCTGCGCCTTCATCTCTTAAAGTAATTCTTTACCGAACATTGATACGACCATAGCTTCAATACGCATGCGCCATATGGGATCCCGCTCAAACAACTCTAGCTCTTGCCCTTGAATCAATCCAAAATCGTGCAGCTAAATTAATTTTATCAATTTACTAGCGTCATTCGAGCTTTACAGCATTGAAAAATATCCTACCTGATCTTTCATCCCGCAGAAAATGCGTTCGCCTTTCCCTATTTCATAAAATTTCCCACTTTAACCCTGTATTAAAAGAGCAGCTTCTCACAAAGCCATTTTATGTTCCTCTCGTTCAGATCATTGCTTTAAAGTAGGCGTGCCGTCGTGTAAGGCTAATCTTTACAGTGGTTCTTTCATTCCCCGAACAAGCACGGAATGTAACCATCTTCCCACTGCCATCGCCGCCATCACGGACACTACTAACTTCAAGAAGGCCATTCAGCATGCCTTTGCTTAAATGCAATGTTATTTGCACAAATTGCTTGTTATGTTTCCCTCACTCCTTTCTGTAGTGCTTCCGGGCCCTGAAAGTAAATAAAATTAGATAAATAAATAAATGAATAAATAAATAAATAAATATATAAACAAATAAATAAATAAATAAACTGAGTGCGAGAGCAGCCACCAAATACACTGAAAATACCAAAAAAACAATCACGAACACACTGTGGCTTCTTTAACCAGCCTTGCCTGTGAAAGACACACAAAACTGCCGGGGGACGTCAGCCGTATCCTTTCCATAATTACTTCTTGATATGTTGAAATCAAACGAGAGAGAGCTTACATGACGTGACCTCGCGGGAATATCTTTTGTGTTTTCCTCTGCTTGATTGAAAGCGACAGATTCCCAAAGATATTAGTTCGCAACCTTTTTCCTATGCAGACGCTAACCATATATTAGGAATGGGGGCATTAGCGTAATAAAGTGAAGTAGGAGGTGCTTGCCATGGATTGACTGGCTTCGCTAATGGTATGAACAGCACAATTAAGTGGTATTTGCTCTTGTTTACAATTATATAGCGTGAGAACTTCGTTGCTAAGTTTACTAGTGTTGTTTCCCTTATCTTTCCTGCTAAACGTCGCCTTTTGTAAATATAGAACAGTCAGTTCACAGTCCTCGCGTTGCGAGCCTTTTCAGTCGTCTTCGTTTCTCGCACTGGTAATCGTATGGAATGTACGCAACTAACCCAAGTCGATACATTGGTGTATACCTCCCGGGCGGCCTACTCACATGGAAAGCCCGAGCCTAGACATTAGGGTCGGGTAGCTGGCACCTACTGTTCTGACGGGTGACTTTCAAGTTGCGATTTTTTGTCAGGAGTATTAGAAATCGTCCTTAGAACGTCTGATTAGGAGATAAAGTTTTTTACCCAAACAGCGGTTGTGTATAATACACCTAGCTCGTGTGAGCGAGTAAGGACTCACAGCTTAAAGAGCCAATTTTACGTACTCCGTTGTTCCCCATGCGACACCATATTTTTCGAGAGCAGTGTAACGCAGATGAAAAAAAAAGGAGAGACTCGCCATCCTAGCCCTGTGAAAGTGGATGCATGTCCAGCGAAGGTGTTGAAAGCCACACTACAAATGCTGAGGGGGGTATGCAGTGCTTTATTGCTTTAGAGTAGTGGAAGCAATGGTAATTTACAGTGATGGGAGTAATGATAACTTTGACAGCGCTGCCGCCGCCCATAGCGGTGCTGCAATTACATTGAAATCAGTTGCGTGGATGGTTATATTATATACGAAAGGCTAGGGACGTCAGTCCCCAAGTGGCAAGCTGCTGCCGGCGCGGGAGCATGTGCAACAGTAGTCTTTGTCGGGAAACGTATGCGTAAGCTAATAACAGACGCTCAATACGGTTTTCAACAAGGTAAATCAACAAACTAGCACTTGTAGCACAGAAAGAATATATACTGCGCAGCCTCGAAAATAAGTTACTTGTAGCTTGTCTATTCATAGACTTCACAAAACCGTTCGACTGCATAAATAATGGCCTCCTAATACTTAAGCTTGAGAGATATGGCATCCGGGGCTCCCTCTTCAGTTACTGGCATCCTACCTTGAAAGTCGGCAGCAATACGTGTCTATAAACACTAGCATATCATCTGCACGACAAATACAAACAGGTCTCCCTCAGGGAAGGATCCTCAGTCCATTTTTCTTTAACATCTGCATAAAGACATAGTTCTTATCCACCGAGAAGCAAAATTCATATCTACGCAGATGCTACGAGTGTTATTTTATCAAACAACTCTTATGCAGGCCTCATTGGCGCAGCGAACAACCTGTTAACCCATCTCTCAAAATAGAGCCATGACAACTTTTTAAAAGTAAACTCGAATAAAACACAAGCAGTCATCTTTAAAACAAGAGGTACGTGTACTCCATTGACCCACGACATATTTTACAACTCTGAGAAAATAGAGGTTGTTGACACGGTAAAAGTACTTGGCGTATATTTTACCGACACGTTGCAATGGGACGCTCACGTGGATTTTATACTCCAGAAACTAAGCCGCATAACAGGTATACTACATCGAAATCGCTGCCTTTTATCAACGTCAGGTAAATTGATCATTTATAAGGCACTGTTTGCCTCGTACATAAATTATTGCCATCTTGTATGGGGCACAACGTCAGCTTCCAATCACTCTAAAATATTACTCATGCAAAAAATAATAATACGCGCTATCGCAAATGTGCCGTACAGCTCACACACTGACGGTCTTTTCACCAAGTACAATAAAACAAAAAGTCATCATCTCTACAAACTCTTCTACGCACGTACTACTTTCAGGTAAAAGATAGAAGCAACTTAATAACAAATATAGCAAACTTCAAAGAGAATCCACATACATATCAGACGCGCAGCCATGAAAAATGGATCATACCTTTTTCGAGGACAAATTACGGCCATCAAATGGTTGCAAATACCTTGCCACGACTACTAAGTTCTTATCTAGAAGCCAGCATTGACATCCATGCCTTGACACCATCGGAGCTCATCTGTCTGGCAAAAACTACGATTTAAATCCCCATGGTTCAATAAACCCACGTGTATTGAGAGCGAAAGAAATGTAGTCACTCTAATTGATGTAACCCACTGCTATTTGTTTTTCATTTCTGAAAGTGTTCTTTTCCACCGATCTGCCAATATGTAAAGGGGGCCATGGACCACTCAAGCTGCCAATAAGCAGCTTTTACCTTGGCCCCCTCCATTTACTTGTAAATGGGCCTAAATAAAATGAAATGACATGAAAGGAGTGAGCGCTACGTGCTTGGAATTGCTATCAGGAGCGCCTTATTGTAGATTATTTGGTTGGGATGATTGCTTTGTGCTTGTTCATTATTGAAACGCTGTTCTGTATTTTGTATGCGTGATTCCAGAGAATTTATGCACTGTTCGCTTCACTTTCCTGACTGCTTGAAGCCTTTGCCTTGCGGGGCCCTGCACTTCCTTCTGGATTGGCCCGCATTTTTCTGACGGACGCGGACACGAAAAATGCCGACCAACTAGACGCTAACCGTTTCGCTGTAAAATGCGTCACATGCCACTATTCTAACCGAATGGTAGTTCGTGTGAAAGCGTTAGGACAAATCAAGCTCTCTAAAGAGCTGCGCGATAGAGGAGCGAGAACAATCGACAACGCACTCCTTGATATTTCTGTAGCGCTAGCATTCAGTCTTCCGCAATTGCTAGCTTTTGCAAGGGTGCTATTTTGTTCACGTAGAATTATGTGTCTGTGATATTCATATTTCGTATGACCTAATTCACCCCGCACTGCCAGCTTTCTTTACATATATATATATATATATATATATATATATATATATATATATATATATATATATATAGATATATATATTTCATGGTCGTTAACGCATCTTAGGCCACAGTACCTACTGCTGTCGCTTCTTGATAAGGCATGACTGCTTTTGCCGTTCACAGGTCTTCGACATCCGGGGACCTGCAGTTTCCAGTGGAAACGACCCCAACTTCGAAAACGTAGGATATATGTTTTTTCTCTTCAAACTCTTATATTCTCCGCTTGTCATCAGGTTGAACGTGGTTACAATGTCGTTATTGCCGCGGGGATATTCTTTACAACAGCCATCTCTGTGAAAGGAAGTCGTGACCATTACATGCCTGGACAAGGCTCGCTGTATAAAAGGCGTGAAAAATATACTCGTCGCCTCGGAGATTCTTCCATGACGGAGCAGGACCTTGACGCAATAACTTCGTGAGAAGCGTGCACGGAGACTCTGCCGAGATAAAAGCTTTGAAAAGGTGGAGCACTCACTACACTTGTTCGAAATCAGCACCACGAGCCTCCGAACAATAGTCAATGAGGGCGTCGGCTGAGATGCATGGCTACACTATAGGCGCAGGCAGCCACTCCGGTAATTCTTCAGCACCGTTGGAAACGAACGCGATGAGCCTCGACAGAGCTCTTCATACATATGTCGCCTGTGTCCCCATCGGGCTCAACTTTGGTATTGGCTGTAGGGAGTGGAAACTTTGTTGAACTTTGGGAACCTGAAGTTGTTTTCTTCGTATTTTGTGTTTTGCGCCTTTCTGGTTATTGTTCCTCTTGATTTTTCTGACGGCTCGCCTTGCAGTGGTAGAAACAGCCCTGTGCAGACTACGTGGTTCACACAATGAACAATGCGCCTTGAACCGTAGAATAACTAAGTAAAGCGAGACGGACCTACAAGAAATTGAATAATGGGAAGGCAAATCGCTAAGTAGTTTTCTTGGCAGTTTTAATTTTTCAGCGTTGTTTTATTTATGGACCGACTTTCTTTCGCTATGCCGTGAGTGTCAGCGCCTCTAATGTACATAACTTGTCCTGATACCACATTCCCATAAGTTGTACTGCTGTGCTTCTCTTTAGCAATGGGAGTCCCCCCCCCCCCCCATGTGATGGACTTACATACTCTGACTATCACTGTTTCATCCACCTTCAGTGGAAGCGCCGCTCAGAACGAGAGTAATGGGTATCGTCTGGCACTATAAGCAGTATCAGGAGAGAATGAATATGCCCCAAGAAATCAATGTGGCAGAATTAGTCCTTTCGGTAAGCCTGACATGCACTCGCACAGGCGCACTGTCTTGTCGTCGGAAAGGCAAAGGTGAAGGAGGAGAGCGCAGTTTTTTTTTCTTTTTGTCGGGCTCTCGCCCAGTGCAAGACATTCTTCCCAGCCGTTTCCTGGCCTGTCTGTTCTTCATATTCATTCTTTTCGTTTACTATAGGAATTTATATTTCGTTGCGCGTGCTGAAGGCAGGAAGGTCGTTCTTCCGCATAGCTGGACCTGGAGAGACGTTGGAATTTAGACTGTAAAAGAAATGAAAAAAACACGAAAGAAAACGAAATTGCGAGAAAGAGTGCACCATGCTCAAGAGGACCAAGAAAGGGGTTTGCCTGCGCAGTGACATCCATCGCCCACACTGGAATTCCCATATGCGTTTGTAAGTGAGTCGTGTGCACGTACGGATGAAAGGGTCGGAATGCGGGACGGTAAAGGCGTCTTTGGAGAATCGGCTGCAGGACAGGTTAAGGAGGCCACCACCGAATGTCCGCCTCTAATACCAGGGTACGCGTGCGGGGACAGAGGGAAAGCAAAATGAAAAATAAAAGAAAGGAACTGTAGACAGGAAAACGAACAATGGCGCTCCATGCAGCGGTACAATGAGGTTATGAAAAGACTGAGGAAGAAAAAGGGGCCTTCAACCTGGTGCAGTCCTATATATTGCGCCCTCTTTCCTGCCATTGCTTGGTTGTTCCCGAACGGGAAGAGAGGAAGAAAACGCACAAACCTTGAAATTCATTCTAGGGATTCTCGGAATCGTACTGCACTGCGGTTATGGCTAGATGACAGGTAGCTGGTTAGGAGACATGGTCACGCGTGTGTCCTGGAGCCAGAATTTTAAAAGCGGCTCACACTTCCACAGGAAAAGTTTATTGTTTTTCACATTAAAAGTGGCTCAGACTTCCATGCCCAAGTTTTGCAGCCTTTCCGTGGTTGTGACAATCGTATTCCTATTTTCGTGAGTAATTTGTTATTTTTGAGTTATTTATACCAGATATTATTAATCCGCCTCATTATATTGGCAGGACCGAACGACTTGTGTTTACGACGTTTTGCATGTGTCTCCATTGCTCGTTTTCATTCTTTGCAAATCGCAACGGGTTAACTTCGTGAATAAGAGATCAAATTTACCCCAGTGACATATACGATAAACAGCGTTTGAGACGCAATGCTAAGCTTCTAGAAAGATTTATATGTGTTTCAAATTTGTATGTAGCATCTCTCACAGCTTTACGAAAGCAGTGCTGACACACTCTTGCTTACGTTTCTCGCTCTTGCTTACCCACGCCCACTGAGGTGTCCACCAGTCATAAAACGCAAAGCAAAACTCTACAAAGCACAAAATTATATTTTAACAAAACATAGAAGTTTATAAATCTGTTGTGGCTTCATGAAGCATGGTGACTGCGCTAACGAAGACGAAGCCATAAACGCAATATGCACAGGAGGGGCGCTATACTGGGTGGTTCAGATTCGTTCTGTGCAGCTGGTGTATATGTGTCTTCCCTAGCACTGTAACCACGCTTCATACGGTCAGTAGCTTACTAGTTAAACTTTGAACATTAGTAGCTGTTCTGGCCTTTCAAAGTTTATTCTAATATTTTGAGAATGATAGATAAACACAAAATATAAATCACAACGTGATGCAACTAAGGAAACGTGTTTCAGCTAACTCGACATAATGCGTAATTAACAAATAGAGGTCAGTCGGGCTAGTTAACTTATATCTTGAAAACTTTTTAAGCGTAAGGACGACAGTGCACGGACGGACAAGACGCATGCACAAACAACAAACAAACATTGGCAAGATATACTATCGCGACAACCTCACTATTGTTCGCGGCTCTCTTGAGAAACTCAATGCGTAATTTCCAATCATATTAGGTTAATGAATACCAAATAATAATTCCTACCTCCCAAAAGTACTGATTTAAAAACAAAGTAAACTTTTTAGTGAGGAAATTGTAGAGAGCATTGACAAATGTCCAACCTACTTGTTTCTACGAAGATAATTATTATGGCTTTAATTTCTCTACGTTTCCAAGAAATATGGTGTGATCAGGACAAGTGCCAGTCGCCGCATTTTTTCACCACATCCAGCGTGTTGACTCACTTGCGGCATCAATCCGTAGCTTTTATCTCGGCGTCGGCGACCTCATTCCAGTGGGAGGCGCGTTCCGCAAACAGTTGCGTACCAAGCTTTCGGTGCAAGTTACTGAACTCCAGGTGGTTGGAAAAGTTGCCACGCAGTTCTCAACACTAACGTTCGCTGCCCCGCCCTCTGAACCGTCAAAAGCCTTGGCAAAACCTAGCTCCTGTCTTCGTAAGCGGCGCTCTTAATAAAAATGTGTTTAACAAGACGCGAAGCTTCCTTGTCAGCTGTAATTGACCATTCTGGAGGCACAAGAAGCTGCAGATACGCACACATAAGATTTTTTTTTGTTTTGTTAAGTGAAGCTTTCTGCGCCTCATTCCCGGTGGTAGGCGTTGGTCGCCGTTTTCTCGCTGGATGAATTTGTGGGTATAGGTCGACAATTTGTCCACCGGACATGTGCTCATGTTGGCATCTGTCTACTGTCTGGCCTAGCAGACAACTTAGATCACTGGGTTTGTGCCACTACCTGCGTGTACATGAATACGGTGGAAGCGTACGGATCGTAGCATATAATTATACGCCACTGTTTACATAAATACGCATCATCTTGTGTAGCAATTTTCCGGATATTTTAAAGTGAACGCTCTCACTTCCGATAAAACTGCTTTCACTGTCGCGTTGTGAAACGCACCGGAAATAACCGCAGGGTGATGATGGCTACATTTCCCAGGTTCTCCTTTATTTGTCCGCGTGGTCAAATTTACGCGACATTTATTTTGCGGTAACGTTACCGTATTGCATCAGAATAATAAATTTTTCCAGCATGTCAGCAGCGGTTACCATGTCCAGTGGCAGTCGAGGGCAGTCGTCTCGGCTTCTATTACCTCAAACCAGACTTGGATACGTTAATTGTGCGAATCAAGTATACTCACTGATGTTCATGTAATTTTAATTACAAAGATGACACTGTTTAACCGCGCGTAATGTATTCACGCGAGCAAAAAAATCGCGTGCGGCCTGCTTCGCAAGCCGCCATTATTGTTTTGTTGTCCCGCAGTGCGGCAGCGTGCGGCGCCGGTTGGTTAGCCTGTTGTCGTCCCGCAGTGAACGCTTTCCCATAATTCCTAATACGATACGTTTCTGTTTACATGCGCCGCTCAAATGCGCATTCGCTACCTAAAATTACCCCTGTTTGGTGCATTGCATGCGATACGTCTTGCTAGCGAATTACCTCGTTTCCATGAGATACGCTTCCGTCGCATTTATTAAGCGGCGCTACTGGGCATGTGCCCGAACAGATCACTTCAGCACTGGCTATGTGCAACTGGGAATGTGTCCGTTCTTGGCCAATCTCCCAGATTGATTGTGCCACTTTGACACAAGGGGCATGAAGCAATTAATGTATTTAGACATGTGTCGTACTTCTCTGCGCCACCGACCTCTTGGAGTACTGGCCGACTTGTACTACTGGGTTTGTGCCCCTCGATCTGTAACGATCTGCAATGAACATCTTTGGTGCCAACTTGCGCCACTGGGCATGTGCCAGTAGGTGTGTGCCGCTCTTCCCTAAACAGCTTCGGCGAGAACTTGCTGACTAGTTATGTACCACTGGGTATGTACCGGTGTACAGTGACAATAAAGATTCAATAAATATCCCCCGTGGAATGTTGAACGAAATCAAACCAAGATCACGGGGGTTCCTCAAGGACAGCCACTCGGCGCATGAGCAGGCTGCGCCGCAAATGCACGTGGTATGTGCCGGTTTTCAATGAACGCCTTTCACGACAACGCTTTAGCTAGTTGTGCCACGAATGTACTGGATACGTGCCGCTCGTCAATGAACCACTCGCCAACATGGGTTAGGGAGCATGTGCAACAAAGTGGGCGGCAAGCGTGAGAACAATTCTCGGGGCTCGAAAAAACCGACTGGTCACGCTTATCGTCCTGAAGGCCACGCACGAACTTCTAGGCGGCGCCACTAGATGGCGCAGCGTGTCCAGAAACTAGTGCGTGAGACGAGCACGGTTCCCGCATGACGTGTTTCTCAGCATTCGCGCGCACCGGCTCCCCATGCATGTCCGAGACCACGAGCAGGCTTAGCCACACCGGCGCACGATAGCACCGAGCGTCCTTAAGGAAGCGCGAAAGAGGAGTCCCGCTGCCGTAGACGCCTCATACATAGCTATTTCTGACTGTTGCAATACGTTGTATCGCGGTATTGGTTGAATGCTAACGCATTACCGTCGCCAGTCGTAGCAAGATAGGTTCTGCCGGAAATTTTTTTTGTCGTTTTCGTTTGGGTTTTCAGGAAGAGTGTGCCTTCCAACACGGCATGTTGAGGATGAGCGCAGAAATCGCCCAGTGTCCCCTTTCTAATGCACGAAGAGCGTGAAATCGGTACGTCTGCTCTTGAATGAGGAAGATAGCGTATGTGCAGAGCATCTCTTTATATCTTGCAGTAGTGAAAGTACCTCTTGACGAAGCCACCTAGTTACACAGGGGGCATTTTGCGGGCCATAAAGCGACTGTCATTGAATACGAACGACAGATTTTGTAATTTGCTTTCTATTTCGAACCGTGACTTTAAGGCGTGTAAGAGCGCTGCGTATGAAATATCATCATCGTCTTTATTGCTAGCTGCACGAATGTGGCAATGAGCCTATGTGCTAAAATCTAAGCTCAAGACTTTCTTCTTGAGGTGTATTACGAACACTAGTAGTTTGCTCAAGAACTTACTGAATGGTACCACGCGATATAGTGGTTTTTATTTAGGCCCCGGTGGTCAGTCCGTAAGGAGTACTACATCTTCTTCAGGCGAAGTCCTTAGTTTCCACACATCAGCAGTTATCACTTCTCCCCTGGAAACTGTCAACGAGACCAGATAGTCGAGACAGCCAAATGAAGTAACTTTCAGAGAGCTACATAGAATACAAATGCGCACGGGTCTTCGTCCGCTTTGAAAAACCAATATGTGCATACTTGTAGGTGATTTGGGTAAGTCGTATTTAAATAGTCAAATGTTATAAAACGAGTGACTTGCTACTGCAAATAGAAAATAAGAAACGAAATATGTGAAAAAATAAAAAGTATACGTGTAAGTGGAACGCAAGGAAAATAACTCATTGATCTATGCTAATTAGTAGATTACACTCATCGATAAAGTGTGATCTGTTAACACCGAAAGTGACCAAACGTGCGCTGACCCGTTCACAAAGTACGGAACTTAAGACTTCGCAAAAGATAGTGCACCCGCTGTGGTAGCGTAGCAGCTAAGAGTTGCGCTGCTGAACCCGAAGGCACGGGTTCGAATCCCGGTTGGGGGCGAAATGAAAAACAAGGGTGTGCCGTGCATTGTAGCTTGTTAAAGAACACCACACGGTCAAAATTACTCCGAAATCGCCCACTACGGCATGCCTCATAAGCATATCTTGGTTTTGGCACGTAAAACGCCAGAAGCTAATCTAATCTAAAAGCTAGAGCAAACGCCCTTGACATACACCATGCGTTGGTACAGACAAACCAGTACCGACAACAGTTCTATTTAGTAGCATGTACAACAAATCGAGCTCCTCATGGCCTAAAATTCTTGTATATTCAGTAGTCAGCGTTACGGGTACGATTTTCTTGGTCGGCGAGTCTGCGGTAACTGCTTGCCAAGAGACGAGACTTTGGATGGATAACTCGTCCAGAAAAGCGAGGCAACCAAAAGCCTTTGTCCCGTCTATTTCTCCTTGGCGCGCGTTTTTTCCCCTGCTTTCCTGTTCATTTAGAAGTATGTACAGAAGCTCAGTTGAGCTAAAAGAAATCGTCGAAGTGCTTATAGTGCTTTGCTGTTTTGAAAGTACTACATGTTAATATAGTTACCCACACTTAAAGAACCTTTTAACACTGGTGCACTTTGGTCACGCCATTCAAGCCGCACCACCACCGAGAAATGGCTACGCTTGACTTCCACCGGTCCACTCGGTTCCCAAGAGGAGCCCTAGAAGAGACAAAAAGAGAAAAGTTTCCCAACTCCTTTTATAAGTGCTTCTTTGAGCACGTTTTCAGCATCTCCCATTCGAGCCCCGCCCTTGATTACGGTGTTCATTTTTATGAACACAGTGTGCAGAGCCGGTTCTTACCAACCTAACGTTGCACCACTTCTGTTTGACTTCTAAAGTTCCCCCTCGCAGACACGCGACCACTCTCTAAGCACGTGACTGCCAAGCACTTTTTTTGTGTGTACAGGCACTGAGTTCCTGAGCTCGCGGGGTGCGGGCTCACTGTGCTTACCCGTTTCATTGACTTCCCAGCTTTCCTCCCCGCTTCACAACCATCTGTTTCGGTATCGACGCAGTGCTCTTTTGGGGGTGCGTCAGCGATGTCGGGGTGACGGCGTTAATTCTAAAGGAGCGTGGCTCGGTTCGTGTTGGCGTCTCCACCCACCGGGAAGGAACGAAGACGTGGTCTGGAGAGATAACACGTCCTGTAGATCAGGGACACCTTCTGTCGCTCGTGAGGGAGGTCTGAATGAGAAGATATGGCCCTGCCAGAATGGTGAGCAAGCGACGAGGGCCCCACACGCATGAAAGCCGAGCGATTACTGTTTCCAATGGGGGGAACCACGCTCCAGCGCTCACCCTCTTATCTCTCTTAGACCCGAGGACGGGCTAACAGTCAAGCTAAGTGAAGTTTAGTCTGAACACGATTTAGCAAAAATGTAAACAGAGAAAGACAAAATGGATGCCACCTGAAACGGGAACATGTCAAGGGTTTTTGCCTTCTTTCAAGGACCCTAAAGAGAAGCACTCCATCGTTTATATCAATAGAAACTTCTTCAAAAAATTTTACCGTTCCTTTACTTGTATTGTGTTCATTATCAGAAGAAAAATTATTGTCAAACTTCAATTATTCGAATATTGTAATGACGCCCCAGCTCCGGTAGATCGTTATGATGTCAGAATCATGAAATATTTTATTACTGTCGGCACCGCGGAGCTTCACGAACATATCCTAAAACTTGCTAATTTCAATTTGTGGTTCCTTCAGAATACAATGCAGTCCATCGTTGCAAATAAAGCAGAACCGAGCAGAAGGCCTCACCTTTCATGACGTCACGCCAAGCTGGTGTGGGAACACGAAGGTTACGTCGACACCGGTCCTTTGTTTCGGCGTCTTTTCTGGTTTACCAAGCTTCCTTTCATCGGTAAGAGTGACATTTGTGGTAATGCAGAAACGTACCGTGCTGATACAGCTAAAGTTATGTTTTTCTTTAGTAATCCTTTAAATGATAGCGTTTTGCGCATATAACACAATTGTGATTTTTTTTGTCAACATTAGTTTTACGATGACAGCTACAGGAAATGTAAGCCTGCATCACGTAAAGAAACAAGTTGGCTGGAAACGTAAATATCGGCCTTCTAATTTCACTTTTCCCGGGGCTTAATTTTGTAGACGCTGGTCATCCATCCAGTGCACTTCTAAGCTGCTCTAAACCTAAAGTTATGGTAATGATGCACAAATCGAAAGGCTTGTTGAATTTCGCTTTCAATTGTGTACAGAACTTCCCCCCTTTCAGAGATACCATGCTCATTCTAAAGCAGTAATTTAAAAAAAAATAATTGTAGCACTGTGGGTCTTGATAGTTTTGAACAAAGTCTAGGAGAACGTTAATGTTTTTGCCACATTTGTATCGCTTTATGAGTAGTCGGACTGCGGCAGAGATTTTAAGCGAAACTGTGTAAAGCATAAAAAGAAGGGGTGCTTTTCTAGTGTATTTTGAAAGAAATCAGAGCGGCCTGACTCAAATTGCTATTCTTGCAGAAATACTTTATATTTTAGATTACAGCGCAATCTCTTCGCATTATGTAGGTCGGATTAAATATCTTAAACAAGTATGTAAACATAAATTTGCTAGTGTAACCCTAACGTAAATTTAGGCCACGTGACCAGATCATAAAGCTGATATGTGTGAGGCGTCTCAGAAACGCGCGCATGTGTGTTATCTGTGTCACCTAGATGTCAATAAAATGTGCCACCAAGCACACAGTCTGCCCTATTTTTGAAGTAAATATCTAAATCTACAGATAATAGCTTATAAAGGGCCAAAGCGAACAGTTTCGCGCAGCAATCATTTTGCAGCATTAGAGGAATGGACTCTCACCGGTGAACTTGTACGAATGCTGGGTTCCGCGACCCGACGGTGAATACCGCCAGCAAAATTGTTCAGCGTATGGCAGCAAGGCACTTGAACTCAGGCGTTTGAAGTAACCTCAGATTGCACCCCGTGTCACTTTTTCTCACTCTGTGCATCAAAAAGCTTTCTATTATCCATTGAATGACTGCACTGAATTTTTTGTAGCGTAATTTTTGACCTATAGCAGCACACTTGTGAACAAAAATTGTTTGTTGGACGACGTCGGACAGTTTCAACTGTGAACTTTTTAGGGCAACAAACTTTTGTAAATGTTCGTAGCCGGCAGCATGCTTTACAGTGACAGTTGGGGAGCCGTAACTTTGATACAGCTGTACAGGGACAAAGAAATCTGAACCTACGTCTTTTAATCTATGTGTGCAGTACAAAAAAGTTCTCTTAAATGTCAAGAAAGGGAACTAAGGAAAGGTGTGTGATTAAAAGAGCATCTTTCATTTATTGGAGGCCTTCATAGCGCTAGACACAAGACGTACCCGCCTACGGAGGCATAAAATGAAACACGCTGCTCGAGTTTAGCCTGAAGAAAGAGGCAGAAAAATGTTTGGGTGGAATAGGCACGCTTTTCAGTTTTACTTTTGCCTCTGTCGTGGAAATCTGCATTTTTCGTCGGCCTCTCGAGACTTGCATCTGGAAACACTGTCTTCGCCAGTAAACGCTATTGCTGCTTTCTCCGGGAGTTGTGCCATCGAAAACGCCATTGAAGATACAAAGGAAACGACATCAAACCGCAACTTCCTGCTTGCAATACTCTTGCAATACTTTTTTATATACGTGTTTGCGCGAGCTTTCTCACGCGCACAAGCAGGCAGCGTGAAGCTCGTGCGCAAGGATGCGAACGCGTCTGGCTCAATTCTTTCCTTGCTTGGTCTTTCTTCGCAGCTTTCTTCCCGTCTTGACTGTGGATGTGGCTGCTCTGTCAATGCGAATGCTCGCTAGTCTACGTTGAACTCCAAACATAGGCATCACAAATGTGGTGCACATGTCGCTCCATTCTGATAATGGACTGATCGGGCATCTTGCTTGCTGTCGCCTTATTGGCTTGATACAGGACGAGATGTTGTATTGATAGTAATTCAACTTTTCGTGGAATACACCCGCTATTGTCCTCTTATATTGTTGTTTGGTTCACCCAACCCATTTCTTCGTATACTGAATGGGGCTTTGAAAGAATATTCAACGCGACTTGAGCTCCTTTGGCTTGTTGCCTCGGCTGCTTCAATGATAACATTGCCTATGTGATTGCAATTTTTTTACAATAACACGATGTAGCTTAGCGTTGTTGATCAGGGCTTGATGTGAAGCTGGGTTTATTTATCATAAATAAGGTAAATGTAAAAATACCATACGAATTAAAGTTAAATTTAGTTATAAGACACTAGGAAAAGACATTCTGTTTGCACCCATCTCATAACTGTCGTCGGTAATGCCGCTGGCAATCAAGCAATGCGACGATGCACCGCATTCCTGAAGATACCATATTTAAAATCTTTAGTGCAAATTCTGAGATTTCGATTGCTTCAGCTACAGGTGACACACGATCTCAACGGAATGGTCTTATCTTTTTACCACCCTTACTCGCCAGGGTCGGCCGTGACCATGACGGCAATACGGCTATTCAATACGGTGGAATGATGAAGAAGTAATGATGTCGATGGATGGACGAAGGCGGCATGACGACGGCATAAGGACAATGAACGACTACGAGTATATGACGACGCTCGAGTGACGAGGACTGCATAACTACAATGGCGTGAGGATGATGCTAAGACGGGAATCGAATGACGTAGCTGTAGTGAGAACAATGGAGCGACCATGATGGCATCAAGATGATGGTATGTCAATGAACGCATGATGACGATGGTCTGACGACGGCGCAATAACGAGGAAGACTACCTAAGTTAAATGTTTTCATCGTTTAAACATCAACATCTCTTAACAATTTCCAGCAAAACCTAAAGTTTTTAGGTTGCTTCGTCAGTTGGATCATTATGTTTGCTTAGTTCTCAAAATAAGCCCTTTGGCATTAGAATGTTACGACGTCGCACTGGACATATTTTTCTAATAATAGGTGTCGACCGCAATCATTTGGGTTGATTTCGAGCCAACGTTACTTTCTGTGCGAGGGCATATAACAGTGCTTATGGGAGATTCGTCATATGAGTCAGTAACAGAAGCAACGCCGTTTAAATGAACAGGGCTGCGCAGTCTCGTAGATACGTGTATATTGGGCAATATTTTAATATACATTTCGGGCACCTGGTATTTGTACCATGGTACAGTCACCAAGACGTGTATCATTATCTATACTTTCGATACATCATACATAGTAACGTGCATCTTCAGATAAAAGTACTTTTAGCAAAATCTACGCAGACACCAAGAGTGACTGATGCAAGCAATTGACGTCAGTTAATGTTTATTTTAGAAAGTGACATTTTGAAGGTCGCTCATTTCTTTTATTTACCAAGCACGATTAAGAAAATTAGATTCTCTAGGGCACTAGTACTTACAAATAATAAAATTCCAATTTTAGTACGTAGCTTTACAAATATAGTCACTTGGTTGAATTTTGCAACTGCAGACGGACAGCCAAGCGAAAGCTCGCAGGACACCCTTTTACTAGAAACTTTGTCCTTGGCGTCACATTTGAGAAATACGTTCTCAACACGTGTCGTAAAATGCATTATTGTTCCAGGTAGCACTTGTGCATACACTTCACATAGAAAATAAAACATATACTCTGGATCAGCAATGCATCTTGCTTGAGATTTTGAGCATTTTGACTACACTTTACGAGTGCTGGCACAGCCACTGCTATATAGCCGCAAAAACGATCCGTGATGGAATCCTAAGCTGGAAAAGCGACTGCTAAACAAGAGAGCTAGGTTGAAGTCTACTTATTTGGTAGCTGCTGTCGCCCACCCGCTTTCGTACTGCCGGGTAGTTTGAAGTTATTCTATAATATTCGTCAAATTATTTTCCATGGAAGCCACAGAAAAAAGTTTCGTCAGCAGTGCCACTAGGAATAACCTGGACAACGTTATCGGGAACAACTGAGCTTCTATACGAAGTAACAGAAGCGCGAGAAAGTGTACGCATACAATTTACTCCTTGCTTCATGCGTTTGATGCTCTTTGAGTAGAACTTGCCGTTGCGTCATTAGAACCCTTTAATCGATCAGAAGGTGTACACAAGGCAACGTGGAGTCTACCTTTCCTCTATTTTATTACTCCAGCCATTTTTCGTATTTTCCAAACGCAATAGAATTTAATTTTCTCCTGCTATATCACACGCAAAGTGCCTCGACCAGCCAGTCACACGACAATTTTGTGCGCATATACGGGCTTCCTTCACGCTCTGAAAAACACTTTTATGTAGTACGTATTGAGCAACAGAAAGCTGTATCGGGAGTTCTTTATGTCACTCTACAATTTTCTCATGACAAATTCGCCGCGGTAGCCGTCTCGTCCTCGCAACGGACTTTAAACGCCGCAACGGTACGCACACGTGATCCCGAGGTGGAGGAGCAAGTGGCCATAGCCCTGGCAATGCTTGACGATAAGCGAACGACAATATTCAGCGACTCGAGACCGGCCATCAAAGCGTTCGAGAGAGGAGTCGTCTCCGTCAAGGTGTTACGCATTCTCCGCGGCGCTGATCCAAGCACCCTCAAACACCACACCGTCGTCTGGTTTTCCGCCCACCTGGGTCGGATCCCGGGCGACCCGCCTAACCTCAACGAGACAGCCCACGACGCTGCGCGCGCGCTTACCAACCGCGCCGTCACCCCCGGGCAACCACGTCTCGATGAGTTGGAGGCGAACAGGGACGCCCCAGTAACCTACAATGAAATAACCAAACACTTTTACTTGGGACGACGTCTCTTTCCGCCCCTGCACCCCAAACTAAACAGGCCACAGGCGCTAACGCTACGCTTATTACAGACAGATACCTATCCGAACCCCGCCACCTTACACATCATCTACCCGGACGTCTACCCAGACGATGCGTGCCCCTCGTGCGGGGTCACGGCGACACTCGCACACGTGCTCTCGGGGTTGCAGAAACGCTCCGCCCGACTCTACCTCCGACAAGTGGGAGAAGACGATACGAAGTCCGCTCCTACAAGATCAGCAATGGGCCGTCCAGCAGGCTCGCGCAGCGGCCGCCAGGCACTCCCTGTCGGTCCCTGCGTGGGAGACGCCCACTGCGCGCTGACGTGCGTCCTGCAGGACTTCTATTAAAGTTTTTCCAATCCAATCCAAGTGGATTAAATATTGAAGACTAATCATCTAATTAGGCGCAATGAAAAACATAACCTCAGTATTTTCAAGCGACAGCAAACAACATTACCTTTGTTCTGTCCAGCTACGTGGCATTCGCATATTTTTAAACTCTGGGACACGCTGCATACTAATAACTAAAACACCAACTAAACTCATCATCCATAATCACCAGCCTATTTTACCTGCGCTGCAGGACGAAAGCCTCTCCCTGCGATCTCCAATTTCCTCTGTCCTGCGCTAACCGATTCCAACTAGCGCCCACAAATTTCCTAATTTCATCGCCTCAGCTAGTCCTCTGCCGTCCTCGACTGCACTTCTCTTCTCTTGGCACCCATTCTGTAGCCCTAATGGTCCACCGGTTATCTAACCTACGCATTACATGACCTGCCCAGCTCCATTTTTTATGTCAATTAGAATATCGGCTATACCCATTTGCTCTCTGATCTAAACCACCCTCTTTTTCTCTCTTAACCTTCTGCCTAGCATTCTTCGTTCCATCGCTCTTTGCACGGTCTTTAACATGTTCTGGAGCTTCTTTGTCAGACTCCAAGTTTCTGCCCCACATCTAAGCACCGGTAAAATGCACTGATGGTCGACCTTCCTATGCAATAATAGTGGTCTGCCGTATGCGGTCCAACGGATTTTTATTCTCCTGTGCATTTCCTTCTCATGATCAGGGTTCCCTGGGAGTAATTGACTTAGGTATACATACTCCTACACAGACCCTAGAGGTTGATTGGCGATCCTGAGCTCTTGTTACCTTGCCCGACTATTCATCATTATCTTGGTCATTTACATATTAATCTTCAACCCCACTCTTATACTCTCTCTGTTAAGGTCCTCAATTATTTGTTGTAACTCATCCGCTGTGTTGCTGAACAGGACAATGTCATTTGCAAATCGAAGGTTACTGAGATATTCGCCGTTTATCCTTACTCCTATGCCTTCCCAGTTTAATAGCTTGAATGGTTCTTGCAAGCACGCAGTGAATAGGATAGGAGAGGCTGTGTCTCCTTGTCTGACCCCTTTCTTTATATGTATTTTCCAACTTTTTTTGTGGAGAATTAAAGTAGCTATGCAATCTCTGTAGATACTTTAAAAGATATTTACGTAAGTGGCCTGTACTTTTTGATTACGTAATGCCTCTATGACTGCTGTCATCTCATCTGAATCAAATGCCTTTTCGTAACCTATGAAAGCCATATAGAGAGGCTGATTGTAATCTGCGGATTTCTCAATTACCTGATTATTGACATGAATGTGATCCATTGTAACTATCCCATCCTGAAGGCAGCCTGTTCCTTTGGTTGGCTAAAGTCTAGTGTTGGCCTGATTATATTTGAAATTATCTCGGTGAATATTTTATGCATTACTGGGAGTAAGCTAACACGTCTATAATTTTCCAATTCAAATAAGTTAGCTATACAAATGAGGTCTCTAACAAAGCTAATTAACTAATCAAACTAAAAAGAGCTAAGCAGCTGATTAACTCAGCAATGTAACGAAGTAACATAATTATTGTCTAGTAATAACCTACCTAAATATAATAACTCAGCAAACATTAACTTACTAACTAATCAATTAATAACCAACTAACACATTGAATTAACTACCCAAATATAACTGACTTATCCAAATAACTTTTTAGACAAAGTGCAAAACAGAGACATCCGGACGAAACAGTTTGCTCAAGCAAGGCTACAAGAGGGGAGAAGGCGACTTCTCTCATAAAACAGTGCTATGTGTAATTTTAGCACAAACACATCGTACATTTTGCCAGAAGTTCCCGTTGCATGTTCACTCTGCGAACATGTGGGAGAGGCTTGTTTCCTCGTTAAAAATTGGCATAATCGCGTAGCCCGGCATTCTGGCACGGCAGGTTGTTCACCTTCTACTTGCGCCAGCGCCTCTGCTTCCGCCTTCCGGTCCTGTACGAAACTTTCGGAGAAGTTTCTTGATCAGATGAAAAGTATTGAAGGACCCTTCTTGATTCTTCGATGGAGTTCGGGGACACGGAGGCACCTTCGCATCAAGAGGTGAACATCTCTGACGTGTCACAAGCAGGAACGTCAGTCGCTTGCTACCTTATTATTCTCGTCTCGTTTAATGCGAAACATTATTGGGATTTATGTGTTTGAAACAATGCCTTCAAACCATTTCTTCTGTCTGGTATGTCGCGATTGACATACACTTTGCCCTACCTACAACTCCGACAAACCAAACGGGATCGTCTAGACCGCCTGATACACAAGGCTTATGCAGCGGCCCTGGGACTTTCCCGTAATGCCTCAACGGGATGCTTCCTCAGTTTGGGGGTACACAACATCCTGGAGGAACACCTAGAAGCGCAGCACACTGTGAAAATATACCGGCTTCAAGGAAGCAGGACGGGCCTTTGAATCCTGGACCGCATTCGGCACAGGGTCTCTCCAACGCGCAACAACCCTACCACCATCCCCCCAGAAATCACGAGGAAATTTGTCATCAAGCCACTGCCAAAAACATGTTGGCTGGCCACCACTATGGAACACGAAAAGTGAGAGCAAAGACTCCACGAAACTCACGAGTCTAACCCGGAGGAGCCTTACGCAGACGCCACCAAGTACCCAACCAACACTAACAACTACGCAATCAACGTGGTCTCTCTTGTCAACAACCGGGACTACGACTCCCGTCGACGCACAGCATGCTCACTGAGAGCCTCCAACGCAGTGGAAGCCAAAGAGGCCGCCACGCATTAGCAGCAGCGTCAGGCTTACCCACAATGTTAAGTGACTCCAAGACCGCCATCGCCAACTTCACTCGTGGCATCATAGCTCCTACAACGCTACGATTACTTCACCACCCTCTCTTTTCTCGTTCTCGCTTTCCCCCTGAGCATGGAAGAGGGGAGGACGATGAGGACGAGGAGGTTTTCACTTGAACCATCGAACCTGTAAGGGTCCCAGCCCATTCCGGGAACGCGGTGAACGAGGCCACCCACCAACATGCTCGAGGTTTTGTCCACCAAGCGCTGGGCGAGGCGCCTGACCCGGAAGAGAGAGAGAGAGAGAGAAGGGAAGACAGAAAGGCAGGGAGGTTAACCAGACTGAGTCCAGTTTGCTACCCTACACGTGGGGAGGGGAATGGGGAGCGAAAGAGGGAGAGAGAGAACTTAGGTGTAGGATGTCTACAGTCGGGCACTCAAGTCTGTTGCCCTCAGGTAGCGGAAAAGCGCTCGAACTGCTTTCTGGGCCGATGAACTGTGAGGCCAGGCCCCCAAGATCTTCGCTTCCGTAAATGGCCTGTCATCCAGTCTATTTAAGGCACACTGGAGAGTCTCGCGTTGATTATCGAAGCGAGAACAGTGGCACAGAAGGTGACTGATGGTCTCATCACACTTGCACTTAGCGCACATTGGTGAATCCGCCATTCCAATACGATAGCTGTAGGAGTTGGTGAATGCTACTCCTACCCACAGCCGACACAGCAGTGTTGCGTCACGTCGTGGAAGGTTCGCTGGTAATGTAAGTTTCAGTGATGGGTTGAGGCTGTGTAAACGACACTTACAGTTCTGGGGTGTATGCCAGCAAGCTAGCGTGATTGTACGAGCGAGACTGCGAAGCTCTCTTGCAGCGTCGACTCTGGATAAAGGTATAAGGAGTGTCGGTGAGCCAGCCTGGGCACGTCGGGCAGCGTCATCGGCGAGGTGATTACCAACGATGCCACAATGTCCCGGCAGCCACTGAAATATATCATGTCCTCTTTCAGAAGCGCAATGGCAGGTTTCGTTGATTTGTGACACCAGCTGTTCATAATTGCCACGTCGTAAACTTCTCAAGCTCTGGAGGGCTGCTTTCGAGTCACAAAATATTGCCGCCCATTTGTTGGGCGGTTCTTTTTCAATGTATTCGACAGCAGCGCGAAGAGCGGCCAGTTCAGAGCCTGTGGATGTCGTTACGTGTGATGTCTTAAACTTGATGACGACCGATTGAGATGGTAGAACAACGGCGCCCATAGAATTTTCCGAAACGGAACCATCCGTGTAAACATGAATTCGGTTAGAGTATGAACAATGCAGAAGTTCCAATGTGATCTGCTCGAGAGCCGCGGTGGTCAGGCTAGCTCTCTTCACTATTCCTGGAACAGCAAGGTACACAGGAGGCTTCTTCAAGCACCACATAGGGGATGGCGTTCTTGTTGCGGGTGAGTGCCTCAAAGACAAAGAGTGCCGGTTAGCCGCAATTGATCTGGAGAACGCTGCCCTGGGTCTTTTCTCAGGCAACCGAGCGAAATGGTGGTCAGGGACTCTGGATATATGGCGAACATGCACCCGGAGTGCGTCGATATCTATATAGGTCCTTATTGGGCGGTCTCTCGCGGTGGCAATTGTTGCCACGGTTGAAGCATTTCGAGGTAGCCCCAGACATGTTCAAAGGGCTTGGCCTTGAATGCTCTGTAGGACATGGATGTTAGTTTTGTTAGCATTGGACAGCACTGGTGTGCTGTATCGCAAGTATCCTAGGAAGAGCGTCCTGTATAGTTGAAGCATAGATGCCACGGATGTGCCCCACGTTTTACCGGCAAGAATCCTTAGTATATGGGAGATAGAAGTAAGCATCTTCAAATATGTGATGTGGGGGCTCCATGAAAGGTCTCTGTCTATAATAACGCCTAGGAAGGGTTGATGTGGGAGCCTTTGACCTGATGCAATGACATCACTACCTGCTAGAGAATCTCGAGACGATCGAGAATACCACTAACCTTAAACTGCCCAAGTGTCAAGAGATCTCCTGGCGCCTACTCCAGACGCATCCCTTTCTTGTTTCCAGATCCTATCCTAGATATACCCCGAGTTGATGGACCTCAACCGTAAGCTATGTGGAGAGATTGCCACTCTCAGCCATACCATCTGAGACTGCCGGAAGGACCCTTCCCCGACTTTCTCATGTCCGCTTCCTCATCCCGGGTATGGAATAACATCCTCGCTGGGACCACCCCGGAGGATCAGATCCGGACTATGTACAGAGCCAGAAAGGTGGCTCGCAGGCATGCTCTGGCAGACTACCTCGCCCCTTTAGAGGGCAACTCCGGCGATTTTTCAATATCAACGGATGTCGGTGAAACTCGCCGGGTACCTTCCTCTCAACACTTCTGTCACGTCCTCAAAAAAGCAGGTTTGAGAGTTGCACAGGTTTTTTGCAAAGAAATGTAATTAATTTCCTCGAACTCCATACTTTACCTCCTCCTCAGTCACAGGCCACATTGTGTATGACGTCAGGATTGTTCCATGCAAAGCTTGCCGGGATCATGCAAACGACAGCGACGAGAGCGTCGAGGAGTCGACGATCGTGAGCTATTGCATGGCGTGAGAAATTTCTGTCGTGAGAAGTTGTGCTCCCTGTAGACGGGCAAGGGATGGAAGGCAAGTGGTGTTGTTTTTGGGTGCACGAACTCAAGCACTCGCCATCCGCACGCACAGTTTGAGCCGATGCCAATCGCGCTCAGCCGAGGTTCAGCCTATATGTCAAAGTCGCGTAGTTCACGCGTCTACTGCTGGCGGACCTGAGCAACTGACCTGAAGCTAATTAAGCCATCAGGGTGAAGAAAACTCCTTCTGAAGTTCGATTTTACCCATACAGAGTTCGATTAACACATTCCTAATTTTGTACAATGCACACATAAAAAGCGAGAAGCGATGACACGGGCAGTATGGAGATCGGTACGTTGCCGTTTTTGATGGAAAGCTGCCAGCCGCACTCACCAGCGCTCCCCAAATTGAAATACCACAACAAATATGGGCGTCTTTTTACGTATTGTAATGCAGACTCATTATTTAGCTTCGAAAGTGCACTGCTGGCCTTGTATCCCAAATAGACGGCAAGCGTAAGCCCCTTCGATACAGCAGCGTCAAGAACCGCCTCGCTCAGCTGCCAATGGCGTCAATACTGGCATCGGAGCTTCCGCGAGAAAACTGCGCGTTCTCTAAAGGAACGATCATACGCACAAAGTCCTCATCTGTGTCTACGGAGCATGTAGTGTGCATGAAGAGAATACGAAGAATGATAAGTAAGCAGCATAACAGCGCTCCCGTACTACGGACTTCCTCTCGCTGTTTTCGAAGGTGTGTGTCGCTCATATTAGTGCCATTCGCAGTGATGCACGGGTGCTTAGATGCACGAAGTCTGCCTGTTTTTATATGTTCTGGCAATATTTGATGTCACTGACGAGTGGCTAGCATTATAACTGAAGCGAACGACGAGGGGTCGCTGTACCTGCCGATGTAAACAAATGCGCCGGTCGGTGCTTTGTATTGCTTTGTAATACTACCGCTTTGTAGCGGGATACAAATGCTGAAAGTGGTGCTCCACGCTGAGAATGCGAAGCGCTTTCCTAAGAAGGGCTAACACACCTAAACTAGCAAGCAGCACATATAAAATCAGTGGTTATATCTACCCTTTGTCTTCATGTTGCACCACGATACGTGCCGCATGGGCGCTGGCTCGCGTGGTGGTGGGTCGAATGCGAACGGCGATTAGTGGCTATTGAATTCGTCAGAATCATAACACAACATTTGACAGATCCGAAGAGCTGGTGCTGCTGAAATCGTCACCCGAAGGTCCAGCGTGAGCACAAATCAGCTGAGCGTCTGCTCTTCGCAGGTTTCGTTTGCCCAGCGGGCGAGACCGGTATGCCTTACGCGCCTTCCCCGCTGTACACTCTTGTGACGTCACACGAAGAAGTTTACGTATTTAAAATTATTTTCAAATTCGCGGGACAGTTCTACTATCAGACGCGTGACAAGAGGGGTTTCGGGAACCTAAATATTCCATTACCTTGACATGATAAAAAAATCGCTGGATTAACCGGAGTCCCTCTAACAACACCTTCCTTCTTTCAATTATACATTGTTTGTGACGACAAAAAAAAAAAAAACTTTATTGCTCAGTTAATCGGAGTTATGGCAGGTCTGGGTGGGGCCCTCAGTCCAGGGCTCCACTGGCTCTTGCGGCTCGCTGAGCTTGGTCCAGGAGGGCCAACTGGCTCCCCTGATCCTCGCTTGCGAGTAGTGCCTCCCACTGCCGTACGAAGTCTGTGACGCTTAGAAAAGGTGAATTGACGTTGCTTGGCCGAGCCGTACATTCCCACGTTATGTGGGCCAGCGTGGGTTTTGCGCCGCACCACGGGCAGGTGTCGGTGTAATATGTCAGGTGCTTCTTGTGTAAGAGGTTTAGGTGTGGGTATGAATTGGTTTGTATACGACGCCAGTCTTGGGCTTGTCTTTATTTAGTTTGTAGTGCGGAGGGCCGTAGGTCCGTCTCTCCCTCCTCTGATTCTTTAATATGTCGCGCACTGCGGACAGTGGTTCCTCTAGGGTTCTGGCCGCTGCTCGGTCGTTGCTTCCTCGAGCTATGCGATCTGCCCTTTCGTTCCCGTCGAGTCCGTTGTGCGCGGGGCACCATGTAATGCCGTGGTCCAGGTCCAGTCGCGAGCCGAGTATTCTTTGGGCGCTACGCGGTAGCATTCCCCGCATGAAGAGTCGACACACTGCCTGCGAGTCTGTAAGCGCATGAGCCGACTGACCCTTAAAGTCGGCGTCTCGTATCGCCAGCGCTATTGCCGCTGCCTCTGCTGTGCATACCGAGGTAGTCTTAACCGTAGCGGTTATCGTGGTGACTCTATTGGTTGCGGCGATCGCGTAGAAGTCCCTGCGAGTGGTTGCACTCGCGTCCGTGCAGTAGACGGCCGGATCCTTGCCGAATCGCTTCTGCAGAGTCCTCGTCCTGGCCTGTCTGCGGCCTGCGTAGTACCTGGCACTCATATTTCTTGGTATAGGTGAGACATGGACGTGCTCCCTCAAATCTCGTGACAACAAGTCTGTTTCGTCTCCGCAGAACAAGGGTCGAGCGTTGTATCCCAGTCATTGGAGAATAGAGCGGCCCTGGGGCACAGAGCTCAGCCTTTCTCTTTGTGTTATCAGAACTGCAGAGGCATGTTCTTCATATTTGTTGTAAATACCCAACCGCTCCACGCGCTCCGTGCTGACTGTGTGCGGGAGTCCTAGAGCAGATTTGTATGCCGTTCTGATGAGGGTGTCCACCTTCTTCATTTCAGTTTGGTTGAGTTTTTGGAACGGCAGGCCGTAAGTAATGCGGCTAATCGCAAATGCTTGCACCAGCCTAATAGTTTCTTCTTCCGCGAGTCCGTTGCGGCTGCGTCCAACTTGCCATATCATACGTGCCACACTCTTAACGGTTGGTGTTAAGCTCCGAATTGTGGCATCGACGTTGCCATTCTCTTGGATAAGCAGGCCAACCACTCTCATTTGGGCGACTTCACGAATGGCCTTGCCGTCGAGATGTAAGTCTATCCTTGGTGTGGTAGTTTTCTTATGACGCTTGCTGCGTACGCACATGAACTCTGATTTTTCGGGTGCGCACGTCATACCCGTGTGCTTGGTGAAGTTCACTACCTTGTCTATGGCCTCCTGTAATAGGTCTTGTTTTTCTCCGTAGGAACCCCGGTGTGCCCACAACGTTATGTCATCGGCATAGATCGTGCATCCGAGGTCCCGTGCTTGCTCGAGTTCTAGGGCCAGTCGCCTCATCCCGACATTGAAAAGAAGAGGTGACAAGATTGAGCCCTGTGGAGTTCCTCGGTTGGGCATCGCGAAAACGTCAGAGCGCGTACTGCCCAACCCAATCGTTGCCTTCCTGTCGCGAAGGAAGGTAAGGACGTACCGAAACACCCTTCTTCCGCAACCTATGTCTTCCAGACTTTCGAGGATTGCTTCGTGAGAGATCGTGTCAAACGCTTTGTTGACATCGAGCGCCACAACTATCTTGGCTTCTTTGCCTCGTGGCGGGTCCAAAACTTCGTCGCGAAGCATAAGAAAGGCGTCCTGTGCCGAGACGTGTGGCCTAAAGCCAAGCATAGAGTGGGGAAAAAGTTCACTCCGCTCGATGTAGTTGCTCAGTCGTGTTTGGATAACCTTCTCAAAAAGCTTCCCTGCACACGGCGTGAGCGATATTGGTCGCAAGTTTTGCAGATCTCTGGGTTTAGCCGGCTTCGGTATGAGTATGATAGTAGCCTCTTTCCATTCATCTGGCAGTTTCCCGTCGTTGGACCATACATTATTGTTGAAATAGGTCGCAAGCTGCCGCAGTGATTCCTGACTCAGGTTGCGCAGCATCGCATTTGTGATGTGGTCCGGACCCGGTGCGGTGTTCTTACGGAAAGATTGTGCGGCTGCATAGAGCTCTGCCGTTGTTATGTGTTAGTCCAGCTCCGCGTTGTCTGGTCCCTCATAGTTGTATGCACTGATGTTGTGTCCGGTGCTCCTATGTAGACGCTCTTAAGGTCCTCAATGAGGGCATCGGCCGTGCCATCGTATTCATTTTCAATTAATTTCAGTGTTCTGTTTGTGGTGGTCCGTGTTCCTGTTGGATCTATCATACTGCGCAGAATAGCCCATGTTCGCTTTGTGCTAAGCGTTCCTTTGAGTGCATCACAAAACTGAAGGAAATTGGTGTCTTGCAGCTGCTGCGCGTACTCACTGGCTTCCTGCGCAAGTCTGGCTATCCTGATACTGAGTTTTCTGTTGTGTCTCTGTCTCTTCCAATGTTTGGTCAGACTTCTCCGCGCTTTCCACAGGTGTAGTAGATGCCTGTCTACTGCCGGTGTTTCGACTGTTGTCGATATTTCCCGTGTAGTGCTTCTGTGCATTCTCCTGATGAATTCCGTCCATGCTGTAGCACTGTCGCACGGTGTGGCCTGCCTTTGCTTCGGTCTATAAGCTGTCCAATCGGTTATGGTGACTTTTCCTAATTTATGGCGAACCCGCGTCGTGTTAACTGAGACACTAATAATGCAGCGATCACTGCCAAGGTCTTCGCCTAGGTTGGTCCTGGTAACACCTCTGCCATTGTTGCTGAAAGTTAGGTCCGGCGTGGTATCTTTGACTACACTGTTTCCCGTTTTGGTTGGTTCATCCGGTCGCGTCAGCAGTACCAGCTTATGCTCCTCCGCGAGGTCGGCTAGCCTTTGGCCCTTAGGAGTGCCTCGATCATAGCCCCAATCAGAGTGCGGAGCGTTAAAGTCCCCTAGGATAATTGCCCGGTCGTTGCTTTTCAATTTGCGCAATGCGGCCGTCACTAGCACGTCGAACTTTGTCTTCCCATCTCTAGGTGGGCTGTAGACATTGGCAATAACTGTTTTTGGCTTGCAGCGTCTACATGGCCAGACCGTGAGAACCTGATGTTGGACACCGCAGTTAGGGACGTAGTCCACGCTCATCGCTATGTCCGCCCGTGTCAGTGCTGCTATCTGAGGATGGTCAGGGTGCGTGTGCATCTTGTATCCTCTGAGGTTCGGCATGTTCTTGCCTGGTTCTTGTATGCATATTATATCAGGGGGAACAGGCGTCACATCTATAAAACTCAAAAGTGCTGCGTGTTCTGAGAGTCCTGCAGTTCCACTGCCAGACCTCGAGGTTTTCGGCTACTCTCGTGTGGCGATTAGCCATCTATAGTACTTTAGCTATCGGTCAGCTCTCTCTCTTTAGGTCTGCGTGCAGGAGCTCCCGGGCTGGCACATTTTCGTTGGTTCGGTCCCTCTTTCGTGGCATGAGAAGAGGAGTCCTCTATCTGTCGTTTGAGCTTGTACAGCTCTGCGAAAAGAAGATGGATTTGTCGGGATATGGTATCCAGTTTATCGTCTTTTCCTGTCACTTGTGTGTTCGCGTTCTTGGTTTCTCCTGGCTTGGCTTTGTTCGTGTGGGGCTCATTCCTTTGTTTCAAATCAGCTAGCTCCCTTCGAATTTCTGCAAGGCTGTCCTTTAAAATTCTGTTCTCCTCTAAGATTTTTTGATAGGCTGGACTCTGAGTTACTGGATCGGCAGTGGGAGACACTATTCGCTCCCAGCTTACCTGTTGTGAGGCGACGGCCGCCGTCAGATGTTTAGCCTGCGGAGCCCTCTCCTGTTTGGGGGCTAGAGGCTTGACATTGCGTGCCAAGGATGTTGACCTAGATCTCTGACGACCTCGCCGCCTAGTACGCGATCTCGATCTGGATCTCGATGTTCCTCCTTGTCTGAATTTGAAGGGGGTCCCCTCTTGACGTTGAGGGAGCTCCGGAAAGTCACTGAGCTCCAATTCTTCGTCTTCTGTTGCAAACCACCGGGGTTGGTGTTGTTGAGCAGCTTTGTGCGCTCCGCTTCTCAGTCGGTCTTGTGGTCGTGTTTGCTACAGGCGTTTTTTGCAGCTTCGGTCGCCCGTGAGGTGCTGCCCCCCGCAAGCGGCACATCGCGGTGAGCACTCGTGTCCGTCTTCGGGCTCGAGTGCCCCACAGATTCCACACACTTTTGTGTCCGGTTGCGGGCAAACGTCCGTGCGGTGGCCGGCGCTGTGACAAATCTTGCAAACCTGACCGAGTTGCGGTATGGATGACACGTCATTTCCCCACCGCAATAGTAGGCGAACCGCGGTAGGAACATGCCGAGGAATGTGATGACTGCGCTCTTCGAGTCCCCTAGCATTCTTGCCTGGATTATCTCGATGCCCTGGGTACGGACTCGGAGGTTTGTCTTGATTGTCTCTCCGGGCGTGTGCACCGGCAGTTCATGAATGACACCTCTGACGGCGCCTTCTCCTGTGGCAGCGTACGTATTGAACACGTGCGTCTTGCCATTGATTGTGAGAGCTGTGATCTTGCGTAGGAGATTAGCTGTCTCTTCCTCAGACGTTGAGACTATTGCGATGTTTGAGCCCTGTTTTATGCGCAGTATAAAATGCTCACCCTTTACTTTGTTGTGGCAGGCCGCGATCACTGCTTCTGCGAACATCGGACTGGTTAGAGTTTTCAACGGGAGTCCTTGGTGCGGGCGGAGAATGATCTTGAAGTCATCCCGCGGCAGTGGTGGTAACTTGTTCCGTCGCACCTTGCGTCGGCAGATGGGGGGCGAGTTCTGTTCCTTCTGCGAAGGGTCGTCCCGTTTTGCCTGCAGGCGTTCCTTCGCTTGTTGCCGTTTTTGGCGGAGCGTTAGCACCGTCTGCCATCCCTCTTCGTCAGTTTCTCTCGTAAACCGCCGCAGGTCCTCAGCGTCCGTGAGAAGCGTTGTATTAGTTTCATCTTTACGAGGAGTTAAGGCTTCGGAAAAATCCATGCCGTCTTCCTCCGTACCGGATTTCGGTTGGGACGGCACGCCATTTGAGGCGTCCGCCGCAACAGAAGCGATTTCTTGAGACGCCATATGCGTCGGTGTCTTATGCCAGCCGCTGCACCGACGCGACGCGGCGGCCGCCGCAGCGCCTTAGCTCTGATGCATGTTAGCTCCGACGCCGCGTACCTGGTAGCTTCTTGAAATTGTGGAGCCGCCGGAAACGGGCCTAGGTCCAAGAGGATGGTGTCCCTGGGTTCCGTAGACGTTCACGGTTCTGATGATACACAATTTCGGTTGGTTACTGGAACTGTAACCAACGAAAAACATGGATATTGCGGAGCTCGAAACGGGTGCTGCTGCACACCTCGACGCCGCCTATCGGTCTCTGTTTGCGACGAATTAACTGCTATTTAAGCCAAGCGCGAGATGGCATTGCTGACAGGCATTAACTTGAAAAGCCTCCGTTCTTGCTCTGGCCTGATTGAATATTTCGTTCACACACTTGATTAGCACTGGGGGCAACCACGATTTAGTGAACTAATAATGTAATATTTTTAAGTTGCGAATGTATCCATTTACCTAACACACTAAAAAAAAATATTAGCTGCCCAGCTAAAATGTGGCAGGCTTCCAAGATTATAGGACTACTTGATTTCTTATACAAAATTTGTTACCGCAGAACCTACAGCCATTGCTACAGCCTCTGGTCACGAATAGTTTTGAAAGGATGTATCGCAATGTGTATTACCCATGGAGGAAGAATATAACTCTTGAACATAGACCACAAAGCAAGAGAGTTATTATTAAAGCGTTTCGCGTTTTTTCAAAATAAACAGTGATTTCTTCTGAGTGCGTAAGCGTTTCCGCGCCCTGATTCCCAATGTTGTGCAGTCTAAATCAGCAGTATAAACCGCAAGGGGAATAAATACCGTCCTATATTAAAGATGGGCTCTTTTACTGCTATTTGTCACTTATTGTTTATTGACTGCATAGTCATCATTTTTCCCGAAGCATATTATTTAACACGTCGCGCATTACTTGTTTTTACACTCAGTTTCCTTAATCTGGATAACCACATAGAAAAAAAATTCAATCCATTTTACTAAAAGGCATGCGGGTTGCTACGGCTTACAATTGCAATGAGCTTGTGTTCCTTGTAAATTCCGGTGTTGTTCCTTGTTCCTGTGTTGCAACTTCCAGTATAACACAACCGCGCCAGTAAAACTGCATCATATTCAGCTTTGATTTGTTTCGCAGTTTTGATGCTGCCGCGTCTCTTCTATGTCGACGGCAAAGTCAACGACGAGAGCTTTAGTAGGCGTCGTCTCATGCATTGGCCTAGCGGAGATTAGAAGTAAGCTCTAGGCTCGGCTACAGTATTGAGCACTACTTTATCTCATGTATTCACAGTTTATGTTTCATCTTGGGTTATACATTTATTTTCTTTTTTTGTGTTATTTATTAACTCATTTATTTTATTTTTTCAATCATATTACCACCCGATTCGTGGCCTATCCCCCATTGTGGGTTTGTGCCATTAATTGAGGCTTCATTATCATTATCATCGTCATATGCACGCTCCCGTTCGACTGGACTGACGTTGCTCTTTCTGCCCCTTGTTCGGATCGCAACAGTGAGCTCTCGGGGTTCTGGCTACGCGTCCGGCGGATTTAGTGCAGTTCTGTAGGTGGAAAGTAGCGTTTTGAGGTGAATTTACATTGTCTGATACGGAGATAGTGCCACAAATGTCCAAAAATTCTCCGGGGGACGGCCCGGGGCGATATCCACCTTGGTCGGCCTTCCTACCACTTTACCAAATGCCTCTCGAAGCTTTCTTTCGTAGTGGGGTGTGTAGCATTCCTGTGGCGCTGGTGCCTTTGCATGGAGGAGCCACCCGGCTCAACAAACCGAAGACAGTGCAGGCGGAACTTCAGGCGGAAACGCCTCGCTACTTGCACACCACTGATGTAGGACAGCTTGGCAGAGGTGGCAGTGTTTTCCGTTCGCAAGACCAGGCGTGTGTGCCTGACCTACTTAAGTGCTCATCATTTGGATCGATGCAAGTGAGTGCCTTGATTCCCCCGCATCTTGCCTGCACTAAAGAAATAGTTCGTGATGCAGACTCCGATTTAAGTACGGCAGAGACTCTAGAAAAGCTATCCGCGGCTGGGGTAATTGCTGTTTCCCGGTGCAACAGAATGGTGGACAATACACGTGTCCCTACTGAGTCAGTAATTGCCACGTTCGCAGGTACATCTTGCCCCTACAGAGATAAAAATCTGGCCTCTAATATTCAGAGTGGACCCGCTTGCCTCGCGTCCATTACAATGACGTAATTGTTTGCGCTACCGTCGTAGCACGGGTGGTTGTAAATCCGACCTCCGTTGTTGCGTCTGAGGTGCAAGCCATTCCACTAGTGATTGCTCGGCCAAGTCGGACTCTTGCTGCCTCTGCGGAGGAGCCTACAAGGCTCATTGCTCAAAGTGACCTGTTGGAACTGAAGAAGTCCAAATACTGGAAGTTATGCACAAAAGGCGTTGCCCACGCCAAGAGGCCTTTGCGTCGGCAAAGGAAAGAGACCGTGGTTATGCAAGTACGACAGCACTATTCAAGGCTGTCGTTGATGGAATCATGTCAGAGGTAATGGCACAAGCTATTGAAAAGTCTATGGCTAAAATTACGGAGTGCATTGTAGAAAGCGTCATGGAATGCTTTAATGGACTGGTATCCTCAAAGTTAGCACAATTATTACCGACTGCTGCTGCTCTGCCATCAAGCTCTGACATGAATGCTTGTTTACCCCGCTCCCTGGAAGATGGGGCAATTGCGCCCACAACCCATATAAAGCAAGTCAGGCATGTTCCAGGTTCCTCAAGCAAGGTCACTACTAGTCCAGACAAGGCTGATTATCAGAATACCTCAAACAATGAAATTGACATGTGGGCACAGAAAAGGAGGTGTTCTCCCATGGAGGCTACTACTTCACACTCAGTAAATATAAGAAAATCCTCTCTGAAGTCAATCCTAGGTGTAATATTTTGGAGGAGGTGGTGGCCTCTGCGGTTCTCTGATCACTGGAAGGTAGATGAGGGCGCTGCAGTGAAATGCAGATCAATATTGGCTGCTTATACTAATTTAAACGTTCTATCTTCTCAAGTTTCTCAATGAGACTACATCTCCATATAAAATGAGGTATAAATTAGTTCCACCAAACCTTCTTCATACAGAGAAGCTCTCACTTTATATGTTCACGCAAAGTAAAGAAAACTGTGCAAATTTTGAGTCTATCTATCTTCAAACGACCACAGACCGCAACTTTCGTGTGATTAACTCTAAACTACCTAAGATTAGAACTAATTATGGGATGCAAAGCTTGAGGTATAAGATTCCCAAGCTCCTAAATGAAAAAAAAAAGAAATGTTAGACCTAATAAAGCAATCGCCTTCAATAAAATTGTATAAAAGAAATATATGTAACCGAACATAGCTCGTTGCTGTGATGTGGGATTTTCGTGCGAACTCTGTTTTTACGAAGCGAGTTTTAAATGTTTATTGATGTCAGTTTGAGCCAAATGAATACTGTAGCGCTTTTATATGTAAGATATAGTAAAGTTCTGTGCATGTTTTTGTTTCCTGAGTCCTATGTCTGCTACCGAATACGTACTGCTGCAAATCGGTACTTTTTTTTTTTTTCGCCCAAACTCTGTTGTTCATGCTGTTTTTTGGTTGCACGTCGTGCGCTTGTCATTCTCAGCTTGTAGTGTATAAGCTTTTTCTCGATCTTGCCTCATAAATTCCTTGTTCCAATCCCCCCTCTTTTTTTTTCCTTTTCTCCTAACTCTTACGCTGTCCTGATTGCTTCGCTGAGCGCAATTGTTCAGGAGCCAGGGCCTCAGTCAGGCGCCTGCTAGCGCCTTTAGTCCTGACCCTTCTGGTATTCTGTATGCAAACTGGAAAACTTGTGAATAAAAAAAAGAAGTAATTTTACTGCAAGAAACTTGGTTATCCCCCTAGAAACCATTTTCTTTGCGCAATTTTACGTCCTTTCGCTTAGATCGCCCGTCTTGAGATGGGAGACTGTTAATTATGGTCTCAAGCAAGTTTTGCCACAGGGCAAATTCTAGCAGTAGAAATTATTCTCCCTCGCAGTAGGCGTTTCTCGTTGGTCAATATATACTTTCCATCGGGTCTGCAAGACACACGCCCACTAGACTCAGTTTTGACAAAATGCGGTAATGCGGTAATGCGGCAAATGCGGTATTGGATGGTGACTTCAACTCTCTTCATGTATCATGGGGATCCAGAAGCGACCAGCGCGGAAACTGTCTATGGGACTGGCCAACAACAAATATCTTTTTGTGTCGAAAATCGGGATCAGTTACATTTCTTCGCAGACAGTTTAGATCTGTGCTGGAGCTTATATTTTTGGGTTCAGGTTTTTCCACATCCACATGAGAAATGGTGAATGTTCGGACAACCAGCGATCATTTTCCAGTTGCGTTTGAAGTGGTAGCTCCGTAGTCCACCGTGGATGCTCGAATCCACTCTTTTGTGGATTACCGTACATTTAAACATGCTTGCAGACCACTTTCAATCAATTGCAATCAATTGCAAATTCTTCATTGAACACTGAGGATACCTGCTCAATCATAGATACTTCGCGCAAAAAGTCAGTGTTTCAGATAAAGGCACGCAAAGACACTGCTTCTTCAAATTGGTAGAGTGACGATTGCTCGCAGGACTACAAGCGACGCAAAGCTGCATGGAAACAACTCATGCATAACCAGTCTCCGAAAAACTGGAGGAACTATAAATTTATTGCTGTAACATTCAAAAGAACGGTATCTAAAGCAAAAAATGATAACAATGTTCGACATTTCGATTTTCTTTCAAAATCAATTAATGAGCATGCATTATTTCGGTTTTTAATATCCCCAAAAAATTATTCCACGCCCCTTGAACTTGGAGTCAGTAGTTTTAGCCCTCCATGAGAACATTGACTCGCTAGATGTAATTATGAGAGGGTTAGAGACCCGATTCGCTACCTCTCTTCCCTTCTTTCCTCAGGGACAGGGCACTTCAGAATATATCGATGAGTTTTCTGTGTCGTAATTGTCCCAAGCTGTTTTTTGTTTACCAGCTGCAGCCGCAGGTCCCAATGGACTCACTACTAAGATGATTAAACTTCTCTTTGAAGTCGCTCCTAACGGCTTGCTAGACGCCGTAAATTACTCAATACAGTATGCATGGATCCCTACTGTGTGAAGAATCGCGAATGTGATTCCAATGCTGGAAGACCAAACGGAAACGTATGTTCTAGGCAATATTCGGCCTATTTCTCTTAGATCAAACGCACGTATGGTTAAGTTCGTGACAACAAGGTAATTATTGAGCCCTGCCAAATTGGATTTAGACCAGGGATTTCAATTTGGTGGGCACAGATCATCCTAAAGAGCCGAATTGAGTTGGCTCGTTACCAAAAACAATATGCAGCTCTAGTTACATTAGACGTTCACTGAGTCTCCAGACTATGAGTTGTGCAATGTTAATGAGACTATAGGTCATGTGCTTTGTGACTGCCCAAAGTACGTGGAAGAGGGTCAAAAGTTGAAGAATGCCCTTACGCATCTCGACAGCCCACCGCTTTCGGGGGACGTTATTTAGGACCTTGGCCAGACGCTCAATCGCGTTTGAAGGCCATTCAGGCATTACTGAACTTTTCAAAATGTACGGGCCTGGACGGTAGGCTTTGAGCATGGCAAATCGCATGCCATGTGTGTTACATCCTCCTTCTATTGTCATCGTCACCGATCATGCGCCTCTTTCTTCCCTCTTTCTTTCCCTTTTCCTCTTCTCCCAATGCCGAGTAGTTGGCTACAGGAATGTACCTCAGGCCAACCTGTCTGCATTTCCCATCATTAAACTTCTCTCTCTCTCTCTCTCTGAAGAATACGATAGTGTGGAATAGCCTATATTAATATAGATGATGCAGGATATTGGATTACCTGAATACTTGGTAACGTGGACTGCTGAGTTCTTACAGGGCAGGGAGTTTTACTGTGCACAAATTGGAATTTCACCGTCAAAATTTAGAAAAACGTGCGGGGTTCCTGCAGGCGCAGTTTTATCCCCACTGTTGTTTAAAATCCTACTGAGCTCGATTCCTTATCATCAGAATGTAAGCACCTACGTTTACGCTGATGATATAGCGTTTTTTGCTTCGGCAAGTGATATTCAGTCACTGTTCGAGTGCTTACAGGAATACTTATGCGAGCTAGAAACATGGCTGGACAGCATTCGCTTGTCCCGTAATGTAAATAAGAGTGCCGTTCTTCTCTTTCCTCTAGAAGACCCAATTATAATATCTCTTTCATACCGCCATTCCATTATTCCACAAGTTGAAAAGATCAAGTACCTTGGAACTATTTATGATGGAAATCTTAATTGGCGTCATCATATTGAACATATCACTTCAAAAGGTTCCCGTGCATTGGGGATATTAAGCAGGATAAGCAATAATCGACGGCACATGCGCCGAGACACACTTCTAGTGAATTACCGCATGTATATCCGACCTGTACTAGAGTTCGGATGTGTGTTATTCTACGGCGCTTCTGCTTACAAGCTACGTCCAGTAGTTTTGCTGGAACGGAAAGCCCTTCGCTTATGTCTGGGGCTACCAAAGTTCGTAGCCAACTCTGTGCTCTACAAGGAATCACGATTACCTTCCCTTGAAATCAGATTTAAAATACTCACCACTCAAACATTCATAAGGCTCTATAAATCCCCACTAGGAAGGTCCCGATCCATCTTCATCAATCAACGAGCCCAATTTTTTGGAGTCAAATGGCCTCGGTTTCCCACGACACAAGTCATATACCACAATCGTTATTGAATCCGTATGATGTACGTATAAATGATGTAATCACGGTAAACAGCATCTCAAATTCATTGGTTATCACTTATGATTACTTCTAACCAAATAATGCAAAGCAGCTTGCCTCGCACATTCTTACCGGCTTACTGCAGGATCACTTGAATCAGCTACATACTACCGTAATTATAGCAACGGATGCTTCGGAGAGTGAGGAAAAGGCCCAAAGTGGAGTTTTTTCATCTTTGGATTGGTGCTTTTCTATTCGTCTTCCCAACTTCACTCCAATATTTTTAGCGGAATTTCTAGCTGTTGTCTTAGCTTTGCGTAAGCTATAATCTTCCAGGACAACCGCGGCAACAGTCACAGACGCTTTATCACTGTGCACCTCACTTATTGCTCCCGGCGAGTCGCATACATTAAAAACTTTGTACTCACTGGATTGAAGTCATTTGCGGAGTTTACGATTAATATGGTTACCTGAGCACAAAGGCATATTTATGAATGAAGTGGCAGACAGCTTGGTCAAGGCTTCTATCAGCGGCCCGGTCCTTACCCTTCATCCAACGACGGGTTTTATGACGTTTGTGGGGTTTAGAAGATACGTCCTTTTAAAATAAAATAAAATCATAAATCATCCTCAGAACTACACCACTTACAATACACGAAATTTTGCAAAACAAGACAAACAGAAGTGACATTAACGAGACTGCGTTGTCGAATTCCATCCCTAAATTTATACATGCACCGATCTCGTCTGGCAATATCCTCTTTCTGCCATTTTTCAACTCATTAGAGAGGATCGAACACTACTTACTGGAAAGCCGCCGTTTCTCCTCCCTGAGAAAAATAACGTTGGAAATAACAGTGCGACAGCTCGCCCTGCCATTGAACATTCTGGTACTGCTGTCTGTCAGAGCATCTGTGCTTGGGCTCTCACGCAGGAATGTGGGCATCGCCTTAGAAAAATTCATTATTGAATCAAACCGATTTCATTGTTGACCGTATTATTAATTTCATTTCTCCTTTATTGCCTCATATATATTACACATACTTTTTTCTCTTGATTGAATGAGAGTGTACTCAATTGTTTTGAACTTTCCTCGCTTGAATTTATGCAAAAAAATTAGATTTTTAAAATTGCTAACTGTACAGATACGTAAAGTCTACCCGACTCTTGGCCAATCCCCGTGAGTGAGTATGCGCCAGACTCATCAAGGTCATCATCATCAACATCATTAAAACAAGCTGTTTTTGTTATACGTGCCATCGACTCCAATCTTCGTTGCACTGGGACACTGGTGGAGTTGCTGGGTACGGCAACCCGATGCTCCGGACCCCTCCTGGGAGCCGTTCATCCAGCCGGGACACTCTGTCGCCCATTGCGACGCCTGTTCATCGTTTCAGTCGTCGGTTCCAAGGCCTTGCGTTGTCTCTGTCGTCGACATAGAAGATATGCGGCAATATTTCATCTCACATGATTTAAGGTGAACGGCATGCGCTGTCGGTGTTTTGTTTCATGACATTTGTTTGTAGGCTGCCATGCTCAAAATTCTGACGAATAATTTTGCCAAGAATGTAAGACCTGGTATCAGCAACTTTGGTGATAGGATGATGTGGCAATATAACCCGCTTAAACCGCATGTTATATCGGATGGCATGGCATATAGCATAAACATACTAAATATGTAGTAAACCTCACAGCGAGGGCAAGAATTCACTTGGGGTGTCCGTATATTTGTTATCGCAATAAAATATGATTGCTCGAATCAACATAAGGCGAAGCATTCATGCAACTTCCAGTTCTATAAAAGTAACTCTAGGATGTATAATCCTTATTTCCATCCAATGCAACACGAATTCTGTGCAGTGTTTGCTTATGAATCGCACAGGTCACAACTTTAATGTCATGTAATTTATGCATAGGCCGGTTGACTCACTGAAGGGTCAGTTGAGTAAAGCTTGCGCCGATCCGTATGGCTGAGTTCGTGTGAACCTGGGTGAGTAGAATTTTGGCTGAGTCGGAGTCCGCGTCAGCTAAGGTGAGGATCAGTACAATTTTGGGGAATTTACACACACATGCCGTTTAACCACACCGTGGAATAAAGTAACAGCTTCTCCTCAAAATCTAACAAAAGTTTCAGATGCACAAATGTAACGATGTCTTTGTATATGTTACAAGTTGCATGAAACTTTGCTACAGGCAAATGCTACAGGCAATTGCTACAGGCAGCAATGCCAGCTTATGGTTATGTACCTCTGGGTCGTCGGATTTTCTAGCATATGTCTTGTCGTTTCTGTTCTGTTCTTCTATACATGGTAAAAAGAAGGGAAAGAAAGGCCACGCAATGCCAGTCGTTGGCTTATGCCTGCAAATGCCGACCGAGCAAGCGGAGCTGCTTGCCGTCCCAGAGCATTTCCCTGATGTGTTCAGTGAAGTCAGCGTCAGGAACGCGGAATATTCCTGTATCGCGGGAACATCAGAGAAACTCAAACATATCGCCGGTACTCTAATATTATGCTAGAGGTAAGAAATGCTTTTTGATGATGATGATCATGATGATGATCATGATGATGATAGCAACTTTATTGCACCGCCGGATAAGGAGGCCCCTACTCCCCGTCCCCGGCACACAGGCCTTGGGGATGGGGGCCGGAACCTCCGCGATTAGAAGCAAGCAAAGAGGTCTTGACTCTTCGCGGCTTCTTCCGCCAGACGGATGGCGTGTTGTTGTGGAGTAGGGTCCGCGCTCCGCAGGAGGGCTTCCCAGGCCTCTCTACAATTTATGTTTGCTTTAGCCCTTGGTGAGCTAGCGCATTCCCAGATTATGTGATCGAGGGTCCCTCTCGCCCCAGAGTGTTTGCACTGATTGTTTCCTCTATCAGCATAACATGGTATGCCCAGACCGGGTTTACGAAGTTCCCAGCTTGCAGGCGCCAGAAATGCTTTTTTTGCCATTATTCGCGTCACACAAGGTAGCTAACTGATGCGACTCACCGCGGTGACTCACCTGCTTTCACTGCAAAAATATAAACTGGTAGTGCATTACAAGTGCTCCGATATAGCGTAAGGGAGTGTTTGGAAATTATATATTTCAATATCTTTCTACAAAGTGCAAGCGTATACTAATGATTAGCGAAAGCACTAAACGGTTGACTGATAATACAGGGGCACTTTCTATCGAGAGTTGCTACTCGCGCTGCCGGTTATTCTTTGCGTCCTAGACCACAGGCGCGAAGTGAACAATTACATGTGTTACATTGTGCTTTTCTGACAGCCTAAAGATGTTGCTAGGCGCAATTGAATAGCCGCTGACCGCCTTGCTTTTTGCGCTATCGTTTACAACAGAAAACACCTCGTTCTACCTAAAACGCAGATTTACCGCAATGATGTTGGAACCGACGTAAATCCTCACCGTTTTCCAGTACTCTTCTGGAACCAACCATGTAATCGTTAGGACAGCTTTATTTAGCCACTTACGCATAGTCGGTTTTTGTCCGAGCTGCCCTTTATGTGCCACTCTTTGTATGCGACAGTCTCCAGGGTGCATGCAGTAAACGAGGTTCGCCGGCAGTGTGACCAAGGACGTGAAAAACACAGAAGAACGTTCTAATGAAGTTTGGTATATATTCATACAATGCTTTTTAATAAATGAAGATTTGTTATCGATGAACATTTTCCGCTAGTCGCGATAACTTCGGAGAGAGTTGAATGCTGAATGCCACCGCTGATTCCATTAGAATTCGCCAATTTTAGTGCGAAGGCTTGCCAAGCTAGGGACTGTGGTGTCTGCTCGTGATTCTTGCTGAAAGGCGAAATGAGTATATATTTATAACCGGAGGGACGTAGGCGACTGTACGAAGCAATGTAATTAGAAGCTTTAGCTACACATCAATTTAGGTAAAGCGCTTCGCCTTCAAGGGAAAACACAAAGTCATGTATGCGTTATTCTGTAAAGTTTTCTCACTTCATTATTCTTTTTTTTTTGTTTCTTCTAATACTTTTTATCCCCTTTGCCCCTTTCCTCGGCACAGAGTAGCCAGCCGATACTTGTACCGGCTAAGCTCCTTGTCTTTCCTTCTTTTTTTTCTCTCTCTTGTGTATGCTTTCTTACCTGGCCATACGTGTTTATCTGGTTTAAATGTGCCCTGAGCATAGAGGCATCGTCAACACGCATCCGTAGTTTCTTAGCTCAAAGCTTCCGTCGCTTAAACTGGATAATACTTGCGTTGTGATGTAGGGAGATCTCACGCTTTTTTCTACATTGCGATGTGCAGAACTGCTCGCCGTAGTACAACCGCAATTTCTATTTGCAGCCTTTTTCTGACGACGACATCGAAAGAGAGAAGTGGTTTTGGAGTTCACTCGCTATGATCTTGAGTAGAGAGCTTTGGGGTGTGGCTGGAGTGCGACATTTTTTTTTCTTGAAAACTACCAATACGGAAGTAACTTTCTCTACTTATAATAATTACGTTTCAGAGCAACATACGATATCCACGCAGTCTGTGTTAGTCTCAAGGCGCTTACATTCACAGCCACAGCTGTCCAAACTTTGAGCTGGTCTCAAAGCTGGAGCCGGTATTGTGCGATGTGAAAAAAAAAATAATAATAACATATTACTGGTTAAAAACATTGTGCATATATGTTTGTAATTATAGCTCTATGAAATGTACAAAGTGTATTTTTTATAATTCAATCATTTATCGCTACGTTTCAACGCCAATTCGCAGCTCCGACATTTTCCGTTGCATGTACATTTGTCGTCGTCCACACTGTCGCACGCCGGCCTCCACTCTCACATGAAAACCACTGCAAAACTCTCCTCAAAAGCTTCGCTGTACGGAGTACTCATTTATGCAAACAATATTTTGCTTACCTTAAGTTGCGAAATTCAGCAGCGTTGAAAAATAGTCACACATGCAGATTAAGAATGTGGACCGCGTCTTCATTGCGTGTGTCTGTGTTGTTTATATATGCTTACTTGCAGTACTGATTTGGCGCCACAATATTCATATACTCTTTACAATTTCAGTAAAGGCTCTGAGCGAGCTCCTCCAAAATGCCAGTTTCGTGGATACACCATGTATTAATTAAAATTGAGATATGATTTACATATAAACGTACTGCGAATCATTCAACTCATTATTTATTCCTGTGAACCAGTTTCGGATCGCAATTTTATCGCACCTTTAATACTAGCTCCTCGACCCACTTCGCGCACATTGTTTTATTTAGAGCGCACATGTAGCAATGAGACCTTTGCTTAGCGCAGAACCGGAAGCCTGAAATAAAGAATCAAGTGGTGGCGCCACTGAAATACGGCGAAACTGGACATACTCACTGCAGAACATTAAGTAATTATTTGGTTATCCTATGCAACGTGCTCTCATATGTGGTCTGCCTTTTGCTCACGGGAAAAGAGCACGCGTAGCGAAAGCGACAGAGTGAACATATTTCATCTAGCATCCCGGCAGCGGGAACTTTACAATTGCGAAATTATGAAATGAGCCTGGGGGTCTTCGCTGAAAACAACGCCATGCTTTTCCCCTGAATGAAGACACTAGTTCTTTCTCAGTTTTTGGCGTGTGTATCTTTCCAGCCATTCCAGTTTCTACACATAACAAAGAGAGTATGAAACGTCATTGAGATAATCCCTTTGTCGTGTTTGTCGCGTGTTAAAGTTTCCTCTAAAAACAACCTGATGTGTTTAAGCTAATCGGGCACAATGTATACACCGCACCAATTCCGAAGTAGACATAGAAGTACATGTTTTGCTAAATACCACTAACTTGAACTCAATGCTTAACAATTACGCGAAGCTTGCTGCAAAAGGGAACAACAGTTTTTTTATGTTAAGAGCAGGCTCGCCTGTTCGAAAGGCTTTTGTGGTGTAGTAGAATCAAGATATTGGTGTAGTAGCATATATGGCTTGTTCATGCTATAATGAAAGATAACTTCGTAGAAAAAAATTTAGGACTATATATAGTACATATATATATATATATATACAGACACACACACACACATATATATATATATATATATATATATATATATATATATATATTAAATCGTGATGTTATGTTAAAAAAAGTGACGCACGCTACTCGACCAGCTCGAATGTGGGAGTAAAGCGCGTCGTGAGGTCTCAGCTGTTTTTTAAATGCAGTAGCGCTTCCTCGATACCCGTATTACACCCGAGTTCTCGCAGGTTTGAGACGTGATACAAGAGGCAAATTGCAATGGCCGATTTGAAGCATTTGCGGAGCAACACCTTCTGCTCTGTATATAGCAATACTGTTTTAATGGCAGATCTAGAGCACTATGTGGGTGTTCCAACGGTAGATTGAGAGCACAAGCGGACACGGAATCACACTGCGCAGCAACCAAACTGCTCTGCTAAAATCGGCGGAGTGGACCGGAAGTCTCAAATGATGCACTTTCTGTTTTTTCCAGTACGCCACCAGGTCTCTATATACTATAATACCGGCGAAGGCTGGCGCATCGTGCGCTTCCTATTGCGCTAGTTGAGAGCAACAGCTCAGAAAGTGACGGTTCAAGTTCGGAAAGTGTACGAATGAATCTGACTGCGACGCGGAAACCATCGCTTACGAGCAAGTCCTAGCAATGTTTTGCCTTCCTGCCAAAAGACGAAAAATAATCGACTACGTCGGGGACGTCGTTTGCTGTTACTCACTGAGCAGCTGTGCCGAATTCGTAAGGATATAGTGCCTTTGAGCAGACCGGACTTTAAAAACTACCATAGCGTCCTAGCAGGCTATAATGCAAGCTACTCGCCATGATGTCGCGACCGTACTACATACGAGAAACCAATAATCATCGCGATCGTCCTGTTTGGCCCCACTCACCATAGGCGACATCAGACGGCTAACTGCTGGTGTCGGTTGCGTTATATCCATCTCCACAAGGGTCGTGGAAACGACGATTATTGCGATACAGCGTAGTTGCCTACAAATGCTGGGACCATAGCATAAGTGTGGCGACAAGCGACCGGCAGGAATAGCTCCGACTCTGGAGTCTGCCGTCTCTCTCCGCGTGCAACTACTGCAAAGCCGTGTTTGCGCTGTGTCAACCGTTCTTTCTGCTAGGGAAGGAGTGGCTTCACTTCCTACACAAGTTCGAGTTTGGTACTGGCCCGTAGCTACCTAGAATCCCGGCACTCGAGATTGCGCACTAAGATGCCCTCACCATACGTGTCCCATTAGCTTCGTTTGCCTTTCACCTCTGGGCATACCCGCTGGCCCCGTCCCCTTATGCACGTTATTAGGCTGCTAGTACGTCGTAGTTTCCATTCTTCCTCTACATTTTATCTTGAAGGGCGTGTGCTTTTCTTCACAGACGCCGACAGCCGTAGGGGCAAGGTCACACTGTTGACGTCAGCAAATTGTTAATAATTTTAAATTTTTTGTATGCATTTGTACGTCAGCTTGTACCTTAACCTTTAGGAAATAATTCTTCATGGCCTGGTGGGCACTAGTGTAGTCGCCTGTCTCTACGTTCGTGTAGCTTTGTACGCGGTTCACGTTACATCAAACGGGAGCCACCGCTCCTAGGCCGCGAAGGCAGACGATCATTCCACGTGACTCAACCGGCATGCAAGCAACGCTGGGTAGCTGCATAACTGGTTGCGTGATGTGAACGAGCGCCTCCCTTTCCCTGGCAGCGGTGCTTTTGTTCCAACTGCGGATTCGGAGGCGTCGCTCTACGCCGTAGTGACGGGGTCGCTCGCGGAGGCGGTCTTCCACTATGACTTTGCCATTTCAATTTTAGATCAGTGGGATAACGGTGAGCCCAAAATATTTGCTTATCAAATATAAAGGCAAGCCATAAATGTGTGACCTAAAGAAGCGCACCTGGCAGTCATGTGCATGTGCGTTTGGGAACACCACAGATCCTAAACAGGTTTTCGGTGGGATGATTATCAGGAAATAAGCATCACTATGGTGCTGCGAAAGAGATGTTTAGTAAAGAAAGGTTATCTTGATGTGCATTGTATTTTCTTTAGTCGCAGCGGCTTTCCATTCATTAACTCTACATTAGGGACCGCTACGAGTGCATGCCGCACTAGATTGCTAAATTATTCTTCTTCATCCCTATGAAGCGTATGAAGCGTTTCCATTCCGTTTTTCTTGAACGGTAATAGTAACGGCCAGGAAACAGGAACTACTCTGGAAGCACAGTACTCAGCTTTTTTCTACTTATTTAAGCCCACTTGGGTGGAGCGAAGAAATTGTGGGCTTATGCTTTCTGTTTGAAGCGCTCATACTAGCCCTTCGGCACACCTGTCCTCGGTTTTCTACGTGTCACCTCTGTAGACGAGGAGGAACAGCTAAGTTAGATATCTCGGAGACAGAAACTGCATGAAGGAAGCTGTTAAGAAAGGGGAAACTGGGAAGAGCAGTCGCAGAATTGAGACACTGCAGCTAAAAAGGATTAATAACGCTTCGGGACAGTCGAAGGAACAACAGCAAGTAAAAAGAACATCAGAATCCAAAAGTAGTCACTGCAGCACAGCAGAAACAAAGTAATACCTAAGTCTCCAGTTCAACTGGAAGAGTTGGTACGCGCACTCAGAAAAAAATAGGAATTGCGTAGCTGGTACAGACACTGCTGGGGTCTACGCTAGTCGAGGATGACGTTTTCGGTTCTATCCTTGCTTGGAACACTGCCACCTTACCTCCTAACCCATATCTGTTCTAGATCAATGGCTGAGTGAATCGATCGTTATTCGCACTCGCTGCACCACCACGTACATTGGCACAAGACAAGCAGGCAGAAGCAGCCCGTTCTCCTCTAGGGGCCATTGCGTGTGCCGCGGTAAAATACTCTGAGGGCGAAGTCGTGGCCGCCACTACTGAAGAAGCGAGCCCGCAGGAGGGCCTTTCCTCCACTCGCAGGCCTTTCTTTGTGCTGCCTTGTGGCTATGTTTGTTCGTCTATTTGTTTTTTACTTTAGTCCCGCGTCTGTTTTATAGTGTTTACATCGCTGTTGCAGTCGTTGTCATGATTTTCTCGTTTCATCTGTTCACCTGCTGTTTATCGACTCCAGCTGTAGCTACCACCGGCTGCAACTGAGCTCGCCCGCTCGGCTCATTCCCGTTGCGCGTCCTTCTTGCCTCTCAGGGATTTATTTTCCTGAATCCCACGAGGCCTCCTCGAACCTGATGATGGCGACGTATCCTATATCCGTCACCGGTATGAGAATTTCAGCCCCGGGTGAAGGCACAATCGTATCCTTTCCAGCGACTACACCGTTAAGCAGAGAAGCTGGCTGGTCGTTATGTTTTTGGGAGCAGCTCGTTCGTTTCCTCTCAAACACAAAAACAGCTGTGCAGTGTGCGAGAAAAATCTGGGAAGGCCTATGCGTAGCCGTCAGTTGCTACAACGATTTCATGTGCTGTTAGGAGGAACGCTTAGTCATGCGCTTGGGTAATGTTTTGGGTAATTGCTAAGTGAAACCTTATAACAAATGCTTTCGGCGTCAGCTTGGGGAGGCGGCAGTGACTCAGACAAGAAAGTTATGGTTCTGGAACGATGATTGACATTATATAACTACCATTAGTGTAGACAGTAATAGAAGGCTTTGTGTATCATTCGGTGACATGACTATCATTTATGACTGCGGCGCTCATGAAATTCTTGGAACACAGCGTGCGTCCGAGTACAACAGTGCTTGTGCGCACGTAAATATCCGACCACACAAGTATCTTATTTGTGGACACATATAGGGATAACACAATTTACAGGGAAGTTGTATAAGGCTAGCCGATTCGTTCATCCATCCATCCGTACATCCGTCCGTCCGTCCGTCCATCCGTCCGTCCTTCTATTGCCTGTACGCTGAAAACTCCTCCGGCGCAACCACATGTGCAGCGCAAAAAAAAAAAAAAAAGGGAGGCGGGCGATCGGATAGGCCAGTAATGAAGTTGGTCTCTGTCGCAGTTGAGCGCGCGCGCAGAACTTTCTCCCCGGTTCGGAAATGGGTAGGCCATGCCTCATGCGTACTCATGAGGAGCAGGCAGTTTTCGCTGAGCAATGCCGCGAGCAGAACCAGGAACGATCTCGTCTACGCCATGCCGACGCTGCAACCAGGGCACAAGAACAGGCTCGTGCAGCCGAGCGCAAGGGGCAACTTCGTACCGAGGATCTGGTAGCCTACCAAGTGGTCCTTTAATTAACCATTGGAATTCACCCAGTGATTAACACCGGGGCCGCACGTTTCAGCTTCGCTGGTTAGCCATCTGTACGGAGCACTTGGGAAATGATTTTGAATAATGTGACATGTAATGCTTCCGTAGTAAAAAAAAAATATGCTGCGAGAACAATTTTATTGCGTACAAAGCATGAGACGCCGCCATGAATTACACAAAGCATTATTCACCTTAAAGAAAGATATATATGATGCGCAATACGATAAATATAAAAGGTAAATCTCGATTCTTCCTTGAACTTGGTATGAAATTAGGAGCACACCTAATAGCTTTTTTTTCGAAGAAAATTTTGTTGTTTCCCTGATGATTCTCTCTCTATCTCTCTCTCTCTTGTTATAAACCTTATCACAAACAATGCACCTATTTCAATAACCACCCTGGAATTGACGTACGAGGAAAATAAGCATATATTTGTGGAATAGCCTACACAGCATGAAAGACAAAACACATAAGCTGTTTCTCTGTTCCGAATTGCGTCGAGAACCTTTCTTAAGTGTAATTAGTGCTTGCTCCTTATCAGGTTTCAGGTTTATTGGCATCAGTTTTATCAGTTTTATTGACCTGCCGTGGTTGCTTAGTAGTTGCTTAGTGGTTATTGTGTTGGGTTGCTAAGCGCGAGGTCGCGGGATCGAATTCCCGCCGCAGCGACTGCATTTCGATGGAGGCGAAATGTGAAAACAGCCGCGTACTTAGATTTAGGCGCGCGTTAAAGAAACTCAGGTGGTCCAAATTTCCGGAGTCCCCCACTACGGCGTGCTTCATAATCAGAAAGTGGTTTGGCACGCAAAACGCCATAATTAAAATTTAAAAAAAATATCCTGTTTATTGCGCATTTTCGAGCCTTTCTAGCTATGTCTTGTCTTCCCATGATAATGGGAAGAAGACAAGTCCACCCGTCGAAACGTTGGCTCCTGCATTCACCTTCTTCTAGTTTTGCTCATCGTCTTGAATTTCCATCTCCCTCCTTCCCTGTGTTTACCCCCATAATTACCATTGTGAAATGACAAGAGATAGCTAAACAGGATCGAAAATGCGCAATTCAATTACAGCGATGTAATCATAACTAATTTTGCTTTGCGCCGACACGACAGCAGAAAAGGAGGCCCGAACATTACATTCGACAAACAAGCAAAAAGAAGCCATGACGGTAATTTTTGGCAACCTCTTCTAATGAGGAGGTTGTGCTTTCGCTCCCCAACGGCGACAACTTTTCTTTTCATCCAATTTCATCTCCATCCCCCCCTTTATTACTTTCTACATTTGAATTTCAACTACAGCTAATTCCCCCAATGCTTTTCTATGCTTCATTGACTGTTGGCTTTATATGATCATGATTTTCCAATTCGAGCCCCTGAGTTCTCCTTCTTGTCTCGTTCATAATAATAATTGAGTTACTAGTTCACTTTCATTTCCTTGCTGCCTTTGTGTCTTCGCTTATTTAATTGCTTTTTTTTCAAAATCGCGTTCGCTGTTTACTGGAGCACTGAAGCACCACACGTGCCTGACATTTCGATGACGAGGCTGCTTTATTTTCCCTAGAAGAAGAAAACACATCACACGGGATGGAGGTCGGAGAGGTTGTCTGCGTGCACCTGGGGTGTGGACTTGGATGGAAGGTGGGTACCAGAAGAAAGGAAATGAGGGTCGTGCAGGATGTTCATGAGCAAAAAAAAAAAAAAAAATAGGGAAAGGCTGGCAGCTGCGGTGAGCAGAAAGATGAGACGTGTTTGTGGAAGCGCCGCAGCTAGCTCGGAACGAACGTTAATAACCACACCTGGGGCACCGAAGAGTCCGTGACTTTGTAACCAATGTGTTTCTCGATCATTTACGCGGAACTAGATTCCGCCAGAGGGCAGCAAAACATCGAGTGAGACTTTATGTGAATCCATGTTTGTGCAAACATGCGATGCGGAGAAAAGGGGTCGCTAGCTAAAATACAACCCCTGAGCAAAAAAAATCAAAATCAACATCGCTGCTTGCCGGAAAATGGACGCCGAAGGACTAATTCGTCGAAGAAGTTAGGCGCCTGCTGGTTGCACGTAGGTGTTGCACGCCACATGTTCTTTCGTGGGCGTTGTTGTTTTACCATTTTAGCTTCGCTTCCCACAGATCGGGAGGATGCTAAACTCCCGTCGTTCCCGCCGACGTGGTTTCAGTGAAAAATGCTGCACGTTCCGCACGTATCTGAGTATTATGGCCAAGCGTGACCGCCATATATGAATATAAGGATGGAATTTTGCCAGCCGAGATTAAGACCTGCATAATTTGCATCGCTGGATTGGTCAATGGCGAACAGAAAGGGAGAAGAAGGGAGAAGAAAGGGAGAAGCCGCTCGAGTTGAAAATGAATGTCTTGCATGCCTTTGTAAAGTATTTAAATGCTTCATTGAAAGATTGAGGGCGTGGAAGCTTATAGATGACAGTGAAGGAATGCATGCAAACAGTCTGAGCAATTAGATTTGTTTCCAACGCGTCCGTGAGTGAGAGGGCGCACATTCCCACTGGGCGGGTGCATGGAGATGACTGATTTAGTGGTACGCTACACTTCTTGAATCCGCAATAATTTCTCATCCGCAGATTCCTGGTAACACTTTGGACAAAGTCGCTCTCTTAGGCGTGTCACTGCGCAACACAATTTGTAGTCGTTCATGTTTAGTGATGAATTACGTAGGTTCAACAAGTTGAAGCTACCCTCATGGTGTACCAATGGCAAGAGTACAGGAAGTCGGGGACATGAACTAAGACAAGCGTTGCAAACTTGTCACGATGCAGAGTGTATATGCGTAGGTTATTCACTAAACCGGTCTTACTCTTATGATGGGTATATCTGAAGCTGACAAACACATGAAATCTATGATGGCCACATTTGATGCTAAGCCCCTGCTGCTATACAGTGTTCTGAACGAAGCTATGAGCTCGGAATGCGTCGAAATTAATATTTATCGTGCGGACGTGCTTGACATTTTCACAATAATCCCAGTGCGAGATATGCTGCGATTCTGCAGTTTCTTTCTGCCGACGCAAAATTTGAAAATTTTTCCTGTTGTTTGCACTACTTCGTCTGAAACTCGCTGCTGCCATCCGTACGAGCAGAACATCGACTACCAACTTTCGGATTTTTATCAGTGCCAATTTGCAGTGATAAAAACAGTGCTGAAAAGTGACCAAGTAATAAATAAATGTACTCGGTGCAACTAGTTACAGGGATATTGTGCATATTTTTGTGGAATAAAATGCAAATATATGATATATATGTCACTGCTCTATGAAATCCACGTCACCAATGGCAAGTGTGCCATCAATATTGTAACCAAACCTTGAAGCTGTCTCTTTTTCTTCTTCTATTAGCGAAAAGAGAAGCAAAAAACACAAGAAATAAGGTGTCGTTTCAACTCGCTTTTTTCTGCGAGGCATCAGGGGAGCCTGATTTGAATTTAAAGCCCAAGTACGTGCCTGTGGAAAACAACGGTCAAGGGTCTGCGGCTACTTCAGTACAAGTTCAGTACTTTACCGCACGTAGAAAAAAAAAAAACATTCGAAAATTGAAACGGAACGTGCTTACCAGAAAACACCTAGTTATGGTCCCCCCCCCCCCATGGACATACAATGTTCTGTACTCAATCTTGGCGAAACAGAAAAGGCAATAATATCCCTACAGTCCTCTGCAGAAGTTTTGATTTGTAAGGCTAAAATAGGAAAACAATTGGCTGCACGGAAAGTAAAAGTCCATGCAGCCCCAGTCCCTACTTCATGTGCATTGAAACATCAACGCCAGCAGATTGCCTGCTCCATTGCGTCGACCAGCAATGATAATAATAATAAAAAAAAGAAAGGCTTGGGGAGGTTGGCTTGTGAAGGGCTGGCTGCACTCGTACAGAAGTGGCTTTAAGAGCGAGGGTCCAGCCGCACAGGGAGTGGGCAAAATGAACGGACAGTGGGGGTATGCGTCGTGTTTTGCCCTTGCTATGTTCAGAATATGCGTACCTCAGTGGGTGCACAGGATGGTCGGCACACACAAGCGAGAACAAGAGTCACCTTGGGTCTTGTGTTATTTCATAGCAAGCGCTGCGAACCCGCACACGGTGATACATGCACAACCACAGCGCAAAGTTTCATTTTCTCTCTACGAACTGAAGTCTGATACTGTTTTGTGTCCTGCGCCACAGAGTGAGGAATGGCGAGCTTGTCATGTTCGCTGACCGGAAGTAGATACGACGGCGCGGCGCTCCATAGCACACGAGCTTCCCTCTTCTTGTCTTCTCATTTTGCGCACTCCCCTTCGCCTTTCATTGGGCGAAGGGGAGTGTGAGGTTTTCACGTGCTTTTGCTCTTCCCTGCGTCCTACGTGCCCGCCACATCCTCATTTTTTTCAGACTGTTTGCTTTGTCGTTTCCTGTTTTTCTTTTTTCTCGGAACACCACAGGACTTAACTTGGAAATGAAGTGTTCGCGACATTTATAAAGGAACACTATATTCGAATTTTATGATGCAAAACAGATTTTCATTTTTTTTTATTGATATGATATAAGGAGATGTTGGCGCACAGTTTAAGGCGCCGGCTACTCCTCATCTCTTCAGTGGTTCTGTCATACATCGTACAGTGTTCAAGGTGACATATCAAATAGTCTTTTCACACAAGCACCAGGACATATCACGCAACGTTTCCACAAGAAGAATATGACGTAAGGAACACATGCTACATACAATATACAATGTAAATGTCTCCACACTTATGTAGGTGAAAGTCTCAAAAGTACAAAAAATATTGTCGCCTAATAACACATTGTCTAGTCAGCGGGTGGTGCATACATCGTGTGAATGCATTATCACATACAGTCACATTAGAACAGTCAACATAACATAATTCACAAACAGATGGATATATACAGTGACAATGAAATGAAGGGAACAATGAAAGCACTAATAACGTCCAGCAATGCCGCTGTCTTCAAGAAAAGTCTTTAGTGCTTTTAAAGCACTCTTCTGTAAGGCCGTTGTTGGCCAAGGGCCCAAAAGTTTCCTTAAACTGAAAGGTCTGCGGTCTAATTTAATTAGCGCTGATTTAAACCGGTTTCTTGGTGTGTCGTGATGTGGGCAATCTAGAAGGCTAGGCACTGCCTACACAAAGCATTTCTTACACAGAATTGGCCGTGCGGAAACCCCCGAATGTGATTGTGGATTTATAGACGAAGATATATATCACCTCCTTCTATATTTTCATTCATTAGGACTCGGAAGAATTGAAATGCACTCTAGTGCAGTTGTTTGATTCGTACTTAACTAATGCTTCCTAACGCTACTACAAAAAAAAAAAAAAAAACGAAAGAAAGGCAATAACCTCCCAGTTGGGAAGATGGCCTCAGCGCGAGCGCCCTTCTTTGATTCGAGTAAGCGCAGACGGCAAAATGCACCATGTTCATTCGACTCCAATAAAGCATTTGTCGAGTGCCATGACCCCGAAAGAGTCTACACGACTAGCCCTTGGCATAGCTTTCTTATTGTGAGTTTAATTTGTTGAAGAGGGTGGTCTGGGATGCTGCTTCTTACAAACTGATTATTCATCGCTCGAGAACAGGCTGAGTAGACAGAATGAAAGCGTGCTTGCCACAGCCGGACTTCTGAGCTCAGTGTAGAGTCGTGCAGTGTAGATACGCAAGAAAAAACAACGCGCAAGGAAATAAATAAATACATAAAAGCAATAAGTATTTAAGAGTTGAACATATATTACAAAGCGCCATGACAAAGAAATCTTCCGAAGTGATCAACGGCCATGGCTTTTTCTTCTTGATTTCTTGTTTGCTTTTGAAAACAAGGTCTTCTCAACTAACTTTATACCGGCTTAGCAAATCCTGGATCTGTGCATGTTGAAACCAATCAGAAAACTGACCTATTGGGCTTCCGCAGTGTTGCAGCGAGTCCAAGAAGCCCCTGAGATTAGGTTTGAACGAGAGAAGGGAGAGTCTCAGTGTAGGTGAAATTACGATATCAGTTTATATGGGAAATTCCATAAGCAGGCTTTCTCACACACCTAGTTTGACCTAAGCACAATGGCGGACTTCGAGATATAATCCTAATGAAGGTGTCCAAATTAGTGCTGCTGACGCAATTTCTGCTGCCTCCCGTCGCACGCTCCATCAAAGCTTTGAAAACGCGTGTCTCAAGTTTAACAATGCTATTAGCTGCAAAACTTGGTAGTTGCAATTCAGCTGTGTGAAAAAGCCTGCTTACGGAATCTCGCATATCCCCCAAACAGCGAAAACTTACCAGAATACACTACACTCCAGTATGGAGTGCACCGCCGCAGAAAAGATATGTCCAGGCGAAGCCGCCGTATGGCACTAGCTTGTAAAATGGAGTGAGAGTACGCTTCGAATGGGGAGGGCTCGCGTGAGGCAATGATGTCTGGAAGTCGGTTTCGAAGGCGCTTACAAGGAAGGATAATTAGTGGCAAAGTAGGTAAAATTAACGCTACAGGCTGTAATTACCGCCAACATAGTCGAAAATTGACATCGCACACTTGTCCAGTAAAGGGTGCACTGCCACGGGTATAGGCTTGCTGAGGCAAAGCCGCCCTATGGCACACTTTTGGGAAGGGAAATGAATTCGCTTGGAGTAAGCAGTGCTCGCACGAGGCAATGCTGACTGGAAGCCGGCTTCCGCGGCGTTAACATCAGGCGAGAATCAGCAGCAGAGTAAAAGCAAAATTAGTGGTGTGAGCCTTATTAGAACCAAAACATTGAAAAATTAACCACTTTGCAATGTGAACGGCGCACTGCCTGTAAAGGGTGCACTGCCGTAGCTGAAGATATGCTGAGGCAAAGCCACCGTAGAGACACTTATGGGAAGGGAAGTGAGTTTGATTGGTGAAACCAGGGCTCGCGCTAGGCAGTGTTGTCTGAGAGCCCGCTTCGACAGCATTGATAGTAAGCGAGAATCACTAGCAGAGTAGGCAAAATTAATGGTATGGGTGTATTTAGCACTATTGTGGCCAGAAGGAAACACTAAAGAAGAGCCTGGCTGCGACTCTACAGTTGCTAGTAAGTACAACAGGGCGTGGTATTTCCGGAGGCGCCCGACGTTCGTGCGCAGACGCGAGTAAGAGCGGGCGTGAGAGCGAAAATCTGAGTGCTTTTGCTCCTTGATTATAGGACTTTGCCTGGGCAGGAGAAGCTGCTTAGTTCATGTTGTATGTGTTTGTCCCTAGACGTGCCGGCATTGCTGAGAGGGGTCTAGTTTACGCTCCGGGGCTGTATGCCGCCACGGTGAACCATGTCCAGCAGTGGACACTGACGCCCCATTTCGGGATCGCTGTGTTTAAAGGTACGTGGAATGTGCGCGAATCCCAGAATCTAATAGAAAGTCGAACAGACTTTTTCACGTCTGCGGCGCTCGTCCTGGGTCATTCATGCCGAATTGTACCTTTCTCGCGCCTGCCGGCCCTGTATCTCCAAAAAAACATTACTGATTTTACCGGATAATCAGTCGGTGCCGTAGTAGAGGCCAGGCCTGCTCTCCTGGAGCAGTATGTTCGCTCATGCCAGGCTTTTCGTATAACGCTGTCCGTGACTCTTCAGGACCATGTTTCAATGGTCCCCTTTGAGTGCAATAAACGCATTCGTGCACAAACGTGCGCGAAAATTGGTCGACGGAAGCCGCGGAGCTAGCACAATGGAAGCAAAGCAGGTGCGTCCGGCGTATCTTTAGAAACAGTGATCACCTTATGGGGCCTCATTGCCTAGTGCCTCACCTGGTTCAACACGCCGGCAGCCAGCGTCGGAGCATGAACGAACTCGCGCATTGACATGGTCAGCATGCTACCTCAGTCCAAAAAGCCGGCACGCCTAGGGGCAAGCTGTTACAAAACGAGGAAAGAAGCTTCTCCTCCGTAGTACACAGGCAAAGTACGATATTCAAGAAGTAAAAGGCCCCCACATTTTCTCTCTCGCACCCGTTTTTAGTTGTGCGTGCGCACAAACGTCGGGCGCCTCCGAAAATACCACGCCCCTCTGTACTTACTAGCAGCTGTAAAGGCGCGGAAGCCGATGGTCTAATTTCTAGAGCATTGGGCTGTTGTGGAACCATGCTCGAAACGAACCGCCGGACATTTTTAGTAATTAGGCAAGTAGCACAGGACATCTGTCGCTCATCGTTTAACCCATTCCGCAGTAACTTGTGTTACTGGGTATGTAAGACTGCTTATGTGCCGCTCTTCAGCGAACGTCTTTGACGCGAACTTGGTTCTCTGATTATGTGCCACTGGGTATGACCCGCCCTTCAATGACCCTCTCTGATGCCAACTTGGACCCCTGGGGCTGTCCTTCAGTGAACCTCTTTTACGCCAACTTGAGTAACTGCGTACCGCTTAGTAGTCTGGCAGTTCAATGGCAAAAATATAGATTAAGATTTCTCCGATGCCGGGGAGGAATCAAATCTACATCATATATATTCAGGCAAACGTCTCTTAATGTATATTCACACAAGCGTCATGTGCGGACTTCGCAGAGGCGCCGCGCAATGATTCAGCGTGTCTAGAAGGATGCGCAAGAGGGGAGCCCGGCTGTACACACGCATGATACATGAAGCGTCTCTGTGTTTACAATAGGCGGGTTACTACTTCGCTTCATTGCTAACCACATTCGACATTTGTCGTGATAAGGGTTCTGCTGCATTTTTTTTCCTCACTGTTAATCGCTCGTTCCTCATTCGTATAAATCATGTTACGGCACCACTTTACAGTTTATCGGTAACGAAACAAACAACCACCGTCACTTTCATCAGCGTGTGAGGAACTCCCGCTGGGCAACTACGTCGATTTGCCCACTATATTGATGGTCTCTTGTATTCAACTACGACGTGCACGCATGCTCTACGTGGGGTTAAGGTAGTCGTAGGAATGGTGCGGTGTAGCAGGAAGATGATTTTTCTCCCCTAATTCAAACAGTCCGAAAGGCAGCAGACAATGACTTTCCCAAGATAGGCGTTGATTGATCTATCTATCACCGGGAGAAAGAAATCACCACAAGGGAGCTAAGCAAACACATTCTACCGAGGAACGCAATAGACCAAGACAAAAAATGCGCGTGCGCCGCGGTCTTCTTGCTTCTCCGTGCACTCGCATTAAAGGAAGGACTTTGGAGAGAAAAACGGCTCTGGCTCACGAAAAAGAGCTCCTGGTTTCGTGGCACTATTGGCTGGGTAGGGAGCACTTTATTTTTCATGGTGGTGTGGGAAGAGATGCTCACGTTTAGTACACGTGCACATTTGCGCCTATTTTCTGCAAAACGTATTGCGTACGTACTTGTGCGATAGCATGTCCGAACTGCAAGACGTGGAAGAAGCCGTCTCACGGGACAGCTCATGGAACCCTGAGCACCAGCACAGAGAGCAGGGTGGGGTGATTGCACGCCTCGCCGAGATACCGGGCAGCCAAAGCTGACTGCAGCGTGAATCCCTAGGCTACGGGATTAGAACACAGGGAGTCCAATCGCCGCATGGTCATCTGTCATGGGGTGTAAAGAAGGAGGGCTGCGTTTGCGCCCTATCTCGCTGAGATTTTTCTAGGGGTGCCCCGAGGTTTGTCAAACTTGAAGTATCCTCGCCGTACGTTACATTACCCGAACACCACCTGGCGCTTCTTGCTTCTTCACCGATTCACTTTTGCTTTTCCTTCTGACCAAGAAAATGCCTTTCGCCCACTTTCGGGAGGCGATTCATCCCCGCCAGTCTTTCAACTGATGGCGTCTCTTTGAACGTCGTTTACTTGTTTTCAACAGTTGAACAGCTGTAGCTGCGGTTTTACTTAAGTGGTAGGTTGTATCGTTCTAAGGGAGGCAGTATTTCATTTAATAGGGAACTGCGTGGGATTCGAATAAATATTCATCTTTGTGGAAAGATTTTTTCTGTGGATGAAAGTTTTTATCTACGTACAAAATTACGATGCTCTGTCATGAGCGAATGGGGCAACATTGTATTCTGTTAGAAGGCATGGTTGAATTTCAAGTGGGATTCGAGATGATAGGCCTCCTATGCCACGGAGTGACTATTTGAAAAAGACCAATATTTGCGCGGTCCCCAAACGAGCTCTATGATTTGGGGGTCGCAGCCCACCGTTTGAAAAGACGTGCTTGCGTTCACTAGAAAGGAACCCACAGATACAGTAAATAGAGTGCCATAAAAATAGCGGTCAGCAATATATGGACAAATAGGCGTTCTTTATTGCTGAGTACATCGCCCCACGTGGAATAAATGTTCTCAAGGCTAGAGTCATCATCATGACTTTCAATATCTAGGAAGTTCATCTACAGCTTTCCACATTTAAATGAAGAGCGACTATATTGTTAATTTTCTTCTGCAGTGTGAACATGAAAACTGTTGCGCTTTACTTGTCGAACAGAAAACGATCATTTGGCAGCAAAGTATACGCGTAAAAGGAATACCGTATTGGAAGTAAGATTAGTGTGCCTCTTAGTATCCTTAGAATTAATCTTAAGATATAGTTGCTGCAGAGTGTTACGCACACGTCTACTAACCATAAAAATAATTTGCAGCTCTTTATATAACATAGATGTAATTGATCACAGACTGAATGATCTCTCTCAGAATCGACCGCTACCACACGGTGTATTCTAAATTTTCGCAGAGGCTAGTGATTGATAGAGGAGTGTGAAAAAAAAGTGAACAACGAACTGTTATTCATAGTCGATCAGGGCGGATGTGGCACGGCAGCTTGCCATATATAAGTACGTCAATAATACAGCGTTATCAGTTCTGCCTCTTGAAACTCCTCATTACAGGTCGCAACGCTTGTGCAATCGGTTCAATTTCATGCGCATCTACGGAAGGAATGATTCATTTACCTACTCCGCTCTTCCAAAAGCCATTCGCCTTTGGAACGGCCTTCCTAAGGCCATCGCTAATGAGAGCGACGAAGAAAATTTCCGGCATCTTCTAACAATGCATTTTCCAAATTTTGCAGCACCTAACCTGCTATCTTTTTCTTTCCTTTCCCGTTATTAATGTACTACTATTCCTTTAATACAGTTTGGATAGGCAATTATCTACCGCTCGCTCTGTAACTGTATTGATTATATTTTACTTTGTGAAAGTTTAGAGTTCAGTGACCTCTCGCGTTCAAAAGCATTCGGTTTGTCCATTGTACAATCGTAACACCATATTACTGTAAGTTAACGCATTTCTTACGCGGTATATTTTGTATATGTATTCACAGATGTATTCTAATTATTCTATATTATTAACCTTAAGTGTACTCTCCCCACTTACGCAATGCCTCTAGAGGCCTGTAAGGTATCTTTAAATGAATAAGTAAATAAATAAATATATAAATAACTATAAAAGTTCTTGTCAAACTTCCTTGTTCTTCCAGGATTTTTCATTTTCTCTGTTGTTTTCTTGAGATAACCGTAGATCTGACCAGTCTCTTCTTCAGCAACAGATCTAGATTGTGCGATGTCTTGCAGAGTGACACATCTTCATGCGCAGCCATTCGCCATTTGTCCCATGTGTCATAACATGTCACTGTGCAGAAAGGCATGACGCGTGCTCTCTATTGGGTAGAGGCCCCCGAGAATAAAGCGAAGGAATGAACTCTACCCTTGATTTTAAGCTGCAGTAGCAACAATAACCTAAAATCAAATGGCGCAGAACCCCGCGTAAGCACAACAGGACAAGCTGTGATTTAAGTAGAATGCTCACTCTGAGGAAAACTTAATCCCTCTTTTGCGCATCGGCCTTACAGGGGTACTACAGATGTGCGACGGAGAGGGATCTTATTTATTTATTTATTTATTTATTTATTTATACCCTCACGGCTATATGTATTGGAGAGCGTAGGGGTAAAAATGAAAAACCCTGACAAAGGCATAAGGGTTGAGGCATGGGCGAGGTGGTACTGCATTCTAAAACTGGTACAGCGCAACATAGAAAGAAAAAAACAAGCCGAGTCAGTCAGATGATTGTTTCATCTAGCCGGCTCAGCTTGTTTCTTTTTTTGTAGGTTGCGCTGTACCAGTTTTAAAAAACAAAGGCACAACTGTACGTGACTGAAGAAAAATATAATAGGCTTTGTATTTATGCAGTGTAATCTAAGGCATTTTTTAATTACATGATGGTCCTTGATAGTGACTGCGCAAAGGCAATTTCATTCTTTGGAAGTCCGGGGTAAGAATGACTCTAAGAAAGCGTTAGTTTTGCACATGACTGTACCAGCTTTATATGGGCAGTCTAATCGAGTCGAAACGAAATGCGGGGGCAACATAAGCTTGTTTCACAGTTGGGTATGTTGATGCAGCGAGTGGAAAATGCACAAACAAAGTATTTTACTGTGCGATAACAGAAATGTAAAGTCGAGGCTTTTTTTTTCTTTTTCACGTTAGCTATGCCAGCTGTTCCGGTGTAATTACCGGGGAGGAAGCGGGCAAACTTATTGTGTGCCATTTATAATGAGTGGAATAATTTGCTGTAATATGGGTGCCATACCGAAACAGTGTGTTCAAATTTTGAACGAATCAGTGTTGTTTACATTACAAGTTTTGGCGAAGAAGATGCTCGTGAGAAGTTACGACAGAAGAATCCTAGCATTCTACTAGCACTTTTAATTATGCGAAAGATGCGCACGGCCCAAGTAACGCTTTGTAATGTGAATAATGAGCTATCTATAAGAATAAGCAGACTGTAAGAAGGTGTTACTGAATAAATAAGTGGGTGCTGAGTCTGATGTTCTAGATATACGCATATGTCTACATTTTGTAATATTGAGATCCATGCAGCAGGCATTATGTATGCACCAATCGTTAACAGCGCTAAGGTCAGACCAAAGACTATTTATGTCTTCTGCGGCCGCTACTTTGCGGGGAATTACGTAGTCGTCAGTTAAAAGGTTAATATCGGAGAAGACATACGCGGGTAAATAATTAATTTGAAGGAGGGAAAATAAGACGTTGAATACTATTACCTTGAGGTACTCCAGATCGTACGGCAATCCCTTCAGAGCACGTGTCATTAGCTGTAACTAACTGCGAATCCTTAGACAGAAAACGAGCCAAGTTGTAAGTTTAGAATCGGCGTGAAGGCACTGCATTTTGTGCTATAGTAGTCTTGTGGCACAGCTTAATAAATGCCTTCGAAAAGTCTAAAAATACACAGTGAAATAAAGAAGAATGATCAAACATGGCTTTCAATTTATGAATACAGCATTGCTGCAGCGGGTTGTAGCGTTTAGACTATGAATCCTCCTGGCGTAGAAGTGAGTACGTCCTCGAGTAGGAGCGAAAGAAAAGGGTTCATTTTACTTTATTCACACTGGCTCCAGTTATCGAAGCCCACTCCATGTAAGAGCACTTTAAATGTATCAGCTCGCTACATGTCTGAGCACGCATCACGAAACGTCAGCACATGTCAGGGCACACTCACTGCACCAAAGGAGTCCGCGTTTAGAACAGTCGTCTTCCCTAGGTGACTAGACAATGGAATCTGATGACTGTGTCTCCGCCAATTATAATCGTCGAACCGTTCGCAAAGTGCCACCCATGATGTCGCAACTTTCCACGGTAGTCTGCCTCCAATGTCGCGCGATCGCCGCCGCATTCGAGGCAGTCACGTGGTAATTTGGGAAGCTGAACTCGACGCAGTTTTAACGGAAGTCCTCGACGTTGGCCCTTTGCATGAATTAGTGGTCAGGTTGTCGGGGTAAGGAGACTGGCTTTCACGGTCGGTACAGCTTACGGAGTGCGGTGGCCGTTGTCGCATTGAAGTCAGCTTCTTTAGTTGCGCGTCAGAGTCGGTATCGGGCCCCGTCACCGTCTGGGTGAGCGCTGATGAAAGGGCTGCCTCGTGGAGAGCATGCAAAGAATGCGCACGGCCGATTTGGGGCGTAACAGCTTGGAAGATGAGTTTCAAGTGATTCGAATTTTTGAAATAAAGAAAAAGTTAGAAAAAGTTAGCAAGGCTTGAAAACAGGATGTGTTCTAATATTTTGCATGATATACTGGTAAGTGAAATAGGTATCTTGTTTAAAGGGGAGTGCATATTACCTGATTTTACGAGTTGTATCACCTTCCCGACCTTCTAGTCTGCAGGAAATCAAGTGACTGCTGGAATATTTTGGTTAAAGGGTCCCCACTTGAAAAACACAACAGGAAATTTTCAGTCTGTCATATTTTGGGACGTTGTTTCTCTCGTTCTGTTGTCTGTAGTTCTGTTGTCTGCACTTCTGCTGTGTGTAGTTCTGTTGTCTGACGTTCTGTTGTCCGTAGTGTGACGTCCTGTAGTCGAAAGTTCAGTAGTTCCTGATCAATATTTAATTAAAAATTGACAGAGACCTCTTTAAAGATATGTAAATTTATTAGTACAAGAAAAGAAAAATATAAAAAAAAGAACACGTGTCCCACCCCGGATTCGAACTTGGAAGCTGAGGATCACGAGCCCAGCATCTTACCACTGCACCACGCAGAGTTTTTTTTCTTTATTGCATGGAATTATCGGCAGTGTCAAACGAATGCAATTACATTACATATGAACGTACATAAGAAGGAAATTCACACATAATATGCAGTCCAATGACAGTTCAAAATTCTGGCAAACACAAGCGTTCAGACGTGAAATCCATTTGGGTACGGGATCATATGTAGCCACCACACTACGGACTTGAGCAGTCTCTTCTCGGGAGATAGACCTTGTCGAGCGAGGTGGCTCGGCATGTCTGTCGATTATTCGACTAGTCCATAATGAATAAAGTCTTAATAACATAAACGAATCGTATGGTGTATTACTGGCTGTCGTATTGAAAGGAAGGAACCGGATACCATAATATGCGAGAGGAAAGTCTTTTTTGGTAGTTCTTTGTAATATGTCCCAAAAAAGAAATGCGTCACGACAAAGTATAAAGCAATGTTCTGTTGTGTCGGGTTGATTGCAAAGTCTACAATTTGTATTCCAGGGTACATACAGTCCTTTTTCCTGAAGCCACGTTTTAACTGGTAGTGTGGAGGTGTGCAGCTTAAAAAAAACGTTTTCGCTGCTGGCGCAATGCACAGTCTACGGACACGGCAAAGAACATCTTGACCAAATAGAGACAGATACGGCTTTCAGTACAGAGGTTCAGGGAAAAGGTCATCTATAAGTGCTACATTTAGCGACGTGCGATTAACGGTAAAAAATATTCAAGGGTGAATCTGGCTTTTAAGAAAGAAACAGTGACGGCAAATTCCTTTAGGAAGCCCGATAACGGTAGTTCTTGAGCAAAGTTTGTCATGACAATATGAAAAGGGAGGTGTGATGCAAGACGTGCTCGATTAACTGCAAGAAGGAATGGATGACGGACATCTTTAAGGTAAAATAAGCGCATGACCAATTGTAGCACAAAAAAATTCACAAGACCCCGGCCGAACATGTCTGTCAGAGTAGAGTTTGGCTATGTCAACAGTAAAAATCGCTGTCTGCGTTGCTGTTTACATTTACATTTTAAAAGTCTAAATGCGCTTTCACTCCACCACGTCAACTGCTGCATCTCTAGAAGAGCAAAAGTGTTGTTACCATCAACAGGTACATCGTGGAGTGCTAGAACATCGATTTTGCTGTAGCGATATCCATATTGAATAAGAAATTCAGAAATAGACAACGGTGACCGGGACACTGTTAGGGTTGTTACTGCTAATTTCGACAGTTGCGTCTCGCTCTTTACACTTTTGAGCGCGCATATAATTCGTGTGTTCAACGCAAAATAGCTACATAAACACTCGTGGATTAGTCTTCGTTCTGACAGCATACTGGCTTCTCACGGCAGCGCTGTACCAGATTAATGAGACCCTAAAGAGACAGCTTTTCACGCAACTTTGTGGAACAACCCGAAACTTCTTTTCCGCTTCGCATAAGCTTGCGCAATATTTCTGGGAAATTAACTAATGTGCCAGTGTAACAGCACATGTAAGTCCACAGGCCTGTGTGCCACATCTTACCAAATAAAACAAAACGGATACAGAGCCATTCCCACAGATGGTATGATTTTGTTCAGCGGCCGATCTTGAGGAGGCCGGTAGGGTGTTGCTGGTGCCGTATTGTCACGGTACAGTTATAACAATTGGCGACGTCGACTTTAATACCGGTGTCGGTGCTATCAGCATTGGCGGCTTCAGAGAAGCACGATTGAATACCGCGCAATAGAAAAGTATAGTCTACACCCCCGATGCGAAACTGACATACAATTTTAAAGGGCTGCGACGGAAAGCGCTTCTGTTGCGGCGTCAGAACGGCTGCCGTAACGTCAGAGTCGCTGTCACGATAGAAAGCTGTTGTTCCGACTTCAGAACCCTTGTTGTCGCGACAGAACTTTTCTGTTGCGACTTCAGAACTCTTGGTCTTCACGACAGAATGCTTCTGTTGTGACATCAGAATTTCTGTCATAACGTCAGAAATGTCTGTTGCAACTACAGAGACGTTAGGAACTTCTGTCGTACGACAGAAATTTCTGTAGTTGTGACATGAATTCCTGTTATCATCTTCAACTGGGTCAAATGAATGAATATTGAACTGTATTCTTCAAAAACTTGGTATTAAGATGAAGAGGAGAAGATGAAAATTTTAAATTTCTGACTGTTTTTATCACCACTACAGTTTATGAATATAGGAAATATTAAAAAGTAATTCTGTCCTAAATAACTTGTGATGATGAATTAGCGCCCGTAGAAAAGGTGTGTAAAGATTCTTAATTAGTCAAAATTAGTTCAGTTGAAGTCATCGGGAAAACGCGCTGTGATATTGACCTTCATATTTAAAACATACCAAAACCTATGGGAGTTAGAGTTCAGCATGGATGGCCATGTGTTTTGTGAGAAAAAGGGCTTGGCGCTGCTGAGCGAAGTTATATGTGTGGTAGCGCGTACAGTGCTACAGCGCATACGAGCATTCTTGTAAAGAGGACAATTTATATTTTACAACCATTTCAGCGGAACTGCATACCTTGGGGCGTTTCGAATGCGGGTAATACGGCGAATAGGAATATATTTGTTTGTCAATTCACTGACTTTGGACTTAAACATGCGCCAGGTAGCTCGTTCACTGCTCATCGAAACCTTGAAGGAAAGTGTCAAACATACGGCAAGCTCTCGGTCAATGCCCTCAAACTTGTAGTTTTGTAGTCTCTAATAATTTTGCGTGTCAAAATTTCGAGGTCGCAAAACGTTAATGTCTAGTGTACATAGCTATTGATTGCTTAAACAAGACATTTACAAAATATTAGAAGCAAGATCAGGTCAAGAGGGCAGCGCTAAATTTTATGTGTTAGATGCCAGTACTGTTATCCTGCTGGGTTGCCTAATTACTTGAGTTAGGGAAAGTGCGGAACACGCGTCTATAAAATCTCGCATGAGGGGCGAACGAGGGTTATTAATAATAGAATCGCAATTTCATGCGATGTTTGGAATATTGAAGTCGTGTAGGAAGTGTGCTTGCAAGCTTGGATATTTCGATGCGACTACGTTAGGAGCATCATGCAGTTGGTGAACAAATTCACGGCTATAATGAGGGCGGTAACAAACACAGATAACAATTTCCTGATTATTAAACTTAATCGTGACCTATGGAAGCTCATGATTGGTTGTTATTTCTATGAGACTAGATGAAAGTTCTTTCAAACAGCCTGGTGAAGGGAGCCTCCTGGCCAGTGAACTGAATCGCATTAGTAGAGTACAAAACGATTCATGTGTGGAAATACTTCAACCAGATTTAGGTCGGCACAGCGGTCTCCGTGTTGCAACCGTCACTAGCGGAGGTAAGTGCATCACGTTTATCAATTATGTTTCTGATAGCTGAGATCAGGACTAGGATGAGTTATAAGATATGTCTAGTTTTCCTTGCGCGCATCTATGTAGGGACATGTGGGGTACTGGGGGCTGAACTGCTGTTTTGTTGTACCTGCGATGAACTACGTGTTAGGTGGATAACAGCTTTTTGGGGGATGCGTGTTTTATCACCACGTCAGTTGCCGCGAAGCATATGTATTGCTTTTTGTTAATGAACATTTTTTTCTATCGTCAATTGTCGTGCCTTTGCTAGGATTAGTTTCTAGCGAACTCATCGTGGGCTTTTTACGCCTGTGATCTGCGGATGGAGAAAAATCCTCCCTAACGCTTATGTCTTGTTCATTCGGTTTCGCACGTGAAGAAAGCGCTTATTCCCTTATTTTGCAGTTGCAAACTTCATGAATAAAGGACTACTATTGTTCGGCATATAGCCACTGACGATCCCAGCAATTATTTCGCTTGGCCGTCCCTCAACTTGTGCTTCTGATTGCGTCCAGGATTTACCAGAATGGAGGATAATCCGAAAGAAGGTGTTATTTCGCCTTGAGTGATAAACTTCGTCGAGGCGCGGCTGCACATAATCGTGCTGCGTTTTCAGACTTTTTGTGGCCTTCGGAAGGCTGACCTTGTCTTCCTCGACACGATTAAGTGTCTTTGAATTTTCTTCTAGATTATTTAGTAATTGATGAATACTTCCTGTCTCGGTTTCACTGCTATCCTTGGCTAGTTTTTAGTATTTTAATATTGGCTGTAATCTCTGACTGACGTTTCGTTGATTTTAGAGATCGCGCCTGGAGGAGGAGGAGACGAAGGGGAGGAAAGGCAGGGAGGTTAGCCAGTGTAAGTACCGCCTGGCTACCCTGTGCTGGGGAAAGGGGTAAAGGGAATAAAAGGAAAAAGAAGGAGAAGAGGAAAAAAATGGAGGTTCATAAGGAGACATATAAGATACATTTTCTGTACAGTCTTTTATATTTTCAATTAAGTTGTTCCCGCCTTAAATGGACAGCCTTTGCGGACCTCCTGTACATAGAACTAAAAACTAGAAGGTATAGCGTGAATGTGTGCATTTTACTACATAAGTTCATATCGCATAGCGTTTATGAAGAAACAGGACGCACTCGGGACCTGTAGCTAAATTAGTACTTCGAAATAGCACCTTATTTTGCCGCTGAAATTGGAGAGGAGTGATCACGGTATCAATTATATTTTAAATGCCTTGAATTTGCCAAGCTGTCTGTTCCTTAAATACATAGGCTGTGGTGCGTCATTCTTCACGTTTATTATTAGTCATATTATCGGAGGTCGGGGAGGGGGGAGGGGGTTGTAGTGCGGTGCTTTCGCTTTCAACGACACACATTCTGCATAACGTGCCAAAAGGCCGAATCATTGCAGAGAGTGTAGAACAAAGACCTAAAGCAAGACAGACGCCCATCAATAACTTCAAAACTGAACGTTCGAAAATGGCCCCACTGGTTCGGCAGGCACTGCTGCGGCCAAGTTCGGTAAACTGTTAAGGACGCCGATTTGGGATTTCCCGCAGCTTACAAACGCGGTCTAAATATCCGACAATCAAGGGCCCCTGGTCGCGAGGAGGCTGCGCTTTAACTAAGAGACATGAAGGCACGTGCCACGACGGAAACGACGCAGAGCCTTAGCGATGCGAAACGGAAACGTCGAATGTTTGCATTTGCCTCTCCGTTTCTTCTGACTGCATACGGGTCACGTATGTGCTCTGAATGTAGAGAGTGCCTCTTATACGGCACATTATATCTGTCCTTCTTTTACCACTGGCACATGATGTTGGTCATTTTTTTCTGTCATGAGTAAATGACTTCGATTGCTTTATGTGGTTCCTCCCGAATGGCAGACAGAGGTTCACACGTGCGTCTCCACGCGGTGTTGATCACGTAAGCAAGCCTCCAATTAAAAAAAAGTTGCAGTTTAGAAGAGAGTGGCAGCTAAATTCGGGTGTGAGTACAGGGCTCTGTTGCAACTGGAAGTGATAAGATGGAGTTTTCGATTACTTCCCATCACGCGCCCTTACCGTTCTTCAGCCTGAAACAGGCAAGCACTTCCCGCTCATTCGAGCTCTTTCGCCTTTGGCAAAAAAACCGAAACAACGAAGACTGAAACAGCCATAGGGGTAATGCAATCAAAAACGGCTGGGAAAATGACATGAGGAAACCGCGCTCAGGCGACGCCTCTTTTCTCGTTGATGGTCTTTCTTAGTTTCGTCGTAGTAATTCCGCGGTGTCTTGACAGTCAAAGTATATCCGTAACAAGTGCTTCTCAAAAGACATCATTTGTTCCATGGGCCTAAATCGTTTCTTGGAAATTATCGGCGGTATTTGCTATGTTTTATATTATAAGGCTCATTTCTCTCTAGAAGCACCCAAGGTGGCAAGCCTGGTTTATTATCATGGCGATGGAACTTTCACGCGTGCAGTTCCTTTAGTGCTGCTTGTAATGGGGTAACTCCAGTTCGTTCTTGAAAGCAAGAGGAGTCGTCCTCGAGAGTGTATATTTGTTTCTTATTTTGGTTGTTTTTCTGCAGAGGTCTTGCGAAGTATTTTGAGATTTCACGCGCTTGAGGCGACGTAGTCACAAGTGCATTTGTGTGAGATGCAGACTTCAATTGATCACCTGTGGGCGAATAAAGCGGCATTCAGGTGGGTGATAAATCCACCCTTTTCAGCGCTGAGTTCTCCTCGTGGGACGACAAAGTCGTGCTTTTTCGCGGCCAAGTGGTTCACGTAGAGAACACCGATGAATGGGTGGCGTTATGCGGCGGCGCTTCAAACATCAAACATCCTCTTTTAGCGGGGCCGACAGTGAGGATTCAGCCTGCCAGTCTAGCAGCCTCTTACATCGTGCTCGTCGGCAGCCCTGAAATTACCACTACCTTCTAGGGTGCTTGACAATTTGTTTAATTCGCTGTAGTTGTTTATTTCGCTGTAGACATGCGAATTTGTCTGGCATTAGCGCCCTATGAGTAATTGAACAACGCAGCGATGATCTCACCTAATTGGGCCTGCGGCACACCACTACATCGCTATAGACAAATGTTTTGAGAAGTCTGCCGTTGCGTTTGACATGTAACGATGGCTGTATTTTTGTGGTGCATGTAGAGGCGAACGCGTCGCCTCTGAAGTGCCCCGCTTTCTGTTTCTAATTTGTATAACCGCTCAAACGTGGCGTCTCAGAAAACTTACTCTAAAAAAATATCACATATTTTGTACTCAATAAATATTTTGTGGAAGCATAATTCACACTGAACACGTCGAATGTCCTAAGCAGTGATGCCGCATCCTCCTTACAGCTTGAGCATCGGAAAGTGCCAGCAAATATGCTTCACTCATCTGTACTATAGAGACCACACGTATGGTTTATCACGAAGGTTGACCAAAAACGACGCCTGTTGGCACCTCTATTTCTAGTTTTTATTCATGCGCTGAATGCCCTGAACGTTGCCTGAACATAGTGGTGAAGCACACATGCGGTATACTCCGAAGGTACGAAGGTTGCGCCCACAGCATTGACATCTACTACAACGAAATAAACTACACGGCCTAGACATGCCGTCTACGGCGTGTCTATGTGCAAACATGCAAGTCATTGCTCGGAGAACTCTATAGTTAAGAAATGGCCTTTGTGCCACCACCTACACGTTCTCTCTGCTTCGTGCTGCACACTATGGGATTATCTTTTTTTTTTTTTTGGATTAGGGCACATGTCCTCCACCTTCAAAGTCAGTGCGTTTAGCTATTGAAGCCCTTGTTATGCCCTGCTTACAGGAGAGTATGTTAGCGAAACGGTATGTCTGAAAAAAATTATTAGCCCTTTTTGCTCGGACAGCCATGTTGCTATGCGGTATCTGGAATGGTGAACGTTTGAGGCGGACTACCATCACGATTGCTGAATATATGCATCTACTAACTACTTGGAACAAAACTTAGATACGCCTCATATACAATCTACGCAATAACTTAATATAAGATTGTAAATGTCCTGGTACGTTCACAAGGTCAACTGAGATAAGCGGATAGGTTCATACAATTACAAAAATATATTTACAAACAGAAAGAGATTAATAAAATGCCTGGGTACATGTCTAATATGCAGGTTCATGAACGCACATATGTTCCGTAGTAGTGGGAAGCCAGCGAAAGGTGATCCCATTTTGTGTAATTGCTGCAGTAAAGCATAAAAAAAAGAATAGGAATGACGAACGCTCATTACCATGTTCATGTACAAAGGTTTGGCTTTTTTAAATTAAGCTACTGCATGATTCTGTTGACATTCAATGACACAGGGAAGAAAATTGTCTGTCGCAAATAACTGAGCGTGCATTCAGCGGCGAGAGCCCATTACAACGTGCCATTGAGGAAAGGTGAGCAGACATAGCCTTGTCAACAGAACTTGCCTCATGCCGGAATTCAGAAAAATGTGGACAGGTATAGCTCTGCCAGTAGATCTTGCATGGCTGAACTAAGTCTTGCACTGAACTAAGTCTAACGAGAGAGGCCCGCGCTGTATCCAAAACTAGATCAGAAGTATTTAGTTTATTACAGTTATCTATTTGAGGCAGTGATATTTCAAGTGAGATTTGATCCTTGTGCTAGCTTGCAACAGGGCACTTGTTAGACAAGGGAGAGCATTCTTATAATCTACAGTGAAGTATCGCAAGTTCTTCAATGTAGACGTTGCAAGTGGTCTTCCGTGCTAAAATTTTTTAGGATGTACAAAGCAAGCACAGGGATCGCCTAACACGTCAAATTACTGAATAAACAATGCTCAGTTGAGCAGTGCTTTTGTAAGCACCCTATCGACAGCTTTATTGACAAATGAATCAACATTCTTTATTATATACATTTATCGCAAAATGTGACTTGCCATGAGAAATATTGCTCTTGATCTTTTTACCCACTAGATGCGCACACAGTCAGTCTGAAAGTCTTTTACTATGCGCAGCACCCCAATTTTGATATTCCTGCGTCAATATTGGTATGTAATTAGCAAAGCGGCGAACTGGGCTAGTTGATACACTGTAATATTGGTAAAAAACCAGCGCAAGCACACGAGATACGAAATGAAGAAGATGGTTCAGCCGTAACTTACAACTGAAAGAATGGCGCTTCAGTTAAGAAATATAGCTGGCGGCAGGCCACGTGGCGCATGCGCAGACTGTCATTGCAAGAGCCTATTTCTAATAATCTACCCTAAAATAATTACATTTCTTCACCAAATACGCATTATATCGACAGACGGTACTCACATACCACATGTAGACAAAATAAGAATTCTGGTGTTAGACCAGCAGGCAAATGACAATAAAGGGGAGACGGTGCAGAGACTGCGTCGTTCGGTAGATGACACGATCCGACCCTTGCGTCGCACCACGAATAGACGCAATTTTATGCTCGAACACTGCGCGATCCGTCTCGTGCAGGAGTACGCGATAAGCCGCATAATGCATGTTGCCCCCTACTTGAAGTGGATAGGGTCGGAAAAAAAAAAGGTCGAGAGCATGATACGAAAGGCTTACAAGAGGGCGATCGGCGTTCCACTCAACGCGAGCACCGACAAGTTTCTAGAGCTCGGACTTCACAGCTCACTCTGACGAGTTAATCGAGGAGCACGACGTTGCGCAATACGAAGGATTACCGAAGTCAAAGAAGACCAAAAACAAGAAAGGGGCTGACAGATGGTATAGCACACTGTGGTATAAAGTTTGTAAACAGGGATGAAGTGCCTCAGACAGGCTGGCCAACGTTTCGATAGGAGGACCTATCTTCGTCAAAGGCGGCCTCGTCATCCTCGGCGTGTTAGTTTTAAAGGGTTAGTGCAGTGACGTCACGTGCGGGTGTTGTCGCTGGCGGCTGGTTTTAAAGAGAGAGATTATAAGAGGAAACAAGCGCTGTCGTCCGACGTCTGTGAGCTTCATTCTCAAGACGAGGGGACAAGAGCCCGAGAGTGGGCACGCGGGAGAAAAGAAAAGAAATAGAAGCAGAAAAAAAAGGGGGGAGAAGGGAAAAAAGGGAGGGGGAAACCAGGGCGGCACCAAGACAGACAAAAAAAAGGGGGGAGTGAAAGAAAAAGAAAGAGAAAAGGGAAATCTTTAAGAAATATGGGGGCTTGGGAGCGTGTTGGGGATGCGAAAGGTTAGGAGGTATTCAGGGGGAGTCGTTGGCGGCATGTTCTTGAGGCATTAAAACGGCCGGTCAAGTGGTCAGCGCGCGAGTAACACAAAAGAAAAAAAAAAAGGCAAGGAGAAAAAAGAAAACCCAGACAAAAAAAAAAAAAAAAAACATGAGTTGAAAGTGACTTGAGTAGCATACTAGTAATACGTCGAGTAATTTTGAAATAGTTAAGGTGGCGACGAGGAGTCTGCGGTGCAATGTATGGGGTGACTGAAAGGCAGCGGCATGGTCTTTCAAGGGGCACTGCCCCACGCGCTTAACGTAGGTGTCGTTACGGCGGCATCCAGAGATGGCGATACTCTGGGTTGAGGCGCCGAAAAAGGCTTATTGACTTCGGAATGTGTTGTCGAGGGGATTTCAAGAAAAAAAGAAGATTAAAAAAAAAAGAAGAGGGGGGGGGAGGGAAGGGAGAGGGGGAGGGGGAGGGGGCCGAAACCGGTATAACAAACAGGAGGGTGACGCGCGCAGAAGGGGGCAAGTGTACATGAAAGAAGGGGATCGTACAGTTGGTATAGACGTAAAAACCTGAAAGAGTACATTAAGTTAAGTAGCAGGCAGGAAAAAATTTTTTCGAAATGGAAGAGTAGGTGAGGTTAAGAATTAAAGTTGGCTGGTGGCCTAATGTGCTTTGTGTATTGGTTGATGATATGAGAGTTTCAGATTTAGGTTACAGCTTTTAAAGATTCTAAGTTGCCGCGTGCCAAATTAATTCCTGTCGGGTGTAGGCAATTAAACTTGTGTATGAGGTATGATTCCGTATACTTCCTTTCGCGAGGGGAACGGAAATTTGTTTGTAGTATATAGAGCCTTGCTTTGTCAAACATATGTCCCTGTTCATTAAAGTGGCTGGCTACTGCTTTGGGTAAATTGTGTTTTGTGTCCGCGCGGTGACCATTGAGTCTTGTATTAATTTGTTGTCCAGTCTCACCTATGTATTGTTTGCTACAAGCGGCGCATTCTAGACAGTAGACTACGTTGCTTGATGTGCAGGTGAAAGCCGAAGTTACCTTGTGTGTGTAATTCGACGCTGTACTTTTTACTGTAGTAGTAGATTGAATGTGTTTGCATGTAGAGCACCTGGGGCGGCCACAGGGATTGGTTCCCAACTTCTTCTTTTTCTGTAGTTTGGCGTGCACAAGAACATCTTTAAAATTAGTGTTGCGTCTGTAGGCCACTCTGGGAGGGTCGAATGACAGGTTGATGCATCCTCGAGTCGCTCGGCATCACGCACCAAACTCAGCATGGAGAAAAGACGGCGGTTCCGGATTCGGTCCGTGACCGCCTGATCATTTGCCGCTTCCCAAGAACGTGCACCCGACGCACCACGTCGGGAGGCGCAACAAACGAGCAGGCGACCTTCAAAAGAAGTTTCGCAACTGCAACGAGGCGGTGTACGTAGACGCGGCGCGGTATGGAGGAGGGAGAAGTGCACACGCGATCGCGGTTGTAGACCGCACGGGTAAGTGCATCGCGAACGCCACGGTGGCCACGGAACAAAGGAGGCGGCCAAAGAAGCCGCGATAGCCCTAGCCCTGGCCGCGGTGCCGAACGCTGCGATCATGATCAGCGACTCGCAGGGGGCGATGTGCGGCTTCGTGCGCGGCCGCGTATCGCGGGTAGCGGCCCACATACTCCAAATTCGTGACGACGGTGACTCGACATCGCCCTCGCAACTACAAAATTCTACGGTCTTCCTCCTCTGGACCCCTGCACACACCGATGTCCCGCTCGTGGGCAACGAGGCGGCCCACGCCACGGCTCGAAGTCTCACACGCCGAGCCGCCACAGATTATGTGGCCGCCGCCCACGCCCCCAAGAGAGGGGCATCGTATCTACCGGATAGGGACACTACGACAGAAATGAAGAAACAAGAATCACAATGGGCGTGGGGCGGTCGCCTGACGATGTTTAAAGACCTCAACCAACACTACAGACTCGAAAGACGCACATTCCCGCCACTACACGATAAATTAAGCAGGAACGAGACCGTAACTTTACGCTTGCTCCAGACGCACACCTACCCTAGCCCCGCCGTCTTACATCACTGCTACCCGGATTTATAGAAGCTCATGCGTGTAAAGCGTGCGGACACAAAGCAGCGCTGCAACACATGCTCTGCGAATGTGCTGAAACCACCTTCGCTCGCGAAGTGTTCAAAACCGCGGCCGTTAGCAGCGTGCAGGAAGCATCGAGCTCGCTTTTTCCCAACGCCGTCCCAGCTGTGGGGGCCTCCAGGGAGCTTCTCCATCGGTTTCGCCGCCGCTGGGAGGCGGCTCTCAAAAGTTCGGAGTTGGAAGACCAGGTCTTAGCCGTCCGGCTATCCGAAGATGCCGCCCGAGCCCAATGACTTCGAGCCGGCGCCTGAGGCCACCACAAGAAAAACTGCCGGGCCATTCTTTTTATTAAAGTTTCATCTTCTACTTCTTTATCAAGCTGTAAGTTGGTTTTAGCATCAGGCGGCCGACTGTGTGAACAGATTCCCTACATAAATTTGTTGGTTGGAACTTTATTGTTCACAAGCATTATCCCATCGTAAAGTTAAAAACTATCCAGAAGACGTAGCAACAAGTTGTAAGCATTCGCACTCAGTTCTTCTATGATATGGCCTGTGAAATAGGAAGTAAAACCAAACCCCGCGAATACATCAGTTACAATAATCATCTGTGAAAAATCGCCTGTTTTTAAATTTATTTCTTAATAGCAAAGGCAATAAATGGAACTCACAGAGCTTATACGAGTTCCAGCTGATAAGCGCATCCAAGTATTGTCTCAAAACTGTACTTAAAACTGACAGGAGTCAGTAAGTGTTCGACTAAATGATGTAATAATGAATGTATTTCAGCTGCATTTTGGAAGATTGGACTTCTAAGCGGTGTTTCTATTCCTGAAAAAAATTATAGACGATATAAATATGTGGCAAATGTTTTGATCAAGTTGAATAGTAGGGACACTCCGAAAGCCTGCATTCAAACAGAAATGTGAGAAACAAGCTTTAAAATTCACGCTAAATATGGCGGAGCATATTTGGAAGAGTCTGCAGGCAAAGTGTTATCTTACAGATAAGGTAGTAGCGTCTACATCATCCCACAACTTGTACAGCAGCGTTTTCGGATCACTGTAGTCCGAACCGAGCTAAGCTCAACCATATGTACACATCGCCGCCTCTCCGTATGCCCTATATTGGTTGGATTTCTATAGTGTTTGCAAAAAGAATTTGCTGATCACATTCTCACGTAACTCTTAGGATAGCACGCCTACCAGATTTCTTAATTATAGAAGTACATGCCGTAGCGCATTTTATTTTGACAAGAAGGACATTGCCTGGGCTGAAACGGGGCTACAGAACCCTGCTCATTCATTTGTCCCTTTACTTTTTCAGCATTGGGGGCCCGCACAACTGAGGAAATCAGCGTCAAAGCGCCCCTTTTATCGGCAGGCGGTTCCTTTTTGGCGAAGAGCACTCACGCCACACATGTCCCGGACCTGTCTTCGCGGCTCTGGACACGTCCTCTCGGGAGACGAGCAGGAAGAACAGCGCAATGTCTGCGGCAAAATAGAAGCAACTCTGAAAAGCATCTGCAGGACGCGCACAAGGTGATAGGCCTGTACCGGAAAGAAACGCAGAGCTGAGGAGGATGAACGGCGCAGCATGGTGACAGAAAAAAATAAAAGATAAAATAACAAGGATTGGCGGAACAACGGCACAACGGAAGGCAGCGAGAGTCTCTAACAAAGATGCAGTGCAAGAAGGTTGTGAGGAGTGGTGGAGTTGAGATGAGGCCGCAGAAGGCAAGAAAGAAAGAAAATGTGCATGGCTGCTGCCAAAACAAACACCGCTGCGGCGGCATTGCCTGAAGAGGGGGGGGGGGGGGGGGGGTTGGATTCTCGTCAAATTTTGCCCGCATCCCAGCTGCACTTGGTCTGCACTAATTTTCTTTTCCTGATTGATGGTTGAGCGCATCGATCGCTATTAGCGATGACGATAGAGCCCGGTAAACCGGAGCGAAGCAGCAGACGCAGCGCGAGCTTGCAGTCGGTTCAGGATCTTTGCGTGTACCCCAATAGCACGCAACCATCCCCCCCCCCCCCACCCCACATCCCGAAACACACGCAACCGCGTCTAATTCTTTATACTGCGGGGTATTTTTTTTTCGTTTGTTTGTTTTCTTCTTTTTTTTTTACATCTTCCTGTGGAGGTGGAGAGTACTACCCGTTGTTTGTAGCGGCTGTTTTTCTCGTATGTTCTTTATCGACACCAATGTGAGAAATAGTGTCTCACATACAGCGTTAGATTTGCGGCTAATTCTGTGCTGACTGATTTTGTCTCCGGTTTTCTTTGCTGCCGAGAGATACAATGTTCGGCTTTAACGTAGCCTGTCAGGACTAATGGTACGTAAGCTTTGCGGTGCGAGGTAATGGGGCTGACGTATTGTCTCCGCAGCCGGGGCGCAGGAGCTTAGGGGCTTTATGACAGAATGACACTTTCGTACGTGCATTGCGATGATTGGCAGGTGTTGTGAGGAATTGTCAAGCTTGTACCGCAATGCCTTCCTTTCTCTATTTGTGAATATAACACGTTGTAAAAAAAGTCCTCGTTTTCAAAGTACTGTGTACATTCCTTCGGTGTCACGCTGCTAATAAATTATGGTGAATGTATAGAATACCTCATTAAAATATTTATTGAGCGTACGAAAAGACGGTGGAGCAGCTCTACTGGGCAATGTCACGTTATCTTGGGCACTATGTGTAGCTGTTGGCTGCAGGTGTGAGAAGGTCTGTACGATACTGTGCTCGTGTGTTCGTGTACCAAATATGCGAGATATTTAGTGCCGTGGCTACTTTCTAAAAGTGTCGTGTCGCAGTAATGATTCAATAAGACATGAAAACAAGGGTTGGGTTCTGCTTTACTTTCAGAGGGAACCTCCTTGACTGCGGCGAATGACGATTCAATTTCTTTTAACGATTAGAGATAGTTTTGGCCTTGCGATGTGCTGTGGGCATAATATCCACGGTACTGTCCTGTCAAAAGCACCTGTTAAATAGGTCGAAACACAATCTCCACTGGCGGAAAAACATCCCTAGTAAAACAAAATACAAACTGATGAAGCTAAAAAATTAATTCTACTGGACGTTTCGGCCCCCAAACGGTTCCCAATTTTGAACAAGGCTGTGGGAGTTGAAGTTTTAGATTCCTAATAATTTCTTTTTTTTTCTTCATTGCCACGTCGACACACCCCAGTGCGCACATGCCTGATTTGCTGTTCCCATTTAGGCACAACTTATGTGGTGCATCAAAAGAAACGTTGCATGCAGTGAACGCGTGACCTGTGTGGTGCATGCCCGAAAACATGTCATGAGGTTGCACGTTGCTTGGTACAAAATTAACCATAGCTGGAGGCTTCGAATTCCGTTCTATAAAATTTAATGAACCGTTTTACTATATAGCATCACCTCAAATAGATCCCAAAATGCGCGTTCAATCTGCATAAATTGTGTTCTCTTTTAAGGTCTGCACTTTGTGAACTCTATAGTTGTGAATGCGCACCATCAAAGACGAATTCATTAAAGGCCGCGAGTGACGTGTTTCCGTAAGATGTAACACCATCATTGCAGCACATATAGCACTTTCGTGGAGTGGAAATGCCACCAGCGGGGCCTGAAGTCTCCCATTTAGCCCATGTCGCACAGTATACTTGCACGAAATTATTTTTCTGCAATCCAGCCTTCATAAGTGGGCTCTACTCGTACACCGTTACTGACGTAGCGTATATCATGTACAATGCAGCTAGTTGCCACCGCGAACCGTATGAGCAGAGCGTCTTGAGGTAAGGGGATAAAAAGAGAACATAGTCGTTATTCGTGTGCGAAATGTGCACTATGAATTCCTTTGCCGTGTCAATTATATTGTCACCGTGCAATGTGACTAATTGAACCGCGATACGCTCGTCTAGATGTAGGCTCTACCATTCAATGCACAACCCGCGATGTGTTTAGTGAGTTCACATGCATTTCACAACCATGCTATAATTTTACTTGTCAACCGCCGTGGTTGCTTAGTACCTATAGTGTTGGGCTGCTAAGCACGTGTTCGCGGTATCAAATCCCGGCCACGGCGGCCGTATTTTAATGGGGGCGAAATGCGAAAACACCCGTGTACTTATATTTATTTAGGTGCCCGTTAAAGAACTCCAGCTGGTACAAATTTTCGGAGTCCCCCACTACGGCGTGCCTGATAATGAGATCGTGTTTCTGGCATGTAAAATCTCATAATTTAATTTTTTTAACTAACTTGCCATTTACGTCGCATCGCTCATCGCTGCTAAACACAAAGTCGCGGGATCAAATCCTGGCCGCGGCATTACGATGAGCGCGGAATGCAATGACGCATGTGTCTCATGCATTGGAGCAGGTTAAAAATCCCCTGCTGATAAAAATTAATCCGGAGTCCACCACTACGGCGTGCCTCGTAATCAAGTCGTCGTGTTGTCACGTAACAAAACCCACAATTTAATTTAATTCAATTCGCATCGTTCATAATTTATCGTGTTCTGGTCCTACCGCCATTGTGCGGTCGTCGGAAATGCCGTTGCGAACGATAATTGCTCATATGAAATAAAACAAGATGATGACATACTGACATAAAGCAAAATGTACATGCTGCACGATGACGACGTGCTGTACGACATAGGTTTAACGCAACAGTTGGAAAGGCAGCACTGGGTATAACGAAGTATTGTAAATATTTTAATGACATTACATATTCAATCCCTGATAGATGATAAACAGCAATTTCTAATCCCGCCCAACTTTATCATTACAAGTATCAGCCATTGTGCACTTGAAGGTCTTGCGTGGCAACCTAGAGAAATTTTTTATGGAAGCCCCGCACAAAGACGATACACGGCTTTTCTTTTTAACCCCGCTACGGTGCAGAAATTACGGCCTGAAGGGTGGCTCAGTTGGAAACCACCATCGAGCCCACTAAGCTGCAGCGTCAGCAAAAAGGCGTCTTCTCGCTCCCGCTTGAACAAATGCTGAAACACTCTTGCTAGACCTCGGCGCAGAGCACCCGCTATTACTTCGCCCATGACGCACCTCATTACTGTCATCTCAGGCGCATTTCAGATGCACTTCGAGTTGCGCTATGAGGATCTGTCTGAACGGCCGAGGCACCGATCTTAGGAGTTGAAGAGAAAGGGCGCTGGGTAGTTTTGTCGCTGGCTGCCATAAATCACGTCGGCAACGAGCGGCGCGTTCCTTCAACAGGCAACAGTGATGCCGACTGCATCGAAACCAGCTTCCTCACCATGTCGTTTATACGATGTCGCTGCCGATTATTTCGTGCAGTGCATTGGTTGGCTTCTCTATGCCTGGCACTCCTTAGTCCCGCATTTTTTCTTTCGGGCGACGAGCTTCCCGATAGCGGCTTCCCAATGTTTTGGTTTAGCGATGTAAAACTAGGACTCTTTTCGGAGCCACGAAAGCCGACTTATATATTTACGAGAGTATATATATTTCATTACTATTTGCTCCCTTTCATGTATATTCGAATATTTAATATGGTTTAGCGAGCTCTATATTTAGCATGGCTGGCATCATTAAATTCCATTAACTTGTTTCGCTATGTTCGTCTTTCTTCTTTCGTGGTTTGAGGCAGGGTTAATTTAAGGTAACCACGAATGAACAACACAATATTTGACGTACCGAAAGCTGCAACGCAGAAGTACGGCCAATGGCTAGGGCATCTAACATACCGTTTCAGATTGTTGATACTCTGCGGCAAGGCATGGGCGTAGGTAACCTCGCCAGAGTTGCCTCGTCACGTTGTTAGTGACAGCAACAAGCCACGCAAAACGCCAAAATGGAGAGGGTATATATATGTATGATATGCTACTATAGCTTTAAAATGATTATGATATAAAATATGACTAAGAACATTTGACCCCTCGTTACCTACAGTGAACTTGTCCTGTTGATCCACTGCGGATACCGAAGCTCGGTAAGCGCGAACGACCAGAATAGAACCCAAGCACTTTGCGAGTAAAACGAACAAGCTAATAATTCAGCTGTAGGGGCTGAGTGTTTCTATGCCATCGCAATCTCACAACTTCACTGTTGCAAGGTGCAACGGAAACGAAATTTTATGAAATTTATGCTTACGAAAGAAGCGCAGAATTGCGCATGCTTATTATTGCACTAGCAGGTTTTTATAATTTCATTCGCAGCTTGCAAGTACGCTACCACAAATAACAAAATAAAGCAGAAACAAGACAGGGCAGGACAGGACAGGACAAATAACTCAAGAAAACGACCACTATAATGGTGAGGCAGAAGAAATGGGCCAGGGAGCCGATATCAACGTCGTCCTTATTCTCGTGCCTACAAGCTGAATCCTTTGAAACAATTACTCGTCAACAGTCTTAATAACAGCTGCTGCACGACTGAAAAACCATCTCCCTGAGCATTCCTCCTCAAGAATGGTGCTGCTTTTTCCTTCACATAACACGACCTTTTCAGCTCCTCAGCCATTTTTTTTTAAAGCGATGCCTTTCTTTGCAAGCCTCGCTGGGATACGTCACCATGGGCGCTGCATGCTTGCTGTTCCCTTGCCGAATAGGCCAACCCTTAACAGCAGAGCACGCCGTGCATCCCACTTGATTCCTTGTAACACCACCAGTCGGTGCTCGCTTCCGCGCATCCGTAGCAGCGACGGCGCCGGCCGTGCTGGGGTAACAAATAAAAGAATCAAAAGGCTAGCGTGCGCGCATCCGCGGCTACACGGTGATGAAGAAGTAAGCGCTTCTTGCGGATAGAATGGATTCGAATTGCGCTACGTCTGTATGCGCTTGCGCCTGTGAGACCATGACGCGTACAAAGCGTCGCTCGTACCCGCTAGAAGTCAGCAACTCCGCCTGACAAAAGGTTTGGTATAATTTCTGTGCGCCTGCGCTTATGTGTTTGTGTGTTTTTGTATGCGTGTGTGCGTGCATGCATGTAATCGTGTTACAACTCCTTGTTCACTCACACAAAGCTTCGCTGTATATAGATTCCAACTCATTGGATCTGATGCATTAATTTTTTTTCTGGCATACTTATTTAAATAAACATTGTCTTTGCCCCCTCACATGTGGAAATAACGACACGCGCACGACATCACGACACACGGGTGTAACTCATGTAAAAATTTTCCAGTGAAGCTGTTGTAACTGAAATTATTTCTTTTGTAGCTGACAGAGCCACGAAGCGACGTCACAGGATGGATGGCATCAAAGTATATCGGCAGTGATATTTTTTAGTTTAATTAGGCAATGCTGACTAATGTCCCAAGGATAGGGCCGAACTTTCACATGTGTCATGGTGTCGGCTTAATAATTTGTATGACCCGAAGTTATTTAACGTGCACCCACAGCACCATGCACGAGAGTTCGTGATTATTGCCCGCATTGGAAAGTGGCCACCACGGCCGGCACTCGAAACCGGAACCTCGGGCTAAGCAATATAATATTATGTCCATTGAGCAGGCGTCATAGGTTATGGATTTGTGTCACATGGACGAAACAGTATGCAGTTCATTTGTTTTTCTTTTCTGACTTTAATGTTTGTCACAAGTGGTCGCTTACTTAATCGCATATAACGAAAACATGTTTAGCAATATCGATTATAACTTAGCAACCATACTACCCGCTTATATTACATTGATGCTGCTGGGCAGCGAAAAAAAATCCATCGTTCGATGATGAATGTTTCGGGCCATGCATGACGAAATCGGACTTAAATTTAGCTTAGTTTGTGGCGTCGAGAGAGGCGTAGCTTGGCTGTACATTTGTCCACGCGAGCAGGTAAAGTGCCGTTTACGAGAGCTTAGTATGTTATAGTATATATGTAATTTATCAAAGTCGTACTACTACTGATCACGAGTTACAAGACCTGCAAGTGGGTAATCTGTACAAGTGTGAGCTCGCACGTGTTAGGCGCCGAATCTGAATGCGACCATCCGTTTTCAAGGGTGGCTATCTTTTTGTGTAGTGCAAACTGGTATAACTATTTTAGACGAAATGAGCGTTTGCACACTTGTTTGAAACTTAAATCGATATTTGCAACTGAAGAAATAAGTAAGCTTCGTGCTTGATTTGCCTGGACACGTAAGCCGAATAGTGTGCGTCGTGTTGGCATTTTTCTTTCCCCCCACTTAGTGGCCTTCAAAGCTATCACTATTCCACGTGGTTCGGTCTGTCTTCTCTACACCGATTTATATATTTGTTCTTTCCGCGGCATGATCTCGTCGCAAGTGCCTCAAGCAGAAATGAGCGTTTTTCGTGATCTTTAGTCCAACGACGGACATAGTAAACCTTAACAATGTAAAAACGCTCAAAAAAAATTTTGTACAGGAACTCCTAAGAGATGAGAAACAAGCAGCCACTTTTCAAGGGTGACATCGGACGCTGCAGTAACCACCTTGGATATTCGCATATTTTCGTCTACTCGTGAGCGAACCGGGGACGTCTTAATATATTCCCAACAAAGAATGGTGTTGCAGTGGATACGAATTTGGGGCGTCCGCTTTCCAGGTATGAAACTGGCCAACGAATGAGTGTCTCAAGCTGCCTGGCCTTCGAGTGCGGCGCAAAGCGAGCGAGAAAAAAATAAGAAGAAGAAAATAAAATAAACAAGATTTGCTACATTTCAGTCACGATGCCTCGGGACTATATATACATTATACATGGAAGCGCAAACTCATAGGTGCGCAGGTCTTGAGACGGGCTGCTATTGCCTTGGGCCATGAAAACGAGAAAAACATAAAAACTAACGATTCCAATACTTGCGCAAGATAGAATGTTCACCTCGCGCCTCTGTAAGCGCTGCTTGGTAGTCTACAGCCTTTAAAAAACTTCTCAGTCATCGACCTTTCAGCTATGATATTAAACTTGGCTAGCGCATTTTATATGCCTGCAGGATAGGATTGCCTCCTGAGATACAAAAACATTTATTGCACTTGTACTTCCTCTGGCTGGATCCTGTCCGTGTTTTATAAGTTTTTTAACCATATGAGCCCGTTTTCTACTTTCCGTTATTTGTGAATTATCGTAATGTTCTGACTTGCGGCTAAACGGTAGGACGAGTTTATATATTCTGGAGAAGTTGAACGGCAGAGTTTTTGGTACTACAGTGGAACAAAATAAACCCGCAACTTCAGTCGAGGATGAAAAAAGTTTCGATTTTCCGCCAGAGACGCATGTCGGAAAGTGACGGAAAGCTGTTTTCATGAATTAGAGCTCTGTGGTCGGTCTGGTGTGGTAACTTTATTTCGTAGTTAAAAGAAAACTTGACTACTGTTGCTGTTAAGTCAAGAACACTTGTCGTTTTTGGAACAACTCTCAAGCCAAGTTAGAGAATGGGCTTTGGAGCTCATGCACCTGTTTTGTATTACTCCTAAGCAACCGTGCCTACTTAGTGCTTGAAGGCAGTCTTGACATTTCTCAGCGCGCGAGAGTATAATAAATCCGCCGAGGGGCCCTGAAATATCTATCTGTATTCACTGACTACATAATCTTTCGGCATCCGGAACTGCAGCACCAAGTTCTCAATAGGAGGTGTCCGTATAAATATTTAGTACCGTTACATACACCGCCCTGAAGTTTCATCGGTAACACCGCACCTGTCTGGCAGACTCCAAAGTTCCAAGCTAGTCGGCAGAGGCCTATCAGACGCACGCCACTGGAACACTTTCCACACGGCTCACGCAAAGCGACCTGCTTCTCACGCGCGTTTCGCATCTGTGACTTCCATTCCTGTACCCAATCATCCGTTCACGCTAAGCCGAGCACGCGATTGCGCCGTCTGAGATGCGTCGAAGGCGTTAATTTTGAAGCTATACTGGGATCAAAACGCACTGGCTGTACTAAGAAGGAGGCAGAAGACGCGTCCTTTATAGGCGCCACAGCTACGCAGGAAAAGGATTGTTTTCTTGTCCAATCGTTCATACGGCTCCACACGCGGTGGAGATATTTAGGCATCAGAAGTGGTCGGTCTTAGATGAGCCACATGAAATCGGCACAGATGAAGTTCGTGTGCTGTGTGCATGCCCCTGGTGCACCGGCTTGCAATACGCTCTTTTATACGTTTGCGTTAGTTGAATCATGAACAGAAAGTATTGATAAGTAAGAAAAGTTCGAGAATGACAACAAAAAAATATATATAAGTGTTCCCCAGTGCTCGCGTTAGTTCTTATAAAGTGTATACACAGCAAACAGCTAGCCGCTACTTCTATATGCAGGCGTTTTGGTACGGAGTAGCTCGTAGTAAGATTTTGTCCCGAAGTGAATTTTAGTTCCCTTTCATCGATATTCGTGCTGTGGCATAAGCAAAGGCAAGAACATCGTCACAGGATCACCGCAGTAATTACAAAATTAGCGAGTCGCAAAAGTATGGCAAGAATTGTCAGCTCATTTGAAGTTGAACGCGATTTTTTAATGGACAGACAAGTTCTTGTTTTTATCAGACTTGCCTTAATCGCTGTTTTTGTTTATGGGTGCACGCCCGCACACCACACGTGTGGTCATTCGGCGGTAGTATTATTGTTTGGTTTGAAGCAGCAAATGATAAAATACCATGATGAAAGACAAAGGAGTGCATGTGAATCTGGGAAGAAGCCTCTCAGCATACTAATTTCAGTGGACAAGCAATATTTGCGATACTGGGAACATCTCCAAAAAGAAAAGAGAAGCAAAGCAAACTGTTGCAAGCAGAGGGGTTGCAGGGGGAAGAGGTGGCAGAGCGACTGCATCTTGTCTGCGCTGTGCAACGATAATCACATCTGTAAATCATTAGGGGCCGAAATTGCGGCACGAACGTTCCTGGACAGCTCCAGACTTTCCTTCACCCCCACGCTAGGAGATGTGAAGCGTGTCCCATTTGCACATGGTCATGGAAATAAGTAAGCTAAAAGAAGCATAAAAGTTGCTTAGAAAGTACCTCACCACCGGAAAAAGCAACACGCAAGGAAAACATGCCGAATATTTATTTCTCGAATGCCTGACGGGCTACATAACACGATATGTCCAATGAGCATAACATCATACGACGCACATTTTGGGAAGATTTTGAAGGAGCAGAGCGGGTTTTGGTTCTTGTTATCTACTGTGCGCCTTAATATGCTGCATTCCCGGTAGTTAGCTTTGGCGCAATCCAAGCTGGAATTCCATGCATGCTTGCTTCAGTGGAACGCATCGGAAATCTTATGACTTTCGGTGACATCCCTTTCCCCTTCGCCCTTGCACATTTGCGGAAACCTGAATATTATATCCGTTGATTATTCTATATTTGGCACGTGACGTGAACTGCGAGTAAAGCTAACACTCCGACGCTGAACTTCATGTTGGTAGTGGCCTCAGGGGCCCGGATTCAATTCTTTGCAATATTGTGATGTCTCAGGATTTAGTGTCGTACAACACAGAAGAAATAACTGCTTTTCTTTAAAAAAAATTACCACTTTAGAGAGATAAGACGTGTGACAACTTATATGACAGAGCAGGATCACGAAACAGGGGTAAGGTATTCCTTGAGTGGCAGGCCCGAGTATGTTCTACGGCTGGACACTCGGGCTGTACCTACTGGGCAGTAAAAGATATCGCGCTCTTCGTGATCAACTTTAAATGAAGAAGCAAACACCTCTACCCTACTTCTAGCACAACACGCAATATTATTCTTCTATTACAAGGTTTCTATAACATGACGTTAAAGGGTAGGGGGATTATGAGCCGCTAAAAAGAAATGCTCTCCCTCTCTCTCATCTCATCAGTTGCATCCATAGGACTTCAGCTTAGGTCCGTGGCCTCACCAATATTCTCAAGCCTAGAGGGCAAGCTTTGGAAGTCGAATGAGGCATAGCTGCGAAACTGCAACTAAACTGTGAATACACAAAGTAAAGAAGACGTGACATGCTAGAAAATTAAGAGACATCATAAACCAAACTTTTATGCAGGTATAGTTTTATGTCCTCTTTAATGTCACTTAGGACTACTTTTATAGCGCAATAGGTCCAAGAGGCTAAGGCCGGATGCACCGCAAAACGTAAAGTGGCATTTTGTGCTCAGCATGCTGCCATGACACGCGCATGCATGCGCGCACACTTCGCTTCAGTTGGTGCTTGTAATGTTCATCTCAGTTTACTTATTTCAACATGATTGCTTTTCATAGTTACTTCCTATACTTTGCAAGGTTGGACACCGACGGTATTTCTGTCAATCAGTTCAATTTCCCCTTCAAAGAGCGAAGTGCCAGCAAGTAAAAGCTCTATAGGGCTTACTCGCCGTGGTGGCGTAATCGCTTTGGCATTGCGCTGCAAAGCCCGAGGGCGAGGGATCAGATACCGGTCGTGGCGGCAGCTTTTCAATTGGGGATGAATGCAATAAAGCCCGTGTATCATGTGTTGAGTGCACGTTACTGAACCACGGGTGGTCGAAATGAGTCCTGAGTCACCTACTACGGCAGGCCTCATAATGATATCGCTGTTTTTGGCAGGTTAACCACATAATTTATTTTTTTTTTCCTTTACGGAGCTTGACAATAATTCCTAGACCCTTTATTGTTCAGCAGCAGAGTACATTTCGTATTTCAGCATCGTACATCTTCGGCAGTACAGTGCATCGCCAATAGCCTCACGCATCTGTCCTGCGTACAAAACATTTTATAGACGGTAGAAAAAGAAAGAACACCTCGTTCGAGTAGAAAATGAATACCTAAATATAAGAGGACACACAGCGCAAACGATCAAATCAGCTCATGTACAAAACGAGACTAGATACAACAAAAGAAAAAGAAACACTTTCCAAGACAAGAGAGCCACATATAAGATATATGAAGTTCAGACATGCTACATAAAACAGAGGACAGGGCAATTCTTAAAATTTGGGCAGCATAAGTTGCTCTATGTTTTCTTCACTCGAAATTATTTTTTATGTGCCGCAGAGAGTATGTTGAAGCACGATTGATTATTTATGCTATAACACTGAGGGTAAGAATAATATTCTCGCTTGATATATGGCAATTTTTCCGAAGGTGTGCCGCAAATTTGTTTAAATCAGAAATTGCGTAATCGCCTGACGTGGCTCAGCACAAGGTAGTACCCACACGAAACGATTTAGCGTATAGCCACAGCCTTCTGTACTACCGCTACGCATGCATAGGTCACTGAGCAAGTTTTCTGTGGAATTACGCAACGAAACGACAAACGCTAGCTAAATACTTCCACTGCAACGAAGTCCGCACCGTGCAACGCATCATCCTTTTAACAGAGCTTATGTATTTCATGTACTGTTTGTCCCGTTTTAAAGCCAATTCTTCACTTTCGCCCGCTTTTCTCACTCGGACATTCTCCGCTAAGGTCACCAGCTCATGCGCAAACGATTCGTGCAGCGCGTTCAGAACCGAACGCCAACAAAAAAATAAAAAAAATTGCTGTTTCGCAGTGAAAGGTCGAGCATTGACTGAGGAAGTAAATTACTGGGCATTCATGCGAAGTAGGGTATAGTAGTTTTGTCTAATGTATGGACCACTGCAAGCAATCGCCCACTAACTAGATTAACAAGCACAGCATCACGAGCATGCAGGTGAACATCAACACACCTCACTGGATGACGGCGGACAGTCGCTATCAGAACGCTGGCGTGATGAAGAGCGACAGCAGCGGCGAGCGAATTCCCCTTCATGCTAACTTTTCCTTCCACGAGAGCTAGGCTTCAAGGCAGAGCACACGAAGTCATTAGCTATTTAGTGTCGGCTAGCTTTCGAACCCACCATAGATCATCTCCGAGATAGAACCCGCGAGTCAGCGCTTAGCTGCACCATGCGCAGCCGCGACCAGACTAGAAATGGAGACGCGCGCTGCCTTGACCCCCATTCAACACACCTGCCCCTTGCTTGCGTGCACATCTCCCGGCAACGTATTTAAAATTGCTAGTAGGTACAGTGGAGCATGCCATGCGCGAGTAAGAGCGGGTGCGAGAGAGAAGATGTGGGGGCTCTTGCTCTTTGAATACATGGGTGCGCACCTAGGCACCACGGAGGAGTTTCTTAGAGCGTGTTGCATGCGTTTCTCCCTAGGCGTGCCGCCATTGCGAAGTGGGCTCGAGTTTGCTTACGCTCGGACGCTGGCTGCCGGCGAGGTGAAACTGGTGATAACATCGCAGATGTTTCCGTGGGAGCAGTAGGGACCTTGGAAGAGGCCGATCTGCATATATTGAAAAAGTAGAAGGCACAGCACCTTAGCAACCGCGGTTGAACGCTAGTGGCTGAAAGGGTGCCGGCGACACTCAACGTCGCCGCAACCGCTATAAGAATACGCCGCGCCCCCTAACATGTTTGACGCTAACCTAACGGTAACCTAACGTAACGTTAACCCAGCCTAAAGTTAAGGCGTTTAGGACGGCTTCCTAAGGCGTTTGACACTGTTTCTCAGGATATATATTGCTAATTGAACTCGGTGCTCCTATTATAATGATCAGGAATTAGGCTGGATTAAATGTTTCCTTTCCAACCGTAGTCAATACGTCTCAGTTAATGATTATGACTCACCTCTTTTTTCCGTAACTTCTGGAGTAGCTCAAGGTTTTGTGTTAGGCCCTCTCTTGTTCTTAATTTACATTAATGGTCTTCCTGACATCGTTACCTCTCATAAATATTTTCGCAGATGACTGTGTGTTTTATCGTTCAATTACTAATAGTGCTCAAAGCACTTGACAACACTCAGTGGAAACACCTGCGTGTTTCCAGCCGTCCTCCTGAATACACCCCACGCTATCTTCTTAATAACACTGTGTTATCACCTGTCCCATCGTACAAATATCTGGGTATTGACTTAACACACAATGTATCCCGGAAAATGCACGTGAACTACATATCTAACCAGGCCAGCCGTACGCTCGGATTCTCACGGCGCCATTTCATAGCTTCTAACAGCACCGTTAAGCTTCATCTGTATAGGACGTTAATAAACCTAAACTAGAATATGCTTGCTTCATTTGGGATCCTAATCAGATCACTTTAATTACCAGTTTAGAGTCTGTTCGAAACCGCGCCGCCTGTTTTATTGTTTCAAATTATTCCTAAGCAGCAAGCGCATCTGCAATGAAACTTACACTTGGTCTTCTCGTTCTTTCTCTGCGCCGTAAATATTTTCGCTTATGTCTTTTTCATAGAATTTATTATACTAAACTTGTTCTCAAAGATAAGCTACTCCTCTCTCCATCTTATATATCTTCACGCACTGACCACAACTTCAAGGTAGGAATACCACCATGCCGGACTAGCCTTTGAATATACACACTTATTCCTCGAACTGGAAATGACTGGAACAATCTCCCACCCTTCATGGCTGCCATCACAGACGTCAACAAATTTAGGAAAACTGTTGCCGATTTTGTATGGCCCTCCTATCTGTAATGCCTCTGGCGCTGAGAGCACTGAAATAAATAAATAAATAAATAAATAAATAAATAAATAAACAGCGTGTTAACTGAGTAAACAGTGGCTGAAAACAATGTCACAGCTTTGCCGCAAAGGGCGTTACACCGGTACGTTTAAGAGGGCAAAATTCGTCGAAGGATAGCTTCTAAATTATATCTGTCATTTACAAATGTTATGAAGGCTAGGTCGTGTTGTACGCAGTCTTGCGTGCGCAGACACAAAAGAATTGCCTAATGATATTTAAGGACGAGGGAAACGTGCCGGCTATCATTATTATATGTCGTACACCCGGCACGTCGTGGAAATGCGTTCTTAAGGGACGCGTATAATGGCAGCACCGTCGTTTGATAAGTAGGAATGGGCCGGCCTCTTGTGTTTATTTGGGCCGATTCCGGACAAAACAAATGCGTATGAGCGCGTACAAAATAGGATAAGCTCATGAAATCGCGAAGTGGCCCACTCGTCGCTCTTGGAATCTACAACGTTCACTGTATGTGTCGATTAGGTGCCGTTATATGTATTGTTTGGGCGAAATACTTACGTGATGACACAATAATCGCCGTATCTTGGAAACTCCGGCCCATTGGGTGAGATGCCTTCGGAGATAGCGTGCCTGCAACGATTTGGCTCGTTAAATTATGAAAGGAGCTAGGTCTCTTTTGAGATTGTAGAGATCGTTTGTAAAGCCGATATTTTCTGCGTTGCAGATTATCTTCCCGCTCCCCGTGGGAAATACACCCCGTGATTTTCGCATAAGAAAGAAACTGATACCACTTTTGCACTTCCTATACAGCAATGATGCACCGTGGTTGCTTAGTGGCTACGGTTTTGGGCTGCTAAGCACGAGGTCGCGGTATCGAATACAGGCCATGGCGGCCGCATTTCGATGCGGGCGAAATGCAAAAACACTCGTGTACTTATATTTAGGTGCACGTTATAGAACCCCAGGTGGTCGAAATTTCCGGAGTTCCCCACTACGGCATGCCTCATAATCAGAAAGTGGTTTTGGCACGTAAAACTCCCTAATTTTTTTTATACAGCCATGAACTTCACGCATTACTTTAGATAATCGTCGCGTACCAGCGACTTGCAGTTCTCATCTGACTCGCGCGCTGCTCATAGATACGGCTTTGATAGTCGCTGTTACACAATCTGTACAACAGTTTTTCCCTTTATTAATCTGTACAACAGTGCGTAAAAGGCCAACGGCGACAAAGCAGTGGACGGCTTGAAACACTTAGTTTATTACAGTGTAGACAAAACTTAGCCTCCGTCCATGCCTTTAAACTTGAAATACGACTGGAAGCGCCTCGAACAAAAATGGGCGTGCTTTATACCAAAATTCTAAAACGAAAGGACGAAAAAATAAACCGCTGCCAGCAGCTTGCCGTAAGCAACGCGTGACCTTGAACACGCGGGGGCATCAACTCCGAGATAAGGTTGTGCCCGTCGCTGCCAGCGCTGTCCTGATAAATCTCGGGTGCAACGTGCTGTGACTTGCGTTATAGCCGCTGACCACAAGGTGCACGCGTCGTCTGCTTAGGTACTCTTTAGAGCCTCCTAAGAAGGAAAGGAAAACAAAACTAGACAATTACGAGCCGTACAGCTTAGCCAAGATTTAGTAAAGCAATGAAAGGGGCTAGTTGGTGAACTTTCATGATTATATTGCACATAGCGTTACACTGACGATTTTCAATGAAAGACTGCACGTGGGCGTACGTAGCGCAACTACCAACAGTTTAATACAGCTAAAGAACACGCTTATATACAAGGAGATATGGCGCGGGGGGGCGGGACGTATAAAAACATGTGACAAGTTGACGATATGTGATCATACTTGCGCTACGTACGTCCACGTCCTGTCCTTCACTTAAAATCGTCATTGTAACACTAAGCGCAATATAATCATGAAGTTAGCCAAAATTGTTTCAGTGGCATATATATAGTACTACTTTATAAGCAGTTTAGTCATTACTTTATTCTACGGAGGCTAAATCCCCCTCCGACAATTCCCTTTAAAGATATGCAGATCCTAGAGATGGTGAAAGTCGCTTTTAGCGGTCAGCTGCGGCGAGCCGGCAAGATTCAAGCCCCTCCACGACGTCTTGCGCCGACCAAAAAGAAAAAAAGAAATATGTTCAGCTTAGCACTCGTCGCACAAGGGGCTTTAGGCTGGACGAAGTGGTGCATCTCGGCGAGAAACTTTTTGTTTGTGTGTGTAGTTTTAGGTGCAAAAACGACGATCGAATTTTGAGGCACGCCGTTGTAGGAGACTCCGGATTAATTTTAACCATCTGGAGTTCTTTAACGTGCACGTAAATCGAAGTACACGGTGTTTTTGCATTTAGCCCCCATATAAATGCGGCCGCCGTGGCCAGGATTTGATCCCGCGTCATCGTGCTTAGCGGCGGAGTACCCAAGCTACTATGCAACCACGGCAGATCCTCGACAAAAGATGCCTAGTGGACCTCAGCACCGAATACGCCTCGCAACCGTTAGCACAGATATCGGAGAAACTCGGCGGAGCGCCCCTCCCTCCCGACCACAGTAGCTAAAACTTAAGACTCCATAAAGAGAGAGACAAAAGGGAAGGAAAGACAGGGAGGTTAGCCAGTGTAAATACCGGCTGGCTACCCTGCGCTGGGGAAAGGGGTAAAGGGAATAAAAGGAGGAGGAAGAGAGAAGAAAAAAAAGAAAAATGCACACAGACTCCATAAAGACTCCATAAAGCTCTCGCGTGAGAATCAGTGCGCGCCTCAAACAGCTAGTTGTCCCTTTGCTCGCGCAAGTACATGTGCCGTTTCAAGCAACTCAGGCTGCCGATCGCGAAAACACTGGAAGAGCCAGACAAAGCTATTTGCCGTGAATATCTTTAGAAATTGTGTTCGACCTCGCACAGTCTGTGTGATCAAATAGCGGCAACCGGCTATGCACGCATGTGTGCCCAGGCAAGTGGCGGGCAATGGCCCACCCCTCTCGTCGAAAAATTCGCAAGAACTTCACTGAGACACTTTCGAGCTGGAAGAAATCAGCGCAGCATGTACGTGTTAGACTGCGTCTGTAGTTGAGGAAAGGCTGCTGTTTCGAGCATTAGCACACTATGCGGGACAGTGCAAAGACAGGTGTACCTGTATTTGTGCGGTGAAGTTAACATCATTCCGAAAATAGGCAATTAAGCCACCAACCCGATCTTAGCTTGCGTGTTTTACACCGAAGCGGTATACGACACGGATCCCGAGATTTTATTCGTCTCCGTCGGCTGAACAGTCGACAGAATGCAGTTCCTCGAATCGAAGCAAAAATGCCTACTTTCATTGTAATTGCACATGCAAGACACACCCCAGAATCCGCTTCAATAAATAAAAGCAGAAAACAAGTGTCAAAACAACGTGACAGATGGTAAGGCGCGTTCGAACAGTGAGAAGGACGGAGAGTTCGCCGCCTGCGCTCTTAAAAAAAGGAAGCTAGAAATGAGGAACAAGCCGTTTTTCGCCTTCAGGTCGGTAAGTTCCTCCTTCACATGGACTTCACATGTCGCGCCCTTTTGTGGAAATCAAACGGGGAGGAACGTTTCTCCCTTGCGTGCCTATCTTGCGTCGCCGCATCACCGATTACCCGAACATCGCCTGCAATAACTTGTTCTCGACGGAAGGTAATGCTAAGTAGCAATACGTGAGGTCTAAACGTTTGGTGGCTAGCGAACACCAGAGTCAAACCTCTAGCTCAAACGGGAGCTGCAATACGAGAATAGTTCAACCCAGAGCAGCACCCGGCTCCTGACGCACAGCGAGACAAGCCCGTACTCAGGCATCTCGTCCCAGATATCAGCAGATATCAGCAAGCGTTTCTTGTTTAGATGCGTGAAATTAGGATGATGACAGGGTTAAGCTATCAAAAATGTATGCATTTGTGGCCGTTTTGAACTGCCGTCTGGGACGGCTTCGAAGCGAAAGCAAAATACGTTTTTCGGGGCCGTCGGCACATAGCTGGGCGGTGTGAGCGCATCACCGCCGCAAGCGACGCCGTCAAATCCACAGCTGGAACACGGACTCTGCCGCATAGCAAAGAGGCGCTCGAGCGCACCATGCTACCAGATATAGATATGCATGACCAGCGTCACTTGCGTGCCGGTTCGTCTGCGTCTCCGCCCGCCAGCGGCGGGTTCTCTGTAATACATCGTGTAGCGCGCACTACACCACAGAGACAGGACGCACCGACCAACAATAGATGCATTTTGTTAAAGGTGGGGTGCAAGCAAACGCACAAACAAAAAGTATCCAGTAAATAGATTTGAAAAAAGCTTTTACAGATTGCTGACTTCCGCGTTGCAGTTTTGCGCAGACGGCTGTTGGCGTCTGTGAAAGAAAGAAGGCACTCTCGAAGATAACATGTAGAGGGACAATTGTAACTACGAAGTACGAAAAGCCTCATGAAAGGCACAAGAGGGACGTCTCTTCTGCGTACTTAATTTGAAGTAAATAAATATCAGGGAAACGGCGAGCGAGGCGAGAGTCTTAAACCCCCAGCTATTTACACATGATTCACTGGGATTCCCCTAGTCTCAACTCGAAAGTGGAGTGCCCTGGGTTTCGCCGTACTGAAGCACCGTACGCAACGTTCGGTGATTTATTTCCGAAGAACTTCACCACAACGAGATTATACTAAAAGAGCAGGAGACAAAAACCAGAGGACAAAACCCAGAGGACACCACATAGGGATGTCGGCGCCCATAGCCTTGTACGGTGTACAGAACAGTTGGGACTGCGAAACAGAATAAAATTGCAATTGCATGGCAGTCAACGTCGCATTAGTGGAGTATGCCGGACATATGGAGTTTGTAGTACTGCATGAGAATACACTCACAGCACATCTACATTTTCTTTTGTTTGAAACATGAACATAGAAATTCGGAATGATTTCCTGTTTTTCATCTTCCTCATTCCGTTTCTTTTTTGATATCCTACTGCATCTCTCCTTGCAAACTTGCGTCCTTGCATCCCGACAACAAATATTTGCGCTTTATATTTCACGATCATGACGTCTTGTTGTCACTTAAGGTACCAAGCTAGAGGTTATCATTCCGCAGATGTTGTGCAGCCCAGCATGCGGATCCTTATGCGGAATGTACGCAAGTTTACTGAAGCGTACAAATCTGAAATTCAAGACGGCCCCGCCGACTTGGCCAGCCAGATTCAATTACTTGTCTTCTTCAGTGAGCCGTTCAAAACTTGGTTTGTAGAAGACACGGAAGGTTTTAAAACGAAGCCACGATCTTAGAGACAGGCGAATGTTTGTTGGAGGCCGCATTTGTTCGCAAGCAGCTTTTCAGTCGCCTTTCTGCGGACGTTTGGTATGTTTTTACTATCCGCTCCCGCGTGCACGTCATTCTACAAGCACTGCACGCGCCTTGGACAACACAACAGAATTGTATAGAAAGAACGCGTATCGCTCTTGATGTGCATAGACAAAACTCAGATTGCTACGCATGACTGAAATATGCAATCTTTCTCTGATGGCTTTATACATTTGACGCCACTATAAAAACAACAATTTCTTTGTAACTGTTTAGCCGGCTACGCCTAATCATCTCTCAAGGTTCAGCGTTCCTGCAACTTTTACGTCACTTTGAAGATTAAAATTCTTTCAGCCGATACATACTCGGGGGCATACTTGGGGGGGGGGGGGGGGGGGGGGGGAGTATTCCGCTAACAATATTGAGATACAAAAGATTGCTTTCCAAACTACCTAAACTGATAACGGCAGTCCGACTAGGGCTTGAAAGGAATAAATATCCGCGATCAAAAAATTGTTTAAATATGCTTATTTATATGCGTATGAGCAAAAGATATGAAACGTTTTGTTTCACACAGTATGCTAATGCTGAAAAAGAAATTCCAGGGTTTTACATGCTAAAACCACGATCTCATTATGGGGTATGCCATAGTGGGGAGTGGCGGAACAACTTTGACCACATGGGGTTCCTTAAAGGGACACTAAAGCGAAACAATAAATCAGTTATACTAATGAAGCATTGTTTGAGAACCCTGCAGGCAGTCATTTCAAACATATAGTTTTATTATTAGATGAGAAAATGACGGTCCAAGTATCAGTAATTGAATTTCGCGCCGGAACCCCAGCGCCGGTACGTCAGCGTGACGCCAGGGATTCCAAAGTATGTTTTCGCATTTGGGCCGCGTTGGCTGAGCAAAGGTTCCGGAAACTTGCCATGTTTAATATTTGGTTCCTTTAGAACACAATGTAGTCAATTTATACCACTATATATAATTAGTAGGCCAAAGGAGATGCCATCAAAATTCAAGACGTCACAGCCCCCAGGTGCGGGAACTTAAGTAGACGTAGCCACCCGTATTTCGTTCTTGCGCTTTCTCTGGCTTCCCAAACGTCTTGTCGTTGCAGGAGTGGTGTTTTTGGTGTTGTAGAACGGTAATTTACTGATGCAGAAGAAATCATTTTTCACTTTAGCGTCCCTTTAACGTGCACCCAATGCATGGTACACCGACGTTCTTGTATTTCGCCCCCGTCGCAATGCCGCCGCCGCGGCCAGGATTCGATTCCGGAAGGTCGTGTTTAGCAAAGCAACGCCATCCCGGCTAAGCCACACTGGTGGGTAATATGCTAACGGTGTTGCTTATGTTTTTACTTGATGTTAAGAAAAAGAAATAAGGTTTTGAACTTGTATGCATAGAAGCTTCGTTTAAAACCATTTGTGGAACATTATCACCATAAGTGGGGTCTTTTTTTTTTTTTGAGCAAGTTACACGTTTATGTGCGTTCTAACATATCATCATGCTCTGCTACAACCACTAGGGGGACAATTCCATGAATGAACGAGTTCTGATGCAAACCGCAGAAGCTTGACGTAATAGTTATGCGGAAACCCGCAAGGTGGAGAGAAGTAATTAATAAAGGGAGTAATCAGACATCCACCCGTTCGTAGCAATTGCTACAAAGGAAACCCATACGGGTACCTCGATAGAAAAGCCCCGTAACTGAAGAAAAATTCGTCTTAGTCAGGGACTGAAGTGCGTTATAAGCGACACTTCGACACTTGTTTGGTTTAGCTGAATTGCGATAAAGAGATACCGCGCATATGTATCCAGCTATATAATCCCAAAGACCCCGGCCGATCAAGCAGCAGCCACTAGTTTTAGCAGCCGTCATGGCCCAATGCGCGAAAGCCAAGAAAGCGCCGCTTTACAAATATGCGCCTTCAATGTATTGGACCCTTGATGTGCACATTCAACGTACCACGAGCATACATGGACACCAAGCTATAATTGCTTTTATTTTATGTTTTCATTTAGATCGCCTTCACAGCTAGGACCCTACAGATCAGCCTTATATTTCGACAGTGATTGTATTTGCAACTTTTCTTACACACAACTTTTCTTAGCAGTGCTGTGGAAGCTACACAACCGAAATGCATGCCTACCCGCGCGCCGAGAAATAGTACCTTACTTTATTAATATTTTTTTCACATTTACTTCGCTGAAATAACTACTGTTTTATTTATTATGAAACTAAAACCGTCATGAGAAGTCGTAGGTAACATACACTCATTGTTCACGTTAGAAGCATCTCTTCCTTTTTTTTTTCATTTCTTAGAAAGCACCTCGTTTTCTGCACGCCTGCTAACCGCTGTAAACATGGAATCCCTGATGCGTAATGATCCGTGTGCGGCCGCTAACTCACCGTTTAGTTCGCCAAGAAAAATATACTCGAAATCTGACAAAGAGCGGCTGCCAAAACAGACCAAACAGTTGGTTTGCCACGTGCATGCTGGTGTAAGGCGCCGTCAGCTTGTATTGTCGACGAACGCTGTGTGCCGGACTGGAACCGAAACTGGAACCGAAACTGGAACTTAAATCGGCCACAAGCTGCCGCACTACCAGCGAAATAACACGAATGGGCAGAACCGCCGCCTCCTTAGCTTTCGTTGCACTGCCAAGATGAACTATCGTCCAGTATAGGCCCATTTTTGTCCTACACACCCATGTTAAATTATCTATATAACATAAGTGATGCGATATTCTAGCTGCACGATCATTGGCGATCTGGCGGGAAACGAGTCAGTAGATGCAGGTCAACTGTAGCGAACTGTAGTTGCCTAAATAAACTCCCTCTAATATTTACAAGCCCAATTGTTGCTGTAGCATGTATACGCAGCAAATAATTAGTGAAGCATTTCATACGTCCCTGTGCTTAGCACACCGTAGTGTGTTTGCAGCATTAGGTATGGCAATGTAGTTCATAACCCTCACAATTTTAGTTTTCATTACAACACTTGCGTAAGCTAGAGAATCAAGAGGTTGTCAAGGTCCTTGGGCCTAGATGCATTACTATATGGCCTTTCTCTAGATACTTATGATACCATTGATCATGTAAGGCAAAAAAAGAAAGTTCGGCAGTGACACTTAAAACTGCTTACATGTGGTCTTCGAAAGCATTAAAGTCGCTTTGGTAAACTGCTTTTTTTCCCTCGCGTTCCTTGTCTCCACAAGCTCTCGCGTGCGTCCTAACTGCGCCTCGGTAAGGCGAAATCAAAAGACGTCAAGTGTCTCACCTAGGTCCCTCGAGGAGTTCATAACTCGAAGGACCGTTCAGCAGCATTCAAATCAACATTAATGTTTTTTTTTATTGTATACAATCATGATGTGGCGCCACCTGCTCCGCATTGGCTGTGCCGTAAAGTGACCAGTGACGCACGCACCAGCCCACACCTTTAGTCAACACCGTGGCTGTGACGTGACGTGTGCAATGGCGCACGCACTATAGGCACACGTTTAGACATCCAGAAACGTGGACCACAGTGGTTTCTAAATCTGCTACTGCAAGAAAATGTTGACATTGCGTTTATTCAGGAGACAAAACTTTCATGGAGTGTGCAGTTGAAAGAGATGGACCACTTTGTTCGCAACCATTACTCGTTTCATTTTTCACCTGCTTGTGCTTACAGTGGAGAGGCGGCAGCTTTGGCAAAGAAACACTCAGCGGTACTAGTGTACCCCGAGTGGTCTGCGTGAGTCTGCGTCTGTCTGCGTAAGCCCGTCTGCGTAAGTCTGCGTCTGTCAGTCTGCGTCTGTCAGTCCGCGTAGGTCTGTCCGCGTCTGTGTGTCTGCGTCTGTCGGCGTATGTCAGTCAGCGTAAGTCTGTCTGCATAAGTCTATCCGCGTAAGACTGAGATGTCAGTCTGCGTCTCTCTGGCTGTGTAAGTCCATCTGCGTAAGTCGGTCCGCGTCCGTCTGTCTGCGTCCGTCCGCGTATGTCAGTCTGCGTAAGTCTGTCTGCGTCTGTCTCTCTGCGTATGCCGGTCTGCATCAGTCTTTCAGCGCACGTTCCTGCGTCCGTCTGCATATGCCTGTCTGCGTCTGTCTGCGTAAGCCCTCCTGCGTAAACCTTGCTGCGTCTGCCTCACTGCGTATGTCGGTCTGCGTAAGTCTGTCAGCGTATGTCTGGTTGTGTATGCCAGTCTGTGTATATATGTCTGCGTAAGTCTGTATGCGTAAGCCTGCTTGCGTCTGTCTGTCTGCCTAAGTCAGTCTGCGTCTGTCTGTCTGCATAAGCCTGCCTGCGTACGTTTGTCTGCATAAGTGTGCTTGCGCCTGTCTCTCTGCGTGTGTGCATGCGTAAGTCTGTCTGCATATGTCTGTCTTCGTATTTCCGTATTTCCGTCTCTGCTTAAGTCTGTCTGCATATGTCTGCGTAAGTACGTCTGCGTCCATCTGACTACGTAAGTCTGCCTGCGTAAATGTGTCTGAGTCTGTCTGTCTGCGCAAGTCCTTCTGTATATGTCTGTCTGCATAAGTCTGTATGTGTAAGTCTGCCTGCGTCTGCCTGTCTCCGCAAGTCAGCCTGCGTAAGTCCATATGCGTAAAACCGTCTGCGTAAGTTTGTCTGCGTCTGTCTGTCTGCGTCTTTCTCTCTGTGTATGTCGATCAGCGTATGTCTGTCTGCGTATGCCTGTCTTCGTAAGTCTGCCTGCGTTAGTTCGTCTGCGTAAGTCTGCTTGCGCCTGTCTCTCTGTGTCGGCCTCTCTGACGGACATACGCTGGCGGACATACGCAGAGGGACTTACGCAGACTGATATACGCAGACTTATGCAGATAGACAGACAGACGTAGACAGACTTACGCAGACAGACATACACAGACAGACATACACAGATGGAAATACACAAATACACAGACGGACTTATGCAGACGGAAATACGAAGACAGACATAAGCAGACAGACTTACGCAGGCACAGACGCATAGAGACAGGCGCAAGCACACTTATGCAGACAAACGTACGCAGGCAGGCTTACGCAGACAGACTTAAGCAGACAGACAGACGCAAAGAGACTTACGCATACAGACTTACGAAGACAGATATACACAGACTGACATACACAACCAGACATACGCTGACAGACTTACGCAGACCGACATACGCAGTGAGACAGACGCAGCCAAATTTACGCAGGCTGGCTTACGCAGACAGACGCAGCCAGGCATATGCAGACGGACGCAGGGATGTACGCTGACAGACTGATTCAGACCGACATACGCAGAGAGACTGACGCAGACAGACGCAGGCGAACACACGCAGGCCGACAGACGCAGACAGACTTACGCAGACATACATACGCAGTCTGGCATGCGCAGACGGACGCAGAAAGACAGACGCGGACTGACTTACGCAGACCGACGCAGACGGACATACGCTGACAGACTTACGCAGACCGACATACGCAGACAGACAGACGCAGACAGACTTATGTGGACTCACATACAGACAGACAGACGCGGCGACACATACGCAGGCATACAGGCACGGAGAGACATGCGCAGACAGATTTACGCAGACGGACTTACGCAGGCAAACATACACAGATGAAAATACGCAGACGGACAGACTCAGACACACATCCACAGACAGTTTACGCTGACAGACATACGCAGACGGACTTACGCAGACAGACATACGCAGACAGAATTTCGCAGACGGACGCACGTAGACAGACATACGCAGACGGACTTACCCAGGCACAGACGCAGAGAGACAGGCGGGGCAGACTTACGCAGGCAAACGTACGCAGGCAGGCAGACTTACGAACACAGACAGACGCAGACAGACTCACGCAGACATACACACACAGACATATGCGGACAGACTTACGAGGACAGACATACGCTGACAGACGTACGCAGGCAGACTTTCGCAGGCAGACATACGCAGACATACATATGCAGCCAGACATATGCAGACAGACTTAGGCAGACAGACAGACGCAGACAGACTTATGCAGACAGACTACACAGACAGATGCAGACATACCTAGACAGGCTTACGCAGGCAGACGCAGGCTGACATACACAGACAGACATACGCACAGACCTACGTCGGCAGTCTTATGCAGACTTAAGCAGCCAGACTTCAGCAGACCGACTTAAGCAGACAGAATTAAGCAGACAGACTTAAGCAGACAGACTCATGCGGACAGACGTACGCAGACAGACATACGCAAGCAGACTTAGGCAGACAGACAGGCATACGCTGACAGATATACGCAGATGGACATACGCAGACAGACAGATGCAGACACACATCCACAGACATACTTACGCAGACGAACATACGCAGATGGACTTACGCAACAGACATACGCAGACGGTCTTATGGAGACAGATAGACGCAGACACACTCACGCAGACTGACATACGCAGACAGAGATATGCAGACAGACATACGCCGACAGACTTACGCATACAGACTTGCGCATGCAAACTTACGCAGATTGACATACACAGACACAAACTCACAGACTGAACACAGACCTAAACGGCCGTGTATGTAGTGTGGATTTGTTATACCGGAACGAACCATACAAGCTTATTTCGATTCATGCTCCGAATGACGCATCGCTACGAAAAAAATTCTTTTCAGGCCTGAGGCAGTATCTTGACTCACCAAGCCGTACCATATTTGCCGGAGACTTTAATTGTGTTTTACGCACTTCTGACTGTTCGAAAAAACGATCTCCAAATATCAGCCTAGCAGAGCTGAGGAAGTTTTTGAGAGACTATGACTTGCAGGATGTTACTTAACTTGCGCCAGGAGATAATGACGGTTTTACATATTGGCAAGGGGACTGTCATTCAAAGCTTGATAGCTTTTACGTGTCTAGTGAACTCTCATCGTACAACGTGCGTTATAAGGTGCAACCTGCTGCATTCTCAGATCATGCATTTGTCACAACCATATTTCAAGAAAAGGAAAGAACAAGAAAGAGGCACAAAAAGTGGCAGTTATGGAAGCTGAATGAGAGCCTGCTGAATGACAAAGAAATATTCGGCAGCATTAGGAATCTAATCAAGGAAAAAACGAAAGGAGGAAAGGTAGACGCGATATTGTGGGAAGAGATAAAGCAAGAATGTAAGATGTTTCTACTTGCAAAAGGACAGGAAAAAGAAGCACTGAAGAAGAGCGAAAAGCAGAGCTTGATACGAACTCTCAAAGATCTAATCGAAGCCGAAAACTATCACCCGAGTACCCCCACAGAAGATATCAAAGCGTGCAAAGGCGAGCTGCTGTCAATCTCGGAGAAGAAATATAAAGACACTATGATCCGGTCTAGGACAAAACTACAGCAGACAGATGAGACACCACTCAAGATTTTCAAGACAAAAGAAAGACAGCGCGGCATGAAAAACAGAATAGAAGCAATACAGAGCGGGGACACTATTCTCAAATCACAAAACGACATCGAGGCTGCTTTTACTCAAGCATGCAAGGAATACGGTAGTAACACATGCAACCGTGAACTTTTGCAAAATTATGCTTCAACGTTAAACTGCATTGATGACGAGACAAAACAGCAAACGGATGAGTGTATATCTGAGAGCGAAATAGAATGGGCCATACAGAAGCTAAAACCAAGGAAGTCGTCAGGAGTAGATGGACTCAGCACTGCCTTTTACAAGAAATTTGCACCGGAATTACTCCCAATATTACGCGACGTGTACGATGATATTTTGAAACGAGCATTGCTGCCGCAGTCTATGCGACGAGGTCTTACTGTCTTACTGCCAAAGAAGCAATCAAGGCAAGTGCCGACAGTGAGCGATTTCCGCCCCATTAGTCTTTTAACGACTGATTACAAAATACTTACTAAAATTATAGCTAGACGGTTGGACTTTGCCCTCAGATCAGTTATTGGCAACCATTAAACTTATGGCATCAAAGGACGTCGCATCAGTGTTAGCCTGCATGCCTTGAGGATACTGTGCGAAGCTACCTCCGTTGATGCATCCAGGGCAGCGGTTTTGCAAGTGGATCTGTGCAAGGCTTTCGATAGAGTAACATATGACTTTCTCTTCAACTTGCCTAATGCCTGCGACATTGGGGACCGACATCTAAGATATATAGGTGTCTGCTATAGCCAAGTGAAGACGCGACTGGTAATCAACGAGCAAACAGCTCCCACAATACAGCTCAACAGGTCTGTTAGGCAAGGATGCCCCATGTCACCAGTTCTTATTGCTCTGTACTTAGAACCCCTGTGCAAACAATTCTGAACGACAGCGACATAACAGGCTTCAGTTTCGCAGATACTCTTCTGAAAGTCCTCGCCTACCCCGACGACCTCACGCTTGTGGGTGCCTCTAGACAGGAAATCCGCCAAGGAGTGCAGCATGTCATGGATTTCTGTAAAGTTTCTGGTGCTAAAGTGAATTGAGAAAAGTGCAGGGTGCACGGCTAGGTGCCTGGGACCTAAAACCAACCACCTTCCTAGAGGTGAAGTGGACATCTGAAATCATCAGCTGCCTCGGTGTGTGTTTTGATACTGCCAACCTACAGAATGGGCAAAATACAATTCGAAATGGTACCCTCGTGGCAAAAGTGCAACAGTGGCACGGGAGAACGGTCCCGCTTATGAACAGAGCCTTCGTGTGTAACACTGTGTTCTTTCCAGCTATATGGTACTCAGCGCAGCTGATGCCCTGTTTGCCGGCTCAGGTGAATCGAGTGCATAGTTTTGTGCAACATATATTTGGGAGTCACGGTTTGAGCGCATGAGGTGCAGTAATTTATTCCTAAGTAAGTCAAAAGGAGGCCTAGGGCTGGTAAACGTGGACGTAAAATTCAAAGTTCATAGGTGCCTTTTTTTCAAAAACCAAACCTATCATATTACACGTCATTCTTTCAAGCAATTAGGAGGGGGTACTTAGGCGAGTGGATTAAAGGTGCCCAAGGAGTTCCACGAGCCCGCGCCCTAAAATTCTACAGGGAGGTGGAGCAGGCAGCTCGCTTCTTCGAGCAGCGTTTTTCTCAAGAGTACCTAAACATGTAAAACGGAAGAGTCTGTACTGGAACACTATAAATATGCTACTCCCACCACCACTATATCGGTCGCGAGCTGGAAGCCAGCTGGAGTCTGACGTTTTCAAGCGTCTGCCCAAATATTCTGTAAAAACAGCGATTAAGGATTTCTTTGTAGGTTACATGTCGAAGCTCTACCTGTAAAAACGTGGCTACGTAACAAGGGCTTTTTCGTGTCGTGGTCAACGGACTGTCCGCTCTGTCCCTATCCAGAATAGTTGCAGCACGTATTTTTGTTTTGTACAAACACAGTACACCTTTAGCACAACATACGAATTGTGTTTGACCTGCAGATATACCCTAACCGGGATAACGTAAAATTTCTGACACTGGAAGATGACAAAAATAACAACAGTGTTGAAGCACTGTTATTGCTAGGTTTGTATGCAATTTGGAGATCCCGAACTGATTACGTCCTAGCTCTGGAAAACGCAAAACCAGCGTGGACGCACTTTTGTGATTCTTTTGCGTATACAAGTTCGCTGCTGGACGGCGAAGATGAGTTTAGCAAGCGATGGCAGGTGTGGCAGAAGCGCCTGCAGCAATGACGAATACTTTTACAGATGTGCTATTATCTATGTATGTGTGTGTGTGTTAGAAAAACTGTCAAGGAAGAACGCTTCACTGCATGGTTCCTGCTATGTAAAAAAAAAGAAAAAAAAGGAAGTCGCTGAATAAAAAAAAGAAAGGAAAAAAAAGCCACTGTGGTTTCGGGTTAGCGTGCTCGTCTCGTACCCTGCAGGCCCGAGTTCGATTCCCACTCAAACCGAAATGTACCAAATTTCTTTTTCGAAGGCATTAATTTACTGTGTTTACAACAACCTACCTGAGAAATGTGACGTCAATGCGCGCTTTTTAGCCGCGTTATTAGTGTTTACGCCGTCGGCCATTTATGGTACTATCATTCGGCCAAGCCGCCAACTACGACGGTTTTTCGAATAATGGGACATGCAATGCTTCCGTATTAAAAAAAAGATTATGGTCTGCGAGAAGTTTATTTCAACAAAAATAAAGCGTACAAAGCGTGAGACAACGTGGATTACACAAAGCATCATTCAACTTAAAGAAATATGGACGATGCGCAAACATGGAAATAAAGAAGATAACGCTCGATTCTTCCTTCACCTTTGTACGTAATTAGAAGCACACCTTATAGATTTCTTTTTTCAGCTAAATTATGTAATTCCATCATTGATCATCTAGAAAAGTCCTGGCGATACCTGTCTTAGCCTGAGAGTTTCGCCCTGCAATTAGAAGTTGACGACGCCCGAATGAAAGTGAATGCGTTCGACACATTATTTCATTCCGTTTTCACGAGACCTGCTACAGGTACATGATATATGAAATTGAAACAAAACTAGCGTTTCCAGTGGCTGATGCTCTTGTAAGACAAGAACAAATTTGGAACTTGCTGCTATAAATGCACGTCTAAACAACCCCAGGATCCAATGGTGTTTCAAAATTCCAGGTCAGGCGCGAATCGGACCAACCATCACCTTTAATACAAAGGAAATGCTCTAGACATTTCAAGAATAGTTTTACCGCGCAGAACGACTACATTTATTAGTACATTTTAATTATGCGATGTCGCCATATCTTCAGCGTGATGATGTTTCGTATAAAGTGCTTTTAAAGGGCGCGACACCCCTGTGTGTTTGCACTGTATTGTGAAGCACAAACACTCAACAAGCATTGAGTAACAGACAGTGCAAGTGAATAAAATATTTTTAAAGAAAAAGAACGAAAGATTTCTTTTAGGTATCATTAGTTCTTTATGCCATGCTCAATGCACAACTAGTTCTTTTATTACATTTGAGCAAGACTTGTTTTCATGGCTGTCAGAGGGTTTTTCGTTTCATTCTGCGGTCTCGCTGCGTTCACTGAGCAAAATCAAGTGATAGGCTGTATAGGTTTTTGAGGCCGCGGTTTGTCGCCATATTTCAAAAGCTGCGAGCTTGGGCAACAAATTCGGAAAGAATGAGCTGCTTTCTAACATTCGGCAACGCAAAGCTTTTAAAAACGCAAGTTTAATGTTTTCATGTGACTTACATTGTTGGCTGCTTTCAATATGATACACATTTTTTCTGCCATGAACGCATAGCGGGTCTAGCGTCCGAGGTAGCATCGTCAGAATAGCACACATAGTAGTAGTTTCTCGTGAGCATCTCCTCTCAGCAGAGCCCGTGCGTAAATTTATCGAGTCGTGCAATTCCATTGTAAAAAGACTTCAGAAATTTTTTTCTGCTTATGCCTGCCCCTCCACGTTACTGTTTTGAAGTTTGAAATGATTGTGCTGTTTGTCCAGAAGGGCTAGAAACATCATATTTTTCTAGCAAGCCTTCGTGCTATAGAATAACTGAGAAAAACAATACTGCTGTAGTATAGGCGGGTTCGCACTCGCCTTTCTCTGGATCGTTTTGTAGGAGAGCCGAACGTCAGGTCACACCTAGAATTGCACGCAAAGGATTCGTGTAGGACATCTGTGGTCAAATGTATTACATTGCTTTAAGATAATGTTCCCTGTTTCCTAGTTAGATAACAACTTTTTGTCAGAGAGGAGGCTTGGGAGAATTTGACTACAGTTTCCCGCCGAAGGAATTACCGCAATCTTATGCTTGTAGCCGCATGCTTCTATTGCGTTCAGTCGCGAATTTGGTGCATTTATAGAGAGTAATCATAATTACAGAACCATTAGATATTTATTTATTGTACAGTGAGAAATCGTGTTTATTTTTCAAAAAAAGAACAATCAATAACCAGCTCGAATTACGTGCACGAGTTAATAATTGGCTGCAAGGATTACCAGTAAAGAAAAGAATTCGGCGGAAGCACTCAAGACGGCCTCCGTGCGGGAATGCAAAAGCATCATGGTTCCCTTGGTGATTTTATTCTTTCTTTCTTTGCCGCGCCTTTTTCGTTGGCGCAAGCTCTCACCTGCGTTCTAACTACGCCTCGGTAAGGCCAAATCAAAACGCATCAAGCATCTCAACGCCCACTAGGAGTTCACAGCTCGAAGTCCCTCTCAGCGACGTTCATTTGCATATACATAACGCACGCACTAGGCAAGTCAATCAGAACTGTGGAACCGTCGCGACGTCGGGGAACCGTATTCGTCTAACAACCCGGAGGCACGCCTTTGATTCCGACCCAGACCAAAATTCAGCAATTTTCTTTTTCAAAGGCATTAATTTATTTTGTTTACAGAAACCTCCCTGAAAAATATGACGTCAATCCGATCATTTATTGACGTGCTTTTACTCTTTGTGGTGTCGGCCATTTTTAGTACCGTCTTTCTGTCACGCCGACGCCGACAGATTTTCGCGTAGTGAGGCTTATAATGCTGTCTGATTAAAAAGTCGCAGTTTCGCCTGAAAGGCGAAGCACCAATTGCGATAGCAAATTAGTAGATAGCTATACGAAGTAAGGATAGTACCTTAATCGGCAAAACCTACGGCATGAGAACAAGGCAAGGCTCTTGTGCCGTTGCTGCGGAGACAGGAACGACTTTAAAGAGGCTAGTAAGAATACCGCAAAATCAGTTCACACTGTAAACTAATGGCAGTGCAAACTTCTTAATATTCACTTATTGACTAAATTAACAAGCATAGTGTCACGCTCGCACAAGTAAACATGAACACAACTCAATCGATGACCGCGGAAACTCACCCATCGTGGTTGCTTAGTGACTCTGGCGTTGGGCTGCTAAGCACGAAGTCACGGGATCGAATCCCGGCCACGACGGCCGCATTTATATGGGGCCGAAATGCGAAAACACCCGTGCACTTAGATTTAGGTGCACGTAAAATAACCACTGGTGGTTCAAATTCCGGAGTCGCCCACTGCGCCGTGCCTCATAATCAGTTCGTGGTTTTGGTACGTAAAACCCCATAATTTTTTGCTCGCGGAAACATGCTGTCATAGCACTGAAGAATCGCGGCAGCAGCAGCGAGCGAATTGACTTTCGTGCATCTCTCGCTTCAACGCAAAACAAACGTCGAAAGCGCAGCGCATGCAAAGCTACCGGCGCTACGTGCTATCTGCAAACATCGCAGATCGTTTGGAAGATTAGGCCCGCGGGGACGCACTCTTTGGCCACGTCGCAAAGGCCACGTCGCAAGGTACGGCGCGAAGCAGCAGCCGCCAGGAGAAGAATGGCGACTCCCGCGACCCGAGCGCAACAAAAGAGGCGCGCTTGCAGCCCGCCTTCCCCGCTCGCGCATGCCAGATTGATCCCCGTATTAGCCCCACTTTATTCTACGCGTGTTACGTCCACGCTAACGAGCGGCGCTCGCGTCTCTCAAGGCACGGCGGCGCACATGATGGCTATTCTACGCGCGTGAAATTCTTACCACGCGTGCGAGCTTAAGTTCTTTACTCCCGCTCGCTCAGGTATTCGAGAGACAACATGCTTCAGAAATCAAAACACGCGTGTATCTACGTTAACACGCTGAAGTGAGTATGACGTGTGGAAATGTCGTTTTGTTAGAGAAATATTCTTGGTTTGTCTAAAAAGCACCGTTTACCCCCCTCCCTGGCGCTTGGGTTGCCACGGGGCATAACCTCAGCATGCAAATATTTTGCCACATGGTGTGGCGCAGCGACAGACTGAAGAAGAGGAGAACGAGGTTCGTCTCAGCATCGCGCGTCGCCGTTTGCGTTTTCGTAAAGTGCAACCACCTTTATCTTGATTCAGCTTGTATACTCCCGCAGGGTATACGCAACAATTTGGTGGAGCTTGCTGGGTACGCTCAACTTATGGAGGAGACCCCACTGGGCAGCAAGAACCTCGCCCCACAGTTGGAGTTGACTCCAGTTCACCGCACAAGCCGGCGAATCCGAGGCCTCGCCCCAGAATTTCGAAACCTGCAGGAAAAAGTGATGACTGCGACCACTGCGACATCTAAGGAACGGGTGATACCAACTTACCTAACGCTGCTGAACCCCCAAGTGCCGACGGCTTTTCATGGCGACACATTTGAAGACGTGGAAGACTGGCTGGTGGAGTTCGAGCGCGTGGCTGCGTTTAACGAGTGGGACAACAACGCCAAACTCAGGAACGTCTACTTCAGCCTCCTGGATGGTGCTTGCACGTGGTTTATGAACCGCGAAAGTGCCCTGTCATCCTGGCCTGAGTTCCAGCGGAAGCTACTGGAGACTTACTCCAGCACCGATCGCCGAGAAAAAGCGGAGCGGGCCCTTCATTCACGCGTTCAAAAGCCCAACGAGAGCGTCACGATGTACGTGGAGGACATGACGCGTCTCTTTCAGCGTGCCGATCCGAGCATGTCGGAAGAGAAGAAGGTGCGTCATCTGATCAGAGGCTTAAAGGAGCAGCTCTTTGGCGGACTTGTTCGGATCCGCCCAAGACTGCTGCGGAGTTCCTCACCAAAGCCACCGCGATGGAGAAGACCCTTCAGCAATGGTCGAACTTGTACAACCGTCAAGTAAATGCCGCCTGCACTCCAGATACGCCGGTAGGCTTATGCTGCGACGTCGCCTTGCTTTGCGAGCTGATTTGCTCAGTGGTTCGCGATGAGCTGCAGAAGCACCACGGTACGTCGCCACCTCCAGTCGGCTCCCTCGCCAGCGTCGTACGCAACGAAGTACAGCAGGCACTGCAGGCATCTCTTTCCAGCAGTGAAGCACCCCCTCTGCCAAGCGAATCCCGGCTCAAGACGTACAGAGAAACATTACTGAGCCCCGTCCAAGCTTTCGCACCTGCTTATGTGGCGCCGCCAGACGCGTTGCGATCGGCGAAAGCCGCTCCGACAACTCCGCTACCATATTTCGACGATCGCCGAACACCCGCGAGGAAATCAGAGGTTTGGCGAGCACCCGATCAACGACCGCTGTGCTACCACTGCGGCAAAGCTGGTCATATGTATCGGGAGTGCCCCTACCGACGACTCGGACTGTGGGCTTTTTTTATCGATTCACCTCGACCTAGGTTCGGCCAAAGGCCTCCCGACATCGCAGAATTCCTCGAACAGCAGCGCTGACCGGGTCCATCGCAGCGGCAGTCACGCTCACCCTCACCGCGGCGATATTTCCCTGCTCGCGATACCACCTCGAAGACGACGCAAGAGCGATCACCAAGTCCACGCCGGGAAAACTGACGTCAGCGACCTTCCGAGGCGGGGCCGCTGATACTCGACGCGCTCAAGACCTCGTATCGTGCCGACCGCAGAATAACGAAAGCACGATGACGCCAGAACCAGTTTCTGCGAACAAGATTTCACTGGACATACCTGTGTTGATCGACGGCAAAAAAGTGAGTGCACTTGTAGATACGGGTGCGGATTACTCTATTCTTAGTGGAAAACTGGCGAGCGTTCTGAAGAAAGTTACGTTGCCCTGGAACGGGGCACCAGTTCGTACGGCAGGTGGCCACGTCGTGACACCGCTTGGCCTATGCGCGGCCAGAGTAGAAATTCGCGGTGCTGCTTTTCTCGCCACTTGTCTGGTTCTACTCGAGTGTTCCCGCGATTTAATCCTTGGGATGGACTTCCTCCGGGAATATGGCGCCATTATTTACCTCTGGGAGCGCTGCATCACTTTTTCGGCACAAAGGACAACACAGACCGACGCCATTGGACACACATCTGCACTTCCCGTTTCGCACGAGAGCATCACGATACCGCCGCGTGCAAGTGTCATGGTTCCGGTCAAGTCCGACGAATGCAAGACGGTGAAGCCATCGTCGAAAGGAGTATTTCTATGTTGCTGGCACAAGGTATTTGTGTAGCGCGAAGCCTTGTGGAACTTCGTGAAAGCCAGACAATGGTCCTTGTTACTAACTTTACCTTTGAGCATCGGCAAATTTTTCGTGGCACTGCCATCGCCTACGCCGAACCATCAACGGACATGGTCGAGTGCTTTGCTTCTGAGGTGGACACAGTCCACGGTTCGCTCAGAGACATCGATGTAAACTCCGAGCTTACGGACGACCAAAAGAGCGCACTGCAGGAACTCTTGAACGAATTCCGCGCGTGCTTCGCTCGGGCTACTAAGGTGGGCCAAACGCCAATCACGAAGCACCGAATAACGACATACGCCGACGCACGTCCCATCAAACAACAGCCTTATCGTGTCTCGCCGAAAGAACGTGAAGTAATCCAAGCCCAAGTCAAGGAGATGCTAGATGATGGTGTCATTCAGCCTTCGCACAGTCCATGGTCCTTTCCGGTCGTTCTAGTCAAGAAAGAAGACGTAACGCTTCGTTTCTGTGTTGATTATCGACGCCTCAACGATGTTACCAAGAAGGACGTGTACCCACTACCCCGTATCGATGACTCTTTAGACAGGTTGCGGCGAGCTAAGTATTTTTCGTCTCTCGATCTAGAGAGCGGTTACTCGCAAACTGAGGTAGATGAACGAGACCGCGATAAAACTGCTTTCGTCACTCCAGATGGCCTTTACATTGTCGCCGCGCGCCGTCTGCTGTATGTGCGAGTGAAAGCATGCGAGGTTGACCCGAAGATGGCAGCTCAACGTCGCGCGCATGAGAGAGGGACGCGGGGAGGAAACGCGCCGTCTTCAGCCGCGCGCACGCCACAGGGGGAAGGGGAAGGAAGGGGGCGTTCTCCTCCGGCGGCTGTTGCGTGTGGCGCGGCCGCGCGGGCCCGATCTTGAAAGCAATCTGCTATGCGCGCAGAGTGCGCGCCGAGTGCTGATAGGTTCGCGTGCGCTGTTTTATCGCCGCTTAGTTCGCGCTGAAGCGAGTGGCAGGGCGCTGCTGCTGTCGCGCCTCCCCAATCCAGCATTTTGACAGCTGGTTTCCGTGGTCATCGACTGAGATGTGTTCATGTGCCACCAAGCTTGTACATTTAGTTATTAGGCGACTGTTTACAAGTGTATACGGCCGATAAAACTACTATGCTTACTTCGCGTAGCTGCCTACTAATTTATTACCGCAATCGATTCTTCGTCTTTTGGGCGAAACCGCGACTTTTTTTATTTGCCCATTGGGTACATGGGAAAAATCAAAGCTAATAACGGCATATTTAGCAGTACGTATAGTGCAACAAACATCGCAAGCATGCACCGCGCTGTCTGTTCAATAAAATGATTGAATTTCGGTGCTCATTCAATAAAGGAGACGCGTATGTGGAGATAGACTCACTTAAGGTGCAGTGATTTGCGCATTGCTGACTAGCAATTCCCATAGTTTTTTCCGTATTATCACAGCCGCTGCTAAAGTTGGCCGCTAAGAGCCCTAGATCATTTTTTTTGTAGGACACAGGGATACTAATTGTGAGCAAGAGCATCTCTTTGGCACCTGTACGCTTTTGTGCTGCTTACAAGAGACTGCTATTTGGCTGAGTCAGCTGACCTTAATTCCACAATGCCTAGAAGGGGAGGGTGCCACTAATTGAACACTGATCCAGCCTCTTAGATTTCCGCCTGAACACAGGTTCATTGTTCGATCGCGTTTTTCAATGCCATAAGAAGTTGCAAGAAAGGACGAATTTAGCGGTAAGAAAAATTGAGAAAAGGAAGAATCTGCTGGGGCGTACCTTTAATTCGATTAATGCTGATCCCCTAACGAACTTTGCACACAAATGAGAAGATAAAGGTGGAGGAAAATAAAGACAAAAAGAGAGAGGGATAAAGTTGTAAGTCGTGCGCTGAAACGAAATGTAAATTAAAATAGGGGGAGCTTTCGCCGCGTTTATTAGGGGGAAACATTGAAGGTGAATGCATAAGCCCCTCTACTCACATTTTAAGAGAGAGGTTAGAATGTAAGCATTTCATTTTGTTCTTGCTGCTTCCTTTTGAATGCAACATTTGCTCTGCAGCACAACGCGTCTGCACAGGAAACTGAATTTGGTGCCGTTTCACTTTCAGTATTCGCTTTTCGCTGTCGTGTTATCTCAGTTGTTTTTAGGGCGAACGCAGGATTGGCCGCAATGAGCTTTCCATGCTCAAAATGATGTCGCGTCATTTGTTGGTTCTTTTATTTTGCTGGCAGCACAGCCGTGGGCAAAAAAACGTACGTGTCTGTGGAATGGATGAATAGGTCCGCTTCAAAGTTGCAAGTTACTGGGGATCATTTTGTCAGAAACGTAAACAGGGAGTTCAGGGCTGCAAAATTAACCGGCTCAATTGTGACTGCTTTTCGAGCGAGCGAATGAGCAAAAAAAAAAAAAAAAACGAGAACACGTTAGCCTGATTTGTAAGCGTCTGTACCAGCCACAGTGATGCCTAAGATAGGCAGAAAAGCAGTATGCTCACAAATGTGAAAACGAAGGAGTTTTTATGGCGCAGCGAGCATTTGCTTTAGTCATTTCAGCACGTACCTAGTTCGTTTGTTCATTCTTTAGTCTTGCGAAGCATTGGTTGTCATGTCTAGTAGCACACGGAAAATACACTTTATGCTTGATTATTGCATCTGACATCTTTTTTTTTTTGCAAGCAATCTGGTCTAGTGCGTAATAAAGTGGCCTTTAGTTCATGTGCAGTGCTAAGCAGTGATGTACATTGTTGTGCAGTATTGCACAGTAATGAATAAGGGCATTCGCACAGCTGGCGTTAAAAAAAATTCGCCTCCGCTCCACCTTGTGAAAGTATATGTACAGCGAAGCCGTTGCCGAGGTTAGACGACGTTACAGGCGCAATCTCCCCAAGCGACGTACGTCACAAGCGCACGCAAGTGACGTAGGTTGCACGCAAGTGTACGGAAGTGCAGCATGTATCCTCGTTTTTTCTAGTGAATGTTTAATAGTAAATTCCGTCAGAAATGCGGTAAGTACGAAGGAATCAGCCGTGTTTAAATGATAAGTTTGCGGACTCGCTCAAAATCTTCAAAGAGCATTCCGGGGGCCTCAAACTCATATTTGAATTACGGAAAGACAAATGCATTCAGTTCTAGACGTCAACTATTCATTTTCTTCATTGAACATACTTCTTGGTGCTATCTGTCTAGTAGTGCTGAGAACGTACTCCCGCTTTCATATTCACCATACAAAGTTAATAAAGAGATACATTGCCACCAGGAGCATTCAGCCCCCTATGAGAAATCTAGTTAGCACAATGCTTAAATCACTTTAGAGAACCAGATAGAAAAACTAAACGCTGCTGGCTACCCTAACTGTGTTGTCGTACCTGTTAGTGAAACCCTTCTTCAGAAGGTGAAGTGCATAAAAACTAATGATAAAGCAAAACAAAAAGGCCAAATACCAATACATGTCTTTCCATACGGGCATAAGTTTTCTTGCAATTTGGAAAAAGAAAAGGAAATAGCAACCAGATATGAAATAATTTTTTTTGTTTTCCGCGCCCTGCAATAATTTCAAAAGCTCGTGCCCTAAATAAGAATAAGAAAAAGACTGCTCGACAGTGCAACATTGGTCACGAAAACATATTTGCTGATTGCCGATCAGAAGTCGTCTACGAAATACCGATCGATTGTGGAAATACATATGTATATAGGACAAACAGGTCAATGCTTTAACGACCGACCCAGGCAGCACGCCTATAATGAAAAAACGGTTATGGCAGCCGTATGGCGTTGCATTGCTACGAGTGCAAATGCAAGCCATTATTCCACAAGGCAAAGTATTAGCTGCATCATTTCTCTAAGACTTTTTAGTCCCCTCCGCCAACTGCCCATGCCACACACATGGTGGAATCCCGTTGTTTCTGGTACTGGCACGGCCAATCTAATGGGCGAAGGATTTATCGGTGGCTCGATCAGGGCGTGACAGAGGTGATGCCAGAGTGAAAAATACACGAAGACACATGTATAGCCAAAACCACAAAACGGATGTTGAGCGCTCCTCTCTTATTACTCGTTAAGCATACAAAGGAGAACTTCCACCCGGGAAAAGAAAGAAAAAAAAAACCTAGGCTATTGTGACATGGGCTTCGCGTCCATAACCTGAAAGATGCAAAGAGAGTGGAGGACTAACAGCCTGACTCTCTTCGGTACGGGGCTGCAGAGAAGAAAATGTTGCTTTTCATTACCCGAACATGGCGACGGTGCGCAATGATATTGTCGCAGTAGCCGCGGCTTCGCAACGCCCGTGGAAACCTGACCACGGTCGTTGAGCAGGGTCGGGTTCCATCGCATGTTATCTTCTCGAGCACACTTAAAAGGGTTGAGCAGGCCGCGCGTGGGTATATATTGAGTCCGTAGGATTTGGAGGTCCGGGATCCTATAATCGCCTTTTGGTTATCTGTCAGTGGGAGCCTGCAACTATTCGGGCCTCGCTCCTTGAAATTCACCTCCTGAACTTTCGCATTACTGTGAATTTAAAGTGTAGTAAGCGAAACGTGCAACTCGGTGAATGCTGCGCGTTTTTCTTTCCTTTCTTTCCTTCGTTTACTTTATTTTTCTTTGTCGACTGTTGTAAGCGCATTCATGTTAAAAATCATTACGACTTATTGATTTACATTGTATACTGAAGTCTGAGCCACAGTCGCTTGTTTTCTTGTGCAAGTTATATTTGTGTAATGAGTTGAGTGAACGAAGATCAGGACGAGATGTTGACTGCAGGGATCAATGGTGCAGTTATCAAGGCTCTACGCTTAGCCACTCGCAGCAGTGCTCTTAAAATGTGCGTTGACAGAGCCGCAATTTTTTCTAACAGCCTTGCAGTTTAGTGCTCTTTACATAATTATGAAAGCATATTAAATTGAAAGAATGAAAGATCATTGAAGTATGAATGAATATGAAAGGCTTACGAATAGTTTTCATATCAGAACTATTTGAAAAATATCTGCACGCCTTTCACATTCCGTGTAGAGATTGGAATCATAGACATTAGAATTTAAGGAATCATGTTGAACGCCGAAATCGGCAGTCCATCTGCTACTAAATATCTTCTCCAACAGGGCAGGCCAATACACACGGCGTCAACACGGATTTCTAAGCCGCATTCTTTCTTTTCATCCTGTATGTAATGGGACACTAAAGGTAAATAATTATTCGACTTAGACTGTTTGAATACCATTCCAGATTCTTCGCAACGCTTGTTTCGGGCCAACAAAAGAAGTAGTTTACGAGACGATTGCATCTGAAGGATCCGAACACCTTTTTCGAAATTCAAATCTCCCGCCAATCAACCGGGATAGTGGTGACGTTGCATACACCCTTTGCTGCCGTCATTGAGTAAAACGGCGCCCGACAGACGGTGGTACCGAGCGAAGTTTGGATTCGCCGCTGCTTTTTGGTGAAGTGGCGTAGACAATTCGGGCATCCCGCGACATCACATAGTAGTTCATTTCTCTGCTACTTTCAGTTTGTGCGAGTTTCGCGAGCCAGAAAAGCCAGCGCAACCCTGCGCGACAAACTATTGACACGCGAAAAGCGTGGGTGGTGCAGAGTCGAGCGAAAACGAAACCTTTTGACCGGCAGCGTCGTTGTGACGGTAACTTATAAAAGTTCTTTCTTCAGAAAATAAAATAGAACTGGACAAGTAGCATTTTATGCCGTCTTATAATATATTACATGGGTGTTTTTAGCAACGAGTGGTTGAGTACTAGTGAGATAATTTACCTGAGGAGTCGTTTTGTCATTGGGCAAGTGCTTGAAAGTCCCAGTGCAGTCTCTAATCGTGTCCTGCATTTACCTCAATTTCTCAAGTATTAAGGCACTGTTCTCGATAATATAGACGCCTTAGCGATTATTGAACTCTAATATATCACTTTGGCTTGACTTACTATTTGCCTTTAGTGTTCCGTTAAAGGGTGCCGGGCAGGAAGGTATCTACGGCGTGCATGGCCTTTCGCGCCACCTTGACCGCCGCTGATGCTTGGTGCTTAAGGTTTGGATTGTGGTTCGTGTACTCGCAAGCACGTGCGATGGCCTCCAATTACGAGCTGTGGACAGGGAAGCCACGGGTGCAATAGCTGTATACCCGCAGAGCAGGCAGGAACGATCACATCGGTTGCTTGGGTCTTGGTGTACGCCCCTGCGACACAGAACGGTGCTGCACACGAAGCGTAAAAGTGGCTTTTGATAAATCCCTTCGACACACAGGCTAAAGGCCATGGGAGTTCCTATAGAGTTTCTATAAATGGGCAGCTTCTATGCAGCCCCGCAGGGGCGTCTGCGCAAGCAGGCGTTTGGTGCGTTGCGACACCACGTACCCGAGCACACGAGGGTTGGACCCTCCCGCGTGTAGCCGTGCGCGGCTTAGCCGTGTCCGGGGAAAGGGGGATCCTGGGGGTTGAGCCGATGCCGGGTGTTCGGACCTATAAGGCCCCCCGGCGGAGGCAACACACCTCTTTGGCCTCTGCTTCACGTAGACGGCACCCCCGGACTGATCCACCCGGGGGAAATCGGTAGTTGCCTTTTCCTGTCTCTCTCTCACTACAACCTTCGTCTTTTCCTTACTTTCCACCTTTCCTGTCTCCTTCTCATTTCTTTATTACTTCCGACCTTCCTGGCAGCAAGGGTTAACCTTGTGTGAGTAGCCAACCTTGGTTATGTCATATTGGGTTATAGTGGCAACGTACAGCTGGCGTTTGCAGGCCCTGTTTTTCAGGCCCTGCAGCGTCCCCTTGTAGGACTCCACGGTGGGTGGCTGGCGTTACTGCCGAAATTTCACACATATTTATGGATAGCTCCTTTCCTCCACTTCCTGATCGCCCTCAGAAAAGAGGGCGCACCGATGAAGTTTTTCAATTTTTCGGACACCAAGCCCACAACTTCCCACGTTTCCATGTAGTTCACTCGGAAAAACCCGGCAAACCAGTGCGCACTATTTCTCCGTTGCTTGTATCAAAGACTTTGACTGATGTTTTTGGAGCCGGTTATAAGGCGACCAGGATGGCAAGCGGTGATCTTCTCCTAGAGCTCCGCGATAAGAAACAATACGAGAAACTGCCTAAGCTTGTGTCATTTGGGGATAACCAACTAACAGTAACCCCGCACCGTACTATGAACACCACCCGCGGCGTTGTGTCGGACGATGACTTGCTCGAGCTCACTGAGGCTGAACTCTTGGAGGGCTTCAGTCAACAGAATGTAATAAATGTGAAAAGAATTAGGAGTAGGCGAGATGGCAAAGAAATCCAAACCAAGCACTTGATAATCACCTTCGGATCAAGTGTCCTGCCCGAGTCAATCGAGGCAGGGTACATCAAGCTCCGTGTTAGGCCATATGTGCCCAATCCGCTCAGATGTTTCAAATGCCAACGTTTCGGCCACAGTTCGCAGAGCTGCCGAGGCCGTCAAACCTGTGCGAAGTGCAGTGCCCACGAACACACCTCTGAAGCTTGTGAAAACACTCTCCTTTGTGTAAACTGTGAAGGGGAGCACGCCGCATACTCGCGGTCGTGCCCATCCTGGAAAAAAGAAAAAGAAATTGTGACGATAAAAGTCAAGGAAAATATCAGTTTCAAGGAGGCACGCAGGCGGGTATCCTACCTGCCCAAAAACACATTTGCCGAAGTGGCGCGTCAGGGGGCAGCGCCACAACGGTCTCCGGCGGCTGTCCGACTCACACCCAGTGAGGCGGCAGTAACGTCATCCGCCCCCCCGGCGGCTGCAGCAAGCGCTGCTGCGCCAACCGAGCAGACAGGGCCATCTACCTCGGTGCAGGTGCCCCCAAAGGCCTCGTCCAACGTGCCGAGGCCTTCACGCCAAACAAAGCGCTCGGAAGAGCGCGTGTTCAGAGCCTCGCAAGAGGCGATGGACACAACCACCAGCAAGACGGCGCCACTAGCGCCAAAGGAGCGGCGAGGCGCTCTCGACCGCTCCAAAAGAGACAAAACTCCCGTCACGGCGCCTGAAAAAGGCCCGTGAGCTAACCTCAGTCTCTTAAACACACAGCACCCTACACATATAGCATAATGGATACACAAATACTACAATGGAATGTTAGAGGACTTCTCCATAACCTTGACGACATTAGAGAAATAATACACAAACACAATCCGAAGCTGCTGTGTGTTCAAGAGACACATCTCAAACCTACCAATACAAATTTTCTTAGGAACTACACCATCTTCCGCAAAGACCATGAGGAGGCTAATGCCTCCGGCGGTGTAGCAATAATAGCGGACCGGTCTGTAGCTTGCCGACACGCAGCCCTTCAGACGACCCTTGAGGCAGTGGCAGTTCGGGCCATTCTCTTTAATAAATTAATCACTGTCTGTTCTATTTATATACCCCCGAACCATCATCTGAAAAAAACAGACCTTTACAACCTTAGTACCCAACTTCCCGAACCTTACATACTTGTGGATGATTTTAATGCTCACCACACGATGTGGGGAGGCACACGATGCGACGCGAGAGGCCGATTAGTAGAAAACTTTTTAGTAAACACGGGAACATGCCTCTTCAATAAAAATGAACCGACTTATTATAATATGTACCACCACTCACATTCTTCCATAGACTTATCTATCGGTTCCGCAGATCTTTTCCCTTACCTAGAGTGGAGTGTTATTAAAAATCCATACAGAAGTGACCATTTTCCGATACTTTTAAACTTAATTGACGAACATCAATGCCCTTCATATACGCCTCGGTTGAAGCTAGCTTCTGCCGACTGGGAGCATTTTAAGCAATCGACCTACCTATCACGAGATTTTATCACAGATTTTAGTATTGACGACGCGGTAGCGTATTTTACCGCTTTTATCATCGAGGCAGCAAATACCTTCATCCCACAATCAAGGGGCACCTCGTCCAAAAGACGAGTTTCATGGTGGAATGAGGAATGCAAGGAGGCGCGGAAAAAACAAAATAAAGCGTGGGGCATACTGCGCCGATACCCGACTGCAGAAAATCTGATAGAATTTAAAAACATTAAATCGCAGGGAAGGCGGACGCGAAGGCAAGCAAAGAAGACAAGCTGGGAGAGATTCTTGTCCGGCATTAACTCCTACACACAGGAGGCAAAAGTATGGAACGGGCTGAGGAGACTAAAGGGAACACAATTTCAGCCATTGCCCCTTGTTGACGAAGAAGGAAACAAGTTGGAAGACCAGGCTGATGCTCTTGGTGAACACTTCGAGCGCGTGTCTAGCTCCACTCAGTATTCGGAGAACTTTCTTAAACATAAAGCAATAGAAGAACTTAAGCCACTGAATCGGAAATCCATCCCAAACGATCCTTATAATCGTCCTTTTACGATTGCGGAACTTAAAGCCTCCTTGTCAGTATGTCGGAGCTCTGCACCGGGCCCCGATAGCATCATGTATGATATGCTTAAGCACCTACACTCCGACACATACATCACGCTACTTACACTTCTCAATACTATCTGGGCTGCTGGTTACCTCCCATCAAAGTGGAAGGAGGCTATTGTAATCCCTGTTTTGAAGCAAGGTAAAGACACTTCATTGCTCACTAGCTACCGTCCCATAGCGCTTACAAGCTGCTTCTGTAAGCTTTTTGAAAAAATGATCAATCGCCGTCTCATACATCTCCTAGAGTCCTGTAAAATGCTTGACCCATTTCAATGTGGTTTTAGGGAAGGGCGATCTACAACCGACCATCTCGTGCGCATCGAAGCGAGCATTCGCGATGCCTTCGTGCACAAGCAATCTTTTCTATCTGTATTTCTGGATATGGAAAAAGCGTACGACACAACCTGGCGGTACGGTATCCTGCGCGACCTTTCAGCGCTGGGCATCCGCGGTCATATGTTAACTATCATAGAGAGCTACCTAGCAAACCGTACATTTCGGGTTAAAATAGGTCCTGCACTGTCGCGTACATTCATACAGGAAACTGGGGTACCACAGGGTGGAGTACTCAGCTGCATGCTCTTTCTCGTAAAGATGAACACGCTTCGGGCCTCATTACCACCAGCTATTTTTTATTCCGTCTACGTAGACGATATACAAATAGGTTTCAAATCCTGCAATCTCACAGTCTGCGAGAGACAGGTACAGCAGGCCCTAAACAAGGTGTCCATGTGGGCAGACCAAAATGGATTTAAAATCAACCCCCCCAAAAGTTCCTGTGTTCTCTTCACAAGAAAGAGAGGCCTGGTCCCAGATCCCTTTCTAGAACTGGGCGGACAACAAATTCCTTTTAACAAAAAGCACACATTTCTAAGTGTTATACTTGACTCCAAGCTCACATTCATTTCACACATAAAATGTCTAAAAAACAAAATGTCTAAAAACAATGAACCTACTTAAAATCCTATCCCACACAACATGGGGTAGCGACAGGAAGTGCCTGTTGAATCTTTACAGGAGCCTAGTTAGATCACGGTTAGATTACGGTGCCGTAGTATATCACTCTGCTGCACCTATTGCGCTAAAAATGTTAGACCCCGTTCATCATCTGGGTATCCGCCTGGCCACTGGCGCATTTAGAACAAGCCCTGTTGAAAGTCTATATGCAGAGTCAGACGAATGGTCACTACATTTTCAGAGAACGTACATCAGCTTTACCTATTTTCTCAATGTGCGTTCCAATAAAGAACATCCGTGTTTCAAAACCGTTAATGACTTAACGTGTCAAAGACTTTTTAATAATAAACCCTCCATGAGACTTCCTTTCTCACTGCGTGCAAGAGAACTTAGCACGGAAATGGATGTCCCTGTTCTTGAACATCGCCTAATGCCTCCAACTAAGCTATTACCGCCATGGGAGTGGCAGGTGATAGACTGTGACGTATCCTTTGCAGAGGTCACAAAACACGCACCTGATATCGAAATCGCTATGCATTTCCGCGAACTTCAATCGAAGTACAACTGCTCTGAATTCTATACAGACGCGTCTAAATCACATGCTGGTGTATCTTATGCTGCTGTTGGTCCCTCTCTTTCTATATCTGACTTACTGAACCCGCAAACAAGTATCTTCACTGCAGAAGCTTATGCAGTACTGTCTGCAGTAAGACATATACAGAAATTAAAACTCGACAGAGCAATTGTATACACAGACTCGCTAAGTCTTGTAAAAGCGTTAATTTCATTACAAAAGCTTAAAAATCCTGTATTCATTGAACTTTACTCCCTCTTATGCAGTATTTATATATCACATATACATATAGTAATATGCTGGGTACCTGGCCACAGAGGTATCGAGGGTAATGTACTGGCTGATAAAATGGCCACATCACTCACATCACTAAACACTTCTTCTGCAGCTGCTGTCCCGGTCACAGATCTGAAGCCTTTCTTGCGTAAGAAACTGCGACAACACTGGCAACGCATGTGGAACGCAGAAATAAACAATTAACTGCACATTATAAAGCCACAGCTAGGTTTTTGGCCCTCGCCATCAAACTCACGGCGAACAGATGTCCTATTCTGCCGCCTCAGAATAGGGCACACATTTGGTACACACAATTTTCATCTTACTGGAAATGAACCGCCAACCTGTGGTCGATGTGGTGAGAGGCTGACCGTCCTCCACGTCCTCTTGGAGTGTCGCGAAGCCGAACCTGAAAGAAAGAAGCATTTTCCTCTTGCATATCGTTATTGCATACCTCTTCACCCAGCTATGTTTCTTGGCAAAGAACCATTTTTCAACACCAAAGTAGCCCTCAATTTTTTAAATGAGGTTGTCCTACATGTTATGAGCCCAATAAATTCGTAGCGCATCCTCTCTCCAGAGGATGCCGCTGTGATAGTTGTTTTCTATAGCACATGCCTCCAGGCCCTTCTGTCTCAAGGGCTCTAACGAGGCCATGATGCTCTAGTTAATTTTAGAAACCTATGCATTTCTTTATATCATATCATTATTTTGCAATGCACCTTAATGCACATAGTACACGTCATTTGTCATCGCCATAATTTTATTACACGTACATTTTACGCACTTTACAGTGACTATACTTTAGGCCCCTTTACAGCCACGTCACCTCAACTTCACAGAATTCATAACTCCACTGCGAAATCACTAACACTTGCATGGCGCTCTTTGGCCATACTTGGCCCTTGCGCCAATAAAAACCACACATTCATTCATTCATTCATTCAGCTTCTATGCAGGACAGGTTCCCGGGATTTTATTTCGCATGAGAATAGAAAGGGTTCCTCCCCACTGTGAGTTCATCAAACCAGTAGTGCCATTCTGAACCTAGCCCTGTTCTGAGATGGCGTCAACGAGGGCTTGGATGGAGACAAAGCACGACAGGAACAGGCGGCAGACGTGGGCGACATGGGGACCGGTCGGGACGACTGGGCATGCTCGCCGCTGGTGACCAGGTAGTCAGTGCCCATGGCTAGAGTTATAGAAACCACGCTCTTAGTAGTAACTTGGAAGCATTTCTTTACGAGATGCTGTGCATAGTGATTTTTCATAGGCGAACTACTCAAAACGCCGCGTCGACAGTGGTCTCTGCATTAGTTTTCGTGTGAGAACACCAATGTAGGTACGTTCTTTTATTTGTTACCCTCAGTAAAGTCTTGTGTGCCACATCATTACCTCTGTATTTAATGGCGGATGTCACAGATTATCTCGAGAGCATTGCGATTTGGGCAAAATCAACCGCACTGTAGTCGCTGACAACCTAAGAATTACGAGATTAATTGTAGTGTGTCCCACTCAAACACAATTTGCATAGATGCGCCAGCACACTAAATTTGCCTATTTGCCAAACGGCACACGGTCTTGAGTATATTACTGGGGCCCTGGGCCACTTGTCATCGAAGTGCAGAAAGGCATTTGAAGGTAAGATATGCGATTTCAAAAATACTTTGCCTGAGAAAGTACTTCAATGCGTTCAGAAGAAGCCGAGTTATTGGCAATGAAACACACCCATCGCGGTGCTTCCTCTCCTTCTTCAATGCCTTGCACTGCGAAGGCAACCACGGAGCCGGGTGTGCCCATAATACTCCGCCTACTGAACTTCACTGTTGCGTGCTGTTCATAGTAGAGTGTACAAGAGTAAGGTTGATTTTGACGAGCGGCTGGGGCGAGTTGGAATCTCAGCGCTGACGCCCGTTGTTGCAATCGCACCGCTGGCACGAGTTGTTGCAAATGGGTCGCAAGCCCCAAGGGTAGCGTTGGCCTGGCGGCCTGGGGCACAACTGGAAGCATCCGAAGGTCCCGGCAAAGCATGAGTCGACTGGTAACAGAACAACTGGTTTATTCTAACATCGCAAAAGAGCGGCCGGTCAGGTCGACCGAAGTGGAGAGACGGGAGTGCACGTTACTCAACAGAAGAAATCGGAGCCTCTCTCCCGGCGTCCGGGGGCAGCTGCTCTTATACTCTCGGAGTTGAGGGCAAGAAGGAACGTCTCGGGCTGAGACCACGTGACTCTGGGCCCGGACAGGCTGAGAGACATGTTGAGACGAGTGTAGTGACGCATCGCCAAGCCGGCGCCGATCAGACCTCCTCGCTTCACACTTGGGGAGCTCCTCTCCCCGGCTGCTGCGCTTTGACAAGCGTGGCACACACACACACACGAAGACACGTGGCACTGAAACACGCCTGGACGCGCTTGGCGGGGAGGCGTATCGGCGGCGCTGAACGGGCCAAAATGTCCGCCGCTTTGAACGAAGCCCCGGCGTCCGTTGCATCCGCGCCGGCTATACCGCGCGTCGTAGGCGAAACGTAACAGACCGCCCCGCCGGGGGAAGGAGATCCCGATGGTCAGGGGACTGCATCCGCTGTCCGGAGGGATGTCGCTTGATGATGCTCATAACCGAAGTCGGTCGTCCTTCGGCGTTTCTTGAGCGCAGCGCACAGAGAAGACCTCGTTCTGTCGTTCAGGTTCACACAGGACACTGCAAAGTGACTTCGGGAGAGTTGACATTCTTGTTCTCGTTCCCAGCAAGCGTTAGAACTACGCCGAAAGTCAACCGCTCAGTCAGCAAGCACGGCACAACCCTCACTAAGCCCTGCCAGGCTCTTTCCCCTTTTATACTACTGCCTAGTTCCTTACAGTAGTTTAGCAGCACTCAGAACGCGTCCACAAATAGGAAAATTGCACTAGAAAGCACATCATCACTTTGAAACACTACACAAAAGCAATATGTTAAAAATCCTGCCTCAGGAAGAAAAACATCAGTAACAAACAATTTTGAGGCTGATTCCCACGTTAGGGGCTTCGACTTAAGCCATCGGCGTTACCGTTGAGACTCCCCTTTTTGTAACGCACCTCAAAGGAATAGCGAGGCTCCAGCGCAGGAGGCGGCCATTTTTGGGAGAGATGGTCTGCAGCCATTGGAGAGGGCAGTGATCCGTCACAATGATAAACCTCGAGCCGGCTAGGTAGCATGACAATTTCTGAACGGCTCACACGATACACGCACACTCTTTCTCGGTGGCGCTGTACGCCTGCTCACGACTGGTCAGCTTACGACTAGCATACAGGACGGGGTGTTCAACTTCTCCATTTTCCCGTTGGCACAGTACAACGCCCATGCCTCGCTCACTAGCATCGCACTGAACAACGAACCCTTTTGTGTAGTCGGGCGATCGTAGCACAGGCTGGCTTGTTAGGGCGCTCTTTAGGGCGCTAAAAGCTCTTTCCTTTGTCTCGTCCCAGACGACTGTTTGCGGCTCTGTCTTTCTTAGAGCATCCGTCAGGGGAGCGGCGATATCAGATTACCTGGGGATGTACCTCTGATAGTAGCCGGCGACACCTAAGAACGACCGAATATCGGTCTTCGTGCGCGGTTGCGGGAAGTCTCGCACAGCGGCCACCTTTATTTCAGAGGGGCGGCGACGACCCCGACTAATCACGTGACCGAGGTAGACAACCTCGGCCTGTGCTAACTGGCACTTGGGAGCCTTGACTGTCAAGCCCGCATCGCGCAGGCGGCTTAGCACTGCCCGCAAGTGGGCCATATGCTCAGGCCAGGATGCGGAGAATATCGCTACGTCGTCTAGATACGGTAAAGCGAATTCTTGCTGTCCCCGCAACACTTTATCCATGAGGCTTGAAAAGTAGTATGGCGCGTTCTTCAAACCAAAACTCAAAACTTTAGGACGGAATGTCCCCATTGGTGAAATGAACGCCGCATACCTACTAGCCTCTTCTGTAAGTGGAACCTGCCAATAACCCCTGACAAGATCTAGGGTGGAAATAAACTGAGCGCTACTCACTCTCTCAAGGCGCTCCTCGATGTTAGGGATCGGATAAATTTGATCCTTAGTGATGGAATTAAGCCTGCGGTAGTCGACGCAAGGACGAGGTTCCTTGCCCGGTACCTCAACTAAAATCAAAGGGGAGGTATAATCACTCTCACCCGCCTCAATAACACCGAGCTGTAGCATTTTCTTTACCTCAGCCTCCATAATATCGCTCTGGCGGGGTGACACCCGGTACGCCTTGGATCGTACTGGCTCTGGGGAGGTAAGTTCTATGTCATGAGTAAGGACAGAAGTCCTACCAGGCCTCTCAGAGAACAGACCTTGAAACTCTTGTAAGAGCTGGTGTAGTTCGGTTTTCTGCTCAGGCGACAGCGATGCTTTACTGATTAAGTCACTAATGACTTGATCGGTGTCTTTCCTGTTCGTCACTGAGCCTAGTCCCGGAAGCTCGACCGGAAGCTCTTCGGGAGCGTTTACCATCATACACCCTACTGCTTCCCGTTGCTTATAGGGTTTGAGCAGATTACAGTGGTAAACTTGCTGTGCTTTCCGTTTTCCTGGCAGGCTGACCACGTAGTTGACGTCCGACAGTTTTTGAACAATCCGTGCTGGGCCCTCCCACTGCACGTCGAGTTTGTTCTTTAGCGATGTGCGCAATATCATGACCTCATCGCCCACCTCAAAACGACGGGCCCTGGCTGTCCGATCATAATAAACCTTGGCCCTTTGCTGGGCCTTTGCCATTGCTTCACCTGACAACTCCTGTGCCCTTCTTAAGCGTTCGAGGAGCTTAAGCACGTACTTCACCACGACTGGGTCGTCACCCCTGCCTTCCCACGATTCTCGAAGCATGCGAAGCGGAGATCGCAGCGAGCGACCGTACACCAGCTCAGCTGGCGAAAACCCCGTAGCCGCATGCGGCGCGGTCCTTAATGCAAACATCACCCCAGGCAGACGCAGCTCCCAGTCAGTTTGATGTTCAAAACACAATGCTCTCAACATGCGCTTCATGACGGAGTGGAGCTTCTCAACGGAATTCGACTGGGGGTGGTGCACTGAGCTGTGTAATAGCCTTACCCCGCACCTTTCGAGAAAGGCTGTCGTCAAAGCGCTCGTAAACACCGTGCCCTGATCTGACTGGATTTCCGCAGGAAAACAAACTCGCGCAAATATGGACAGTAGTGCATTGACTATCTCAACTGAGCTGAGTTCTTTAAGCGGCACTGCTTCAGGGAACTTTGTCGCTGGGCAGATCACAGTCAAAATGTGTCTGTACCCCGTGGCTGTTACCGGCAGAGGTCCCACTGTATCAATAACGAGCCGTCTAAAAGGCTCCGTAATGATAGGTACCAATTTCAACGGCGCCCTCGATTTGTCCCCTGGTTTGCCCACCCGCTGACAGGTGTCACATGTCCTCACAAAGTGGTCTGCGTCCCGAAAACACCGTGGCCAATAGTACTCTTGCAAGAGACGGTCCTTAGTTTTCTTAACTCCTAGGTGTCCGGACCACGAACCCCCATGCGACAAGCGCAACAGATCCTGACGGTAGCACTGAGGCACGATCAGCTGATCGAACTGCACTCCCCTGCGGTCTAGATACTTCCGGTACAGAACCCCACCTCTTTCCACAAAGCGAGCATTTTTCTTGGCGATACCTTCCTTGACAATGCAGCGGATGTTTTCTAGGCTGCCATCCTTCTTTTGTTCGGCTATCAAAGCCGACCGGCTGACTTTTAGCAACCTATTAAGTCCATCTGACGTAGGCGCGATGAGCAAATCTGCAGATAGCTCTTCTAACTTTTCCGCATCGGGAACTTCCTCTCCAGTATCTGGTGCCTTTAACGCTACAGGCTCAATTTTATTCAGTTCGGGCGTGCTCTGAATATCAGCTTGCTGCGCCTCTGACCCTTTCTCATCGTTCGACAACGTCGGCCCCGCAACTACCGCCTTTGCAGCGAGCTCCCGAACCTTCGATCTGGTTAAGGCCTGAACGCTAGCCTCACCAAACAAAAGCCCCTTCTCGCGCAGGAGGTGATCGGACCTGTTCGAAAATAGGTACGGGTACTGGGGGGGCAGCATAGATGACACTGCGGCCTCCGTCTCAAGCGCTCCGAAAGGTCCTTCAATAAGCACTTTTGCTACGGGCAGACACACGCTATGAGCTTCCACGGCTTGCTTGATCCATGCGCACTCGCCCGTGAACATATCGGGTTCTACGTAAGAGGGGTGAACTACATCCATCGTAGCTGCGGAATCGCGAAGCACTCGGCACTCTTTCCCGTTCACGAGGAGGTCTCGCATGTAAGGCTCGAGAAGCTTCATGTTCTCGTCAGTGCTGCATAATGACAAAAACACGACTTTTGTTTTTGTTTCTGGACACTGCGCCGAAAAATGACCCGGCTTCTGACACGTATAACACACGCGCGCTTGCCTCATCTCGAACCGTTTTCTGCGTTCGGCTTCGGCTGCCGCCGTCTCCTTACGCTCGGTCGGACACTGCGCCGAAAAGTGACCCGGCTTCTGGCACGTATAACACACGCGCACTTGCCTCGTCTCGAACCGCTTTCTGCGTTCGGCTTCGGCTGCCGCCGTCCCCTTACGTTCGGTCGGACTGCTTTGACTCGCATCCGCACTACGTGTGTCCCCCTTTGCTCTCATGGGCGTGAACTTCGGCCACTCAAACTTGGAGCCAAATTCACCCTTTTGACCGTCCTTAGCTCCGCTAGCCCGACGCGTCACAAACTCTTCGGCTAGCTCAGCGGCTCGAGCTACCGTACTAACGTCTGGCCTATCCAAGACCCAGTACCGCACGTTCTCAGGTAACCGACTATAAAACTGTTCTAGCCCGAAACACTGCAGAACTTTCTCGTGGTCACCAAACGCTTTCTCTTCTTTGAGCCACTCCTGCATGTTTGACATTAGCCTGTAGGCAAACTCTGTATATGACTCACTTCTGCCTTTCTCGTTTTCCCGAAACTTCCGACGGAAAGCCTCCGCTGACAGCCTGTACTTTTTTAGCAGACTCGATTTTACTTTGTCGAGATCCTCTGCCTCCTCTCTCTTCAAGCGAGCAACTACGTCGGCCGCCTCGCCGGGTAACAAAGTGAGCAAGCGCTGTGGCCACGTTTCCCGAGAGAACCCCTGCTTCTCGCACGTTCGCTCAAAGTTAACCAGGAACAAACCAATGTCCTCTCCAAGCTTAAACGGCCGCATCAGGTCAGTCATGTTGAACAATACTCGTTCTCCTGCACCGTGTGCCTGACTTCCATTACGAGCGCGTTCTATCTCTACCTCGAGACGCTTCATTTCCAAAGCGTGTTCGCGCTCTTCTTTTTCTTTCTGCTCTTTTCGTTCGCGCTCCTGTTGCTGTTCTTTAAGTTTGCGCTCCTGTTTCTCTTTTTGCTCTTGAAGTTCGCGCTCCTGTCTTTTTGCCGTCTCCCTCTCCTCAATGGTCTCAAGGCATTCCGACAGCTCGTCATCCTCAGCTTCTAACTCAAGAATAGCCCTTAGCAGTTCTGGTTTTCTGAGTTTGTCTGAGACATCCAGACCCAACTCTCTTGCAAGCTCCAGCAATTTCGGTTTGCGCAACGACTTCAAATCCATGGCTGCTCTGAATGCTGCTTTCTCTACTGCCTACTATTGCCTTGCCGCAAACTAACCCGGCAGCAACGACAACCACAATTACCAGCTCTGTTTCTGACACTAACAAAAGCCTGGCAAAACTCAGAAGAAGAAAGTCCCGCACTCACCAAACCTCGCTGCCAAGAATTCAGCGCAGTCGTTCCGCTGCAGGCAACCAGTCATCACACAGGGCTCGTTGCACTGCTCCCGGATGGTCGTTGTGCTGCTCAGCATACAGTCAACCGCATATCTTCATTACGGAATCCAAGAAAAAACTGCGCAAAAAAGGGACAAGACGAAGAAAGAACCACACGACACGGGCGCAGACTAACAACTGGTTTAATGCACCATCGCCTCTTTCCCACCAACAACAGAGCGCATGCGCACCGGCCACAAAGACAAAAGCAGCTGTCAGGTGGTCAAGCCTAGAAACGCCAACTCCTTGCGGTACAAATGTATGGAAGCTTCGCTAACACATTTATCAGGCCCTAATCTCGCTATTTCAAAGGCTTCGATTATTTCGCGCTCTTTCTTATCCCTTGCGCGTCCGACAATCTTAGTCCTGCCGAAAAGTGGGGTACAAGCATTCCCGTCATGCCTGCAGGTCTTGCAATGCTTCGGAAGATGCTGTCCTCTAGAATCATCTAGGGAATTAGCGTGTTCTAACAATCTAATATTAATGCAGCGCCCTGTTTGCCCAACATACACGTTGCCACAACTCAGCGGAATCTCATAAATGACATTCGCTCTACAGGGCACAAACTTGTTCCTGTGGTTAGTTGATTCTAGAGGACAGCATCTTCCGAAGCATTGCAAGACCTGCAGGCATGACGGGAATGCTTGTACCCCACTTTTCGGCAGGACTAAGATTGTCGGACGCGCAAGGGATAAGAAAGAGCGCGAAATAATCGAAGCCTTTGAAATAGCGAGATTAGGGCCTGATAAATGTGTTAGCGAAGCTTCCATACATTTGTACCGCAAGGAGTTGGCGTTTCTAGGCTTGACCACCTGACAGCTGCTTTTGTCTTTGTGGCCGGTGCGCATGCGCTCTGTTGTTGGTGGGAAAGAGGCGATGGTGCATTAAACCAGTTGTTAGTCTGCGCCCGTGTCGTGTGGTTCTTTCTTCGTCTTGTCCCTTTTTTGCGCAGTTTTTTCTTGGATTCCGTAATGCTATACCAACTAGCCCCTCACCGTACGCTTCTAGACGCATATCTTCGCTGCTGGCCTCCGTTGTCGCGATCTCACCGCTGGCAGACAGTTGTTGGAATCTCAGCGCTGACGCCCGTTGTTGCAATCGCACCGCTGGCACGAGTTGTTGCAAATGGGTCGCAAGCCCCAAGGGTAGCGTTGGCCTGGCGGCCTGGGGCACAACTGGAAGCATCCGAAGGTCCCGGCAAAGCATGAGTCGACTGGTAACAGAACAACTGGTTTATTCTAACATCGCAAAAGAGCGGCCGGTCAGGTCGACCGAAGTGGAGAGACGGGAGTGCACGTTACTCAACAGAAGAAATCGGAGCCTCTCTCCCGGCGTCCGGGGGCAGCTGCTCTTATACTCTCGGAGTTGAGGGCAAGAAGGAACGTCTCGGGATGAGACCACGTGACTCTGGGCCCGGACAGGCTGAGAGACATGTTGAGACGAGTGTAGTGACGCATCGCCGAGCCGGCGCCGATCAGACCTCCTCGCTTCACACTTGGGGAGCTCCTCTCCCCGGCTGCTGCGCTTTGACAAGCGTGGCACACACACGCACACGCACACACGAAGACACGTGGCACTGAAACACGCCTGGACGCGCTTGGCGGGGAGGCGTATCGGCGGCGCTGAACGGGCCAAAATGTCCGCCGCTTTGAACGAAGCCCCGGCGTCCGTTGCATCCGCGCCGGCTATACCGCGCGTCGTAGGCGAAACGTAACAGGCGGCGCATGCTTTGCAGTCAGGCGCGCTGCGACAAAAAATACTCTCGCGGCGCAGCTGTCGAACTGCATTGGACCGCGTCGTGGTCACGTCGTTGTAAACTGCTGACGATACTTCGCAGAAGCGTCATTAGTTCTACTTCGCGCCCGGGTATATGTGTTAAGTCCACTGAAACGCTGTTTATAACTGCATATGGCTAGTATTTATACATCACGTGCAGACGCCTTTCTTTATTTTCTTAATAAAATTTTTTATATGCCGCTCCGTGGTTGCACGTGCATTGCAGCCGCCGTGTCGGCTTTCATTATACTGTGTTAATTTACTGTTCCCGTTGACAAACAAATATTTTTGTTGTTCTTCAAGCATCATGTATACGTCGTGTGTATTTTTACACATATACCTTTCCATCATAGGTATTGCGAAACGCACACAGAAAAATACACATGTAATCTTCCTGCTTGCGGTTTCAAACAAATAAAACATATCTGCCGCATCCCGCGCCATGTACTCAGAATTACGGTAGGTATACTTAAAGAAAAAACAAAAACACAAAAACGGCAATGCAAAATTCCATTCAAGTTTCCGTCTTCCTCGCGAAACAGTATGCGAAGTAATTGGTACGGGTTCTCTAATTTCGGTCGGACCTCTGGCGCCGAAGACCGTTTTAGGTAGCTATGTTATTTATTTGCTAATCTGTAGCCTATAAGCCATATGCAATCTTCATATTCTGCGATTCGAAGGCGGCCTTACAATGTCTTCTGTCATCTCTTCGTCGCGGGTCGTGTGAACAACTAGTGTCGGAGATACGAGAAATGCACCATCGTACGATAGCGAAGGGACACGACGTCGTGTTTCACTGGCTGCCTGGCCATTGCGGTATCTCCGGCAACGACCTCGCTGACGAAGCTACTAGGAAAGCACACGAAGGAGCAACCCGTGTTTCTGTACCTTTATCGCAGACCGACGCAGCCCAACACCTAAGCAAGCTAGCACACCGTATGACATTAGAGAAGTGCCACACACCTGAATTCAACCAAGAACGATTGCATTCCCTCTACCCCTCTATGCCACTGCGGCTGTTACCAGGGCTTCTGCGAAATGAGGAAACAATGCTGTGCCGCCTACGCTTGGGCGTTGCATTCACCAATGCACATACGTTTTTGATTGGAATGACTGATAGCGCCGACTGTAATGCCTGCGGTGCCGAGGAAACTATAGGACATCTACTGTGCTACTGCCCATCTTTTCAAAACGAAAGATATGACCTCTGCACAGCTCTCAATCAGCTAGATAGAACACCGTTCTCCTTGAAGGATATCTTGGGACCATGGCCTCGCATATCGCAGCTACAAAAGGCCACAAAAGCTCTGCTGCGATATTTGAAGGCTACTGGATTGAGTCAGCGTCTGTGATCCGGACTGAGTGACCGAACGATATACCCAGTAGACTTTCTCTTCTTCTTTTAATCTTTCCGTACAATTTTCCCTTTCCCCAGTGTAGGGTAGCCAACCGGGTTCAGTCCTGGTTAACCTCCCTACCTTTCCTTTATCATTTGCTCTCTCTCTTGTCCAGTCCATGCTTAACAAAACAAAACACAAAAATAATAATGCGGTGCGGTAGCTAGTGGCTGCATATTTGATACAGCGTCGCGCTGCTAAACTGGAGCTCACGAGCTCAAACCACGTCGCGAAACCCGATGGGAACGAAGTGGCAAAGCACTCGTGTGCTTCTGTTTCGGTGCACGTTAAAGAACCCCAGGTGGTGAGAACTGCACAGGGTGCCTCATAATCCTTTCGCCAGAGGTAAAACGCCAGAATTTGTTTAAACAGAAATAAAAAGATGAAATGAAGGTAACTGCGTCCTTCGGCTTTCTTCTATGGGTGTAAACGAAAGAATATTCTCGAGTCTAATTTCTGAGAAAAACGTGTTACCCTTATCTTATATTTGATACCTAAATGAAATTCCGCTCACAATTATCATCATCATCATCATCATCATCATCGTCGTCGTCGTCATCATCAGCCTGATTGCGCGCACTTCAGGACAAAGGCCTCTCCCATACTTCTCCAACTACCCCGGTCATGTACTAATTATGGCCAGGTTGTCCCTGCAAACTTCTTCATCTCATCCTCCCACCTAACTTTCTGCCGCCCCCTGCTACGCTTCCCTTCCATTGGAATCCAGTCCGTCCCCCTTAATGACCATCGGTTAACTTCCCTCCTCATTACATGTCCTGCCCATGCCCATTTCTTTTTCTTGATTTCAACTAAGATGTCATTATTTCGAGTTTGTTCCCTCACCCAATCTACTGTTTTCTTATCACTTAACGTCACACCCATCATTCTACTTTCCATAGCCTGTTGCGTCGTCCTCAATATAAGTAGAACCTCTTTCGTAAGCCTCCATGTTTCTGCCCCGTACGTGAGTACTGGTAAGACACAGCTGTTATGCACTTTTAATGGCAGCCTGCTGTTCATGACCTGAGAATGCCTGCCAAATGCACCCCAGCCCATTCTTATTCTGCTGATTATTTCGGTGTCATGATTCGGATCCGCGGTCACTACCTCCCTAAGTAGACGTATTCCCTTACCACTTCCAGTGTCTTGCTACATATCGTAAACTGCTGTTCTCTTCGGAGGCTGTTAAACATTACTTAAATTTTCTGTAGAATAATTTTTAGACCCACCCTTCTTTTTTGCTTTTCCATGTCAGTCAGCATGCATTGAAGTTGGTCCCCTCAGTTACTAAGCAAGGCAATATCATCAGCGAATCGCATGTTACTAAGGTATTCTCCATTTACTCTAATCCCCAATTCTTCACAATCCAGGTCTTTGAATACCTCCGGTAAACACGCTGTGAATAGCATTGGAGAGATCGTATCTCCCTGCCTGGCGTCTTTCTTTATTGGGATTTTGTTGCTTTTTTTATGGAGGACTACGGTGGCTGTGGAGCCGCTATAGATATCTTTCAGTATTTTTACAAGTATAATTTCGCCCAACTGAGCAGCTTCTGTATTTTAAACGACTGGTTTCGGTTATCCGGTGCATTATCATAAGAGCAATAATGAAGCAATTAAAGGAACGATATGCCTCACGTACACTTAGAGCTATTTGTAGATGTGCTGTGTTCGATGAAAAAGATAAGTATGATATCAAATCGGGCACTCAGTTCTCAAGGGTTAAAAAACACTAAAATATAGGGTTTTATGTGCCAAAACCACTTTCTGATTATGAAGCACACCGTAGTGGAGGACTCCTGAAATTTAGACCACCTGGAAGTCTCTAGCGTCCACCTAAATATGTAAGTCCACGGGTGTTTTCACATTTTGCCCCCATTGAAATGAGGCCGGAATGTCCGGGATTCGATCCCGCAACCTTGTGCTTAGCAGCCGAACACCAAAGCCACCAGGAAACCACGGCGGGTAGTTTTCATGGGTTGCAGACATAGCCAGACTTCAAAAAAGAAAAGAACTTGCAGGCGGCCCCAAAACGGGCCTTTATATTGAATGAGAGCTAGGAACTTGTTTAGCAGAACAAATTAGCGCCCGTGCGTTAATTCTCTCAAGAACTGTTATTCCTCTGTGGTACAGCCACGACTTACCAGTAACGCAATCATTGGAAATAAGAGTCCTCACTTGCATCGGCCCCTCACCTTCGAGACACGGTAAAGGTGCTGTTATGCCTTGCTTTCGAACGGAAACGGCTATTGTATAATTTTTAATAGTGAATTCGAAAGTCAAATACCATTTCAATACCAAATACCATTCAATTAGATAATAAGTTTCTGTTTCATTTCACTTACAGGCATTTTGAAGGAGGTCGCCAGACAAACCACTTTGATTGCAATGCTAAAGACTTCCCGGTCACCCCGGTTCAGTCTGAGTACATACAGGCAGTATATTTTCTCTGGCACTGTCGTTCATGTTAACGTCCAATAGTTGCCTTGATTCCTTTTCTCGGAAAGTCTGTTTGTTCACCTGGGGTTGGTGCAGCTTTAAAAAAAATACACGCGTATTCCGGTCGGGAGTTCTCACTTTTTGAATTAGCGCATTTAGGATGCTTGATAATTATTCTCTTATATATAGATCGCCGATGTAAGACTCTGCACGTTTTGATGTACTTAGAAGTGATCTGCAACTTTCGCGCTACGCAGCAAATAAACCTGGTTTATTTTACTATAATAATGTTTTCTTTGATCATTGTTCCTGTTCAATATTCCCGAAACGAGATGCGTGCGTAAAATGACACAATATCAATAAAATTTTCTTACGTAGCTTCATTTAGGAGATCCGCGAATTCTATGGCAATATTTACGTGTTACTTTCATACAATAATGTTTAAAATATGTCGCTGGTGCACGAAAGCAAGTAAAACCATAAAAAATTTTACTGCACAGACTTGTTGCGAGAGAAACTAGGCATCCGCCAGCGTCCGTGCAACGAACGCACGCTCGCTAGCAGACGACTCACTTGACAACGACATCAAAATTGAAGACATCATGTCGTATAACCCATGCCGGAAATACGTATACATAGGAAAAAGGTGCCAGCATAAATTTCCTGTTGAAATAAAGTACCATTAAAAAAAGCATACGTGGGTAAAAGGACTCGCTCAGCGTCTGCAGCCATATTGCTTTCAATTTGCCGCAACGTCTCCACCCCAATCCATTTCTCACGCAGCGCTCTCGCACAATTTTTCCACACTCGGCGCCTCAGCGGGAGAGCGCCGTGCGGCCCATCGTCCATTGTGTAGCACACTAGTTCAAACTTGATTTTTGATATTGCCGCAGTCACCACCACTTTCGATTTAGGCGCCTACGACGTGCCAAACGTAAGCCAAAAGCGGTTGTCCTGTATCTCCAGCCAGTGGACTCGTCGCGACACACCACGGCGGCCGCTGTATCTACTCTATCAAAATGGCCGCTGTTTCTAGTAACTAGGTATGCGCAGCATTTGCTTCTCACACTACAGGGTTTGAGTGCGTGTTGACCTTTATATGCGCCAGTGTGATCGTGCTAAGTAGTACGGGACCAACTTTGTCCTTCAGCACTTCGACCAAATGGATGGTAGCCACATCCAACTTGGGGATTTTATAACCGCTATCAATAAGTCTTCCAAGGCATCTACCCGGGATCGGTCAGGACTGAGCGCACGCTGGGTCGCGGCTTGTGTAGCCTTCGAAACTAGTCGACGGCTACGATAGCGATAAGCAGCGTAGCCAAAGTTTAATTCCTATGTGGCGGCTGCGGCCGAGCTTGCAGACGATATTTGGCTTCTTTCAGAAGTACGTAATGTCGATTTTCGAAAGCGCACTTTCGCTTAATTCAGATAGCTTATGAAACTTCGTCGATAAATATACACAGTAACAGTAGGAAGAATCGCAGTGACCCAAACGGCCTTGCTGATTGACGCCAGCTATTGCGCAATAACAGCCGCGTATGAGAATTCGCTATACCAAGAAATAAACGTCCAGAACAGAGGGAGGAGTAGGCTACTGTTTCAAAAGAGAGCGTTCGAGAGAAACGTGACGTCCCGTTTCGATTGCGAGCTCCACACACCGCGCGCGACTGCAAAAGTTGGCTGACATATTCACAGCAGCGTTTGCCATCAGCGGACTGTGCTCTTTTTCACCAAGCCCGCAAGGTGGTTCAGGGCCCCTCTAAAAACTGTTTTTTCGTATGGTTCGCTCTTTGTGTCACGCGTGACAGGATAAAACTTGAAGTTCTAGGGCAATTTTTATGGGTAATCTTGATGTCACTGCTCATCCATAGCGAACATTCCAGCTGAACACAATTGGCCTTGCATTTACAATAACAGATCATTGTTATTCGGCGTTCTTTTAAGTTAATGGCAGGCTCTTCGCGGGAAGCGCTGCTTCGTTTGTCTTACATTTTCATTTGTTTAATCGCCAACAATATCTAGTTGCCTGAACATTTACGAAACCACCGTTATCTATGCCCGCTTAGAAGCTACATCTTTCACACGCATAATTATTGCTCAAGTTATTTTTGTAGTCTCCAGCAAAATATTACTGCTGTAAATAAAACGAGCATATAGGTTTAGAATATTGACGAAGAATCTCCTCTCTCCTGCGTTCGTTTTAATGGAACAACATGAATTGAGACTTGCACGATCTAATTTCCATTCTTGAATAACACTAAAATGTGATTTATGGAGTTCCAGGACGAGGATGCTTCAACTTAACGGTGCCATCGTCAATATTGCTCAAAAGCGGCACGTATATCCACGGTAACTATCAGTCTCTTTTAAGTTATGCTGAACAAAAATACCGAGAAAGATGGGAAGCATTGGAATTCGACTCGGAAGACTGCGTATCTTCCGGAAGACTGCGTATCTTCTGCGTATAAGCACTGCGTATCTTCCTATACGCAGTGCTTATTTCATATATTTTTATTGCACTAGCAATTATATGGACACTCCAGGCGCATTTTAGCCTTCGCCGTCCGGTTCCGTACGAGTAAAACCGTGTGAGGGTGAGGCGGCGAACGTGGTTGAATTTTACGTATGCGAGCGAGGAACGCCACCCAGTTGCGTGCCCCCCCATCCTGTTGCGCGCGAGGTCCCTAGGGGGGTTAGGCGAGGATGGAGCGGCCTTCTTCTCTTGCGGTTGTTAGGTTGCCTCGATGTCCTCCTCACTCGCCGCACCGTACAGAGCGGAGAGAACCACGGCGTTTAATGCGGCGTTGGCAACGCGATACGCGGGCGCCGTAGTAGACGCTTTGGCGGACGCTGTAGGGATGCGTTGCCTGCGCTCGTGTGTTCTGAAAGCGATCTGCGACGTCGGTAAACTGCGCGCCCGCGCGGGCCTCATCTTCAGAGCGATCTGCTCTGTTTGTAGAGTGTGCGTAGTGCCGGTAGCTTCGTATGCGCTCTGCTTTCGACATTTCATTCGCGCCGAAGCGAGACATCTATGAAGGTCAATTCCCTTGCTTCTGCCGCGATTCCTCACTCCAGAGTTCTTACAGCGAGTTTCTGCGCTCATGACGGTGCGCGCGACACCGTGCTTGTTAATTTAGCTAAAACACGTTGACGGGGCAGTTGGTTTAAATGCGTCATAGAATGTCTAAGCGCGAATGGACAAGCACGTAGCAAGAAGCAGACATACAAAGAAAGCGCCTGTCTCTGTGTGTCTCCCTGTCTCCTTGCTGAGTCGCGCTAACGCATTTTATCATTGTTAATGTATTTAGTAAGTGAATATTTACAAGAGTATAGGGCCGATAAAACTATTATTCTTTCTTCGAACAGCCACCTACTAATTTGCTATAGCAATCGGTGCTTCGCGATCGCCTTTCCGGTGGAACTGAGAATATTTTTAACGGATTACTGTCTTTTAAAAGCGGAGCTGTTGAAGCTTTTGTTCTGCCGTGGAGGCTTAGCAGAAAACTCAGCGCAGCTGTGCGCCGCATCGTATTGCCTAGCAACCACCTGCGAGAGCAGCGATCCACGTAAATTCCTTGCACCCCACGCGCGGAGGGTGGAGTCATGACGTCACAAGCGAGTGAACGCTCGGGCTGGCGCGGCGGCACCCCTCTCAACTTCCAGCGTCAGGCCCGCCGAGACGCGGAATATGCAAACGGCCGAGTCCAGTGCGAATTCCTGGGGATATAGTTTGGGCCCTGCTGTCGCGTCTATGATCAACAAGGAAGATCGGCGCGCGGCTCAGCCGGACTACCCGATTGAGGAAGGAGAGTCGATCCCGCCCATCGCACCGAGGCTGCCGCCGACAAACGCCGTCGCCGAGCCCAGGATCTCGAGTTTCGGTCCAGCGACAACGAACGCTGCCGACTGAATGCTAGGCGCCACCGGGAATCGGTTCCGGGCATGCTAGTCGCGGAGAACTTCCATCGCCAAGCGCACAAATCCATGAGAGGTGCGAACGGCCGCTTTCAGCGCGAATTCTTCGGCATGAAATTCGGGCACAGCTCCTACATCTGTGAGCGGCTCAGGTTCGACGTGAATGTCTCCTCGGTGAGCTCGGTGCGGAACTTTGAACAGAAGAACTCTGCATTGCAAGTGCTTCGCGAAGCCTTCTACGATGCCACCGACCACAACGACGGTCGAAGACGAGGACCAGATCAACGATGATAACATGACGACTGGTACGGAAGCACTGTACATAATAAATTGTGATGCACGTACTGTAACTTGCATGCGTGTAACTTGCTGGGGCTCGTGTGGCTTACCGGCCTGGCGGTGTACGACCTCGCAAAAACATGGTGAACCTTAGCAAATGTTGGCAGCACTTAGTATGAGCATAGTTACTGAGCCTAACTAACTACTAAGTCTACTAACCTCCTAAGTCTTTGCAAGTAGTCGCAACGCTTGTTATGAGCGTAGCCAAGCCAAGCATAACACCGCCAAACTAATTTTCTTTATTTACTTACTTTATTTTATTTTATTTATTTTATATTTTATACCTTGATGTAATGTTATTCCCAACTGTATACGTCCACTCAACTAGGTAGCATTTGTATTAAAAAACGGCTGCTTTCAGCTATCGAGTGCATTATCATAAGGATAATAATGAAGCAATGAAAGGAACGACATGCCTCCCGTGCACTTACAGGCATTTGTAGATCTTCTGTATTCTTTGAAAAAGATAACTGTGGTACCACATCGGGCACCTACTTTTTATGGGTTTCCGTCATTGCGAGTCTACCAAGAGAATGTTTTCCTTGCCAGGATCAAGTTACTATATTTACAGGCTGCCCCGAAATGCTGGTATATAGCGAATGACAGCTAGGAACTTGTCCAGCAGAACCGATTAGCACCCTCGCGTTAATTCTCTCGGGAACTGGTGCGCCTCTGCGCAACAGCCACGACTCTTCAGCAGCTCTGTCATTCTAATTAAGAGTCCTCATTTGTATCGGCCGCTCACCTTCGAGACTTCAGAAGTGCTGCTATTCTATACATTCGAACGGAAACGGCTAATCAATAATTATAATAGTGAATTATGAAGTCGAATAAGATTTCAATAGCAAATACCAGTCGATGAGATATGTTTCTAGTTCATTTCGCCTGCTGGCACATTGAAGGGGATCGCCAGACAAGCTACGGTGATTACATTGGTAAAGACTTCCGGGTCTGCCCGATTCAGTGTGAGTACATAGACAATATCTTTTTGCTAACACTGTTGTTTGTATTAACGTCCAATAATTGCCTTCATTCAGTTTCTCGGGAAGTAGGTTGGTTGACATAGTGCTGGGGCAGCTTTTAAAAGAAACAGGTTTATTCTGACCGGGAGGTCTCACTTTTTGAATTAGGGCATTTATAGTGATAAGTTTTCTCTTGCATATTTGTCATGGATTTGCATGCCAATGTTCCTTTACATTTACATGGAAGGTGCACTTGTCATCGGCATCTTTTCGCGCCATGCAGTCAATAAAGCTGCTTTATTTCACTATAATATTGTTTTCTTTGATCGTTGCGCCTGATCAGTATTCCATCAACAAGAAGCGCGCGTAAACTGACATGATATCAATAAAAAATTTTACGTAGCTTAATGTTGCAGACAAGCGGTTTTTGCGGCAAAGATTACGTGTTATATTAAAAAAAAAACATTGTTAAAGATATATCAGTTCACCTGGCTAAAACTATGATTGGTACCAGCCGACAACATTCGCGGGTGCACCAACGAAAGTAAACCACAAAGAATTTTACTCCACACACTTTTTGCGAGAGAAACTGGGTTTCAGCCAGCATCCGCGCAACTGACGCACGCTCGCTAACAGACGACGCACTTCGCAACGACAGTAAAAATGAAGACGTCATGTTGTATAATCGATGCCTCAAATATGTATACGTCGCAAAAATGTCTCAACATAAATTTGCAGTTGAAAAACCTGCAGCCAGATTACTTTCAATGTGCCGTAAAGAGCGTCTCCACCCCAATCCAGTTCTCTCGCAGCGATCTCGCACAAATTTTCCACACTCGGCGCCTCAGCGGGAGAGCGCCTGGCAGGCCGCCATTGTCAAGTACACTCCAGTTCAAACTTGATTTCTGATGTTGGCGTACATGCCACCACATCCGATTTTGGCACCCACGACGAGCCAAACGTAAGCCAAAAGCGGTTGTCAAGCCTCAGTGCGCTTAGCCAGTGGACTCGTCGGGACATTCCGTGCCGGCAGCTGTATCTACTCTACGGAGCAGACCGCAGCTTCATGCAACTACTAAGTATGCGCGGCGTTGGCTTCTCGCACGACAGGGCGTGAGTGCGTGCTCGCGTTTATACGCGCCAGTGGGATCGCGCTCCGTGGGCGGGACCAGCTTTGTCCTTCACCACTTTGAACGATGGACAGTAGCCACATTCAACTTGCACATTTTATACGCGCTATCAATAAGTCTTCCAAGGCGTCTAACCAGGATCGGCCAGGATTGAGTGCACGCTGCTTCGAGGCTAGTTTAGCGTTCGAAACTCGTCAAAATTAGGGAGACCCGACGGCTACGACACCGATAAGCAGGAGGGTCAAAGCTTAATTCCTATGTGGGCGGCTGTGGCAGAGCTTGAACAGATGATATTCAGCTTCTCTCTGAAGTACGTAATATCGAAAAAGCACATTTTCGCTTACATCAGTCCGTATGTTAAACTTCGTCGAGAAATATACGCGGTAACCATAGGAAGAAGCGCAGTGATCCAGACACCCTTGTTGATTGACGTCAGCTATTGCGCAATAACAGCCGCGTTTGAGAATTCGCTATACTGCGAAATAAAGCGTCCAGAAAAAAGTGAGCAGTAGGCTTCTGTTTGAAATGAGAGCGTTCGAGAGAAGTGTGGCTTCGCGCTCCGCTTGCGAGCACCACACGCCACGCACGACTGCGAAACTTGGCTGAGATATTCACAACAACGTGTGCCATTCGCGGGCTGGGCTTTCTTTCACCAAGCCCGGGGGGTGGTTCAGTGCCCCTTTAAAAACAGTTTTTTTCCATACGGTTTGGTCTTTGTGTCACGCTTTACAAGATAAAACTTGAACGTCTATGGGAACATTTATGGGCAATCTTGATGTCACTGCTCATCAATAGCGAACATTTTAGCTTAACACAATTGGCCTTGCATTTACAATAACAGAGTATTGTCATTAAGCTGTGAGCGGCCTTCAGCCGATTCGGCTTTCTTTTAAGTTGATGGCAGGCTTTTCGCTGGAAGCGTTGTTTTGTTTGTCCTACAGTGTCCCTTCTTAAATCTCCCACAATCTCCGCGTGCTTGGACATTTACGGAGCCAGCGTTTTCCATGCCCTCTAGAAGCTACATCTTTCACACGTATAATTATTGCTCAAGTTATTTTTGTGGTCTCCATCAAAATATTATTTTTGTAAATAAAATAACCATGTAAGTTTACAGTACAGACAAAGAATTTCCTCACTCCTATGTTCCGTTTATTGGCGCAACATGAATTGGAATTTGCCTGATAGAATTTTTATTCTTTGAGTAACTCTAAAGTATGATGTTATGGAGTTCCAGGAAGAGAATGCTTTAACTTGGCGCGATCGTCAATATTGCTCAAAAGCGGCACGTATATCTACCGTACCTATCACTTTAAAGTTATGCTGAACGAAAATGCCAAAAAGATGGAAAGCGTTGAAATTCGGCTCGGAAGAAGTTTCTCGTCCGATACGCAGTGTTTAATTCATAATTTTTTTTATTGCGCTAGCAATTATATGAACACTCCAGGCGCATTTCAGCCGCCGTCGCCGTCAGGTTCCGTATGAGTGAACGCATGTGAGGGTGAGCTGGCGAACGCGGATCAATCTTGCATGTGCGAGCGAGGAACGCCGCGCCGATGCATGCCCTCTCTTGTGGCGCCCGAGGCAGGGGGGTCAGGCGAGAAAGGAGGGGTCATCATCATCATCATCATCAGCCTGATTACGCCCACTGCAGGGCAAAGGCCTCTCCCATACTTCTCCAACTACCCCGGTCATGTGCTAATTGTGGCCATGTTGACCCTCCAAACTTCCTAATCTCATCTGCCCACCTAACTTTCTGTCGCCCCCTGCTACGCTTCCCTTCCCTCGGAATCCAGTCTGTAACCCTTAATGACCATCGGTTATCTTCCCTCCTCAATACATGTCCTGCCCATGCCCATTTCTTTTTCTTGATTTCAACTAAGATGTCATTAACGCGCGTTTGTTCCCTCACCCAATCTGCTCTTTTCTTATCCCTTAACGTTACACCTATCATTCTTCTTTCCATAGCTCGTTGCGTCGTCCTCAATTTAAGTAGAACCCTTTTCGTAAGCCTCCAGGTTTCTGCTCCGTACGTAAGTACTCCTAAGACACAGCTGTTATACACTTTTCTCTTGAGGGATAATGGCAACCTGCTGTTCATGATCTGCGAATGCCTGCCAAACGCACCCCAGCCCATTCTTATTCTTCTGGTGTTCTTCTCGATGTCCTCCTCGCTCGCCGCTCCGTCCAGAGTGGGGAGAACCGCGGCGTCTAATGCAACGTTGGCAATGCCATTCGCGGGCGCCGTAGTAGACGCATTTCGCGGACGCTGTAGAGACGCGTTGCCGGCGCTCGTGTGTCTCGAAAGCGATCTGCGACGCGGCTAAACTGCGTGCCCACGTGGTCCTCATCTTCAAAGCGATTTCCGATGTTTGCAGAGTGCGCGTAGTGCCGGTAGCTTTGTATGCGCTGTGCTTTCGACATTTCTATCGCGCTGAAGTGAAACATCTATTAAGGTCAATTCGCTTGCTGCTGCCGTGGTTCCTCACTCCAGCGTTTTTACAGCGAGTTTCCGCGCTCATCCAGTGAAATGCGTCCGTGTTTAATTGTGCGCGTGACACTGTGCTTGTCAATTTAGCTAAAAGACGTGGACGGGGTAGTTGCTTTAAATGCGTCATAGAATGTCTAAGTGAGAATGGACAAGGACGTAGAAAGAAGCAGACACTCAAAGACAGCGCCTGTCTCTGTGTGGCTCTTTCTACGTCCTTGTTCGGTCGCGCTTACGCATTCTATCATTGTTAATGTAGTTAGCAAGCGAATGTTTACAAGAGTATAGGGCCGATAAAACTGTTATCCTTACTTCGTGCAGCTATCTACTAATTTGCTATCGCAATCGGTGCTTCGCCTTTCGGGCAGAACTAAGTATATTTTTAACGGATTACCGTCCTTTAACGGTTGACCTCTTTAAGCTTTCGTTCTGCCATGGAGGCTTACCAGAAAACTCAGCCCAGCTGTGCGCCGCATCGCGTTGCCTAGCAACCACCTCCGAGAGTACCGATCCACGTAACTTCCTTGCACCCCACGCGCCTAGGGTGGAGTCGTGTCGTCAAAGGCGAGTGAAAGGTCGGGCTGGCGCGGCGGCACACCTCTTAAATTCCAGCTTCAATCCCGCCAAAACACGGTGCGCCCGAAAGGCTGATTCCAGGGCGAATTTCTCGGCATATAGTTTGGGCACAGCTGTCGCGTCTATGACCAACAAGGAAGCTCGGCGCGCGGCTCAGCCGGACTACGATCGGCGAAGGAAAGCCGACCCTGCCCATCGCGCCGGGGCTGCTGCCGACAAACGACATTGCTGAGCCGAGCACCTCGAGTTTCAGGCCAGAGACAACAGACGCTGCCGACTGAATGCTCGGCGCCACAGGGAATCGATTCCGGGTCTGCTAGTCGCCGAGAACTTCCAACGCCAAGCACGCAAATCCATGAGAGGTGCGAACGGCCGCTTTGAGCGCGAATTCCTCCGCATAAAATTCGGGCACACCTGCTGCATCTGCGACTGGCTCTGGTTTGACGTGCGGAACTTTGAACAGAAGAGCTCCGCCTTGCAAGAGCTTCGCGAAGCCTGCTCCGACGCCACCGACCACGACGACGGTCTGACGTTGAAGACGACGACCAGATGGACGACGATGACGACTGGTACTGAAGAACTGTACATAATAAATTGGGATGCACGTACTGTGGCTTGTATGCGTGTGACTTGCTGGGGCTCGTGTGGCTTACCGGCCTGGCCGTGTATGACCTCGCAATGACCGCGTGTGACTTCGGCCGTGTATGGCCTCGCCTCACCGCACCACCTCCCTTCCTTACTTCTCTTTTTTGTTCCAGTTCCAATTCCGCTTTCGAGGACTGACGCTGCAAGGCAGCTTAGACACCTGGCACGCAGTCTCACACTGACGAAGTGGAACTCGCCAAACTTACGACTTACGCGACTGCATCGACTAAACCCCTCCATGCAACTCCGACCTCCACTCGGACTTCCTCGACGTGAAGCTACGCTTCTCTGTCGCCTTTGGTTAGGAGTTGCCTTCACAAAGGCATACTCTACATTAATTGGAGTGACTGACAGTGGAGCATGCGAGGTCTGTGGCACGGAAGAAAACATCGACCACCTGCTGTGCCATTGTCCACGATACACCCCTGAGAGACAAGAACTTGCCAAAGCTTTTCAAAAACTGGGCAATCGGCCGCTTTCTGTGCAAGTGCTGCTGGAACACCGCCCCCATCGCCCGTCGGCCCATAAAGCTGTGAAGGCGCTTTTGTGTTTCTTAAGGACGACGGGTTTGTGCGACCATCTGTGACTTTTAATGCAATTTCTGTAAGACCACACGCGTCAGCGAACTCGCCGCAATTTCCTTCTTTCCTTCCCTCCTCTCTCTCCCTGTGATCTTTGTTTTCCCCTTTCCCATTCCCCCGGTGTAGGGTAGCCAACCGGACGTTATTCTGGTTAACCTCCCTGCCTTCTACATTTCTCTTCCCTCCTCCTTGTTCCTCTCTCCCCCTTCCCCCTGATGCTGAGCCGTGCTCCCTCAGGGGTATAGCAGAAAATAACGTCAGCTTCTCCTCCCTCCGAATCACTATATATATCTGAGATTTTTTAGTGCACGAAAAGGGACTAGAGGCAGTGGCAAGACGCGGACACAGCGCTTTTCACCGTCCCTTATCGTGCGCTAAAAAAACTTCAGTTATGGAATACCAACACGCCCTAACCTTCGCTCTTTCACTATATATATATACCGCACCACGTCGTGCGCCAAAGGAGAGGACGCACATCTGTGCTGCGTTCCTCGCTCACGCATGCGAGTTGAACCGCGTTCGCCGGCTCACCTCACACGCTTTCACTCATACGGCACCTCACGGCGACGTCGACGGCATAAATGCTCCTGGAATGTCAATTTTTTTTGCTCTCGTAATAAAATGAGATCTCTTTTCGTCTTCTCCTTTCGAATGCACGGCCGCTTGCCCCGTTCCTTTTTTCTTTCCGCTTTCTCGAGAAAATGAAAGGGATAGCGCGAACTTTAGTCGCTGCCTTCTTGGTGACATGCCGCAGTTCTGCAGCAAAGCAGGGATCGTCTGATACTCACTGTCCCCGAAGTGTTCGGAGCACAGAAAGTCACGCTTTGCCAGTATTCATGATGTCTGCGATGAGCGCGCAGTGCGAATCCATATCCATGGAAGCTTCGGCTCTGCCGGAAGGGCACCACATGGCTTGTCTCGCCCGACGACACTTTTACCACAACCTTGCACGCAGCAGCGTAGAGACATTCTCCTGCGTTATGCCACGTGCTTCTCTCGCCATATTATAAAGCAGCACATAACACAAATTGCTACTTTTTTAGACTTGGGTGCATGCTCCCCTTGTGAAAAGAATTACGCGGCCGAGAGTAACTGCACTGTTGAGACGTCGTTCGCTACCGTTCGGCGCCATCCATACGGATTGGGAGACGCGGACGATGGCTAACTCGCCAATATTCGGCACAAACTACGTCAGAGGAACGTAACTTCCTCGGGCTGACGGTGCGGTCGCTAGACGCGGTATTTCACAAAAAAGTATAAAATTCGTTACTTTCCGCTAGTTTTTGCGTGGAAATAAGGTTGTGTCGACCAATTTCAGCACCCAAGCTTTATGTTGGGCCAGAAATCTTGGCGGCAGTAGTTTTGTTCGATATCCCTTTAATGTAACCACTTTCGCATAGCCGCAACTCCCGGAATCATTGCCACCGCCAGCGATCACTCAATCTCGAGTACTCTCCATTCATATGGCCAAATTAAGTGACACTTACAACTACAGGTTTTCCCGCTCAATTTAATCCACGCGCCAGTCAATTTAATCCGAGCGCCAGTCAATTTAATCTAAGCGCCATTAAATTTAATCCAAGTGCCAGTGATTTTAATCCGAGCGCCACTCAATTTAATCCAAACGCCACTCAATTTAATCCGAACGCCAGCCGAAATAATCCAAACGCCAGTGAATTTATTCCATACACAATGGAATTCAAGAACCTTTGGATTTCAAGACTTCTGAAAATGTGTGGACATATTATGAGTTAACACCTTGAAAATGAAAGAGCGAGGTAGTAGACCAGTAGCTATCCTGCCACGGGACTAACGACAACTTTTAGAGGTTTTGGAGCGAAAAGCTTCACTACGCTAGACAACACCGCGCTTTGCGCGAGCCGGCGTATGTCGGAATTGGCTCCGTAAGCATGTTCGGAGTCGAATTGGCTCCGTAAGCGTGTTCGGAGTCGGCGCAGGTGGCCACTGCCGCGCGCTTTGCGTCATCGTTTGACGTTCGCCACAAGCGCCTGTTTATGGCAGAGGCCGACTATATAACCGCTTGCCGGAGAATAGACGTGCGCATTCAATGTGGAAGGAAAAGAGAGTGATACTACCGATACAGAAAGCTGGGTTTATGGCTGTACAGAAATCGCAAGACAATGTGCCCAACAATGATGAATAAAGAAGTTTAATAATCCTGCATAACTTATGGTATATATCATTGATAAGCAATTTGCATAACAACAAAAGGCACACGTATAGCATAACCATAAGCTAACCAAAGCATATCCATAAGTGAAACCGTGAGCATAACCATAGGCTAAATCATAAAGCATAACCATAAAGTAAACCGTAAACATATCCATAAGTTAAACCATAAGTATATCCATCAGTTGAACTGTAAGCATAACCATAGGCTAAATCATAAAGCATAGCCATAGGCTAAATCATAAAGCATAACCATAAGCTAAACCATAAGCATCATTGAACCTTTTCGCTTCGAGATATCCAGGCTTAACCTTAGCTAAGCCCCTGCCAATTTTTTTTTTATTTTCTACTTCGTTATGACAGCGACACAGAAGATGAACATTCTCCAAATTAATTGACAGGAAACGTCAGCACGAGTACGTCGAGTTAATGGTACACATGCGATTTGGTCATGGCTATCAAACGAAACAATAAAGGTTGATTCGATGATAATCACTAGGCCCTCGCCGGGAGGCTTCGGTCGCTAGCGAATACAATTCACTATTGTACTGCGATATCGGCAGCCTCCAATCAAAGACATTGTCATCGGTACCGCTAAAACAGTCATGAATACCACTTAATTGCATAACTGATATGGTCGAGTCACTAGTGATCACAAGTGAAATACAATGCGCAGTTCGGGGTTCTTGGTGTTTTGCGCAACATAACGTCATATACATCCAATGGAATACGATGAAACGAGTGACTCACTATGCATACTATAAACTCGTATACTTAAGTCACTGGTGAATATTATTCACCTATTTTACTATCCCTGAGGCAGCTTTCCCTCGTGAGTGCCGCCAGTAGTATCAATGAAGCTGTAGCACGATGAGCAATTTTGCGTTACCACTGCCAACTGATACCGCCGAGTTTTTAGTCATTACTAGTGATGCGCTCACTGCGATGATCTCGAATTTTCATGCCGAATAGCGTCATTGCCTCACGAGGGATGACGCAAACGATGACGCATAGCGCTCGGCAGTGGCCACCTGCGCCGACCCCGAACACGCTTATGGAGCCAATTCGACTCCGAACACGCTCACGGAGCCAATTCGACCCCGAACACGCTCACGGAGCCAATTCAGCTCCGAACACGCTCACGGAGCCAATTCCGACATACGCCGGCTCGCGCGATGCGCGGTGTTGACTAGCGCAGTGAAGCTTTTCTCTTCAAAACCTCCAAAAGTTGTCGTTAGTCCCGTGGCAGGATAGTTACTGGTTTACCACCCCGCTCTTTCATGTTCAAGGTGCTAACTCATAATATGTTCGCAAATTTTCCGAAGTCTTGAAATCCAAAGGTTCTTGAATTCCGTTTTGCCTGGATTAAATTCACTGGCGTTTGGATTAAATGGAGTGGCGTTTGGATTAAATTGAGTGGCGCTCGGATTAAAATTACTGGCACTTGGATTAATTTGACTGGCGCTTAGATTAAATTGACTGGCGCTCGGATTAAATTGAGCGGGAAAACCTGTAGTACACTTGATTGCAGCAAGTGTCCTTTTCCTGGCATGCTGCTAGAAGGGAATGTCTCATTTGGAAGTGATGACAGTGTCGATTGGTAAATCAGCTGGCGCATTGTATATTAGTTTTTACAGCAAAACCGTATACCTATACTCCGTAATGCATTTGTCGTGTCCGTGGGTGAAAACTCAGCCAGTCGTAGTGGGAGACGCGCTTCGCGTGCGCCGCTGCGTTTCTTGCCGGATCACTGGAGGACGCTCGCCTCCGCGCATCCGCAGCAGCAGCGGCGCCGGCCGAGCGAAAACAAAAAAGGAAAGCTCGCCTTCGCGCATAGCGTTCGCCGCAAACGTTTTTGGGTAAAGATTACGGTTATGTAAGGTACAGTTAGCGGGAAGCGACAATTCTAGCGTAATAAGCACGGAGTGACCTCGCGGCGCTTTCATATATAAAGGAAGAGCCTGACTAGCAACTGATTAGCGTTGTGATAGTGCTATGCGGAGGCCAAGTACAGTGAGTACTTCCTAAGAGCAGCGTGCATGCGAGGCGCGGCGAAATTGTGGTTAAGTTCATTCCTCTCCTCCCTGGTCCACTCTTTGTAGTTGCATGAAGCTGAGGCGCAAGCCAAGTCGTAAGCCATTGCCACGTGTTAGGCTAATAATTAGGCAAGGTGCATGTGTATTTCACCATGTAAATAATTTAAAGCTGCGTGAAAATGCGTAATCGTTGCTATTGTCGTTTACAGCTTAACTGGCCATCCACCTTCACAGCCCGGATTGGAGGCCATTTCTTTTTTTGTGACAATATTTGCGTGATACCATTACCATGGTAAATATCTGACGAGCGAAAATAAGACTACATTGCGCTGCGCTCTGAGAAGTACTTAGAAAGCCGAAGCATTGGCGTCTAAATGCAGACTGCGTTGAATGGCAGGCAAACGATACCGTTTCCATAACCGGAGACATTTAAAGGTCCGATAAAAAAGAGAAATTACACCAGGCTCCCAGTTCTTCCAGATAGTTACTTATCTACTACGAGATAACTTTTTCGCAATGAAGACTATCACCTTGTTTCGCTTGCCTTAGGCACTACGGAAAAACGTACAGGAGTCCAGCTGTTAGATGTTGCTTGGTTGTAGTGTGTCGTCGAAGAAGAGTAGTGTAATACTGAAATAAGAATATGATGAAAAAAGCAATGATTAAAATGCAGTTTAAATGGTAATAAGATATGTGACGTAAGCTTAAATTGTCGTGTTACCTCGCAACCAAGAGTGCCGCCAGTCAGAAGAAGACAATTTGACTTGACGTGGATTCGGTGTCGACAGCCATCTTGTTTATGCATCGTTGTCTCGTAAATATTGTAAATATATCTTTAGAAGTTACTTGTGCAACGCAGTAAATTGGTGAGAGGTGCGGGGTACCTACGAGAAACAACAAAGCGGCTCCTCAATCTTCGTCACCTCGGACAGGAAAACATGACGGACGAAACAGGACCCGACATGGCGCGGCCCACATCAACGCCTACAACCCCGATGGTTGTGCTGACTCAGCCGCGGGATCCAGGAACGTTCTACGACCCCAACCACATCGACATGCAAGACTGGTTCGCCACTTATGAGCGTGTAAGTGCCCACAACCAATGGAATCCGATGATAATTTGGCTAACTTGGTCTTCTATCTACAAGGCACGGCGAAGGTGTGGTATGATAAACGCGAACAAGCGCTTAACGACTTAACCATCTCGTCAGTTCTTCTGGAGTTCAATCCGACCCTGACAAGATTCGCACTGTCCTAAGCTCTCCTCTTCCATCTTCCGCCGCAGAGGTAAGGAGCTTTGTTGGGCTATGCTCGTACTTCTGACATCTTGTCAAGAATTTCGACAAAACGCTCGCCCAATCACCGACTTACTAAAGAAGGACGTTGCTTTCACATGGGGCCTTGCACAAACCAAAGCCTTTTGATTTGTTTTGAGAAACTTATTGATAATGGGGCGATTGAAACCAGACCGGGTTTGGCCAAACCTATGGGCACATTCTATGTCTCCGAGAGTTAGTTTAAGGTGAACCGAGACGAATTCCTTGACAATTCTCTCAGTTTTTTGGTAGTTTTCATTTTCAGTTTCAGGAATGCCCCTTACAAGCAGGTTGTTTCTTCACATTCTATTATTCATGTCATCTACAACATCACCGAGTTCTTCATTTGCCATGGCTATACTTGACTTCACTCATTTTACAGATTCACTCATGCCTTCGCCGTTCGTTTCGATTTGAGCTGCACCACCCAATGTGCCCTAAGTGTTTCTCTAGTTTCAATGCCAGTGATGTCTTTCTGAATTTTCTTCAGCATTTCTATAGATTTAGCATGGCATTCATTGGCTAGGGAGAGAACGTCATCAATCTTGGGACTACGCTTAGTCTCCACATCTCCTGCACAAATCAAGCGCAAAGCAACAAACAAAGATGGTAACAGGCAAGGTCGAGGGCAAAAATAGCGGACAAATTTTGCATCAGAGTTGAAGTATCTTTTTAGGGCACTTACTCGCTGACTGTGAACGAGGAAAGTGCCGATCCGCGCACGATACGTGGACACATCAACACCCATCTCGCATCAAGGCACAACAAACTACAAACTCTGAAGGTAGGGGTAAATCTTTTGAAGGTGGTGTTTTAAAAACGGTTTCTTAAACCGTAATATACCGTAATTCAAGGTTAATTTAATCTCTTATAGCAAGATGATCAGCGGCATCAATTTCTTCATCGAGCAGGTGCAGCCTATGAAACGGCGCTCAAGCAAGCTCCCTGCGGAAATGATCGAAAGAAATGTTCACTTCCCCGTATTTGTGCTGTTCGAGGGATGATATTGTATTTGCCGGGAATGTTTCAAAAATGCTAGGATAAGCGCTATTTGTAAAATAAAATTGAAATAGACGAGCCAAGTAATGCAATTTAGCTATCAATTAACATATGCCTACAATAATCCAGCGACCCGTCTAGAACGTCCGCTACACCGTCGCACCATACCTTGCTGCTTAGGTCAACTTATTCATGCACTAAAATTGGAGTATAAAATTGGTTCTCACCGTGCAAAAGAAGTTTTATGACAAATCAGTGATCTTTTTACACGCAATAATTGTTCTATGTGTCGCCCGAATAAGTACAAAGCTTAAGGTGCTTGAAAATTGTGGTAAAGAATGTCATACCATTTCTGTGAACAAAACTTACGAACACTTTTACAGGAACATCGTGGCCACAGGAATATAAGGCTGCAGAAGAACCAATGATACGATTGAACAAGGATAAATGTCAAATGATTCGAGACTACTTGAACGACAATGTGAATGTAAAAAGAAATTGAATGAGGTAAAATCAAGGGGCGTAAGATTTGGGACTTGTGGTAAGACATTTCAAGTGCAAGTGATTGACGACAACTTGACTACTGAGTTCGCCTGGCTCATCTCATTATTAGTTTCTCGAAATTTCTGTGGTCCTAGATTCGTTACTCTTCAAGTTCAGCAAGAGCAACTTCTGGTCGTTGAACGAAGCGGTCCACTGGGTTTTCTGCAAAAAGGAAACTAATGCCATCACTTTTACACTTTTACCACCGTAGCCGTGACTCCTCTTAGGGGCAATTATACCCCAGTCTCGATGGTATGCCTTGAGGACCAGTCATTTATGAAGGCGTCTTCATCATGGTTACGTATGCAGGTGCACTCAGTTTTAGCTGCAGCAGTTTTCTAGGACCTCTGAACTTGTGACAAGGCATGGCATTTCTCTCCGCCCACTCCCCACGCCACAGACATTGACGCAGTCTTGATGTTTCTCGTAATGCCATGGCCAATCAAAAAAGTGTATGAATTATCGTCGGCTTGATCAGGGCGTGAGAGAGATGATGGCAGAGTGAAAAACACAGAAAGAGCGAAGTATAGCCGAAACCATAGAACAGATGTTGAGCACTCCTCTCTTGTTACTCGTTTGGCATACAAAGGAGGAATTCCACCTGAAAAAGAGAAAAAGAAAAGCTGGGCTATTTCAAAATGGGCTTCGCGTTCGCAATGTGAAAGGTGCAAGGAGAGCGGAGGAACGAATGCCTGTTTCTCTTGGATAAGGGGCTGCAGAGACCACAATATTGTTTTTCACTACGTGACCATGGCGGCGGAGCGCAGTGATTTTGTCGCAGTAGCCGCGGCTTTGCAAGGTCCGTTGAAACCTGACCGCGCTGGTTGAGCAGGATGGGGTTCCACACGCACCATCTCGAGAACACTGAAAAGGGTTGAGCAGGCCGCGCGTGGGTATATACTCTGTCGGCAGGACTGGGAGGTCCAGGATCCTATGATTGACATTTGGTATCTGTATGCGCTTATACGAAATCACAATTCTGCTTAGCAGTTTCACGTTGTCGCAATATTATGAAAGCGCACGCTGGCACGATCAGAATTTAAACTCCGTTGTTTTTTAGTTTACATTATGGGTGGCTAAAATACAGGAATTCACAACCTTATAACAGCTAGTTTTCTTGTTTCTACGCTTGTAACGCTAGGAAGGACCCTTCTTCATATACGTGCTGGATTGTGCACTTTTAGGTGCATTGCATTCAAAAAATCATTCTTACGGCGTAATGCAACTTAATATTTTGTTGAAAATTCGTAATACACTCGTGGCGGCACACGGAGAGGTGTGGTGAGAGAGAAAACAGTGAAAATACATAGAGTTTTACATAATGAGAATCAAATTGAAAGATATTGCTGGCTTACCCGTAATCGAGAGTAGTAATCCTGAAATGTCCATCAGCAAAGTAGATGGATTGGCTACAATCTTAAAATGTATATAGTGCATGTTCGCAACGGCACACCCCACCGCACTACACCGCACCACACTGTACTATGCACTGGTCCATATGGACGCTGTCCAGCTAGAAGAAGAAAACTTGCTGAAGGCGGCACGGCAGGTAGCGAAGCACGCCATGGAGAGAGAGCGCACTGCCCAGCTAGAAGAACCACGCCGGAAGGAGGAGTTACGCAGTGTGGCTCCATCTCTCGAAGCGACGCAAAACCCGCGCCCCAGAACTCACGGACAGCTGGAGCTCAAAAGAACACAGGCAACCCTGCATCAGAGCCAAAAGGTGATAGTGAAATGAATGGTGCCGTGTATCTGCTTTTTGAACATCGCTATTGGAAATGGCAAGTAAAACTTCAGCGTGCTAGAAGTTACAGCTTGCGTGATAATCTGAGCAAACATTAGGAAGAACACGGAATGAATATTTTTTTACAACTTGTTTGGGCAGTAACTGACGTATGTAATGTGGTCCTGTACGAAGGGTTGGGCGCCAGAGCACATTTTCTTAAGTTTTTACTGGTTGCCCGGGTGATCTCGTTTTGTTTTCACAACGATGCCCGGATGATCTCGCTTGAGTGCCCGCATAATGGCTCTGGGTTTTGGCTCAAGGTCACTTGAGGGTCGCCGAAAACGGAAGGTAACAGCATTTCATGCGTAAAATATGCGGCAGATATTACAGCTGATATCAAGGGCATATTGTCAACCTTTCTTTGGATGCTTTCAGGATCTTTCAGCAGTCTTTTCCGTTAACTTACTGTTCGGGATAAGGTATGTGCAAATGAAATTTAAGCATTTCTATCGCTCGATTTCTTTCCTTGTTTATCAAGCACTGCTCCCAACCAGCTGGTCCTGATGGTAACGCAGGTGAAGCACCGCTAGGACCACTGATAAAATGCGAAAAACAACTTGAGTCATATCGTTACTATATGCTTGCCTTAGATAGTATAGAATGGTAGTTTAAATCATACTTCAAACCTTGTGGATATCTTAAATACCTCATACAGTTGTTTGGAAGGACTTACCTTTCGTGTAGCACTTTTCTTAAGCTTTATCAATAAACCCGCTCGAGTATTAAAAACTAAAACTTCGTCGCTTTTTAGTTTTATTAGGGCGCGGACTATATGCATTGCAAGTTACCCGTCGAGTGTGGTAATGTCGCTAATCACCTCCATCGACAATGATCTGGGTGGAGCTTTTCCTGCCTGTCTTGCAGACATTCCTGTGAAAATCTTGAGCATTTGCTGTTAGAATGTCCAGCTTTCTGCTGATGTCGCTGTGTGCTGCTGAGAAAGTTTCAACAACTTAGTTGCATTGCATCTTGTTCCCAAAGGGCCTCGATATGAAGCTCACAAAGTTATGCTGCAATTTTTGTCAATCACGGAACTGCACACTGGTCTGCAATGCTCGACCTGTGCTTGATGCGATGAAGTCTAATGTGCCTTCTTCTTCGTCTTATCTTTCCCTTTTTGTTTCTCTCCTCTTCGAGCCAGTTTGCATTGTGTTCCTTTTAGGACACAATTTCTGTCCCGCTTTTTTTCATTTTGTGAAGTTTGCATGCGTTTACATGAATAATAATAACAATGTACTTTTGCAAGATATGGTTGGGATTTTCACTTATAAAAAGTGGTAGGGAGTTTTTTATTTATGTTTGCACGCTAGTCTATTGCCAATATTTTATTAACACGGTGGCTATCCATCTTCTTGGTGACAGCGTTCAATCTCGCAAAAGTCAGGCATTCCGTGAAAGAGCAGCTTATCGTCGAAGACGTCATTTCTGCTATGCACTAGTGCCAGAATGTGTTAAAATGATAAATGTCTGTGCACGACCTTTTGCATCGAGCGTAACAAAGCAAAATAGAAAGGCAGAGAGGGGAACTAGAACAGAAACGCCGGTTTGCTACCCTACAGTGGAGAGTGGAGGAGGGATAGGTAAGAAGATAAGAAAGTTTAAGGAGTGGCAGAAAGCAACTACACACTAATAAGGCCATTCACGATCCCTGCACACTATAACGCCATAAGTCACGTACGGCTCAAGGAATGCAGATTTGAGCTAAAGCCTTTTGCCCAGGTCTATTTTCCTTCAGAATTGTAGCAGTGCCTAAGCTACACGTTATATAACACGTCAATTCATTTTATTATAAACTAAGGCGATTCAAAATGTTACAAAACAAGCAAATGCGAAGCAATTTCACCTCACGATTTCTCTGGGGATTTTGAAATATTATTTTCAGTTGAGGAATCTCGCCTTTTCAACAAGTGTTTCACTTCGTCTAGCAGATAGACAAGATATGCTAGCCACTAAGAAGGAACACAGCTTGCAAATTTAAGTAGTTACGGGCGAATTCGCTTGTCGCGCTCTAGTGCGTTTGTAGCTATACTGGTAACAGCGACCTTAATCTTTACATATATCAGTAAACGATAACCAATGTCAAAAAGCTTGTATGAATTTTGAGCACAGCGAAGCCGGCGCCTTGAATGAAATTACAGAGCATAAGACACGTGAAACGATCTCCTTTTGTATCTTCTTGACGTAGTCTTTGGTGGCATATTATCTTTGGTTTATGTTGTAGCTATATCCATTTTAAGTTCAACATTGGACAGGAATTCTGTGGTCGATATATGATTTCAGTTAGTTGCTTTGCAATTCGAAGGTGATTAAGGTTAATGTTAGATAACCTGTGTAAAAGGGCTGACCATTCAAATCTTCTGCTCTTCTCGAATGTCTCTGTGGATTATCTGTACGCGAATTCAAGCAGTTGTTCCACATGGAACCTTCCCAAGGCGCTTTTAAAAGGCTGAGGAGGACAGCACGTGTAATAAGACAATGTTTGGCTCCATTGTTAAATTTATTTCTCTCGTCATTACCTTCGTAATATCGATGTCATTGGTAAATTGAAGTGGAGGATTTTTACGTTGTTTTACTGGCTTTACGAACACGCTTTGTTTACGCTGCGCCGCTAGTTAATTGCTAATGCCTTTAGTGATTTCTCACCATTCTGCCGGTCGCATTAGGAAAAAGTTGAATTTCTTTTTTTGCGAATGTCACATAATTCTTCAGGTCGTAATGTCGTCATCAACAAAAGCACTGTCTGCACAATAGTAAACTTCTCGCCTGTGAACGGGAGATGCGTTTCTTCACAAAACAATGTCATGAGCGCCATGATAAGCCCTCGTTGTCTGCCACTGGATCGTTAACAATGGGGAGGACTGTAAGCGTCATTAATTCGCGAAAACTATCCAAGCGCGGGGAAGTTAAAGCAGTACAGGGGACACGCTGCTGCCACTCATTGCGATACGTCGGCGACATCGCTAGGAAGACAGTAAGAAAGAAAATATTGAAAGAAAAAGCTCGGGAAGCCGTCCACGGACATCCATGCGTCTGACACGCTTGTTCTTTCTGTATTTTCGTGGCGATCGCGTCCACCTGAGCTTATTGTTAGGCTCGTTAAGCAACATGTCAACTAATGGACCGGCGCCGATGTCACTGCTTAATTGGCTCGCACTCGGTCGGACGCTATGAGGAGTGCTATATATTAGCGATTATATGTTAGCAAAGCCCGCTGAAATCACGGTAGTTTGAACACAGGATTTTGGTAACGAGTGGGGTTTAACACGCAATCAACGACCGCGCAACGCGAAGCCAAGACCACTTAAACGAGTCAATGGGGCACGGACACAGCGCCACCATGACGCTGTTGGACATCCCGTTGGCTGATCGTCTTACAGCAAGGACAGAGATCTTGGTGTGGCCCCTTTTCGCCGGCCACACGGCTGCGGTCCTGATTGTATTTGTCCTCGCGGGTTTCGTAGGAAGCGCCAACTCCTCGTGTGTCGTCGAGATACCAGATGCAAGTGGTACAAGTGCCGTGTAAGCAGTCTGTTACGGCTTCTTTTTTTTGTGTGTGCTGTGTATCCAGGAGAAGTATTTCTGAGCATCGAAGAACCGCGGTTCAGGTGGGCATACAAAAGCACGACTAAGAATAATCTTGTGTAGTTCATGGTAGACGCGCTGTTAGTACGGAATATGGAATTATGTATTTTCGAACAATTCGTTGGGACAGGCTGCTAGTCATTTACCGTACCTCTGCATTGTCTTTCTTCGATAAACCGAAGTTGGTAACCGAAGAACATGGCAGCCTGCAACATGAAATACCGTATAATAACCAACAGCACTTATTAGTCCCATACATTGTCTTGCGTGCTGACGCTGTTCGTCAATCGGTACCTTCGTAAGTGAGAAAAAAATATGAAAACAAATTAAAGTGCAATGTCATGCATTGTGAAAGAAGCACATGTGCGCAATATTATTTAGATAATATACATATACATTGAACATTTCTTTCAGCCGTTTCTTATACTGCGTTTCTATATATTTTCAGCGTTTCTTATCACGTAATATATTCATCACAGATGTGATTTCTGATGCATGACCGAACTATAAGAAACTGATTTATTCATGGACGTTTTCACATTTCTAGCGTACCATACCGTACCATAGAAGCCAACGTTAGAAATCATCACGTCCAAGAGCTGCCTTCAGTTTTCAGATACCTACGGGAGCTTCTGAATGGAGATAACACCCTGCAGTGAACTCGCATCCTCCTATCTTTGTTTTGTTCTTTTTCTTTATTTTTGCAATATTTTGTTGCGAAATATGTAAGTTTGATTCTTTGTATTTTCTTTCGTCTGTTTCTTATGGAACTCTCTCGCAGATTTTCCGGCCGTATTGAACGTCAAACTGTCATGTGCAAGAGAAAACAGAATTCGCAGTTTTGATTGGAGTAACCTTTATGCGAAAATATCTGCGTGACACCATTGTCAGAAAACCAATAGGAACAATAGTATTTAACTATTGCTCGGCTCTTCTTCAACTTGCAACATGTGTTCATCTAATGTAGAAATGACTGTTATACTGTTTTCCTTAAGAAAGAACTGAAACGGCAAGACCATCGATTTTATATTATACACGCAACTACGGACCAACAAAAGCCAGCAACAAATTACCTCTTTATGTTATTGTCACTTTTATGAGGAGACCGTTTATTAATTTATTCCCTGTGACCCCCTTCTGATGCGAGTTAACCTAACCATAGATGCTGGGAATATGCGTCATTGTCGATTTGCTAGACGGGGAGTGTTTTCCTTTTTACTTGTATCGCGAACTATTATAGCTGGTTGAGTTCTTTCTCTTTCGCAATCTTGAGGAAGAGCACGTTGCTTACTGTTTATTATTCTAGCAGCACGCCTTGTCCAGCATGTGCTTTTCTCGTCACTTGCGAAAGAAGGACAAGAGCACATTTTCGGCATGCGGGAAAGCACGCTGGAGGGGTTGGAATATTGAGGTTTTGTTATTTTTGTGCCGATATTTCTGGAAATGGTAAATGTAAGGCCATCCTTTATTTAGGTCAGCCCTCCAGGCTTTATCGCGTTTGCTATGGCGGCTACAAAATTATTATTTCGTAATATAGCTAAAACGAGCACAGTAGCTTATCCGAAATGCCAATGTTGTGATCTTGTTAAAGAAGCAGATATGAAAAATAAGTGTCATACAGTGTCCTTGCGAAATGAACAATATTGGTCACCGATAATTACACAAACAGCTATAGTTCCATGCGTAAAGCCAGGATTTCCTTTTTTTTTCTTTAGAGTGTAAGAGAGACATCAGTAGGTGGGACAGTGACCATACTCGTGTGATATACGTATTATAGCATGAGAATGTGTTATTTTGTCAACCAACTTAACGCACAGCACACACAAACATGTAATGATACAACATAATCTTGCACATTGCGTTTTTGATCTGCAGAAAACCAATGCGCGGGCACAGAACCGTCTTCTGGACTCGTATGTGTAAAAAACGACAGAACTGATTAATCACGCTGATCCTGAAAGAACATGGACACTCAAGTAGGGCTCATATAGCGTATCCAGGCAAACATGAACACATCACACTCAATGACTGTGGGAACTCGCTGTCATAACGTCGCTTCAACGCAAACTGAGCGGCGAAAATGCAGCAGACACAAACGTCTGAGCCTCCGTCGCATCTAGACTGAGCCCTCGACGCAGATCGCTTTCAAGATAGGCTGCGCACGGCTGACTGTGCATAGTTTCTGCCAGAGTAAAAGTACACCTCGCTCCCCTCCCCCCGATTCCTTGCGCACGACGGAGGAGGATTCGTTTCCTCCCCTCTTTTCTCCCTTGCACGCCGGAGATGGAGCCCCGATTTTAATTTTCAGCGCCCCTCGTGTGCGGTCGTGCAGTGCGTAGTTGCTGACAGAGTAGAACGCATCTCCCTTTTTTCCGTCCCCCGGGGCCTTTCGTGCGACGAAAGACGGTGCGTTTCCTGCCCGTTTTGGTCCCTTGCGTGCGAGAAATTCAGCCGTGATCGTCTGCTCCCGTAGCGTGCTTTCCCTCGCACCGACAACACATGGCGCGTGGCCACGGTGTTATCGCTCTCGGACTTTATCCGGGACATCACGGCGATGACGATGACGACGAAAAACGAGCGCCTGATGAGCCCATATAATTGCTATCGCAATAAAAGGAAAGTGCCCTCAGCATAAATTGCCACTCTAACAGATAATGACTGCTTGGAATGTGTATTTCGTGTTAATACATGAAAGTGAGATGTGTTGTTGCTCTGACGCAGGCTGCTCAGTATGCAGGTGTCCCAAATAGTCTTAATTTAGCCACTACTGCAATAGCAACCGATCTAGAAAATAAAACAACGAGTTTATTTCTACAAATTTGTTTTTGAATTTATGTGCAATATCCCTCTGCAGGAAGCCTGTAAAGCGTGGTTTGTCTGTAAGGCAGGTGACCTTTGCGGGTGAGCGCACGCCAGCTCGTTCAAGAAAAGGTGTAGCTTGTTTTGCAGCTGGCCTTGCTAGCTTATCATGGCCGCGTAATTTTCGAAGATTCACTACCTACTTCTTTTGAAATTAAGGAGTTCGCTAGCTACAAATATCACTTGGGGTGATAGTGCAGCTCGAAGATTTACTCAGCCTCACATATACAGTGTTTTCCCCCTATTTTATTTCGAAAACATTAGGAACAAAAGCTAACGAAAGTTCCTCGAACCACGTCACTACAGATCAACAATCGGCCTAGAGGGACATCAATTGCAAACTAAACAAACATAGCAATACATTTACCTAATAAACAAATTACTATATTTAATTAGCTAAAAACTTAACGGTACATGTTTATATTGAAAAGCAACTATTCAAGAACTATGGGCATCTAAGCTATTCTGATTATGTGTAAATTTGAGAGCAATACTTGTCGCTGAGTGTGTCGCGGTGTTATGTCACTGAGTTTAGTGTTGCGGTAAAATGTTGCCGAATGCACGTTGCCTCGCTGCAGCCGCTCCAGATCGACGTACTCGCACTGCAGCCGCTCGCTCTAGCTTTCGCGGTGTCGCGGATTTTTGTGGTGAACATTGTTTCGCTACAGCAGCTAGCTTCGCAAGTTCTGCTGCGTTGCGATTGTCTCGTGCTCGGTCGCCAGTGAGTTGGCGCCTCAGGCTACGCTTCATTGTCTCACCTGGTGATGTAGACGTGAGCGATTCCACTTCGGATGAGAAAGACTGCATAGCGCCGACACTGGCACCACTCATATCGTGCGCCATATAGCGAATCGCGCGTCAAGCAGAGCGCAACCACATGCAGAACTTTGAAGACACTCGACACTCTAGCTTGTTGCAACGCTGCCGCAGTGGTTAACGCGCTCGGCTAGGAACGGTAGCAGAGGGGGTGGGGCAGAGACTAGATTCCTCAAATTTTGTTTTAGTTATATGAAGGTGACGTAATTGTGTGTCGTTTTTTTTTTGTCATGGCTTTCTGATGACCGTGGCATCACACAACGATCTCAGTGATGCTCTCGCATTAAAAAGTGAGCCGACTAGCTGTATGATAGGGCCGGTGCATGCACTCCTCTCCCGGCGTTGTTTGTTTGTAAAAAATTATGTTCTTCGTCAGTGTGGAACTCGCGTAGCAATACTGCCATGTGAAAGTTGCCTTCTGATCTCTACACTTCCTTCTCCTGCACACTTGTCCAGAGGGTTTTCCCTTCCCCTTCATTTTTTTTCACGCTCGAGCATATCATGCTAGCGACGGAAAACTCTCACACGCTTATTAGAAGTCGCCGCTCTTGGTTTCACCTGGCGCACATTGAACACGTGCCTTTTAGTGCGATAGTGACCCCACTATTTTTGTTAGCTATACCACCATCGCAAACTCCAACTTTCGAGAGCAGCGTTTTCCAACACTAACGCCGTTCGTCATGCATGATTAGGCGTGTTCAAGCGCTTGCTTTCGTCTTTCGTTTTCTGAGTCCTTCAACAACAACAACAACAACAACATTAATACCTATAGTTACACAGATGCGTCGATTGTGGTAAAACGCACCACAGCTTCGCTGCTCTTCCTTCGCACAGTGTGACGGCTTATGAAATCTTTTTTTTTTTTTGTTAGAGTGATGGTGCAAGCACCACAAGTTTATTTATGGAATTTTATTGTGCCTCACTTCCACAAAAAAATTGGTTGGGAGGTTTGAAGTTCAGGCAGTTTCTCATGCTGCTCTAATTTCATGCGTGCTCGACCATGATGAACTTAAAGGACAAATAAATTTAACGTATTGTGTTCTATAAAATGTTACTTTATCACCGAGGAAAGAATGCATTTTCAAGGCAAATTAAACCGCACTTGAGTGCGAGAAAGTGGTGAAAATGTCAAGAGGTGCACACGTATTGTATGGCTTGTTGGGCGCGGCTTGACACTCGTATTCAAAAAATCTCAAGGAGATCTCGGAACGTGTTTTGCTTGTCTGCTCCCATAAGCCTTTAGACTAAGTGTTCGTCATTCTAACACGCGTGCACAAAACCATGTCGCCGTCGTAGCTCATCCTTCTGGAGTATGTTAATGAGGCAGAAAAGTTGAGGGGAGAGCAAAACATTAAATGGCGTGTTGTTTTTGGCATCTCTCGCTATATTTTGTTCTTCATGATGACGAACAGGCTGCTAAACATGGCGATACCAATTGTTCGCCATTGAGCGGCATATCATTATGTACTGCACTCGAAAAGATAAGGTATGTAAACTTGCAAATGGTCAGTTAGAATGCACGATTTCAACGCCGTGTACTGGTAATATTGCCAGCTATCTTGTCCCTTTATTTCTGATGATTTGTCTTATTACATCAGAGTTGCAACATTCCTTTCTGGGAAATAAGTTGCTGAGTTATTTGCCTACCTTGGAGAAGAAGAACCGGCAATAAATAACACATTATAAGCCTTTCTTGGAATTGCTAGTTGTATTTTTTTATCCTTAATTTAGTGCTCTGAGTGCATACCTTAGATATAACAACTATTACGGTCCTCCAAAGTGCGTTCAGTTATGTTTCTTAAAATGCAGTTTCAAGTCTTTAGAGAATCAGATGTAGGAACTACAGTTAATAGGACGCATAACAATGAAAATAACGCCGGCCAGTCAATTTTTCGTCCTGTTTAAGGACGAAATGAATTTAGGAATTTAAGGAATTTAAGGCTTTCGCCTTAATAATTTGACTAACTTGATATTGACACAGTACTGCATTTATGGACAATCCGTCAAATGTAGCTTAACAGGAAGCAGTAAACCACCTCCTGAGTGTTGCAAAATGTTATTCTATGCTCAAACGTAGCTGCTGTTATGGACACAACGCTCAAACTTGAACGAATTTCATTTTCTCAGGCAGATGTCGGCTTCAGCGGGCGTTTTTAGAATATTTCAGGTACGTCCGGCCAGTCTCCTGTCACTGACGCCTCAAACATTATACTTCGTATTTATGCAACAAGATCAAGGCTATAAGGCTGCAAACTATTTTCGAAGACTTCACAGTACTTTAGAGATCGGAGCTAGCCGAGCATGTGTCATTGGCACATAAGTGATTGAACTGAGCTTTGTTCGCATCGAATGCATCCTTAATGCCACTGCTAAAATATGAATCAACTTTGTGCAAGAAGCCTGGCGATGATGCGTTTTCCTTCTTAGTTAGGTATCTTATCTACATGTAAAAAGTCAAAGAAAGAATAAACTTTTTTCGTCCTTTCGCTGCTGTACACGTGCCTTTTTCACGTTTAGCACACATAAAACATTTCGTTTCTGCAATATAATATCAGGCCGTTAGCATAGACATAGCAGTGCAATACAACATAGACATACAGTAATAGCAATATTGGCTGCGCTATCAATATAAAGCGAAAAAGTGAAAAGTAGCGCTTCAAATCTTGCTGAAACAGCTTAATTTGAAGCGCCAGCACTCGCATAAAGCAAGCGGAAAATGGAGCCACGGAAAGTGGGTTAATTTTATACACGTTATAATCACAGATATTGAAAAGAATTCTAGCAAGGTTCTTGAACGCATTACTTGAAGTAGAATGCCTGATGACGTGAGATTTAGATGGTTGCAATATTGTTTCAATGAGGCTTTAATACATGACTGGGTCCGTGAGGCTCAGTTGTGCAGGTTATTATAATATAATATATTGTGTTATATTTTCTGTGTAATTATGTATTATATTACACATGGTTAAATTCTAGGAATGATTTTTTTTCTCCCCGCATTTTTTCTGTCCAATTCTTGGCTTTTTCTATGCGAATTGTCTCCACATGGATAAAACATAACATTTGCTCAGGAAAACATTGTCTCTTCCCTGTACTTATATCACTTACGTTCTCTTTCTACGTGCTCAGTATTTTATTGTAATGTCAAGTATCTGTTACCGAGGTCATTTTGATAGGAATTTGTCCGTGCTGCAAAGGGCTGAAAATTTTCACTTGCTACGAGTTACCAGCACTTCTGTTCGCTATGAATCAGTCAGTGCTGGTGCTCCGTGGTCTGTTAAAGCTCGTCGTCTGACAGCTTTTTTCTGTTGGCCTCAGGAATTGCCCATGTCTTACCAACACAAAAAAAAATGTTTCTCAAATTATTTTTTCCTGATTTCTTTGGAGTTTCCTTTTGTCATTTTGCTGCCTGTGCATGTGCACTGTGGCCAACTTCTGTATACATACGTAGTGTAGCTAAATTTGTTCTGAAATGTTCCCAGTCGCTTCGTCATTTGCGATCAGTAAACATGGGTATTAATCTGAAAACTGAACTGCAATATATTTTTTTCTTCTGAATGTAGCAGTAGGTATTACACTATCGCTCTCAACGCAATGAACTATGATTTCTCAACGCCTTTAGGCCGTGCTAGCACGTCTTCAAACAGCTGTAGTTTCAACATGCGTGCAATTATTCATCAAATGTGATCGGGTTAATGGAGCACTCTTTATTCAAACCCCTCGAAGAAAATCAAAAGGAGGAAAGTGTTTCTCTCGATGGCTCGCCTGGCTAGCGAGTGGCAGCACCATAATTACGCAGCCACAAGTGAGGGGGGCAAGGGTGACCCAGTCGCTTAGTATCAATAATCGCTAGGGAGAAGGGGGTTGCTAGCGACGTCCTCGGCACTAGCACGAGCTTTTCATGTAGAGCGCTCTGACAGTTATAGCCCTTAAAAGCTGCCAAGTCCGTGAAGTATGCAGGCATAATTCTAAAGGCGCGGCAATAATGGCCTTAGACAGGGTAAAGCGGCCCCTAGAGCACCAAGGATACTATTCAAGCACTTCTTGAGTACTGGGAGGGTTTCGCACTCTCCTTTATATAAAGTTGAAGTAGAGAATCGCATTTTGATAGAATTTGAAGCTTTCAAGCTGGTATAGTCTTGCGAACCTTGCTAAAAAAAACTAATTTTGAATGCACGACAGAGATGCGCGCATCTGAATACGTTCTTTAGATTTCAATTATAATATTTCTATTTCTGTTTTTGGTTACTTCATTTGTTTATCTGGCTCCTGAGCTTGTTTAAACAACTAGTTAATGATGAGAGCTCAAGTGACAGAAAGAGGGAAAAAAAGTACTCCAGGGCCTTTTATACTGCTACAAGAAACGTGCCTTTGCTGCAACTGAAGGAGGCAGACGCTGTTACAGAAGACACATGACACTCCTGTTATTTTGCATTCATCGATGATATAAAAGAACTACGAGAGTCAACCAGTCTCCATAGAAAGAGAATGAAACGGCGTCTTAGGCGTATTAAGTGGACAGGTAGGATACAAGCAAGCTATGTAAACCACCCCCTTATGTGAAGGTATGCACCTTTCTGTCTAGGCGATTATTATTTTACAGACCGCATTTGATCACACCGAGGTAACACAAGTAGCAGGGTGAGAACGCAATGATTCTTATCTGTTTGATTGCATTGAACTCATGCATAACTCGCTCTGACACTGCTTATAAGTGAAATAACCTAACGAAGGGCTAGTAACGTTACTGTAATTTGAACCGCTGTGGTTCACTCTAAACATTTTTTTGCAGCAAGGAGGCTGCTTGAAATAGCTAAAATCAGTACATAAAAAGAAAGCTGAGATACGTCGAAAAGTAAAGAAAACTGCAAACACTTTGATGCATAGGTACTCGGGCAGACTTCATGGCTTCCAGACACCAAGAACACAGCTCGCCGTAATATTGTCTTTCTAATAACCTTTACTTACTGTTCTTTTTAACGCAGAATTCCTTTGACTAATCATCGAACAGTTAACGGCTTTTCCGTAGAGGAAGGTATATTTTATAAATAACAATAAAAATCTGCCATAAAAATGTATTGCTTCATTGATGAGTACTTAACCTGCGAAACACTGTGGACCATAACAAATTCAATATTAAAAAGCCATGCATTAATTCATTCCAACTCAGATTCTCTAACATGATCCCAAAGCTTGGTGCAGTATAATCCTTTAGACTGTGCTAAGCATTTATTTCAGTCTCACCCATCGCATCGTACTCAGCACTAAAACATGACAGCCTGATAACAACATCCTGAGTATAATCAAAAGGGATACACTAAAGGTCACCAAGAATTAAAGCCGAATACACATCCTCTATGATCTGTAATTCCAAATGTAAACTGAACGCAAACAACTAAATTTACCACCAGGAAATATTACAAAAAGTCAACAGGGAACTGCCACACAACCGATGGCTAAGACAAACTTAACCGCAACAAGGACAACCGACAAGAATAAACACACAGTTGACCGTTTTTCTTCTGCTTAGGATTGCCCTAACCTTTAAAAATACATAAACTTGGACTGTTTCATTCTTTCAGGTATTAAAGTGCCCACCCGTTCTTTGTTCAATTCAATGGTAGTGAGCAAATAAAGTTACAAGATAAAGACGCAAGAAGAAACAATGTTAAACAAGCACTTCTGGTGCTACTTACATTGCAGCACCAACTAGTGGAAGGTTATAAAAACAGTGTTTTCGTAGCTTTAGCATTGTTTCCAAAACAAAGGAAGGTAATCATTTTTCTTGGTCTTAATTGTTTGTCTCTTGACTCTCGCTTTCGCATTGTTCGACCCCAGTGTTGATTCTGTTTAGGTCAACGTCATGAGATAAAGTGAGTGTGTTCGGTCTTTCCTCCCCTTTTTCTTTTTTTACAGCGAAGCTGTCTAAGGCTAAGATCTAAAAAAATGTGTCCCCTAGGTGTTGACGAAAACAAATCATCATGTGGGTCGATCCTAGTGATAGTGCAGAAAGGGTCCAATCTCAATGACACATATCCCTGTGGCCTCGGAGACGTGTAAGGCGCCTTTGAACCACCCTTGTCGCACGTGGGGCTCAAAGAAGTCCCAGGCACAAGGTCAGATGGTTTCGAAAAAAAATGTTTTGTACAAGTTTTTCAAAAAGGACTGTTAAAAAATTCTCGGTGCCAACCGGGAAAACGAACTAGTGCCACTGATCGTGCGTTCGTTGTCGTCTTCTTCCACAGCTGGCTCCATTGTGCAAAAAACTATCATCATCAGCAATGGCTCGATCGGCCGTCGTCTTCCGCAGCTGGCTCTTTTGCGGCTGATTATTCCAACGCAGAATTTCACTTTTCTTCGGTCGGCGTAATGGGGAGGCCACGTTTACGGGTATATCAGCCATTGCTTTAGTGGGCATGAACCATTCATTGTTTTACTTGATGGACACATATTACGACAACAAATAAGTTCGTACCTTTGTTCAATATTCTGGCTCACCTCTGTGTCATGTGTCATCCACCTTCACAGAGTGGAACGGGTCATGTGTGTGTGTGGGTTTGTATAAAAGGAGTAGAGTAAGCGAAATACTTCAGAGCGGCAAATTTCAATGGGCATTTGAGCCTACACTCTGTAACAGACGAGTAGGTGCGTGAGCATGAAAGAGCACGAGATGGGATGTATCATGTAGTTGCCGCCTGAAGAGTAAAGACTGCAATAATAAACGGAGCATAATAAACGCTGTTTATTTCACCGTTAGACCACTTGAATTTTCTTAGAGAAAGTAACTAACGAACTGGAATCCAAATATTATCATTATTATCAGTGTTAATCAACCAACAGTACACAGGGATATATTGTCTTGTCGTTCATAAATACATCGTTTTTTTTTCTTCTAAAGGGAGGATTCTCGAGATGGACATTTATTTCATTTTACGCTTACTTTATGATACACGTTATATAAAAACGAAAACACATTATGTATCTGGCGCTATTATATGCGAGGGACTGCAAAAAATATTTTGAATGCGGGAAAGTAAGTGGAGAATCAAAATTTCCTAAATGATTGACTGAAAACTGCGTGCTTAAATGTGAAGAAAATATATCTACGTATTATAAAACTATGATTATATCTGTGAAAGGCAGCACGAACAATAATTTTATGTGAAAAGGGAAAGTCGGTATCACAATTAGGCAGAAATCTGGAGGCAACTTTTAAGAGATGGGGGCGCGTGCAGCCGGCAGGATTATTCGTTTAATATTATCCCCGTCAATGCAGAAATATGGAAGGGCATCGTACACCTAGTTGAGTATTTTCCCTCATCTTGGTTGTAATAATTTGCTTGTTCTCCCAATAAAGAAATAATAAAACGTAATGAACAGCTCACAGCCGTTTTCATTACTGAGAAAGTTCCATGTGTAACTGAGGATGCGTTTGTCCAGTGTAGTTACGGCAAGTAAAGACCATACCTAAGTTCTAAATTTCTCTGGGCTGCCCTCAAATATAATTTAGGTGCGTCTCGGTCGGTAAACAACTCCCCTTTATTAGATTGGGCTAACAAAAGCACGCTTTCTTCGAAGGAATAGGAACCTAGAAAACTGCGGGGTTTAACGTGCCGAAACTGCTGAATTGGTTATAAGGGATGCCACATTGGAAGACGTTGACCACGTTGACCACCTGGAGGTTTTCCACGATCACCAAATGGCCGGTGCACGAGCGCTTTCGAATTCCACCATCATGGCAATACGGTTGCCATGGTGGAGATCGAACCCACGACATCGTGCTGAAGAGTGAAACCACATATGCACCACGCTACACCTAGGTGGCGCGTCGCCAAAGCATTTTTTTTTTAGAACAAGCCCATTCTTCCTTCGATTTACTTAGTGGCTATGGTGTTCGGCTGCTAAGCACGAGGTCACAGGATCGATTCCAGGCCACGGTGGCCGCATTTAGATGGGGGGAAAATGCGAAAACACCCCTGGTACTTAGAGTTGGTGCAGGTTAAAGAACCACAGGCGGTCGAAATTTCCGGAGTGACCCACTACGGCATGCCTCATAATCAGAAAGTCGTTTTCGCACAAAAAAACCCATATATTTTTTTAAATGTTAATTTCTATTTATTTTACTACGGATAAATAGACACCGGTGCTTCTTTAAAAAAATTCAGCCCGAACGTCTGATGGATTAGCGAAAACCTATCATGGCAAAATACTTTCATTTAGGCATCCCTGATCTTTCTAAGTGCTTAGTTTTCTATTATTGTCGTTGTTTCCTAATATGCCTCCATTTTCTTTTTATCTCGCTGGCGGATAACTTTTGCTAATATTCAATCGCAGTACTTTATTCATAGAATGGGATATCATTGTTATTTTTTTTATTTTTTTGTGTTTCCGGTAGCGGGTTCCTTATACAGTCTAAATATCTGTATATTGAGAAAGAAACATGATTCGTACAATGTCCGTGGTGGCGTAGACCAGGGCTCACGAAAAAGTAAAGTTCTCGAAAGATAAAAACAGCCTTTACCTAACTTGTTGCAAATCTTTAGAATTTATTTATGATATCGTAGAGTGATCATGGTGCAAATAAGCAACTCATATTTATCGTGATCTGCACACGTAAATTTTAATTTCAGTGCGCACAGTCTAAGCCACTGCAACGTTTGAAGCCTATAGAAGAGATGGAGAGAGTGACTAAACTTTATTTGGTCCTGCGGTTGGGGTTCTTCAGAGGGCCTTTAAATAGGTCCTCAGTCCAGAACTCCGGCAGCCTTAGCTGCCCGTCTGGCACGTTCAGCCAGCCAAATATGGTCGTCTGGTTCCCAGCTGGACAGCGCAGCCTCCCACCGCTCCGGTGGGGCGTTTTGTTTGATGGGTACCGCCTTTATATTCTGGCATCGCCACGTTGTATGGTACACTATAGGAGAGAGATGCGGGACTGATTTTCATCGTTGGTATTAGGCACTTTAACGGAAGTCCACATGCATACAGGCGCAAGAAAATGCACAGGCATTTCGAGCGGAAACAGCTTTGTGTTATAAGTACGGCGATATTGTTTGTATGCTAGTGCTAGGAAATATTCGATGCAATACCACGATGCATATTGCGCTTCCAATGGTTGTAGCAAAACTATTTGCTCAGAATAGGCTGTAGTACATAGGGTGCTTCAGCTAACTAAAAAAAAAGATTTGAAAAAATGGTACAAGATACGAGTTCAACACCTAGGATCTTCGGTTGTCAGACCTCTGACGACCAAATACCGTAAGCCTTACGATTGTATCTTGCTCCGTCTTTTCCAAATCTTTTCTTTTTCTTTGAATAGCTTGGCTAATGTTAACTGAGACACGCATTATATGCCGAAGCGCCACTCTAGCTTAAGTCTGAAAGCGGGTGCGAGATATTTATTTAGTAGCAGAGCGTATGGCTCTACGTAAAGAACACTGACATTAACCTTACTCCGTCGCGAAATTTTGGAGGTATACGGGATATTTTCCATTATGCGGACCGGGTGCCTCTAAGCCTTGGTTATTTCTGGAAGGAAGGAAGGAAGGAAGTAAGTAAGCAGGAATAGACGGAAAGACAGGGAGGCTAGCCAGTTCTCAGACCGACTGGCTACCCTCGGCTCGAGAAAGGGGGTGAGCGGAATAAAAGATAATAAAAAAAGATTAAAAAAAAGAGATAAAGGAAGGCAGAATATGACAGTGCTTAAAGTCTGTCTCAAAGAACAGTTCTCCGCAAGAAGTGCAACGACGCTTTCAAAGTCTTCTGTGCTGAGGATGGTCTCGGCTCATCATCATCATCATCATCATCAGCCTGGTTACGCCCACTGCAGGGCAAAGGCCTCTCCCATACTTCTCCAACAACCCCGGTCATGTACTAATTGCGGCCATGCCGTCCCTGCAAACTTCTTAATCTCATCCGCCCATCTAACTTTCTGCCGCCCCCTGCTACGCTTCCCTTCCCTTGGGATCCAGTCCGTAACCCTTAATGACCATCGGTTATCTTCCCTCCTCATTACATGTCCTGCCCATGCCCATTTCTTTTTCTTGATTTCAACTAAGATGTCATTAACTCGCGTTTGTTCCCTCACCCAATCTGCTCTTTTCTTATCCCTTAACGTTACACCTATCATTCTTCTTTCCATAGCTCGTTGCGTCGTCCTCAATTTGAGTAGAACCCTTTTCGTAAGCCTCCAGGTTTCTGCCCCGTAGGTGAGTACTGGTAAGACACAGCTATTATACACTTTTCTCTTGAGGGATAATGGCAACCTGCTGTTCATGATCTGAGAATGCCTGCCAAACGCACCCCAGCCCATTCTTATTCTTCTGATTATTTAGAATAAGAATGGGCTGGGCTGGGGTCTCGGCTAGTGTCCCACAACCCTTTCCTCCGACAAAGGACGTTTGTCAAGACTATGTAATACCCTTGAAAGTTCTATCCTAGGCAAATTGAAGCGAGGACACTCACAGAGGAGGCGGGTGATTGTTTCCTCGCACCAACAGTTATCGCATGTAGGGCTGTTGGCCATTCCGACCAGAAATGAGTAAGCATTCTTGAGGGCCACGCCAAGCCACAAACGGCCCAGAAGCGTCCCCTCAGCTCTAGATAGTCCTGGCGGAATACGTAGACGTAGATTCATATCCAACTTGTGGAGACGAGCGCTAGTAAATTACGTCGAGTTCCACTGTACAAGTGTAAGTTCACATGTGAGCGAACAAAATCCTGTAGCTGCGTCTGTTCTGGTTAATGGTATAGCTACACAGTGGAGGCCATCATGAGAAGATCGGGTGGCCTCATCTGCACAGTCGTTTCTGTTGATACCGTAATAGCCCGGTATCTACTTAAAAACTGTGTTGTGTTTTCTCTCTATTGCGTGGTGATGAAGAATTCTCATGTCAGCGACTAATTGTTCATTCGGCCGATGACAAAATAGCGATATAATGCACTGGAGAGGCGCGCTGGAGACGAACAAGATTGACCATGTCTGTGACGGTTCTTCAATTACGAGCTCTAGAGCAGCACGGAGGACGTGATACGGCTTAAGGCCAGTGACCAGCTGAACGAAGCGAAGTTCGCAGGAGTGGCTTAAGCTATGCTAGAATCCTTGCTACTCTGCACTCTTAGGCAAAGTTACACCCTTTGTGGTGTATCTCTGTCACACAACAATAATCGTTATTCGCCTTGCTTGCGTTTCCTTTCTTGAAAACGCCGCGCGCGCTATTTTCCTGTCGGGAATGCTATGTCATGCTGATAACGCGCATGCCGTTCGTTACCGGAAAGTACCGGGCTCGCCGCGTTAAAGAAAGGAAAGGCGGACAAGCCAGATGACGATTATCGTTGTGTGGCAAAAAGGTATAATTTTGCTTAGAGTGCGGGTGTTATTCTCGACTGATCGCTTTCGAGAATATCAATTTAAGTGGACACCAATATAGCACGCTTCAGCTCAGAACAAGTTCTGTCAAATGCTGCGGCCCGGCATACTCTAAAAAAAATAGCCATCATCTACCGTGTCTGCATTTCCTTTCTTTAATCTGCGAGCCCGGAACTTCCAAGTCATGAACGCCATGCGCGTTATAAGCACGAAAGAGCATTCTCGACAGGAATGTAGCGGACGCAGCGTTTTCAGGAAAGGAAACGCAAACAAGGCAGGCGACAATTATTGTTGTGTGGCAAGATACGACCCAAAGGGTGTAATTTGCCTACAGTTTAAGAAAAATTTACGCTCTTTGGAGTGTATATTTGCCACACAACAATAATCGCCATCTATGTGACCCGCATTTCCTTTCTTGAAAACGCTGCGCTCGTTACTTTCCTGTCGGAAATGCAATGTCATGCTGATAACGCGCATGTATTTTGTTACTGGCAAGTACCAGGCTCGCCACGTTAAAGAAAGGAAATGCGGACAAGACAGATGACGACTATTGTTGTGTGGCAAATATACACCCCAAAGGGCGCAACTGTTCTTAGAGTGTAAGAGTGGAAGTGACGGTATCCTCGAAAGTAATGGAATTATACCCCTGTCACACGGGAAGACTTAATGTCATTCGAATGGAATGGCATTCGATGCATCGAATGCTATTCAGTCTCTTGAGGTGCTACACAGTAAAATATAATGACATTCGCAAATGATAGCAATGTAGATCTGGAACAAAATTTGTGAAATTCAAAGAAATTTTGTGCCTATTAAACACGTTTAAGAACTTTTTCGAGTACTTTTAAAACGGAGGAAAACATTCTGACGCCAAGTATTCACAACCAAAAGAACTTCGATCAATACACCCAATATGGCGGGCCGCCGCAACATGCTCCTGATGCAAAGAGTAATAGCGCTTTAGCACAGTCCGTGGTGAAAATATCATCGCGGCAAAAATAATTTCTCCTCTTTATGAGTCTAAAAAATATCTTCTGACTTTGCTGATGCACGCATTATTTTTTCGCATTGCGGGTCGCTGTTGTCTATCTGGGGTCACGAATATATATACGGTTCGAAATCGAATGCGAATGAGTTCCCCTAACTCATCTGATGGCAAATGTCATTCCATTCGAATGACATTAAATTTTCCCGTGTAAATCCTGATTAGTGGGATTATATGCGAATGCCATTCCGCTCGAATGACATTACATCTTCCCGTGTGACAGGGGTATTAGAATACTTCAAAAGCTTTTCAAACAGCTGTCAATCCGGAAGGAATAGGTTGCGCAGCAACGGCCACTGTCTCAATAGATAAGGAAGCCTGCCGTGCTCGTTGCAATGATGTGCCCTTCAACAGCAGTCGAAATCAACGTAAGGGGATTTACCCAGAACGTTGGTGGTTGCAAACACCAATATTACTCAAGTACGCGGTGCCTACAGTTGGAATTGGCAACCGCTCGGACTGCGCCGTGGCCCACCGGATGTATCGCTAGGCCTGCTATTATCCAGCTCACACGGACAGCGCTCGTTCTGTTAAGTGCCAGCAAGTTACGACAAAAGCCCGAGTGCTTCGTGTTTGTCCGCACCTTCACACATTCTGCTGTGTAGCATATGGCAGTTGCAAGACGTCCCTACACGCCCTACATTTTGATGCTGCTATGATCCGTGTCAGTGTTTGGATTTGAGCGAACGTGAATCTCCGCAACGTGGCCATGTCGTGCAGTACCTTTATAGCCGCCTTGGACAGACGCCCTCAAGGAGCCAGCAGTGAGAAACCAACACCAAATGGTAATGTGAGCTTTGGTCTCACTAATATGTGAAAATTCCAGCAGATGGTTTAATTAAGATCATCACATCTCGTCTCGACTCCAACCTGACGTTTTCTGGGTTTACCTTCCACGTTGACCCTACGCCTAGGACGCCGTACTGCTGAAAAAAAAAATGTTGTGGATGGGAATTTTCGGCAGCGGCAGCTAAATTTCGATAGTGTGCCATTCAGAAACGCTCGTATACCATACTGTGTATCTAATCAACCCACATGCAGTCGAACTTATTCTGTAGCACTGCGTCAAGACGTCGATCTAGCGCTTGATGGGACGTGAGCTTGTAATTGTGTCTCTCAAATAATGCACTTTCTCTACTCAGTCATGTGTTAGATTGTGTAATTGACTTTATTCTGGTATTCATTTCACCTTACCGCTTTTTGCACGTATATTGCATGGCCCGAAATTCTTAAGTTCTAATCGCAGCATCGTTATGAACTGGTGGAAACGAAATGGTTATTTCCAGTTTAAAACGGCTGAGGATTTCGTGCGCTTTCCGTATACGCCCTCAAAAAGCCGTCCAACTGCTTGTTACTTTTATCGCATTGATGCAGTTAGGCGAGCCCAATTTCACACATTATTGGTCAGAGACTTCTTTGTCTGCCTTACACGTGTTTTTAACGTATGATCTTTCTATCTAAAAGTAATTTCGACCGGTTTCACCTGATAACTTGCTCTATCGCGTTCAGTATCAGTTAAATCTCGCCAGCCGAGACCTCGACGGTCCGGTGATCGTTTCGCAGTATTTACGTCATGCCAGACCGAGCGCCACACAGACCGGTAGCTCAGTTACTATGTTATTGCACTTCTGCGCGTGGAAAATTTGTGGGGTTTGTTACTTGTCGTGGCGGGCGCATTGCAATGAAGGCGAAACGCAAGAACTTTCGGGTAACGTGCATTAGGTGCCCGTCACAGTATCACCGTCAGCCTGGCTACGTCCACTGCAGGTCAAAGGCCTCTCCCATACTTCTCCAACTACCCTCGTATAGTGCTAATTGTGGCCATGTTGTCCCTACAAACTTCTTAATCTCATCCGCCCACATAACTTTCTGCAGCCCCCTGCTACGCTTCCCTTCTCTTGGAATCCAGTCCGTAACCAATAGTGACCATCGGTTATCTTCCCTCCTCAATGCATGCCCTCCCTATGCCCATTTCTTTTTCTTGATTTCAACTAAGATGTCATTAACTCTCGTATCTTCCCTCACCCAATCTGCTCTCTTCTCCCCCCCCCCCTTAACGTTACACCCCTCATTCTTCTTTCCATAGTTCATTGCGCCGTCCTCAGTTTAAGTAGAACCCGTTTCGTAAGCCTCCATGTTTCTGCCCCGTAGGTGAGTACTAGCAAGACACAGCTGTTATACTCTTTTCTCTTGAGGGATAATGGCAACCTGCTTTTCATGATTTGAGAATGCCTGGCAAACGCACCGCAACCCATTTTCATTTTTCTGATTACTCACCCCAACCCATTTTCATTTTTCCGATAAGCCACACACGCAGTATGCAATGGGCGATGAATGTTCAGGCTTACCACTGTGTTTCATTTCGTATTTTTCTTTGCCTACGCCTATTTCACCATTCTTTGTTCTGCCAACATCAAACATTGTTTTCATCTTCGTAGCACAACAGCATCAACGTATCGCATTGCGCACATGCATGAACTGCTTTTCTCATTTCTGCGTGGCTTGTCAATAGTGCAGTGTGCAAATAGAAATGCAGATTAGACATAAAATCCTGGTCTGTGTGGTGCATAAGCATTCACATTGCATGAGCTTGTGCGTTCAATACAGTTGCAATAAAGAAAGTTGTATGCATTAAAATTAGTTTATGAAGCGTATCTTGAACTGTTTCACGAGAGCTTCGTTTCACTTTGATTGTGCGCTGGATCTGCTTAATAAAAACACGATGACGAAATCGCTGGTACGTCAAATTGAACACGTGTGTAATATCTTGTGTTTCGCGTACATTTCTAGGGAGGCTAAATGCAAAAACAACCGTGTACTTAGATTTAGGTGCACGTTAAAGATTCCCAGGTGGTCAGAATTAAACAGGAGTTCCCCACTACAGCGTAACTCATGATCAGGTTATGCTTTCGGAAAGTAAAGCCCCATAATTAATTCTTGTAATGCAATGCACGAAATGAAATATTTATTCTGCTGTACTCAAGTTTTTTTTTCCATGCAGGGCTGTCTGCTGCAGTCCTTTCAGACACGGACAAGAAGTGTACGCGTCGCGTTTCAATTGTCGCCAAACTTTTTGGGTAACGAAAGCCGTATTCTCATGCCACTGTCGTTCAGCACATAAGTGCCTTTCCCTTTGTATTGTGCACCAACTGCGAAGAATAAGTAACCTGGGCCCCCCACTGAAAACCAATAGACGCAGAAAGCATCGGCTTGCTTTGGGAGAGTGCAGAGAAAAGTAGCACATTCCTGCCTCAATGCCGGCTCCAGTGGCGCGTGCCTAGATTGAGTGTAATGTGATTATACAATATCACGCTGAGTCAGGCCTTTGCCCCTCATAGGCTATTCAAAACAGGCTGCACTACTAATACAAATTCCATTGCTACACCATCCCTATAGGCCTCACACAGGCTCTAGAGGAAGTAAGACTGAAAAATATGGAAGCCAAAAACAGAAATAAAAAATAAAGTAAGCGACGTACTGGTTGCCCAATGAAGGTAGTTATTTTACCGTGCACGGCGGGATTACCGAAAAGCGCTTTATTTGTAGAGGTTTCAACTTTCTTTCTTTCTTATTTCACTAGTTTAACTGCTTTGTCAAAGTGACGAAAGTGCAGGAGTGAATGAAAAAGGCATGCTAGTTCAGTTTTTTACAATGTGCTTGAGCATAATTTTTTTTTGTTACACGGCATCTTTCGTAGAAGCCCCTTCGTGCTCTTTTGAATACGTTCGACCAGTTGCTTGGGGTAGCATTCTCGACGAACACCTGCCGCGGAAGTTTTTCGCTGCTGTGAAGCACTTTCGAAGTAAGCAACCGAATTCGGCTATGGCCATTCAGTGACACGTGCGGATTTCTATTTGTTAGGATAAAGGAAAAAGAAAAGGTTTGAAAAGAACGCAACAAACAGAACCATTGTATATCTCAGGATGCAGTGGATACTTCATGCGCCAGTCATCTCCACATCTCCTCAGCAGGACTTATTCCGGAAAATTCAGCCGTGGGCTAGTTGGTTAGACATAATTATAGAACCATTGCTTCAAAGCCACGAAGGCCGGGACAAGATTTAAACAAGAAAACAGAACACCTGCGCTTAGATGTCGCCTTTTGTTTTCTCGCGTATGTTTTGTCTGTCTGTCGCTTTGCGCAGCAGATTTAATTATGACTTATTGCGTACATTGGTTTGGTTTGCATAGCGCATTGTTTTATTAATCTTAAAGGAATGTGAAAAACTAAAGTTGGCAACTGTTATGACATCTTAAAAAATTGAAGTGGTTCTGCGCAAGCACGTTGATGGCTTCGCCGTGCACTCAACATCCTCATTACGCGGTGTCGGCATATGAATCCTTCTGGTCACAGACTTAATTTTTGGAGGCTCTAAGATGGAAGTTTTCTTTTATTTACAGGAATAAAAGAAATGCTGGCCCCCCAGAGTTGGTGGCTACTACTTTTTTTTTTCACATGGGCGATTTGAAAATGCCTCAGACAATGTCGCAAACGTAAAAAGGGAATTGTAAAATAAAATATTTTATCTAGTTCGGGGGTATTGTGCTTTCGCCTCCCTATAGGCTTTGAAAACTAAATTTTTTGTAACGTCTTCTTAGAGCTGTTCAAGGTTTTGTGATGCACCTGAACAAAACCGCTAAATTATTACGACCTGGAAATGCTTTCTGAAGTCACAAGCCTGAAAGTGAGCGCGACGAAATAGGTCAAAAGACAGATAACTGTTGCGTAGAAAGACAGGAAGGGTATCCAGAAGTTGATCTGGCAGGCTATCTTATACAGATTCAAGGGGTAACGGGAGAGAAAGAGAAACAGAGGAGAGAAATAGAAGCGAAGCATTGTACGGCTAGACTGGCCAGAGGAATTGGGTGTGAGTTACGCTGCCTGACACCCACTGGTAAAATGGATATACAAAGTGATACCATAGTCAGGCAATAGGTTATCGAAGGAGTTTCAAAGCTCATAAATGTACAGGTGTCACTTAATTCCAACGAACGCGACCTTCATATCAGTGCGGCTGGCTTGAGTAGGCTAAACGTTCTATCAAAAACGCGGGCAAAATGTGCTGCTTGAGAATTGAAGTGCACCATGACACAATAGTTCTGCAGAAACCCACAAGGTCGAGAGAAGTAATTATTAAAGGGAGAATTGGACATTCACCTGTTCATAGCAATTGCTACAAAGGAAACCTAAGCGGGTTCTTCGATAGAAAAGCCTTCTTGTCAACGCGATGAATCGTGTGAGACACTTTTACGCTTGCCGAGATGAAAAACGCAGAAAAATTAACGCATTTATTCTGGTTCATTTCTTTCAGGCATTACAAATATTACAGTGTATTCAGTGTTGATGAAGTATGAAATGTACAGCAATAAAACCAGCCGCGATGGATATTGAGGTATGTTGCTGAGAACCAGGAGGCAGGTTCGATTGCCAGTTGCAGCATTTTGATGGAGGCAGAATGCAGAAGTGCTCGTGTAGTCTGATTTAGACGCATATTAGAGAAGCACAGGGGGTCGAAAATATTGCGAAAGTGCCCACAACGGCCACTCCTTCATAGCAAAACTAGTGCTTTCGGGGGGTAAACGCCATAATTTTATTCAAATTATGGGGAGCATTCCACGAACCGAAATCAAGCGCATTTTCAACATCGCGTTACAAATGAAAAGCTAGCAGACGGACGTCTGTTATTCCGTTGTCTGATGTTGTTCACGTGTTGTCGATGTTATTCAAGCCAGAAGTATTGTGAGGCAGCCTGAGGCCTGTTTGAAAAAAGCATCAGGCTTTCGCACAATAAAAGAAAGAAAAAAACATAATCAAAATTAAAAAAGAGACGTCGTCTACGATTCTGCGCACTCGCAGTCACAGTTATAAGATGTTTATTTGCGGAATCAAATTGACATTAGGGTGTTTTATTTTCTGCTGTAGCCCTAAGATCTCGAGAAGAACTGGGGTAAGGACGCGTGTCGGCCATATGCCAATGCCATACGCTTTCCTTGCTTTAAGCACATTTCGTCCTTTCCACTGCTACATATCATAAAAATAAATACGACATACCACGCACGGCTTCAGTTTCTTCGGTAAATGTGCGCGGAGCGCTGTTCTACTTGTACCAAGGTAAACAAATGTAAAGAATAGAATCACCATGGGAATGACTCATGTGGCGCTTCCCCCAAGACTTATGGAACATCTGTAATGTTTATGTCGATGGGGCGCATTTTTTCTGTGTCGTTGTAACTGCGTCCAATAATTGCTTTGTTCTTTTCTTCTTTTTTTCATCGCATTCACTTTCGCAACGTATACGGTCGTGCGAGCCTTGATAGTGTCCTAGCCCTTCGCCTGCCTCGTTCTTGACATTTTCAGATAAAGTGTAACTTACGCAAGCGTATGGGGAATTATTACCTTCGGTTGATAGCTCAATGCGCTCCGACACATCGGTGTCATTCAGAAGCTACCCGCCGTGGTCGCTTAGTGGCTATGGTGTTAGGCTGCTGAGCACGAGGTCGCGGGATCGAATTCCGGTCGTGGCGGCCGCATTTCGATGAAGGTGAAATGCGAAAACACCCGTGTACTTAGATTTAGGTGCACCTTAAAGATCCCCAGGTGGTCCAAATTTCCGGAGTCCTCCACTACGGCGTGCCTCATAATCAGAAAGTGGTTTTGGCACGAAAAGCCCCATAATATAATTTTAATTTTTTCATTCAGCGGCTATGACGCTCCGCTGCAGAGCACGAGGTCGCGGGTTAGGATCCCCATCGTAGCTGCCGCATTGCGACAGGTAGGTTATACATCCTGATAGTGTAATTTCGGGAATGGGTAAATCAGTAACATTTGCACGGGAACCGCAAAGCTTGTCAGCGTTTCGTTTCTTAACTCACACTCGAAGAGAATAGCAGCCTACGTATTTATCCTTAGCTTGTGCGCGATGTTCCGAGTCCTAAATGCAATATAGCTGGCTGGTTGGCTTCTGGTTGCGAACGCTAAGCTCTGGGGGTGTGCCCTATGTACTATACCAACTCATCTCACGTAGCCTTCGGTTGAACCTCTATACTTTCGTAACATTGATCGGCTCTGTTTTTGTAAACAGAACTTCGAAATTAAGTAACAAGCATCGGCTAAATTCTGACTGCAGAAACGCACGCCTTGACGCGAATGATTTTTGTTTACAGCGCAGATTATTCGGCTTTTACCGCCGGAAATTGGAGCGTCTCCTACTTTGGTCTCTCGCCGAGTAAGGCGCCCAGGTTCCGGATACAGGGTATAATCTACGGCCCTATAGTCCACGTGTGCCACATTTTACGCGTCATATGAAGCAATTTTATGCGTTATGCGTCACATTCTGAGATGTGCGCCGTGCTTGTCCTAGCGTCGTTATTTTGCTGATTTGAAAAAAAAAATGCAGCGCTACAAAATTCCAGCAGTATATAAAAAATAAAACAAAAAAATACAAAGCTAGTGTTGTGTTTGACCATCACTTTATCGACTATATTCACTGGAATTCTTTTTATAGTATGTGTCCCCTTTGCTTAGAAAGACGGTGCTGTCTCTCGATTGTAATAATTACAATGACCTAATAACATTCCTCGAAGGATTTTTTATTCAAATCTCTCGCTCACGATTCGTTCGCACGAGCAGACGCTTCAGGGAAGGCATGTTTGTGTAACCACGCCTCGCAGGACCAATCGCAGAAGATTGCTTATTTTTCACAATCCGGAGTGAAGGAGTACCCGGCACCTCTACATGGGGCCAGTATCTCCTTACATATTTTCATTGAAGTAATTATTTTACGCTCTACGTCAGTATAACATAGAGTAACACAGTGATATATATGAAGTCGCCAGCAGTATGTGATAGGGGGAAACAGAACGAATGTACGCAGTACCACAATTGTAACCAGACAATTTTGGCAAACAGTAAAAATATACGAGAGCAGCTTGTTCATAAGAGTGTCTGCCCTGCGACGTGGTCTATCAGGTACAAGCTACACTCGGCACAAGAAAACAACACTTTTCCTGTCAACTTCTTCCCTTAAGAGGTTCACGTTGGGTATTTTATATGGGCGATCACAGTAAAATTATGGGGATTACTTCCACCGATCAGAGTTCAACAGGAAAGTCAAAGTTTGCGATTTCTATTTGCTTGCCATGCTGTAGATCTGTCCGCGTGTCGTGCAAAGAAGTCATTATCGGAAATCGAGGGCGAGCAGAAAGGGAGGCTCATCGGACGACTGGCTTTCTACGGTACCGCAGCGCGCCAAGCGAGGGACGCCATTCGCAGCAGAGTACTACGAACGGTCGTATGCTCACCGGCACCGCTAGCACCCCACACTCGTGCCCTAATGAAACAAATTTCCGCCTCTTTTCGTTCCTTCATCGACGACGCTAGCCTAATTTCTACCGCAATCATCGAAGTTCGACGTACCGCATGGCGTCCTGCACCACAGCCGCACCACTTCCCTTCAGATTTCCTCCTTTCAAACCTGAAGCTGCATTTTCCCTGCAGTCAGCATTGCTGGGTTGTGGTCCGCAGACTAACAAGGTTTCTGACCTCGCGGAGATTGACCTTTAGGTTTCCCAGGTTGATAACTTGATTACGAGGGGCAAGCCAGCTCGAAAACTCAATTGCCGATGGCGCCGCAGTGTGGAAACCGCATTGTCAAAAGAGTTCGCAGGTGTTGTAGTTCAATGTAGTATGCACGCATCTTTGGCATACCGAAGAACAGGTGATGTTTTACGTGCGTCCCTACTGCCAAACACAAATACTTATATACAATAAGACAGCGAATAATGACCGATGTATTATCATAGCAACAGCAAAAAATACAACTAAAACAAGATAGACATCAACCATGGCATACTAGAGATGTCTCCTTTCTGAAAACGGAGGGGCTCAGAAAACGAACATTTACTTGCTTTATCTTCTGCTATTTATGAAGGACAGCCACGCCGCCTAGAACCCACCCTTAACACTAGATCTGGCGCCCAAGAGTTAGAGGATTCTAACATCCACAAATGCTCTAAAAGGCGTCGCCTATTCGCATTGGGAGTATCGCATGGGAGTACGTGTTTCCTTCGACGAGAAAGTTTTCTTTTGTGGTGAGTTATGAAAAAATAAACCCTTGCAGTTAAGTTTATTTCCTGCTTCTGTGTTTTGTTATTATAAAATAACACTAGTACTACTAGTAGTACTAGTAGTACTAGTAGTAGTAGTACTAGTGGTACTAGTAGTAGTAGTACTAGTAGTACTAGTAGTACTAGTAGTAGTAGTACTAGTAGTAGTACTAGTAATTTCATAATTTCCTAATTTCATAATTTCATACTAGTAGTACTAGTAGTACTAGTACTAGTACTACTAGTACTACTAGTAATAGTACTACTACTACTACTACTAGTACTACTACGAGCCTACTAGTTCTCCAGCCAAAAAAAAAATAACGGCTTTAATTGATGCATTTGCTGTTCGAAGACCGTCTTGTCAACAGCATACCGGCACACACGCTGCACTGCCTGCTGCATTATCCGGCTCTTCACACAAATGCTACCTACGTCAGCGCAAGTGCAGACAGTTGGGCGTCCATTGCCGCTTGCTATAGTAAATGCTGCGTCATTGCAAAGCCGGCATCAGTAACTGTGGTAGCGCAGTAAAAAAAACACTCTAAAGGAATATTCCGATTAATTACAGCTTACTTCCATTTCAATCCCAGATAAACTTATTAAGCTGGGAGCTTTGATTTTGCGTGAAATATTTTTTCGAGTGAAATAGTACGCCTACAACCGTTTGGATTCCCTCGAGCGGGCCCTATGGCATTCGTGATCGAGAGTAGTTGAAAGGACAGAAAAAATCAGTTTCACTGAACTTGTGAAACCATCGACAACATTTCAGCAGCGGCATCTGCCTGTCGTCACGCCACCATGACAGCGTTGTCGTGATACCGCCAATATCGCTTCATTATCGGTATTTTGTCGTCGACATGTCGTCATCGTCATGCTGTCGTGTTGTCATTCTGTCGTCGTCACATTATTGCTATGATCGTAATGTCGTCATGCCTTCGTGTTAGTTCCATTGTCGTCATTTCGTCGCAGTGGTTCCAGTGTCCCCGAGCCATTTCCATGCTGCCGATGTTGTCACACAGTCATTTTCACTCCGTCTTGACTATTCCAACGTTATCATTTCTTTGTCGTTAACCGTAGCATGTGCCGCAGTTAGCGGAACCACTTTATGTCCAGCAAAGGAATTCCCAGTGAAAATGCCTCCAACTGGGTCATGCGGCCTCTACGTGCAAATGGTCGCCAAGCAGGAACAGTGCTCTTCAGCAACACTGATGAAAGTTTAACTAAAACTCATTTTCACAGTGCGTGGTATCCACCGATTTTGTTAAAGCAGTTGTTTTCTGCTTAAGGTCTGCTTAGAAATGTGATTGTTAAGCAATAACGTTGCGTGAGGATTCGTGAATGTTTTCAGTGATGTAACAAGGACACCACAATTTTTTTCATGTTTATGAATGAATGAATGAATGAATGAAAGTTTATCTAATACATACTCGAAAAAAAAGGAAAGGATGCGATAGATGAAAAGCTACAGTGTTGACCCCGTTCAGAAACTTGGCGTGGCAGCTTGGGATCAAACACAAGATTTCACAGAATGAATAGTGAAAAAAAGGACACAACCACACTAAATATAAGACGAATTACACACAGGTAACATATAAAGCTCAAAATCTTGACACTATCGGTTGCTATCGAAGTCGGTTAGGGGTGAGACACAAGAGCGCTCCATTTTCTTCAGCAGTATTTATTGCTCAGACATATGCAACTCGAGCAATATGAGCCTGGCATCTGTTCCTGCGAACCCAAAAGTGACTATGACAGAACAGCCACTCTATTTCGCGTTGAAAAGCATCAGAAGATTCAGAGATTTCTCCGGTGTGTCACGAAGTGGCACATTTTCCACCAGGAACACAAGCTGTTCTCAAGCTAAAAAAGCAACAAAATGTGAATATTTCTGCCAGACATTTCCACAGTGTGCCTTCTCTGTAGCGATGGCATAAGCTGAAGTGCGGTAAATTCACGGGAGCACCAGCTTCTGTGGCTCCTCTGGTCTCAAAAGTCACGAAAGTTAGTCTGGCCAGGCAAGAAGGAAGAGTGATATCGAGAGATTACACGACAACTAGGTGTATTTTATGTGTTCTTCCCTTTATAAAATGGAATCCCGCAGAACTCATCTCATGCTGATTTTCAACAGTAGTGCTATAGTAACTCAACCTAGCCACACACCACATTGCTGAGGATGCGTTTATTTAGAATTCCTACTTGTCATTAAGAAACTTCCGTTACTTCAGCTATACGGGACATACACTTTCTCCGGTATCGCCCCATTTTTATATGACAGTCACTTGTCGAGGTCACCTGTGAGCATGGTAGAATGACGGCGATTTTTGACGACGGTAAACTGACGAAGAAAGAATGGCGTCGCTTTATCGACGAAGGCGGTATGACGACGACGGCATGAGTACGATAGGATGACGACGAGTGAACGAAAATGATTGCGTAACAAAAACGACATGACGACGACTCTCTGACGACGATAACGTGACGACGACGTCATGATGAGTGCCGGATAACGAAGCTATATTGGCGACTGCAATTACGCATGGATGGATGAAAGGATCGAAGAGCGGGTGGACGGACAAACGGAGGGACAGATGGACGGACGGACGGACGAGCAGTTGGTCTCAAAATGGACAAAGGAGGGAAAGAATGCCAATCGTATTCAGTGATTGGCATTGGCAGCGATTGGCGGCCCTCTATCACATAAACATTTTAGTAGGGCTGGTGCCCATAGAAATTGAAAATACCACCTGGCTATTTTTGGGCAACATTTATGTGAACACGTTTTCGCGTTTGGCTGCTACTGGGCTACCTTTGAGTATGCTTAAGCGTTTTAATGTACACTTTCTGGTAACCCTGGGTCCCGGAGTGAAAACGTCATTAACTTGTTCAGCACTATGCTTGAGAAAATTACCCGACACAGCCCTAGAGCAATTAAAAAAGTTGGCATTGTACGACCATGTACAACGGACCTGTGAAGTTATCCTGTACTGTGCGTGGAGCCAGATATGCACTGGTATTGCTAACATACAGCATCTCGTCAAGCCTCGGTGGTTGCTCTAGCTAGTCTGCTGATTTCGTTCATGCATAAAATTTCCATTAGAGGGAACCGTAAGACTAAGTTCAGAATCTGAAACACTTTAATTGTCGTTCAATTTCTTTAAGCTAATAACCTAATGCAAAGGCGAGAATGTGCCTTAGTCTGTCCTGTTTGATTGTTTGCTGTTAGTGGAAGCAGAAAGAAGGTGGCATACCATCGAGGTTGGCAAAAGAGAGCCTTCATTCAAGTCTTGATGGCACTTCGGGCTAAAAGAGGTCTTATGTGCAAGCTTCAGCTAGGGGACTCCTATCGAAAAAGATGTCAACAGAGAAATTGTTTTTCTCGACAACCACTGCACCAAGCACGATCAAGTTTGTTTAACTTGAAAGAAAAGGCCGACAACTTTTTTATAAATATAGGTTTGTATTGAGATAGCACAGTCACTGGCACCACTGCTACAGAAGGGCGGGCTAACGGCTACGCTTTGTAGGAAATCAGGCAATGAAACAGCAAACGCAACCTAAATGTAGTCACATGCAGAAACGAGTATACGGCTTCAAGATCATTATTAATTTATTGAAGCGAACTCGTTTACTTAATCAGTCAACGTCGATGATATTGTTCAATCTCCGGCTACTCATAATTTATGCATATTAAATTAGCAGTTGTGGATTTTCAGCCGCACAAGGAGCTGTCTTAACGAAGGAACACTGAAAGCAGAAAAAATTAACCGTTATCTCTGTTAGTATATACGAGTACAATAGCAAGCTTAGACCTAAATCAGTTGGGCAATTTTAGTTACGCCTTCGAATGAAGGCATTTCATTTTGTTCACTGTCATTTTGGTGGCGCGGTGCTTGACGGGAAAACGAAGTGTAATTAGAGATTGATGGCCATGATGAACGATGAAGTCATATGACTGGATATGATTCTGTGCATTGTGGGCTTTAGAAACTGTTCGTTTTTATAAAAGAAAGAAATGTTATTTACGAGACCATTTCTTATAAACATGAGGAATACCTGAATCTCGTTAACACGTCTATTTGTTTTCAGCATCTATTGTGCCACTGTCCTCAGTTAGAAGCAAAAAGACAATCTATTCAGAAAACTAGATGAGTGTCTTCGAGTGAAGAGACGCTTACTGGAACACCGTCCTCACCAGTCATCCGCTCAGAAGCCAGTGAAGGCACTTCTGTGCTTTCTGAGAACGTCTGGCTTCTGCGAGCACCTTTGACTCTGTAGTGCTCTCCGTGCACCGTTTGTCTACCCCCTCTCTCTCTTCTTTCTATTCTCCCTTTCCTGAACGTAGGGTAGCCAACCGCACTCATGACTGGTTAACATTCTTGCCTTCATGTTATCTCTCTTTCTCTCCCTCTCTCGAGGCATTACAAGCAAGGAACATATCAAAAACACAGGTAGACAAATGGCAGGGGATTGAACCGGTGCCGAAGATAAACCTTTCAAGCTTCTTTTGCATGCTCATAGAATTCGAAATTACAAAAAGCAAAGCGTTTTTAGTCTTAGTGTCCACTCTGCAACGAGTATTCTTATTTAAACTTAAAGCGATGCTATCATAGATACACACTGCAGTGGAGCGAAGTGAATTCACCAAATGCATTCGCTGGCAAGTGCACCCCACAGCATGTGTCACCAAGGACCGTATTCTGTAGCGGTTCGTTTTGGAACTGGTTCGGTCTGGCTGTTACGTCTGGATTAAGTCACTCGGAGAAAGAGTGGAACGGGGCGGCGTGAACCAATCAACGAGCGGCGGTCTGCCGGAAGATCACGTCATCATTTTTGTACTTGGGGGACGGTATAGCAATTGAAGGATGTTGCTGGTTTGATAAAAAAACATTGGTTTGTATAGAACACTCGCAAATATAATTTTCAGTAATAAATGTGAGCTTGCTGCGCAGACGGCTACTGGGAGTTGTAATTTTATTTGTGTTGTTTTCTTATTTGGTCGCTAGGTGGTGTGCCATACGTTATGCAAACAAATTGCCACGCTTTGTTTACGTTTTGGACTTGTTCGCGCGCCGAAACCGAAACGATGTCGTCGCACAAGGACAGGAGGCTGGGTCCTCATGTTTCAGCGAGGCAGCGCGAAATACTCGTTTCACTTGTCGAGAAGCACCCCTACCTAGCATAGGCGTCGTGTGTGTTGGGCCAGCACAGCTGACGGCGGCTTTCTGTTGCGCCGTGAATGGGAATCTAACCCATCCTTTTTCTTTGCCCACAACCGTAATGGTCTTGGTGACGGCTCTAATGATCCGGTTGACCAAAGGCTGCGACAGTGCAATCGCTTCTTCATTCCCGACGCACCGTTGAAAGCTCCCGGTGGCAAAAAACCGCAGCGCGCACAGCACTTTCATCGTAGTGTCGACACCACGAAATCTGTGAGGTTCGAGATGTTCTTCCAGCTCATCGCAAAGACATCGCACTATGTCTTTGGAGAGCCTAAAATGCCTTCGAAACTCTTCGGCCATGCCGAACGCGTCGCATTGTTGCCTCTCATCGCGTCGTTGTCTTTCCGCGCTCGCCAGCAGCACAACCTAGCACAACCAAAGGAGCCGCCATTGCCGTAGCGGTTGTCGCGTCGTTGTCGCGTCATTGTCTTTCGGCGCTCGCCAGCAGCACAACCTAGCACAACCAAAGGAGCCGCCATTGCCGTCTCTGTCTCGTCTCGTCTAGGTGCCGGCTCGTCAGCTGGCGCGAGACTAGCCGGCATTCACGGCTGCCCTAGCAACCCTCGACATCATGCTCGCCACCGCGCGCGACCCTCGAGCGAACCACTTCTCCGCGGTTCCTCTCGTAGCAAGGAACCGGTTCCTTTCCAGATAATTGACAACCTGTGTGACGTCAACAAAATTTGTCGTCCCGCCCACCAGGGATGACGACAACGAAGCGCCGACCAATGGCAACAGCCAGACCGAACCGGTTCCAAAGCGAACCGCTACAGAATACGGATATGATATTGAGGTACACCGTGGTAAGCGGCTCTTGATCAACCTTGACCGCAGGACTTTCAGTAACCTTCACCGAAACTTAAGCACACGAGCGCTTTTTACACTTCGCTCCCAATTAAATGCTGCAACTACAGCCGCATTTTGAAGGCGGGAAAATTGAGAACGCGTACTTAGTTTAGGTGGACGTTAAAGAACGCATTTTTAAAATTCACGCTGAGTCGTTTACTACGGCGGGCCTCATAATTTTATCGTAGTTTGGAATGCAAAACTTCGAAATTTAAAAGAAAGAGACTTAGTTTTTTGTCTTTCTTCTTTTGCATTACATTCCTCCCATCTTGGCCACAATCTTGACCACAAGACAAATTCATGTGGTCAGCATTTGCCGCGGTATGCTATCGTTCAAACTTCGCACCACACTTCCTTACGGGGCGCTGCCGTATAAGACGCGCAGCTGGACGCGTTCAGTCTCGCTATTACCTGGATTTGGTGTTCCATTTTTAATTATGATGAATATCTCAAATCACGTGACAGTTTTTGTATTTCTAGAAAATTGGTATGCCGTAAATTGTGAGCGCTTTTACGTTTTACACATAAACAACTTCTCGTGAGTAGCTAATTATAAAAAATTTCCTTTGTTTTCTGAGTAACTTACGCTGCGGCAAAGCATTCTTGCCTCGCCGTAGAGCTCGAGTGCCAAGATGGCAGGTGTCTCACAGTCATAGCTTCTCAAATGCGTAAGCATTTCTATGCTTACCCAACGAGGAACACCGTCCGTCCATCCGTCCATCCGTCCATCTGTCCAGTAAGACAACCGCTTTGAAGCGATGGAATTCATCTTCGCGCTGCCTCTCGCTTCAATAACATCTAAGCGGCGAGAGCACAGAAGGTACAAAGCTCCCAGCACTCGCCGCACTGTGTCCCCGAAGCAGTTAACTTTCAAGATAGGGGCCCGTGGGTCTCCAACGCGAGCGCAGCGGCAGAAACATAGATCACACGAAGCTGAGGTTAGAAGGGCCTTGCAAGACATGAAACGGGTTAAAGCGGCAGGAGAAGATGGAATAACAGTCCATTTAATCAAAGATTGAGGAGACATAATGCTTGAAAAACTGGCGGCCCTCTATACGAAGTGTCTATCGACTTCAAGGGCCCCAGAGATCTGGAAGTTTGCAAACATTATACTAATCCACAAAAATGGAAGATGTTAAAGAACAGAAAAATTATAGGCCCATTAGCTTACTCCCAGTATAATATAAAATATTCACCAAAATAATTTCCAATTGAATAAGGGCAACACTGGACTATTGTCAACCAAGGGAACAGGCTGGCTTCAGGAAGGGATAATCTACAATGGACCACATCCATGTCATTATTCAGGTCATCGAGAAATCCGCAGAGTACAATCAGCCTCTCTATGTGGCTTTCATGGATTATGAAAAGGCATTTGAGTCAGTAGAGATACCAGCAGTTATAGGCATTACGTAATCAAGAAGTGCAGGCCGCTTAAGTAAATATCTTGAAAGATATCTGCAGAGATTACACAGCCACCTCAATTCTACACAAGAAATTTAGGAAGATACTTATAAGTAAAGGCGTCAGACAAGGAGACACAATCTCCCCAATGCTGTTCACTGCGTGCTTAGAAGTATTCAAGCTATTAAACTGGGAAGGCTTAGCAGTAAGGATCGACGGCGAATATCTCGGCAACCTTCGGTTTGCCGATGACATTGTTCAATGACATTCAGCAACAATGTAGACGAGTCACAACAAATGATTGAGGACCTTCACAGAGACAGTATAAGAGTGGTGTTGGAAGATTAATATGCAGAAGACATAGGTAATGATGAACAGCCGGGCAAGGGAACAAAAGTTCAAGATCGCCAGTCGGCTTCTAGAGTCTGTGAAGGCGTACGTTTACCTTGGTCAAATAATCTCAGGGAACCCTGATCATGAGAAGGAAATTCATAGAAGAGCAAAAATGGGTTGGATTGCATACGGCAGACATTGTCTGCTCCTGAGTGGAAGCTTACCATTATCATTGAAAGGAAAGGTGTACAATCAGGGCATTTTAACAGTGCTGACATATGTGGCAGAGACTTGGAGACTGACAAAGAAGCTTGAGAACAAGTTAAGAACCACACAAAGAGTCATGGAACGAAGATTGCTAGGCATAACGTTAAGAGACAGAAAGAGAGCGGTTTAGATCAGAGAACGAACGGGTATCGCCGATATTCTAATTGACATCAAGAGAAAAGAAATGGAGCTCGGCAGGTCATGTAATGCGCCGGTTAGATAACCGTTGGACCAATGTGGTTACAGAATGGGTACCAAGAGAAGGGAAACGCAGACCAGGACGCCAGAACATTCGCAGGTGCATGCGGTGGGATTTACTACCGCTAAGAACGCAGCAATTATTGCGCAGGTGGCATGCCACAGTCACAAAATGGTGAGACGCAATTATTTCGCCTTCCTCTCTCCTTCCGGCATTTCAGATCTTCATGCTATCTTCACTTAAACTGTTTCGCCTTGGACCTGGTACACAAACAAACTGGCTTCACCATATCATAGGAGCTAGAGGCGCCAGTGCACTCTTTAGATGCTTGAGATGCTGTCTAGATGCATGGACTCTCTGTCGTGCTTCTACATTTTGTGAGAAGCGTGTAGAGTGTAGGAAATATCTGGTCATTCTTGGTACATCATTAAAAGGGGACTCTCTTCTTTTAACCAGGCCAGTTTCAGGCAAGTTCACAAGCATTGTCTCCAACGCAACTCTCAGCAAAACACCAAAGCTTACCGTTTCGTATAGCTAGTTTAAGCAAGATTCCACGGGAAAACCATTGACTAGCCTGCTTAAAAATAAATGGACGGCTTCGACATCACTCAAAGATCAACAATATAAAAAAGAGTGACCCTACAAACACAAGTTACTTAGAACGTTCATTGCTCCCACGGCGGCTAGCGTCTGCGCTGTTTAACCTCAATATCGGCCGGCGGGTGCTGTGCCTTTCTTTGATGGCGGTGTTTTTGCCGAGGCGACTCTCGGGTCGGGGATCCCTTCCGGAACAGCCGTGGTGAACAGATTAGCGGGCTTGGAACAACAAATGAAGGACCTTCACCGGGGTCACGTCTTCAGCCTTCCAGATAACAATGCCCTACAGTGATTCTTCTCTCGCTTTTGCTCTTTCTTTTTCCCCGCATCGGTGAAGCACGCTCGTCTCTGTCTCCGTAGCTCTTAGCCGTACACGGCTCGTATTGTCTGCCACGAAGCTTTCCACGCCGTCCCATGGGCTAGCTGCTAAGGAAATGATTAATGGAGGCAACGTCAGTTTCTGAGCACTGCCTAGCGGCCTTGTTTTTTTTACCTTTGTGTTTTTGTTTCCATCGTTCCTGCCTACCGTATGTACACGGCACGATCGTTGGGCTACGCTATAGTTCGGCTTCAGAGACCACGTGAAGCACTTGGCTTAAGACATTGGCAGTTACACGTGGCACCATATTCTCTTACAGTTAATTACTATGGAGATCTTGTCTTTCTGGTCTTTGCTATAAACGAGAAGAAAAGGAGTTAACCGAGAGGCCCGATTTTTATTAGTCATATCATGAGCAGCCAACCAACACTGACACCAAGGACAACATAGGGGAAATTACTTGTGCTTAATAAATGAAATAAAGAAACGATAAATTAATGGAAATGAAAGTGGGTGAAAAGACAACTTGCCGCAGTTGGGAGATGATCCCACAAACTTCGCAATTCGCGTACAATGCTCTACCAATTGAGCTACCATGGCGCCGTTTCCCCATCCACTTTCTTGGGTATTTATCTTTCCTAGCAGAACCCTGGGAGGGTTAGCCAGCGCCACCACTCACAGACCTTGGCGGCGGACGTGGAACGTCGTTCCTGCCGCAGGCGTCACGAGAACATGATCGTTTTTGGGTGAACGCAACTGGTCAATAAACCCACACATGCTACCTGAAGGGATCAATGTTGCCGGATTCGAAACCCTCGTTTTTTAATAAACGAGAAGAAAGGGGGTTGACCGAAGGGCCCTCGGTTAACTTTAATAAAATAAATATGTTAGATCTAATAATGCGTTCTTTATCACGGTTTCTATACTCAGATTAATTTAGCCATTACTTGTTTTTTTATTTCTCGTGAAAGCTTTGTCATTGTCCTAATTTTTACTATTCGCCTTCGAAATAAACTCTCACACTACGTGTGTAAGTCCGTTTCATAAACAGTAACATATATTATGTATTGTGATAATATCATTATTTAAATGAGCTTTATGTAGAATGAGCTAAAAGCCAGTAAAATGTAGTCAGGTTGAATGGGCTGATTATTGTTGCACGTTGTTTTCTCTGCTTTGCTGTGCGCAAATTCGAAACTGTTCTGTTTCTGATTCTTTTTTTGTGTGTCATAATCTTGCACATGGTAACGTTTGGTTTATTTCTCTCGTTTAGTTCTTTAAAAACGGTAAAGTGTCGGGGTTGCGTTACCAACCACCCTGGCTATGCGGCTGTGCCATTCTGCTGCTGCTGCTCAGCATAAGAACAACGGCTTGTTTCCCTGCAACAGCGGCTGCATTGCGACGGGAGGGAAATAAATAACGCTCGTGTTTGCTGCTTTCAGTGGAAGGCCGAGAAGCATCTTATTATTGTTATTAACCCGAAGCCGTCTACTACAGCAGCTCTCATAGGCATTACTCAGAGAAACTAACTCGGATTTTTTTATTCGTTTTTATATTGCGCGAACTGCTTGTCGAAGGTGTGGCACAGTCACAACCAAATTGGCCAATCAACCAGCACATCAAGGTATACCAGAAGTTTCTGTCGAAAGATTTGTTGTTACTTGTTAATAGGGTGTCGATATCATTGTGATTTTTTATTAGGGGGGGGGGCGGAGGGGAGGGGCTCTGCTCACCTGAAATGTCATCAAAGAAAACAATGACGTACTTTTTTATCGACACACAAAGACACTTATGGGCAAGGAAAAAGCAATTGCTATAGTAGAAAGACAAACAACCAACATGCACTAAAATCTTTCGTTGGCCGCCTTAAAATTCTGGGGTACTTCACCAGGAACGGAGGGTGGGTGCGTTTCGACTACAGGAAAATAGCACGACTCAACTTATTTGACATAAACTAGTATAAAAACGACCCTTTGAAGTCCACAGGCTTTACGAGACCTGAATGCCACCGAGCCTATGCCAGCCACACATAATACGCCAACGTGTGAGGCCAGCCAGCCGAGTTTCGTCCCTGTGGCGCCTCGCAGTCACGCCGGCTTTCAGCTGCTCTTTCCGGTGTTAATGCAGCGTTCCTGTTAGCACTCTGCCGCACACAGGCAGTCTATTCACATAAAAATGGAAGAAAAAAAAGAAGGCATAGTGGGTGAGAAGTGCTCGCCACTTCGCGGAAATGGGTCGGCGTGCCTTTTCTGTCCCCTTTTTTTTTAGTTTTCCAGCAAGGCCACGTAAATGCTTCGCATCTATGGACGCGAGAGTTCTCACGACACACTTTCGTGACTGTTAAAGTCGGATCAGAATATTATAGTGTAAAATTATAGGCCTAATGCGCACCTAATTTTCCTCTGCGGTGCACTCAACAGCCTAATGTCTACTTTGCTATTCCCAACATAGCAAAAAAGGCTGCTCCCCCATAACTGGCTCTGAAGTGGGTGATGTTTCTTTCGTTGCGATTGATGTACTGAGATATCGCGCATATTTGTACCAAATGTCTAAGTTTCCTCACCAGGTCAGCGACTGCTCTTTATTTCTAGCAAAACACGTTACAATCAACTTCAAAAGTTGCGAGTTACGTCAACGGCAACAGCACTTGCTCCTATCCGTTTCTTTGTTAACTGTATCACCAGTGATCCAGCGCATAAACGAATCGTTTTCTGGCCAGAAAACAGCTCTTGCGAGCCTTGTATTTTACCACCTGCGTGACACAGAAGAAATGAACGCGATCACAAAAAAGGAAAGCAGTTTAGGCCCGAAATCGCAGTTTGTGCATAATAGAGAGTTTTAGAATAGGGGCCCCAACATTTCGGGGCCCCAAAGAGCTTTGCGGGTGTTAGCGTTGGGGCACGCAGGAGTGAAGAGTTTTAGAATAAGGTTTTACGTTTGCGGATAGCGTCTTGCGCTGACAGCGCCACTACGGCGTCAAAGAAAAGCTATTAGAAATAATTAAATAAGATATACCATTTTATGATATGAATAGTAAATTTGACTTGCGTGTATTCGCGTTTAATTACAATTTAGAGGTTATTCTTCAAGCAGCAAACAATTAGTTGTGCTTAGTTTTGAGCAACAAAACCAACTTTACGTGCCTTCACCAGCCAAGCTTAGCCGTGTTAGGCCTACGAGCCATAAAATCCACAATCGAATTCAAAATCAGCGGCGTCTAATGAGTCAATCTTCATAACACACGCTAGCTGAGACAAAGCGATAACCGCAGTCACTTCTCCTAGCTTGCGAACTTCACGCGTTACCGCGAATCGAACACGGTTTGGTGCTAGGTTAGAGCCGTCGCTTCGATGGGTGCCGCCATGTTTGTTGACGCAAAGCTTTTGGGAACGCTATTTGAGCTCCCGCTAAATCGGTGAAATAGCGTTCCCTACGCAAAACCCAAACGCAGTTTGCGTCTCGCGCATGCGCAGTGGCTTCGACGCTATTTCTTTGGGGCCCCAAAACGTTTGGGGCCCCTATTCTAAAACTCTCTATTGCTTGGCGTATGCACTTAAGAAAAAAGGCTGCCCTTTATTTATTTTTTATTTTTCTCTTTCTGCCAATAAGCGAATAAGTGAATTCACGAGAATATGTAGAAAGAGGAAGAAACGTAATGCCCGAAGCTCTTTGTTTTATTTTAGTATGCCAGGTGACAAGCATCTTAAATGAGAAGTATATCGTGTCGCTATGTGCAAATAGTAGGCCTTTGAACTATTGTACTATTGGAACTTGATTCTTGGCTGAACTAAAGCCAACATGCAAGAAGCCATAAATATATCACCTAAACCAGTCTTGATTTCATATATACTCATTTATGGTATTGAACACTCCAACAACGCGTCCCGCTAGGGCCCGTTGCCTTCAGCAATATGAAAATCACTTTAATGGCGCAAAACGCGCATGCCGCTTGGCGACGGGCTGAGAATGGGCCACAGTTCCAAGCTCGAGTTCCCTTGCAAGTGCACTGCCGCCTTCACAGACTCTCTCTCTGTCAAGAAAGGGCAGCAGCTGCACAGAACCTGTTAGAGGTATTTCGGCGCTTTACACGTAGAACACATTGGCGAGGCCATCAGTCGAATTTCGCACTTGGAGTAGTTCGCCCAGGCAACGTTGGGCCTGATGCGGTGTAGCCATGTTGAGTGCTGCACATTGAAGCCTCGCAGCATGCAAATATCATAACATGGGTTTCCCGTTAAACACGGAGTGCGTACTGATGATGCCCTGATATGTGTACCCAAGTCAAGCATCGCGAATCCAACAACACTGTGGTTTACAATAACGGCTTCTCGTCTGTCATATAACAGTGTTCTACAATAGTTGCCTTTTGGAATCTGGAACTTTCCCAAGGGCAACCAAAACAAGTGAGGATATTCTCCTGCTATTCATGGTTGCGATCTGCAAAGTAACAAGAAAGCACTATAGGATCCAGAACCACAAGAAGTAATCACAAGGACGCTATAGAAATAGCATGAGCTCATGATAAAGGACACGAGAGCGCAGACATATGAGAAAGAAAAATGGCAGCAAAACTAATGGTTTGGGAGACAGCAGTCCAGAAACGAGGTGCGAAGTGCACAAGCATGTCTGCGAGAGAAAACCGACACCACTGGGATGATGCTGCACTGCAAAAGTAATAACATGCTTGTATTCGATCTAGAAAGAAGAGACCACAAAGGGGAAAGCGAACGAGCAGGTTATGGATACGTCTAAGCCTACAGCCGGGCCGTGGTGATTTGCCACCGGAGAAGCAGACCTCCCAGGAGATTGATGCAGCAATGCTTGACTTTGTCTCAGGTGGTGAGAACGATAGATGGGTGATGTCTGGTTTCTCTGCCACTCTCTTCGCCTGTGATACCTCCAGCCACATTCTGAAGGGTAAATAAACTATGTTAACACTCGGAACAGCTGCAGCGATTTACTAGAGGTATCGATCTGCCCCCTTACCTTTACGTTGGCGAGGCATAACCGGTTGGTTTGCGGGACTCGGTGCAACTCGATAGCACCTCGATGCGGCATACTACGGAGGGGATAGCCGGTGTTGCTTACTGCTCTTGTGTTCGGGATGAATGCTCCAGGTCTACAAAATATTTCTTGCATACGAACAGTAGTGTGATTCATGCTTCTGAGGCAGGATTATGAAATAGAAATGTACGAAAATTGACCGGACGCGGAAAAAAAGAACTGATTTCTGAGAGCTCTCATCCGACCTCTCAGTTCCTTGCGCATTCTGGGTGGTACCCCAAAAAAAAGACAGCAAATAGAGAAGATTAAGAATAGTTAATAAAACTGCGCCGCAGAGTCGAGGCCTCACGTGTTGAGGAAAGTCACTTTGCACTAAAGAAGTGCGCGTGGACAATCGGAAGCTAGGCAGAGATTGCCATTCGCAGTGAAACAGTAGAAATTAACTACGACGAGCACGGCACAATGACTGAATTCGAAAACTGACATCTCGTTCAAAACAAGAATTGGGATAGTCACATTGGTACATCCTTGCCAAAAATCCAGGACTCCTACGGGACTTCTCCTAACCCAAGTTGCTTTTAAGAATCTTTACATATTTTGAGCAAATTCTTCTAGGTTCAGTAGCCAAAGTCTGGAAGCGTTGGACGCAAAAATAATGTTTACATTAACTTCTTGCAGAAACATATTTTGCAGACATGAGTAAACTTCGTAAGCAAGGGCGCTATAACGTAAAACGATTCCAAACTTTTCTATTCCAATTCTGCTATCAGCCCTCCACGATTGGTCAAAAACTTTTTTCGACCGCCCCCACTTCACCTGTCTGTCACACGACGTCACGAAAGCCGCGATACCTCCCCATCTGATATGATGTGTACAAACTGATTATGCGTGAATTGACAGAAAAAAGAAAAACAGTTATTTCTGATTCGACCCCTTGTCGCCATTAGTCCTCGGCTATTGGTCAAAGTTTTCGGGCTGCACCCACTTCACCTGCCTCTCACGCGACGTCACAAAACCGCAAAAACTTACCGCGTCAAAGTGACGTGTACGCGTTAAAGATGTATTAATATGTCGAACAAAAGTAAATTTTCTTCTGAATAGCCGCAGGCTGCCCCGTTCCGAAAGGAATAAAATATCGCTGCCGCCGATCGCTCCGGCACTGGCTATAGTTCACCCGTGCCGGAGAGCATGGGTTTATTTGCGTGTAATAAACTTTTTGCGTGGCCGTGTAACGTTTTCGAGAACTTTCGGCCGGTTTACGACCTCTTTCTGCCAACTCTTCTTTACTGAGGATCCGTTTTAGCCTCACTCTTAAGCTTCCGTTGCATGCCACCCCGATTGTCGACGAGCCACCACAAGCGAAGTAAGAGAAGCGGACCAATCGCCGACGCCGGCACCACCCTCTTCATCCGGTTATCGATATTCAGTGCAGTGGCTCGGCCTCATCGAATCCCTCTTCACTTGAGCGTTCTCCTCGCCTCTTGTCAGCCAATTAGATACGACAAGCCGCTCAGTGTAGGCAATGTTATTCGTTTTTCAAGCAAACAAAAGTGACCTCCTATGAACGAGGAGAGCGTTTGATAGGTCTGTTCAGACAGCCCTGTGGGTGACCTCCCGGTGCTTGCGTTGGTGGTTACGCAAATTTGACGGCAGGAGATTGGAATAGAAACATATTGGAATAGTTTTACGTTATAGGGCCCCATGTCACATGACAGGAAATGTTTTTTAGCATGATGTCGTTGGAAATCACTCTGAACAAGGTAGAAAACAGCCACAATTTTTCTAGGGAAGCCAGAAATGGACGAGCGACGTGTCTGGGACACTTGACGTGGAATGTCCCAAAAGAAGAAAAAGGCCAACAAAAAATTTCGCAAAAAGGCACCATTGCAAAATTTCGATTATACACTGTAGGCTGTTAAATATCGTCTAAAAAGAGTTTTACCCTGAGAATGTTTCAAATTGGTTCATTATACAGAAGGAGAGAGAAGAAATTATCTGTCCTGTTACCTCACCGCAAGGAGGCGAAGGTCACTGCCAAGGGACAGACTTTCTCCCTATGCCTCGAGTAGCGTTCCCATGCGGTGTTTTTTCTGTGCCTTCTCCCGAACCCCTACTGAGGGACATAACGCGGCGCCGAGGACACCACCTCTTTTTTGGCGTGTTGGTCTTCCACATTGTATTAGTCATCGTAACTGACGAAAAACGCATTGTCAATAGGCGGTTATATGTTTGGCCGTGACTTTGGGGCTCGGAACTCGCGTCCACGAGAGGGCACGAGCAGGGCGTTTGATATGGAATTGAAACTGTTCCCACCGGGCGGAAGGCGGGGAGGGCGCAGTGCCGTAATACTTTGCAGACACTGTCGTCAGCGCCTCTTGCATACGCATCTCTTTTTAATGGCCAACCTTGATGACGGGCCCTCTTAATAAAGGAGAATCAGCAATGGCATTGCAGTTACGATGCTATATAGGAGATAAGAGCAACATCAGCCTGCAGAAATCCATGGAATCTTATCCGGGATCAGGCCGCTGGGCAAACACTTTATTTTTGTCGAGTGAACGCGACAAACGCTACTGTGTGCAACTTCCCGCAGAAAGACGAGAAAGCGCACTCTGAAGTCACGTCCTTGGCGCAAGACAGTAAGGTAGCTCGTTTATGAGGGACGCATACGCGCACTTTATGGCATATCTTGTCGCTGAACTTCTGTTATTTTTGCAACTCCCACATAAGATTTTGCTTCGATCCATTGCTTCGGGTGCGTAATCAGAAAACAAAACATGCGACGAAGAAGTTGAAAGTCGTTTTCTCACAAGAAACGACATGGCGAGTGCGTAAATAAGAAATTCACATCAGCTTGACCATTCCATGGACGAAGCAGTAGAGTGACAAAAGCTGGACCAAGTTAAGATTGACAAAAGATTTTCTGTGGCTCAGTACTGGTGTCCGAGATAGTCACACGTAATTCTGCTTAGTTAATTATATACAAAGATTTATGTGTGCGTTGCACAGATGTAGTCTCTTTGGTGCTGAAGAAAAGGAAAAAAGCTTGGACTGGGAGTGCGTGGGCTGGGCATTTACTTTTCTGCGTGCGTTCTTGACACAATAGATTTACACCAATAATGCACAGACGTGGCGGAAAACAAGATTGTGGACGTTCGCGCACCGTTGACGAACAAGTGCGCGTCACGCCCCTGCAATTAAGCGTATGGGAAAGGGAAAGTATGTCGTTAATATTTTACTGTTGTCATCTTGTAGTACGCCGATACCAGAAATTTCGGCTCTACTTTGCCGGTGTGCGCGTATTGAAGTACGCTTTGACATTACTGCACGTTATGTTTGTACTTTGTCCTTTGTTACACATGGATATACTCCCATCTGAAACGAACACGCGAAGCAAGAATGTTGAGCTTCGGATAGAAAGCAGTTCACAAAAGCATGCTTAATGATGACGACCACCGCGTTGTATAATCAGATTTCGTAAGCGAGCAAGCTTCATTGCGCTACGCGTTGTTTTCAGCTGCTGTAGGGATTCCGGCATGCGCGGTCCTAGGTTGATTTATGACGGCGAGCACAACCGGTCAGAGTCGCCCGCTCTCCTTCTTCGAGAGCCACCACGGTTAGAGTGATGGGTCACTGCGGCAAGGCTTCTAGTTCAGTTGTAAATCCGCGAGAGATGACGTTAATGATGTTCGTCGTTCGATGGAGGCAGCGCACCAGGCGAAGGAAAGTCGCGTTTGCGGAAAGAAGAGTTTAGGGGGTTCTTTGTTCTTCTGTGTATAGTTCCAACTCAGCAGCCGGGGTTGCTTTATTTCTTCGATCTGAACCTCATGAAGTTCAGTCATGTCTGGTTGCTGCATTTGACTGGAGTTGTGCGTGCATTTTTCCTGCTGTGAACCATGGGACTTGAGAAGGTAATGCTTTAGCATCAGCTTCCTGGATGAGAACACCAGCCACGAATTAATATACTTAAATGATCACGGAAAAATAATGAAACTAGGCACATAAACGCGCAGCAAGTAAGTAGAGCGATACCAGGGAAATGAGCAAGTATCGAGGCAATTGTTGAAGCAGCAAAATAGTTCGAAGCCGGAAAGAAATAGTTTGCTGAGCCATTCTCAACTATAGCCATCAAAGTTTACCCTAAGGGCCAAATTGTAAACGTGGCTAGCGCTGCAAGATGCACACTTTTTACTGTTCCTTCGAATTTCCTTATACAAGCACGGTCGCCAGTACAAGTGACAGCCCTCCTCACTCATATATCCTTTCTAACTAAATCTTATATGTGCCATCTGAAATGGTTTAACTTCGTCGGATGAATTTGCAGTTCTGAAGCGACTTTCCTTTGCTAAATATGCGCACGACAGTAGCTCGCTCCCACAGAATACTCACCTCTGTATGGTGCATGCAACAAATTCTGTGGACTATCGTTTATATCGGCGATGCAGAGGAGCCCATTTGATACGCACACTGTTTATTGCAAGTGCTGCATACTACCTCGAGGTATAGACATTGTCTTTCATAAAATATACGACAAGCAATGATGCATTCTCTCGCGGGGCACATTTATTTTCTACCCGGTTGAGTATAACACGCAAGCTTTTCCTTCATTTGCCTCAGTGACCTTGTTTTCGCGTTTCTTCCCATCGACTTTCCCTTTTATTGCATAGCCTACTGGCTTCTTCCCCAAAATAGTTATCGCCATTGGCTGATTGCACCATTTCTTCAAAACAGCCTTTCTTTATTGTACTTGTAAGCCATTTGTCTGTTTGTTCTCGGGGCATTCCATGGGTTGCAGCGATAGCCCCGTTCAGTTGCAATTTCACTGCCAGTACTTCCAGCGTTGTGTGTAAGGAAGCACTGGTATTATGCCTTTAAATACAAACTAGGGAATCGTCATTCATTCAGGGAGTCTGTGAACTCTCTTATTCAAGGAATACATTTCTGCCGCAATCTTCGCCTTTCTTTATGAAACATAAATGACTTAACCAAGCTATACTTGTCGTTATTGTATATGAAAATATGCTCTTGGCTCGTTTCGTGTGAAAGTCTTGAGAGACCATATCTTTCATAAAATAGTCACCCGTGGGCGTGCGAATGATTCTGTGGAAGAATGGTTGTGTCAAAAAGACAGAGACATTGCGCGTGTGCCTCGCGCGAGGTGATTCACGCTCACAAGGGACCATCTAACTCTTTCCTTACCGCTAGAAATGTGCCCATTTTTGGAGCTATTATGAGTTATCATTTTATTTGAAGACAGTGGTCACAACAGATACTGTGATACATAAAACTATAGCCTGTTCACTTGGGTTCTGAACGAACTTATAGCAGTAACAATTGCTCACATAATTCTTTTCTAACTCTTATGTTAAAGTTCAAAGAAGAACATCAAAGAATACGCATGAATGTAACATGAGAAATAGAAAAATGCACGTGGTTAGCAGTGACGAGCGAGCCCCCATCTAAAGATTTTCGGGTTTCATGATGCGCTTTTTTTGCAAGCTATTGGATTATGAGTAGGAAAGGAACGCTGTACATCCACTGATATTAGTGAGATATATTTTTGGCTCGAGGCCTTCAGAGTCGGAGAACGTTTGTTGGTCTGAACCTGTGAGTGTTGTTTCAGAAACGAAAAGTCGCGATTTCTTCCCGAGATGGATTGAAGCGTTGAACTAACTGTATCAGCAACAGGCCAATTGTGGATAGTGGCGAACCTTTCCTGAAGGTACAAAATGAGCAGCACATTTAGGGTCAGAGTTACGCCCGATCATTGAAGTTTCTCAATGGTTTCGGCTAAAACATGAAGTAAGCGCGCAATTACACCAGATCATCTTTAAGTATATTGTCGCGAGCCGCAGTTTGAGCCCCTCTCGTAGTGATGCTCAGCTCTGCTTCAAAGCCGTAAATAACAACAGCCTTTACAAAGGCAAAGTGTTTGTGACAATAATCATTTGCCTTTAGGCAGGTGATTACTACATTTCTAGCGTTAAATATTAGGTTCCTAGCGGGTTATACTATTGTAAAGAAAATAAGATTAGAACAAAACACGGGAAATGCATTTTTACTTCCCCAAAATTCAATATAGGCATAGGAATTGAAATAGGCATTGATAGGCGCAATGAAAGTTTATGTAAAAATGTTTCTAGACTGACAGTTCGCGCGATAAGAACGTAAGAGAAAAAAAATCGCCCACTTAAATCGCCGTTGGTGTGGACCCTGTCGCTTTCTGACTACATTGTTGTTTGATAAAGATCAGCTTGGCTTTATCGAAAGCAACACTTGCCTTATTTTTATTACCTGTTAATATTTCACGTAAATTTTATTGTAAGTACCAGCAACGTACCCGGAATTTTTTTCGGGGGGGGGGGGGCCCACCACCTCCACCATCATCATCATCATCAGCCTGTTTTATGTCCACTGCAGGACGAAGGCCTCTCCCTGCGATCTCTAGTTACTTTTGCCATGCGCCAACCGATTCCAACTAGCGCCCGCGAATTTCCTAATTTCATTGCTCCACCTAGTGTTTTATCGTCCTCGATTGCGTTTCCCTTCTCTTGGTACCCATTCTGTAACCCTAATGGTCCAACGATTATCTTACCGGCGCATTACATGACCTACCCAGCTACATTTTTCTCTTTTGATGTCAATTAGAATATCGTCTATACCCGTTCGCTCTCTGATCCAAACCGCTCTCTTTCTCTCTTAACGTTATGCCTAGCAATCTTCGTTCGATCGCTCTTTGCGCGGTCCTTAACTTGCTTTCAAGTCTCTGCCCCATATGTCAGCACTGGCAATATGCACTGATTGCACACCTCACTTTTCAATAATAATGGTAAGCTTCTAGTCAGGAGCTGGCAATGTTTGCCGTATGCGATCCAACCTATTTTTATTCTTCTGTGAATTTCCTTCTCATGATCAGGGTTCCCTGTGACTAATTGACCTAGGTAAACGTGCTCCTTCACAGTCTCTAGTGACCGACTGGCTATCCTGATCTCTTGTTCCTTTGCCCGGCTATTTATCATTATCTTCATCTTCTGCATCCTAATATTCAACCCCACTCTTACACTCTCTCTGTTAAGGTCTCCAATCATTTGTTGTAACTCGTCTGCATTGTTGTTGAATAGAACAATGTCATCGGCAAACCGAAGGCTGCTGAGATATTTGCCGTCGATCTTTGCTCCTAAGCCTTCCCAGTTTAATAGCTTGAATTCTTATAAGCACGCAGTGAATAGCTTTGGAGAAATTGTGTCTCCCTGTCTGACCCCTTTTTCTATAGGTATCTCCCTGCTTTTCTTGTGTAGAATTAAGGTAGCTGTAGCACCTCTGTAGATATTCTTACGCGAAGGACGAGTCAGTAAGACGAGAAACTATTTACAGATTATATTTACAACAACGGTTGCAGCGCTGCCCGGTTAGATTCACAGCGCGAGCCCAGTTCATTCTTCCTCCTCTTTTCTGGAGTGATGGCGCCTACGCGCCTCGTTCAAACAAATACCACACGCATGTAGCATATTTTCCAAGCTTTTTACGTAAGCGTTCTGTACTCCTTGATTACGTAGTGCCTCTATGATTGCTGGTATCTCTGCTGAATCAAATGCCTTTTCGTAATCTATATAAGCCACATAGAGAGGCTTATTGTAATCTGCAGATTTCGCGATAACCTGATTGATGACATGGATGTGATCCATTGTAAAGTATCTCTTCCTGAAGCCAGCCTGTTCCCTTGGTTGACAAAATCCAGTGTTGCCCTTATTCTATTGGAGATTATTTTGGTAAATATTTTATATAATACTGGGGGCAAGCTAATGGTCCCATAATTTTTCAATTCTTTAACGTCTCCTTTTTTGTGGATTAGTATAATGTCTGCATTCTTCCAGTTTTCTCGGACCCTTGCAGTCGATAGACACTTCGTATAAAGAGCCGCCAGTTTTCCAAGCATTATGTCTCCTCCATCTTTGAATAAATCGACTGTTATTCCACATTCTCCTCCCGCTCTTCATCGTTTCATGTCTTGCAGGGCCCTTCTCACCTCATCGCTAGTTAACGGAGAGTTTCTGTATCCTGTTCATTACTGTTTCTAAGTGAAGTATCGTGACTCCTCTGGGTACTGTAAACAGGTCAGCTTAGAATTTTTCCGCTGCTTTTACTATATCTTCGAGATTGCTGATGATATTATCCTTCTTATCTTTTAGTGCATACATCATGGTTTGTCCTATGCCAGGTTTCTTTTTTACTGATTTCAGGCTGCGTTCATTTTTTACGGCTTCTTCAGTCTTTCTCATGTTTTAGTTTCGAATATCAGTTATTTTCGCCTTGTTGATAAGTTGTGACAGTTCCGCGAATTGCGTAACGCTGTGCGGCCGCCAGTCCCATACAAGCGCATAGAGCGCAGGACTCTGCGATTCTAGACGTACTGCGCTCACCGCGAAATGTTAGAAAAACACCCACATAAGCACAGCAGAGAAGTGGCTACGTGAGGCGGTTCGACCGATAACTGTAGAAGCGTCATTCAAAACAAGTAGTTGTTCTCCACTTCCGGCGGCGTTTTCTCTACTTCCTTTTTAAATAAAAAGATGTTGATCCATAAATATTCTCATAAACAACGGTTAACTTTTTTATTATTCGCTTTTGCTTGCAGTTTGGTTGCTGCCTTGGCTCTCTCCCTAAGTAGATCGCTTACTTTCTCAACTCCTTGCGATTTTTCTTTCCAGTTGCCAATTTTGCACGAAAAATGCTATACAATTAGGGAAAAACAGACGAGGTAACGGGCGACACTCATCTTGCTTATGGGTTTAAGGGTTATTGCAGGGTTTCATGATGGACGCTCTTTCACATTATTTTATTTCCCACCTTATCTAACCCATATCACGTGTATATGGTTCCGGGCATCTGCCAGCGTCGCTGCGAGCCGTAACTCAAGGAAATAATGAAGCAAAGGGATAAGTTAAACGCAATTGGCGTTTTCTCCGGCCGCAACTCGTTCCATGAGAGTACAGACCAGCTGAGTAACAGCCGCATCCCTCTCCTGGTCCCAGGATCAGCCTAAACAAAGAAGGTTGAACTAACAAAAGCAACAGCTATGCGCGTGACGGTTGAATAGATGTTGACAACTGAACGCATCTCGAGTTAATCGCGCTGGTGCGGAATCTATGAGAAAACTGTCCTTCACATTAAAAGAGATGCCGATAACTACCGCCATTTAAAAGGAGTGAAAAAGGCAGCAAAATGCTGACCGATGAACAGCTGCCAAGTCTCAACATTGATCTGGCGGCGCTTTAGGAATGTGTGAGGAGTGGTGGCGTAAGTGGGGAGGGGGGGGGGGGTATGCCACTTGATTTCGGGGGGGGGGGGGGGCCCGGGCCCCCCCGGGCCCCCCCCCCTGGGTACGGGCCTGGTAAGTACCTAATGTAACGTAGTAATTATTAACGAGAGCTTGCTTTACTGCGACACCGCCTGCAGCGCCAGGAAACGAAACGTGCCAACCTGCGAATCATGCACACGCGCTAGTGTTACGACGTAGTATTGTGACGTATAGTGTTGTGTCGTATAGAGTACAACTACACAATATTCTAGAGTTCGAATATACTAATTCACTGTAGAGACCCGCATGCCATGTTTTCCGAAGCTGCATGCAGAGAATATGAGCTTTTTACCAGGTCTCACGGTCCGTCACTTATGGCAGTTGATTGCACAACGAACTTTCATTTTACGTATATTGCTCAGCAAGGAATGAGAAAAGACTCCCTTATAATTAATTAGAAATATCTTACTAATTTTCACAATGTTTCCTTCTGTCGTCCGGCTATTCATTGAAAGCGCGAGGTCGCTCTAGGAAATGGGCTCTCATGGCAGCCCATTTACCTCGTACCGCGCCTTGAGTGCAGTAAAGGCGCGATACGAGGTATCACGCAATTGATAAAGTAAGACGCTAGTAACGAAATTGAGCAGAATATATGATAGCTTGGACCGGCAGTTACACAGGCGCTTCCTTCTCACTTCGGTAGCTGGACATGCGACTTCTGGCGCCGGGAAGTTTCTTGGTTTATATTATTTTTCTCTCTATCGCATAAAACTTGAGCACAGAAGCTCGTATTCTTGTCTGCAGCTCGTGTGAGCCATTTGTGAACGGTTTGCCTATCCGCTTTTTTTTCCATTTGCGAGCTTAGTAAGGTGGGAGCGCGCGTGATCCGAGACGTCTCCTATATCATTGTTTTCAATTTGTGGCTTTCAGGAGATCGGCAGCCTCTATACTTAACGATCTTTGGAGCTAACAAAAAAGGCACGTTTTATTCTTCCGTTTCTTCTGGGGTCTCGGAATTGAGAACAATAATGACTAGAGAAACGCTGTTCTTGCAACGGAAGGAGAGAGGTGATTCCAGTCGTTGCTTTGTGCATGGTGCGAAAGAATAGAATAAAATTTTAAAATGTCACCGCTCCTTCCAGTTCGTGAAGATGGTCCAACGCTGAAACTGAAAGTGCATGGGGAGGAGAGAGTAGAGAGTCGAATGTGCAACCATAGGAACAGCGGAGTCACCGTCGCTTTCCTGCACATGCTTGCGCCACCTCTTGCCCTCCCCGTCCCACTACAGAACGAAACGTATTATAAACGTACGAAAAGCAAAAAACGAAGAAACAATCTGCAGCCCAGGTATGTCGCCTGTGGCTAATTATTTGAGAGCGTAGAGCACACACTCAGTTGCATGATGTAGTATTTCGCTGGTGTTGACATTGTGGTAAGGTCGAAAATAGTTGAGCTTCCTGTTGTGTCCGCATCGCTAGAGCTTTCAAAGCCAGGTGTTGTAAGCTCGGCGCGGCGAGGCGCTGTTTAATTAGCTGGCATGTATTGAGCAAGGGACGCCTTAAAACGGCGCCGATCACCGCTGCCGATGGAAGTTGCGCTAAACAACCACCAGATGGCTTGCACTGCCATTCTTCGAGCAAGCATGCTACCAATAAATGTGCAACATGACAACAAAGAACGTCAAGCGGAAAATCAGAGAGGCTGAGATAACCTCACCGGAGGCGGCAACGAAAAAGAGACCTGGTATAAGTGACTACTTAAAAGGAAAAATAAAAAAAGCAATGTCAGGAAATAAACAATTTATGATAACTTAAAGGGAAGCTCATTGCGATTCGAAGCGAGATCAGGATGCCTTAGAACGCGCACTTATAAAGCGAGATATAAGAAGGAAGAAGAAGCATGTGCTTCCTGCAATAAAACTAGAGAAACGAAGGAGCACGTTTTCTTAGAATGGGAAGATATCTGCCAAGCGGTAGATTTAGGCACATCGGGCTTCCTTGAAACCCTTGTGTTAAGAGAGAGCAGGCGGAAAGGGAACATGTCCGCAGTAGAGATTAGTTAGGGGCGTTTGAAATACTGCTGGGAGAAACATAGGGAAACGACAAACAACGGAGACGTACAAAAAAAAAGTTTCCAATAAGGGTTCAGAAAGCTTAGTGACGGGAATTCTCCATGTTCTTCTACTTTTTTTTTCTTCTTCTTTAACATAGGTGGGACAGTTCTTGAAAATTATTCTTTTTTTTTTTCATTCGGCTTCATCAAAGTTGTGGGCATTTACACAGAGAAGAGTATAGCTTCAAAGGGTTGCTCTTTCAAGTCCTGCGTACTTCATTCAGAATCACATGGTTTAGTTGCCTGCAAAAGCGTAGCCTGTAAAAGGTCTAGTTAGAAAAAATTTTGCTTTTTTTTGTGTGTGCTGACAACTATATTCATGTCAGCCAAATGGTCACATCTGTACGATACTGCCAAAACACGTCTCACGTGCATGCACCACGTGGCACTTTTCATAAATTCAAGCTGAGAAAACACTCTTCGCCCATTTTTTTTTTTTTCATGGACGTATGCATTTAGCCTGCCTCAAATGCAGCCGACGCATGTGCTAGAAGAAAACATTCCTTGTTTTTGTAAAAACGTTAAAAACTTGCATGATCCCAATTGATACCATTGGGGCCTTCTGGGTAGCATGTGTATACGCGCATGTACAAAACGCGTGGTTGCAAGCTTTAGCATCCCTATAAGATAACTAGCGCTACTAGAAAAACTTGACAGCAATAATGTCTGCGCAACACATAGAGAAAGAAAAGGAGGCTTAGGAAAGGTGTGCTGATAAAGCTTCCGTTGACAAGCACAATGCCCGTTTATAACACGCTTTTATCCCCGCTCACATTATTTCGCCCCGAATACCTTGGTCACGTCGAGACCATCGATACTATGCAGATTGTATAGGTCCCCGATGAGGCGTCCCTACAGCCGTCCTTGACTTGAGCGCCCTCTCTGCTCCTGATGCAACATCTACGGATGTTTTCAGCCCATTCATCGCCGAGGATATGACACCCTCGCAGCGATCCCCACATCCTGCCATTCTGCAGCACTTCCGAACTTCTTTTGACGTCGCACAAACATTCTTAGGCCGCACATCAACAGTTGAGCACCACATCAACACTGGTTCCCACTCACCGTTGCGCCAACGTCCGTATCGCGTATCCGCTGCGCAACGCCGTGTCATTGCCGACCAGGTCGACGACATGCTCGGTCGAGGCATGATTAAACCTTCACAGAGCCCATGGGCTTCTCTTGTGGTACTTGTCACAAAGAAAGACAGTTCCATGCGCTTCTGTGCAGTTGACGGCGCCATCTACGCACTCGACACATGCATGACTGAGCAAATGATAATTCCTATGCACAAGGATGCCAAAACAGGCGCGTAGTTAGCATAGTCGCAAAGATGTACGCGATATTAGAGTTAGATGTTTTTCTTGCATGCTTTTTTAGCAAGCGACCTCTATGATAACCGAAGTGAAAGACGCGTCAAGTAAATAGTAATTCGGGACCCTTAAAGTAAGACTTGACGAAAGGATGGGTGAAACGTATCTGGCAGTAAGAGATATGCATCGCTATCTGTTGTCATTGACTTGTGGAGGCGGGGGGGGGGGGGGGGGAGGTAGTGGGACCAGCGGCATAAGCTTTCGCGCGTTAATACCAAAATCTGAAACGTCGTTTTTTATGCAGCAGAAGCCATGATTGTAATTAACCTAAACTGATATGTCTCTCCAGTAGTTGAAACTGCGATAGGGTGGTGCCACTGTATTATATAGTTATGAGACAGTAATTGCTACCTGCACACTCCTTCGGCTAACGACGTCCAACATCGCATAACCTACTAAAGAAAAAAAAATCTGAAATGCTAAATAACGTGCCTCTTTCTAGAGTCCTGCGTCATGACCGCAGGAAAAGCCACAGATGCGCTGACAAGCGTCCTTCATTCCGTGCTTAAATGAGAAATTCTCAGTAAAATGATTCAGAAAGCCAGACGCTCGCGACACCTGACTGCCGTGAGCATCTTCAACGTACGCAGCCACAGGCAAGGCAGCCCACGTGGCCGCAGCAGAACAATAAGACCTCGCTAATTATGCTTCGTAATGGGAATCACAGTGAATGCTGAAGAGAGTGCTTCTCGCGTTTGTTTTGTTTTCGCTAGACCGTCGTTTTTCGTTTCAGAAGAAAATAATAGGACAGAAAAGCTGGTTATAGCAAACTTACCCCATCATTTTTTTTTTGTTTCTTGGTTTTATATGCCTAAGTATTATGTGTGGCTTTTATTGCTCTTCTATAGGGCTACACCTGCTACACCTGGTCGGCAACTGTTTCTTGTTCAACTATTGGGAACGTACGGGTACCCATCCGGTCTAACGAATTAAGTGAAGCAGTTCGTGAAAGCACTATTAGTAGTATTAGCGTGAGAAAGCAAATAATCTCTTGTATTGTTTTTCGTGTAATGTCCTTGTATGACTACGTATTTCACCACTTAGTATTTTAACACGAAAGTTTTTTATGTCGGGCTCCGCCAGAAACCTGTCCATGTAGGTGTGTCACGCATTCGTCCGCATGCCAATCTGGGAGACGCAGATACACTGCAGTTTTATGCTTGCATAATAGTTAGGAAAGTAAGCATAGAAAAGTTTGAAAAGCTACACTCAGGCTCTAAGAAGCAATATAGTAAAGGGCTCCAGATTGTTGAGTTCTTAAGCTGAGTAGAGGTCTAAAGACGCGATACTTTCATGTTAAATTATTTAAACAAAACTAGATAAACCGCTAATTGTATGCTAGTCCTCGTGCTCAAGAAAGAAGGCTTACACTTCCTCTTAGTGCGGTGGTTGAGGTCGTTAACACATGTAGTCCTGGCCCCGGCATTAAACATATAATGAGCTCACGCTTTCCCAAAATGTCAGGAGAGTCAGGGTAGTTGTGTGCCGGACACGTTCAGAAAACACAGTGCATATGTAAAACAGTATACTTTTTATTGAGACATACCTAATTTTAGAATATACAGTTCCTTAAGTACAGGGAATGGACATTTAATTTGTTTAATATATGAAGTCTCAATACCTCAGGTAAATGGCAACCACTAGGCAGCTTTATTTACATTCAGTAACCTGCCTCCAGATGGAGGTATTTTGTCTGCCTTTAAAGACCCTCTAGCATAAAATATTGTGAGGGACACGTTACACCTAGGAACGTCATTTGTCTGTCACTGTGATTACGTACCTTCTCGTTGCAGCACATGAGCTCACGGCCATTTCCTTAGCTGATATACAATACTGCATCACAAATATGACTACTGCGAGTTGAGTTGACGTAGTTGACGCATGTCACATATGACAGCCAATCTGAACGTCCAGTGCGTGATTGATAGCCCATGCAAGTTCTCGTGCACCAAGTGACTAAGGTTTTACTCCTCACGTACGTTAGACAAAAATTTACTATTACAGATTTCCCTCATCTGAAGCTTGGAAACCACCATTGGTTTATAAAGAAAGAAGAAACACAGGGGCTTTTTTTGTAAGGAGAAGAAGTAGCAAGTATTTGTTTTCTGAGAATAGCGGTGAACGCGCAGAATGACAAAAATGAACCAAACTTCCATGAACATAGCGAAACAATGCATATTGTATCAACTTGGGAGGCAAAGCATACGTGTATTCTGTGCCAGCAAAACCAACACGGTGTCTTCGCAAGCTGACGTATATGCTTGGAGGGGAACAGCAATGAAACATTCTCTCTGGTGAACTTACGCAAACATGACCTGTCTCTTCTTTACACAGCCCACGCACTCAACGGAAAAAAAGTTGTCACAAACATTCGCGCCTTAGCCGTAGCACTCTTTAAGCGCAAGCGAGTTCGTGCGAGCCAGTGCGAAAGTTCCTTCTTGCAGAAGAAGCGACATAGGATCGTAGGAGTTGGAGCACTGTTTGCCGAGCTACTCAGGCCCGTTTGTCTCATTGACGCAGACGAAGCAATTTGTTCTACGACCCGTTCCGCCTGCCCGCGATCTCTGTGCGCTTGCCTTTCCTTATCGAAGTGAGCTCTGTTTGACTAGCCATTGTTGCCGAAACATGGTGTAGAATACATTTATCTTTTGCATGTCTAACCTTGTCACTAGCTTTATTAATACTTCATAAGTTAGGAAAAGTAATCTTAACACTGACCTTTCTAGCTCACTCTAGCTGATTTAACGCCATACATAATTCAAGCCGCCCACTTAACTACCCTATTTTAATCGTCTGACTGCGAACTATAGAACTAAATAGATGTTCAATTACTTGGAGCATTCAATCTGCACTTCTATTTGAAATCACTTTCCTTGCAATTAGTATACCGTCAAGATGTCCTTTGATTGCGGTATACCGCGAAGCGACACAGCGTAATTATATCAACTTTTTTACGTAACTCCTCCGGTGACCTAGACAACAAGACAGGAAATGTTACCTCTTTATAAAACTCACGCGGCATGTTTAGTGAAATAATTCTTGCTGTGTGAAATGATAATTTCGTAAGTCTTTATATATGTGCGTACGTTAAGCCGTATCGGAAGTCCTAAATTTTAACGGCACGCTTTTCAGATGAAATCTGATTATGTCGCCATACATAGTTACTCCACTAGGACACGGGGTTGTGTCACTTTTTCTGGATTGGAAAGCAGTGCTCTGCCCAAAATGTCTGAACGAACAGAAAGGCAGGCTCTCTAGTTGGCTTACAACAAAATTCCGAATTGAGACTCTCCAACTGAGTTAATGAGGTCTACCGACATTCCGTTGCTTCAATTACTTAAGAAAAATACCGGCTGGAAATGATTTCCAACCGACTCAATAACAAACTAGCACTAAACCCCTCAATGTATGTAAGTCCACTAGACCAACTCGCCACAATCAGCAATATGCTTTACCTTCCTTTTTTACCGGAACTAGCATATTAAAATGTTAATTTTCTTTCATCGCGCCATTCATGACTGGAATCGCTTGGCTTAGTGACAGTTATAGTAGCAATATTGTACTTTTCTGTTCAAATGTTTGTTAATTGTTTTTATATACTCATTTCTGCTATTCCTGCATGAACATCTTGTCCGCATTATGTAATAAATAAATAAAATATATGGTGACAGGGATAGTGTACGGAAATGCTCTAGGAAGAGGAGGAATGCAGGAACGAAAAGAAAAAGTATTATCACGGCATTCACGTGGCTATGTCAGCTGATATACCCCCCAGTTAAACAGGAATTGCGTCACGAGCGCCAGTTTCTCCCATGATACTTGGTAGGTCATGCTTGTGAGAAATAAAAAAATAACCAATTAGCGCTGCTACTACGGCAATCGTTTTGTTATTGCTCGAGGGGAAGACAGCCATCCCGCTTGTCGTCTACATACGACAAGCAATCCCGCTTGTCGTCTACAGCAACATACACGCATCATTTCTTCAGATGCTCACGCTAAGCACTGCTAGCGCCAGGGTCTATATGCTCTGACATGACGACTTCGCTGCAGCCGAATACTGCATATGCAATGAGGATGGCTATATGTGCTTGTTGATAGGTCCTCGTTCAATCTATGGTAGCACAGGCAGAACGACACAAACAGAGAAGGCACACCCGGCAGCGCACAGCGCTGCCGGGTGTGCCTGTTGTGCCGCTGCAAACTGCTGTTGTGCAGTCAAAAACAAATTTAAACTTCGAAGCCTTTTTTTTAATTACAAAACACGCGTAATATCTGATCCTTATAAAGACGGGTCAGGAATATTGTAACGCACTGGTTTTCTTATTTCGATAGCAATCATATGCACACTACAGGCACATTTCTGCCATCGTCATCGCGGTCGTCGTCACCGCCAAGTTCCATATAAATTGCAGGGGTGATAACGTCGTTGCCGCGAGCCGTACGCTATATGTGCGAGTGAAAGCTTGCAAGCATGAGCCGACCGTGGTGGCTCAATATCGCGTGCGCTAGAAAGGAAAACGGGGAGGAAGCGCAACGTCTTCCGTCGCCCGCGAGGCAGCTGGTGGAAGGAAGGGAGGGTGGGGCGACGTTCCACTCTTGCGGCGGCGCGTATGGCGCGGCCACCGATCTGCGATGAGCACAGCCTTTATACGGCAGCCGGGTTTGTCTGTCTTGATTTTTTTCTGAAAACCAGACGCTACACTATCTAGTAGTCCTGCCGAGGAGTCCGCGCATGGCTTCGAGGCGAATAGCGTGGCTAGTGAGTCGGGTGGCTGTCCTTGAGGAACCCTTGCGAATGGGGTTCAATTCCGCTCAGGACTGGATAAATTTAAGCGTTCTTTTTTCTCAATGTATCGCGCCACACTCCCAATGGCACATACCTAGTTACCCAAGGCGTCCCAAACATTCATTGAAGAGCGGCGCACACCTGCTGGGACATACCCAGTAACCCATTATGGCATCAAAGACTTTTTTTTCAACCAATGGTGCCTACCCAGTGCCGCCTTTACAGTGACACAGGTCGGCGTGGAAGAGATTCGTTGACGAGGGGCGCGTATGCACGCATTTGCACATACGCAATTGCTCAAGTTGTTCCAGGGGTTCGTTTCAAATGTCAGGGTGACTGCATTTTGGAGCCGTGCACACGCCCGAGGACGTCTAACAGCAGAGGGCCAAATGCATATGTCTTCAGCATATATGGAAAGGTTGACTGTATGTGGTAGAACGACGGCAAGTCCAATGAGTGCAATGTTAAACAAAGTGGGGCTAAAAACCCCGCCCTGCGGGACGCCACAAGTGATATGGTCAGCGGTTCGGCCATCTGCACGTAGCACAAAAAGGGATCTTTTGAATAGATAGCTCCGAATCCACTGACACATTCGTCGACCAATTCCAATATTTTCTAGGGCATAAATGATGGCTTCATGCGCTAAATTATCATAGGCGCCTTTCACGTCGAGCAAAAGTGCAAGCGATATGCGTTTGAAGTGTTTTCCTTGTTGCACAGACGTCACGAGGTCGATGATGTTGTCAACAGAGGAGCGGACTCTTCTAAACCCAGTCATGGCCTCGTTGTATACCTGTATCTTGAGGCACTCAAGATAACATTCGAGGTGTGTAAGAATCATTCTTTCCAAGACCTTCTTAACACAGCTGGACAGCGCAATGGGTCTGTAGGATGCTAGGCAAAGTGGCGACTTTCCAGGCCTTCGGAGTGATATTAATCGGCTGAACTTCCACCGTTTAGGAGCGACGCCATCACTCCATGGCTGATAGCAACATTCGAGAAGTCGACTTCGGCCATCTTCCCCTACGTGGCATGAAGCAGCGTAGGTGATGCCGTCCAGTACTCGTGACGATAAGCGCATGTATGTGGCCTGAGCAGCCTCTAGTTCAAAAATATTAAAATTATATTATGGGGTTTACGTGCCAAAACCTCTGATTATGAGGCGCGCCGTAGTGGAGGACTCCGGAAAGTTTGACCACCTGGGGTTCTTTAACGCGCACCTATATCTATGTACACGGGTGTTTTCGCATTTCGCCCCCATCGAAATGCGGCTGCCGTGGCCGGGATTCGATCCCGCGACATCGTGCTCAGCAGCCCAACACCATAGCTACTGAGCAACCACGGCGGGTAGGCCCTAGTTAATGAAGTGTGAAGGGTACATTCAATTCTGGGAGGCGTATCACAGGAACCTCGCCCAGAGTTTGTCCACTGTGGGGGATCATACCACGCGCAATCTTCACAAAGAAATCTTCGGCTATATCTACGTACGAATGTCCTTGATGAAGGGCTAGGTCGCAGAATGGATGTCGTTGTTGCGGAGATGAGCCAAGACCACGCACCGTCCTCCATATGATATACAGTGGCTTGCGAGGGTGAACAGATTCGGAGAACGTCTTACACTATTGTTCCTCCAGCCTTTCCATACAACGTTAGATTTTCTTTTGTGTACATCGAGCGTCTCTAAGGTCATAAGTTGACATGGTACACCCGTGTCACCTCTTAGCTCTTCTCTGAACCGTTAGAAGTTGGTCAAGTTACACGCACGTTTTGTTTTGTATGTAAAGGAAAAAAAGAAGTTCAAAAGCAAGTTAAACGACTGCGCATGAAGCGATGGAGCTAAGAACGTTAGGCGCAACGTTAAGACACAGAAAGGGAGCGGTTTGGTTCAGAGAGCAAAGAGGGATAGCCGATATTCTAATTGACATTACAAGAAAGAAATGGAGCTGGACAGGTCATGTAATGCGTATGTTAGATAACCGGGGGACCATTAGGCTTACAGATTGAGTGCCAAGACAAGGGAAGCGCAGTCGAGAACGGTAGATGACTAGGTGGGGTGATAAAAATACGAAATTCGCAGGCGCTAGTTGTAATCGGCTGGCGCAGGACAGGGGTAATTGGAGATCGCAGGGAAAGGCCGTCCTGCAGTGGACATAAAATAGGCTAATGATGATGATGTAAAGGTGAACTTAGGCGCTTCCTGCACACTTATAATGAGGTCCTCAAGGCTGCAGGTAAATATTATAAACAGAAATAAGGTGCCTCAGAAACGCTGGCCAAGGCTTCGATCATCATCAGCAGCAGCAGCAGCCTGGCTACGCCCACTGCAGGGCAAAGGCGTGTCCCATAAATCTCCAACTACCCCTGTCATCTGCTAATTGTGGCCATGTTGTCCCTGAAATCTTCTTAATCTCATCCGTCCACCTGACTTTCTGCCGCACCCGGCCACGCTTCCCTTCTCTTGGAATCCTGTCCGTAACCCTTAATGACCATCGGTTATCTTCCCTTCTCATTACATGCCCTGCCCATGCCCATTTCTTTTTCTTGATTTCAACTAAGATGTCGTTAACTCGCGTTTGTTCCCTCACCCAATCTGCTCTCTTCTTATCCCCTTAATGTTACACCCATCACCCTTCTTTCCTTTGCTCGTTGCGTCGTCCTCAATTTAAGTAGAATCATTTTCGTAAGCCTCTATGTTTCTGCCCCGTAGTTGAGTACTGGTAAGACACAGTTGTTATACACTTTTCTCTTGAGGGATAATGGCAACCTGCTATTCATGATCTGAGAATGCCTGCCAAATGCACCCCAGCCCATTCTTATTCTTCTGATTATTTCCGTCTCCTGATCCGGATCCGCCGTCACTACCTGCCCTAAGTATACGTATTCTCTTACCACTTCCAGTGCCTCGCTACCTGTCATAAACTGCTCTTCTCTTCCAAGGAAACATTAGTTTCGATAAGAGGACCTATATTTGTCAACGGTGGCCTCGTCATCCTCGGCAGGTTACTTTGTACGGGTTAGTGGATTGACGTCACGTGCGGTCATTGTCGGTGTCCTCTGGCTGTAAAGGGTGAGACTGAAATGAAAATGAGCGCTGTTGTTTGACGTCTCAAGGCGTGGTTTCTAATACGAGTGTACTAGAGCGGGAGAGTGCAAACGCGGCAGAAAAAGAAAAAAGCAAGGTAAGAAAGAAAAAGAAGGAAGAGAGAAAACAAAAGGCTATAGAGAAGGAAAAAGGACGGTGGGGTGTTGGGGGAAGAGAGATGTTAGAAAGCCTTGAGCGGGCGCGCATTTGTGGTTTTAGAAGCGCCTGTCAGCCGATCAGTGTGCAAGTAACAAAAAGACACGAGCTTACGGAATGAGTTGAGTAATGTAGCGAGAATGTGCCGGGTAATTTTTAATGTGTGGTTCTCTAAAGGAAAAGAAAAAGAAGAAAAAAAAATACTCTAGGATGAATGGAAAAAGGAGAAAAGAGAACGGAAGAATAAATATGATGGTGGCAGCAGAAAAATGACGGTAGGGTGCAGGTGTACATGGGAAAAAGGTTCGTATGATTGGTATGTGCGTAAAACTGCGCAAGAGAATAATAAATTGAGTATCAGGAGGTAGGCAGGGGAAGACGTGGAAATGGAGGAATAGGCGAGATTGTGAATCGAGAGTAACTAGTGGCATAACGTGTTTTGTGCCTTTGGTAGTGGTATTCGCGTTTCAGGTTCAAGTTACAGCTTTTAGCGATTCTAAGTTGCCACGTGCAAAATTAATCCTCGTTGAGTGTGCGCAATTAAACTTGTGCATGAGTTATGATTGTGTATATTTAATTTCGTGAAGTCAACGCAAATTTGTTTGTAGTATATTGTGACGTGGTAGTGACGGTGAAGAAAGCAGCAATACGGCGGAATACAAAACTAGCTTTTATTGGGCGAACCTGTGCCAACAAAAACAGGCTACACTTATAGCACAACGATAGCGGCGAACACGGTCGGCGATCGTCGGAAACCTGATCAGTGGGTCAAGCGCGTCAGCTTTTAAAGAACAGTCTTCGAATGTTCCAGACTAATCGTTCGGACCCGCGTGCCTTCCACAAAGTTCTACACCATTCGCGTCAAGTGATGAGATCAGATAACATAAGGTTCGGCGAAAGCAGACAGCGGATAGAAGCATCGATAACTTTCCAGAAACTTAGGATACATGCAGGCTCGTCCCACGCTGTGCGATTACATTTGTTAGGCGGCGAAACGTGGTTGTCCGATAAATACAAGTACACGTGTCAATATAGAGCCTTGCTTTATCGAATAAAATAAAATAAATTATGGGGTTTTACGTGCAAAACTACTTTCTGATTATGATGCACGCCGTAGTGTGGGACTCCGGAAATTTTGACCACCTGGGGTTCTTTAACCTGCACTTAAATCGAAGTATGCTTTATCGAGTGTATGGCCATGTTCATTTAAAATATTGCGTTTTGCGTGCGAAAACCCCTTTCTGATTATGAGGCACGCCTTAGTGGATGACTCCGGAAATTTCGACCACCTGGGCATCTTTAACATCCACCTAAGTACACGGGTGTTTTCGCATTTGGCCTCCATCGAAATGCAGCCGCCATGGCCGGGATTCGATCCCGCGACTTCGTGCTCTGCAGCCCGACACCATAGCAACTGAGCAACCACGGCGGGTGCCATGTTCGTTGAAAGGGCTGGCCAATATTTTTAGATAAATTGTGTTTTGTATCTGCGCGATGACCGTTCAGTCTTGTATGAATTTATTGTCTAGTCTCACGTATGTATCGTTTGTTACAAGCGGCACATTCTACAGTAAGTAGACTACCTTGCTTGACGTGCAAGCGAAACTTGAAAGTACCTTGTAAAAGTAGTCTGACGCTGCATATTTTAGCATAGTAGAATATTGAATATGTTTTCATGTCCGTCTGCACCCGTGGCGGCCACAGGGACCGGATATTGGATTTGTCTTGGTCCTTGATTTGCCATGTACAAGAATGTCCTTGAAATTAGGATGAGTCTACAGCCTACTCTGGGCGGGACGGGAAAGATGTTATTAAGTTTCTGGTTGCTGGAGTAAATTGGTTAGTATTTAGTGAGGATGTTGTTTACGTTTGAGAGTGCGCTTGAGAATTTAGTAGTAAGAACAGGCGTTGTTGTTTCTGTGATGTTAGGGCGGGGTTTGAGTACTTCTGTTCGATTAGGTTGGTTGCATCGCTTTAGGCTTTTCGCAGGGCAGTGTTCGGTTGGTTCTGGTTTGACGGGGTTTTTTAAGGCAATCGAGTCTCTCTATGAAGTCATTGTTTTCAACGCAAATGCGACGTAGTCGTGTGGCTTCTCCTTTAAAGATGCCTTGTTTGCAAAGTCTGGGATGGTGGCTTGTGTATTCTTGGTAGTGTTGTTTATCAAAAGGTTTCCTATAGAGAGATGTCTTTAGTGTTCTGTTGTCAATATATATTGTTGTGTCCAGAAAGTTTCTTCGCTCAGTTGAAGATTCCGTCGTGATTTTTATCGTTGGGTGAAAAGAATGTAGGAATGTTACGAATTTATCTACAGCGTCTTGACCATGTCCCCATATTATAAACACATCGTCTATCTATTGTACGTATATGTGGGGCCTGTCCATGCAGGGAGGTAGCAAATCTGTTTCTAGAGTTCCCATGAACATGTTCGCGTAGGTTGGCGCAAAAGGTGTACCCATGCTTGTCCTGTGTATTTGTAGGTAGCACGCTTCCTCAAATTCGAAGAAGTTATATGTTAGAGCATCAGAGCATACCTAGTTACCCGAACTGGTATTAAAGACGTTCACTGAAGAGCGGAACATACCCAGTGATGGAAGTTGGCATCGAAGAGGTTGGCATCGAAGAGTGGCACAAGCCCACTGCTCCAAGTCGGCCTGAACGGGGTTCGTGGAAAGATGCACATACGTCCACATACTCAGCCACCCATGTTGATCCAACGCTTTGTTTCCAGCCATCATTGACAGTGTGAGAAGTAAGGACCCACATAAATTTAAACTAGCTAAATGCATATGCATGAACAGGAAGTAGCTCCAAATAGCTCTCATTATTTGAACTACATGCCGAATGAGGGAGCATATTTCTATGGCACTTACAAGCGCATATAATCTACCTGTCGTCATACTTTGCGTCATATTCACATATACGGAAAAGCACGGCGAGTATTAGGATACTATTTTCACACAACAGCAACGCAAGGTACGAACAATTCATTAAAAAAAACTTAATAGCACTATTCACCGCAAGGTGGATTAGCAGGTCGTGCATAATTAGCAGTAAATACTTTATACTTGCATTGCTGCTATTATTAAATACATTTTGCCGGCAAAACAAATAACAATGCGCCTCGTCTATAGTACAGGTGCTCAAAAACTTGAACACACCGAAGCTATGCCTAAAGCAAGGTAACGGAGCGTATGGTACTGTCTATGCTTCAAAATTTAGGTAAAATAAAGAGATTCAGCTTTCTTCACTACGATACCTTAGTAATGGCGCATCAAAACGCAACAATAAATTACGTGCGTGCATCCTCTTTCCGTCATCGCTCTTGAAATTCGATAAAATATCACAGCTGTTTTTTTCTTTACTTTAGTCTTGACTGTATGCATCGACAAAAAGTGCACAACATGTATAGCCCAATAAACACGCATTCAAACCCTTCAGTAGAAGTATTTCACCTACAGCAGATGGGCTGCCTTCATGACAAACTGGTCGAGCGGCACTGCTCCTATGTGAGTCCACTGAGGCTTGTGCAGAACTGGTTTACTCATGCAAAATGAATACTTGCTCAGAAAATAAAGTGAAATACTTCTGATTACCAGCTGTCCATATGGAAACCTGAAAAACTTCGCAGAACTGGAATTCCTGGTGTTAGAACAGCACAGAGGCGCGATATACATGTGATGTCCCGATTTAGCCATCTTCGTTTAATGCTTGGTTGGCCTGGTTTCTTGCGTCTTTCATTTGTTCCACGCCTGAAGAAGCTTCTGTCTTATATTTCCCATCTTTATACTAGGACGACAACTGAAGAAGATGACCTAGTGCGATCCGACTTGTGATATCGCTGAGTGAGTGGCAAGCGTGAGCGGAGGTAAGCTCGTCTGACGCACGAAGACAACCGCTTCCAGCCCTTCGCCCTATTAAAAATTCACACAAAAAAAAGAAATAAAGAAATAAGTTAGGATGTCCGACAACCGCTGGGAGCGCGCATCTTCCTTGAAATAGAAACTAGCCCTCGCCTTCCGAGAGTTGGATAACCACCCAAAAGTGTCTGAAATGCACTAAGAATGCTCACGCCTTAAAAAGCCCGCAATGTTTCAATTTTCTCAACGCAACCTTTATGATTGTTCCTGTGTGGTCGAATAAGAGAAAAACAATGTTAGCTAAAAATAAAAAATGGCAGTGCATAGCGCTCTAGGTACGTACACCCCAACAAGCCACCATAGAGCATGCTCGATGTTGGATCCTAACAATTATTGGTAGTACATCCTCTCCAGCCCACTAAGGTAAACAATAGTTTAGGGTAGAGGACCTGAAGGGGCGCGTAACGTCAAGAACTTGTCCTGATGTCAAAGTATAAAGATCAAATCTATCCCCTTGATGAGGACTGAACATCCGGTAGACATAAAGATTTCATGAACTACGATGACCGCTCGAGCCATTCAAGCTATCCGCTTCCTGATTAGTAGACCGCACATAGCTCTCCTGCTATATTGACCACAACCCACTGATAGTATCGTTGTGCACCCCCATTGAGGCGACCAACCTGGACTACACTGAACCATCGGTGGAGCATAACAGCTCTAACCTCCCAGCACCCAAGCACCCGCGCAAGCAGTTGCTCACAACCCTGGTGAACTTTTGTAGTAGAACGCCGGTTAAAAACCTGCACAACAAACCGTGTGACGAAAATGTTCATATTGGCCCCTCACAATCCGCCAGAATATCAAACTTTTTCAGAGATAGTCAAACAATCCGTCACAATCTGCCGTTGTACATGATGCGAAACCTCCAGCAACGACAGCCCGTGTAATTTGGGTATGTGGCAAATTCACGAACAAAGAATAGCACGCCCGGTGCTACAGGGGCTTAGCGGAGAGACGAGAACTAGGAGTCGCATTCCTGATTAATGATATAGCTGGTAATATAGAGGAATTCTACAGCATTAACGAGAGGGTGGCAGGTCTTGTTGTGAAACTTAATAAGAGGTACAAATTGAAGGTCGCATAGGTCTACGCCCCTACATCCAATCACGATGACCAGGAATTCGAAAGCTTCTATGAAGACGTGGAATCGGCGATGGGTAAAGTCCAAACAAAATACACTATACTGATGGGCGACTTCAATGCCAGGGTAGGCAAGAAGCAGGCTGGAGACAAGGCAGTGGGGGAATATGGCATAGGCACTAGGAATAGCAGGGGAGAGTTATTAGTAGAGTTTGCGGATCAGAATAATATGCGGATAATGAATACCTTCTTCCGCAAAGAGATAGCCGGAAATGGATGTGGAGGAGCCCGAACGGCGAGACTAGAAATGAAATAGACTTCATACTCTGCGCTAACCCTGGCATCATACAAGATGTGGACGTGCTCGGCAAGGTGCGCTGCAGTGACCATAGGATGGTAAGAACTCGAATTAGCCTAGACCTGAGGAGGGAACGGAATAAACTGGCACATAAGACGCCGATTAATGAGTTAGCAGTAAGAGGGAAAATAGAGGAATTCCAGATCAAGCTACAGAACAGGTATTCGGCCTTAGCTCAGGAAGAGGACCTTAGTGTTGAAGCAATGAACGACAATATTGTGGGCATCACTAAGGAATGTGCAATAGAAGTCGGTGGTAACTCCGTTAGACAGGACGTCAGTAAGCTATCGCAGGAGACGAAAGGTCTGATCAAGAAATGTCAATGTATGAAAGCCTCTAACCCTACAGCTACAATAGAACTGGCAGAACTTTCCAAGTTAATCAGAAAGCATAAGACAGCTGACATAAGGAAGTATAATATGGATAGAATTGAACAGGCTCTCAGGAACGGAGGAAGCCTAAAAGCAGTAAAGAAGAAAATGGTACCTTAGTAACTTGCGATTCGCTGATGATATTGCCATGCTTAGTAACTCATGCGACGAATTGCAATACATGCTCACTTACCTGGAGAAGCAAACCAGAAGAGTGGGTCTAAAAATTAATCTGCATAAACTAAAGTAATGTTTAACAGTCTCGGAAGAGAACAGCAATTTACAATAGGTAGCGAGGCAGTGGAATTGGTAAGATAATACATCTACTTAGGACAGGTAGTGACCGCGGATCCAGATCATGAGCCTGAAGTAATCAGAAGAATAAGAATGGGCTGGGGTGCACTTGGCAGGCATTCTCAGATCATAAACAGCAGGTTGCCCTTATCCCTCAAGAGAAAATTGTATAACAGCTGTGTCTTACCAGTACTCAACTACGGGGCAGAAACCTGGAGGCTTACGAAAATGATTCTACTTAAATTGAGGACAACGCAATGAGCAATGGAAAGAAGAGTGATGGGTGTAACATTAAGGGGATAACAAGAGAGCAGATTGGGTGAGGGAACAAAGGCGAGTTAATGACATCTTAGTTGAAATCAAGAAAAAGAAATGGGCATGGGCAGGGCATGTAATGAGGATGGAAGATAACCGATGGTCAATAAGGGTTACGGACTGGATTCCAAGAGAAGGGAAGCGTGGCCGGGGGCGGCAGCAAGTTAGGTTGACGGATGAGATTAAGATTGCAGGGACAACATGTCCACAATTAGCAGATTAGCACAATTAGCGCCGTGTTTCTGAGCCGGTTTCTTCGGTGTGTTTCTTGGTAGGTGGAGTGCCGTCTTGTAGGCCTTCCGCAGGATTGTCTCTGCTTGTTCCGTTTCGCTCTTGATCATGGGGTGGTATGGCAGCGAGTAGATTACCCTGCTTACTATGAGGCTTCTGACGAGTTTTAGCGCGTCGTCTTCTCTCATCTCATGCCTTCGGTGGGAGACTCTGGTTATCATTCTGCCTACCTGTTCAGCCGACTTGCTGAGCAGGCTGAGTGTGTGGCTGCATTTCCTGCTTGCTTGTAGCCACATTCCCAGGACCCTTATCATGTTCCTCTCCGGGATGTTTTGCCCCTCCAGTTTCACCTCGAGTGGTGCATCAACAGACAATAAATGTGACGTAGAAATGAGAGGAAGGAATAGCTGCGGAGCCTGTTGTTGGGGCCCCTTCCGTACCATTGTCAATGTGACGAGCTTCTTCTTCGTGTTTGCGACATGCAAAGCAGTCGCTTTCAACCATCTTATTTGAGGGCACCGCCTTATGATGCGGATGGGAGCGCAGTGACGTGGTAATTTTTATCTTTCGTGTGGTTTATTTACCAGCTGGAAAAAAATTGTACGCAATTAGTACATCGCTGAAGACACTGGAGTTAGATGTCATTTGGGGGTGCGTGCAAATGCGTCGTTGGCATTTTGATAATCAGGAGAGTATTTCACAAGTTAGATATTTAGTTATAATTACCTAAATACATCTCACTAGCGAAAAAGATTACTGGCGGCTACTCCACTTTGCTCGGAACAATATGCACTAGGTTTTCTTGCAGTAATAAAATTACTTTTTTTAAGCATTGGTGCATGATAGGTGGTGAAACCTGTATAATTCACTCAGTAACGGAAATGAGGCCAAGCCTGATTCACTTGAAATCAGAATCAACAGCCGTCATGCGCAGAAGCGCTTATACTCGGACTCTCATAAAAAAGAGAGAGATGCTGCAGTTTCTCCGCAAAGGTGAAGCACGAATAGTGATAGCCAAGTATAAAACAATTTCGTGAAGGAGTGTTACGTACCTGAGAGGCGCCAGATTCTTGGTGGTGCGAGAGGACTCGGACTGAAACTGAACTGTCTCCTGCTATGAGGTCGTGTATATCGTCCTATAAGTCCGTCACTTGAGTGAACAACTCTTCGAGCTCACGCGAAGTTTCTTTAAGTGCAACTGTTATTAATGGTTATAATATATATATGGGCTTCGGAAAACTGGTCAGGCTACAGCACCCCCCCCCCCCCCCCCGGCACAATGCAAGGAGGAGGGAAAACTTTATTTGCTCTAATTGGTTAGAAATTTGCGGTGGCAGATGCTGTCGGCCGTCTTCACGGTCTTCTTCGCCATCTGCGCAGGGTCGACGCCCCTATTCCAGGGCACCACTGAGGGTGGCTACTCGGCGAGCGTGCCTTACTAGTCCATGCTGGACTTTCGGGTCGCTGCTGGAGAGCACCCTCTCCCACTGCTCCGTACTCGGGTCTTTTATTTGAAGGAATTGTTGATTCTGAACGCATTCCCATGTAATGTGATATAAGGTGGGCTTGGCGCCGCACCAGGGGCAAATGTCTCTATACTGGGTGGGAAACATCTTGCTTAGTGTGTTTAGGTTTGGATATGTTCCTGTTTGCAGCCTCCTCCAAGAGGTTGCTTCATGCTGATTTAAGCTGTTGTGGGGTGGAGGGTATTTGATTCGGGCCCCCTTATAGTAATCCAAGATGTCTGAGTAGCTTGGGTTGACTGGTATGGGTTCCTCAGGGTCGGTGCTTGTGGCCGCTCGGTTTGTGTGCTCTCGAGCTGCCTTGTCCGCCCTTAGGTTCCCTTCTATTCCAGCGTGTCCCGGTACCCAGAAAATTGTATGCCTGACTTTGTTGTTAGCCCTGCAGGAGCGGAGGATGTGAAGCGCTCTGCGTCCTATTCTGCCGTTCATGTAATTCCGACACGTAGTTTGCGAGTCGGTCAGTATTGTTAAAGACCTTTCGGATCGGTAGCCCTCCACTGCCGCTAGAGCTACGGCTATTTCCTCAGCTTCCGTTACCGAGCAGTCCTTCATTGACGCGCTGCTGATCTCTTTGTAGTCCTGGCTTATTACTATCGCAGCTGTCTTTACTATGTTTGTGCCTCTTTGCTTGGCGTATACTGCAGCATCTGTGTATACTGTTGTGTTTTTTGTGGCCAGGTACTTTTCGACGTATTTCGCCCTTGCGTCCCTTCGCGCCGTGTGGAGGTTTGGGTCCATGTTTTTGGGTAGGGGGCTAACAGTGTATGTTTTCCGATATTCATCAGGAATCCCCTCCGTTCTTTGGGTTTCTTTGATTGATTCCGCGAAGTCTAGCCTTATCAGCAGTTCCCTTCCCGTTTTGGTCTGCTGGAGTCTCATGAGCTGTGCGATACTTTGGGCTTCTTTTAGTTTTTCGAAGGTGTTGCTTAAACCAAGTGCCATTAGTTTTTCTGTCGATGTATTGTTCGGCAGGTGAAGTGCTGTTTTGTACGCTTTGCGTAAAATTGTGTCCACTTCTTGTATTTCCTGTTTGGTGCAGTTGAAGTACGGGAGTGAGTATGCGACCCTGCTGACCACCAGGTTGCCAACCAGCTTAAGTGTGTCTCCTTCTTTCATCCCATATCTCTTTTGCGACACCCGCGTGATCATGCGTGCTATTTGGGATGTTGACTGCTTGAGTGTTTTCAGCGTGTGGGTGCAGCGCTGGTTGGATTGCATCCACATTCCAAGGATCCTGATTTGTTGGCTTTCGGGTATCGGCTGCCCCTTTAGCCATATGTTAAGGCTTTCTTTGCTTTTCTTGCCCCGTGTAATTCTCAGAAGCTCGGATTTCTCCGTGGAGCACTCAAGGCCTCTTTCCCCGACGTATTCTTCCACGCAAGTGGCTGCTTCTTGCAGATAGCTTTCTTTTTGGCACAGCGAGCCTTTAGTGGCCCAGATGGTGATGTCATCTGCATAAATGGCGTGTTTTATGCCTTCGATTTTGCTTAGTTTATGCCCTAGGCCAATCATTGCGATGTTAAAGAGTATCGGGGAAATTACTGAACCTTGGGGTGTCCCCTTGTTTGGTGTGGGGAATTTTTGCGATCGAATCTCTCCCAAACCTATTGTTGCTGTTCTATTGGAGAGGAAGGCTTTGACGTATCCGTGTACTTTCTTCCCGCAGTCTACGCTGTTAAGGCCCTCCAGGATTGCCGCGTGGCTTACATTGTCAAAAGCTCCTTTTATGTCTAGTGCCATTAAAATGTGTTCTCCGTTGTATGGTATGTTGCTGAGAACCTCATGTTTAATTTGGAGAAGGACATCCTGTGTCGAAAGCTTGGATCGGAAACCGAACATACTATGGGGGTATAGCTCGTTTTCCTCCATGCAATGTTGTAGTCTTTTTGTTACTATCTTCTCATATAATTTGCCTAAGCACGATGTGAGGGAGATTGGTCGTAAGTTTGTTACCTGTAGCTTTTTACCTGGTTTGGGAATCATTACAATCTCGGCGTGTTTCCATTCCTCTGGTACCGTTTCCGCAGCCCAGTGTTGGTTGAGGAAGGCGGTGAGTTGTTCCACCTGTTCGTCCCCTAGGTTTCGAATAAGTGAATTTCTGATTTTGTCCGCGCCCGCTGCTGTATTCTTTTTTACGCTTCCATCTGCGAAGGCGCTGGTGGCACTGGCCTCAATATATCCCGAAATTAAAACACGTGTCGAGCTGCGCTCAAATTTCGCATTAGGCAGTGGCGCAATCGTCGGACGTCTTTTTTTTTTTATTCTATCACACTATGGTAATGGTAAAGCTGGGGATGATAAAGTGACCTGACGACGACAGAAATTATCGTTGCATGTTGTCAGGATCACAGAATGTTGGACGAACGGGAGAGTCGGACGGAACGGACGAACAAGGGAAACCAAAGTTCGAGCACGTAAATGATGTCTCGGTAAAAGTATCGGTCCAAAATTTCACAGACTGCCTTCAGACCAACCAATAAACATAACCTGTACACAAGATTAAAATTAAATTATGGGGTTTTACGTGTCACAACCACTTTCTGACTATGAGGCACGCTGTAGTGGAGGACTCCGGAAATTTTGACCACCTGGGGCTCTTTAACGTGAACCTAAATCTAAGTACATGGGCGTTTTCGCATTTCGCCTCTATCGAAATGCAGCCGCCGTGGTCAAACTTGGACACAAGATATAGCCGAGATTCTATAAAGCAAGAAGTTTATGCGCTGTTTATTAGAAAGTATTCACGAATATCTAAAGACAGACTGTATTGAAGTACATAAAATGCTATATACCTTTGAAAATAACTTTTAGAAGGCATGTATGAAAACACTTCAGTGACATCGGAAACACTGGCAGGAAGAGAAGCAGTGTAGATAATTATGCACGCCAACATGACTCTTTCTGAGCACTGCTTATTGTTCGTTTGAAGTGTTTGGTTCCTGTAGTCAAGAAAAAGCGCGGTTGAGCGTGATGACTATATTTTTTTCTAGTTACAGCGCATTTAAGGGAAACAACAAATGGCACACAAAGTTAATCATCGTGGCTGCTTTTGCACGTTATAAATGTCGTTGCGCAAGTTCTGGCAGAAGGCTCAAAATTTAGGACGAACTTTTTTTACAAAGTTTATTTCATCGAAGACAGCTTTCGCAGTACAAAGTAGAAAATGTCTTCGCACTTGCGTGAAGACATGGGTCACTAATACTTCTTGACCAAGGATCGTAAATTTTCTTCCATCAGAAAATAACAACAAAAAAAAAACGTGAAAATGAAAGCTGCGCGCAGACGAAACAGCCCGATATCTTCGTGCGACTTCAGCCCTGGAGTCAGCATATCGTGAGCACATACGCGGCAGTGCTTTATCGCTTTCTTTATGCAAATGAGGGGCTTCCCGAATGCGTGGGGGCGCCGCGCACCGTGACAAACCGCGCGCCTTTTGGAGACGTGGCGTTGAATCTGGTTTGACACGACGTCGTTGACACGTCGTCACGCCTATTTCCTCCTTTCCTTCTCGACGCATCACTGAGGCTCCTGTGGCGTGAGGCGCCGAAACTGCATCGCACTACCCCGGGCAGTAATGAGTAGAGAACTCATCAGCATTAAAGGTCTCGCTTGGCCGACGGTTCGCGATTTAACTTGAGAGACAAAGAGGCACTCGCAAGTGGAAGTACAGTGCAAAATACATATACATAAAATATTTAGATTGCTCATTGTTATCTGTAAATTTATAGCAGTCTAAGGAATTGTCGTGAGAGATTTGCTTTCTCTGACCTTATGTATTTCATCAATTATAGGCATATTTTCCTGATGTATTTTGTCAAGAAGAACTGCATACACACGGCAGCATGCCTAACATAAGCAAAACATCGTCCCTATTCTCTGTGCGTGTTTATCGTGCCCTTTCTTTAGTACACGTAACAAAGATATGGTTAAGTAGGAGCATATACGGCGGACGAAATTTTGAAGATTGCAGGACTTCTTTCTGCCATTGGTTAATAGTACTCTACTTGCCGTTTCGTAACCTGCAGACATTTTACGATTTTCGTCGCCTACCTGTCATGTATCATTCTATCTTTCACGTGATATTATTACTGACTGAAACCTTTCATCGCGCCCGTTTTATTTGTGTTACAAAAATAGGCATTTGTATTTTTTTGTTGATGCTATCATCTACATGTTCATTCGTAGACACTCGGCTTGAAGGTCAGCTGTACGAACATAAAATATATTTGGTGCGCTTGGGCTCCGGTCTCGGAATCTCGCAACCAACCATGAAAGAATATTCCTTAAGAGCAAGTTCTCAGAAATAGAAAGAAATAAACATCTACACATTTAACTACGCTCTTGAAGATTACTTCATAGCTCTGTAATAGCTTGTGCCACCGCTCCAGCCTTAAAAAAACCGCGACTGCAAGTTACGCAGCTGCTTAACCAAACGTAGTCCCGCCTGGAACACTATCGACGCCTACCAACTAGTGGACGAACGATCTTGAAAATTGTGATCTTGGAGGACATGATTTTTGCTCGCAGACTGCGGTCGCAGCCGATAGATGTCACAAGCGGTGGTGGACCGCTATAGTGAAATTACAGATTGGGTAGCCTACCGCTTACTGAAGTTACCGAGCGTCCCATTAGAACCTGAGGCTATCGTCGCTTTGTTGCAGTGGGCCTAGTTTGTAGCTTATTTTGTTTGGGCTTGTGCCCAAATTGAACTTAGTCCTAAGTAATTATTTTGCTTGTCTTACGGGCTTCAGTACTGTTTATCTGATGTTTTAGAAGGTTAACAAATTGACGTTCCACCGAACCTGACGCGCAAATACTGGGTGGGGCCTCTTCAGAGAGTCACTCTGTGGGCAAATGCGATAGGAATAACCGGTGCGACTGTTGAGCGCCGAGCGCCTTGCAGATTATAAGGCATCATATTAGGAGGACGAAACGTGGAAGTCGCTAGAAGCCAAAAAGTATTGTGGGAGTTTCACTGAATAACGGATATGGAAATCACACGGAATATCCATGCTGAGAGATATGAAAGGAAGATACAAATGTATGACCGATGACACGTACGGGCTCATAGCGAAAGGGTGCATGTCACAGGATTTCAAAAGTAACGTTCGCAAAAAAAAAGGAAGAGACTACTAGAGCCGTTCCGTCAAATGCCAACTGTCCATAAACAATAGTACAGTGTCGCGCACGTTTAAACTCAACTGTCTTTGTCCGCCAGTCCACAAGAGTACATCAGAACTACAGAAGTCATGCACATCAGGAGAGTTTAAAACATGAAACTAAACACAGAGAAGGGAGTTCTTTGTGTTTAGTATGCCGGGCACATCAACATAATGCGATCACATGTTTCATTCACATCAGAGTTCAGACAGTAAGAGGACACCACTCTAGATCTCTTTATGCTGTGCAAGTGGACGCAGCCACCGTGGTTGCTTAGTGGCTATGGTGTGGGGCCGCTAAGCACGAGGTCGCGGGATCAAATTACGGCCATGTCGGCCATATTTCAGTGGGGGCGGAATGCGAAAATACCCGTGTAGTTAGAATTAGGTGCACGTTGAAGAATCCCAGGTGGTCGAAATTATTCCGGAATCTCCCACTTCGGCATGCCTCATAATAATGTCGTGGTTTTGGCACGTAAAACCCTATAATTTAAGAACAAGACAAAGTATCACTTCATTGAACAAAAATAAAATTTCAACTCAATGTTGTATGCCTGTGGCAAGGAAAGACAGCGCTCTTATACTTTATCATTCACAACAGCTACCTGTTTTCCAGTGACCGCTATGAAAGTGGGCGTTCACGTCGCTATCGAAGTGCCCAGAAAGGCGCACTCTTAAAGTTCCTATGTTGCTATACGCCTCCTCACACGTCGTGTTGTTTCGCTCGTCACCGTTTGTAGGTAGCACGACGTTTGCGAAGTGTGTTTCATCGTTTTCCTACGTGTTCAGTCGAAGCGGTCAATTACCACCCCCCAGATAACTTAAAAGGACAAACTGGTGGGCTAGTGGTATGACATTATTTACACAGTAACGTAGAAGCACATGGACGATGAAAGAAAAAAGACGGGACACATTGCTCTGTCCCACCTTTTTCTTGTCTTGTTCGTGTGTTTTTGCGCTACTGTGTAAATAACCAAATGTTTATTTATTTTATTTATTACATGCTGCTAGCCCTATTAGAAGGCTGTAGCAGGGTCGGGACACAAATACAACTGTGAAAGTGGTATCAAACATGGTGCGGCTTCGTGCGGCTTCGTGCGGATGCAATAGCCGACAGGCTTGGCGTCCGACGATGCGACCAGCATTCAACCTTCAAAGCTTTCTTTAGCCTGCAAAGAAACGATGTTCTGCAGATGGGTGCGGTTTCGACATCCCGATGACTGGTGCATTGCTGCATCGCTTTCAGCACTAAAAGGTCGAAACGGCCATCGAGTCGAATTGCGGGGCGCTTAAAAATACAGCTCTGATGGTAGGCACCAAAAATAAATTTCGCGTTTTTGACGACAAAAAAGACGTCACTCCTGTTTTTTAACGAGTATTGCATTCCTTTGCTATATACGATCCACTGGAAGTGTTTCCTCTTCAAACTGACTGTCCTAAGCCATATGAACGACCGATGAACCGCCGTGTTTCGAATGCGTGGGATTCAATGGAAGCTTCGGTACCAGGTATATTTACTTTATCGCAGGCTTGGCGTATTCGATTTCGCTGTTCGCCGCCTCATTCACTGGAAACGACGGACTATACCAGCTCACTTAGTTACATTACTGACGTGTTTGTTCCCGATGTGCCATATAGAGACATCATAGTGAAGCAGCGCTTCAATCTTTACTATTTCACCGGCAAACGAAGCTACTCGCTCGACAGCACAGCTACGGGCATAGCTGGATTTTTCGGTTTTGTTCAGTGGTATCCCGTAATTGTTGCGCATTGCTATGCGCGAAGCAAGTAAGTTATGGCAACGTCGCTGAAAAGTTAACGCGCTGTGTTTTGCACGAATGGAAAGAAATATTTCGCGGTAAAAATGATTGCTTAATTTGAAACAATTGCATATGCAACAGACACAGACATCATTGCACACCAGGTGAATTTTTTTTTTTTGTAGATGGGAACAATTCGCCTCCGTTCTCGTTACTTAGTGCCCGACATTGACTCATTTATTTACATGGTCTCCAAATAAATTTTTGTTGTATTACTTGTTTCCCCTGCGAGCTACGTGAAAACTTGTGCTCGAGGTGAAAGTTCTGCTCTCCACGTAAAAAGAGTTTCCGTATGATTGTTTGGGCATTTCTCTTAACGAGGATACATGGCTCTTAGTTAGCAAAGAAGCTTCACACAAGTTGCTTTTGCTTTCTTTTTTCACGTAAAAGAGATTATACTATGAGTTTAAACGGATAAAAAGAGCGATACATGAGTTTAGATTTTTCCAAGAACACACCTGGAAACGTTGTGCATTCCAAAGCCACGTGAGTGCCGCTCGGATGGCACAGAACCGCGCCAATGTAGGCGACACAACATAAGCACGCGACCGCTCCAACATACATCCTTGTCTGGGACGAAGAGCGCTGTAGATGCCATGCCCGCGCTGTGGTCTAGTGAACCATCGCTATAGATGGCCGTGTATTTAGAGTGCCGATGGTCCATTCGAGTAAAGATCATATATTTGCATGTGGATGGCGGGCTCTCTATATATACGGGTGGCGAACTCTCTATATCTACCCTATCCTAAACTAGACTTTACCGCGGTCTATAACTTTCTTGCCTTTAAAGATTGCGTCGCGGCCAATAAAATAAGATGAATGCAGTGCATTCATCTTATTTTGCCGTTAGGTGAATGCACTGTTAGCCTCGCGTGCTCTGTGGCTCACCTCTGTATCACGAGATATAGCTACCGGCGTTGTTGCGGCTGCATACATCTCCGGTAATCCCGCGTTTCCCAAATCCTAACACGTTTACAGACAATTAAAAACTCTAAATTTACTGTGCATTACCAATGTGGCGTGAGTTCGCTCCCCAGTGGTGCCAGGGCGAGAACTTCTGTCTGTTTGCGTCACGCTAGGCGGCGACGGCGACACTGAGAATTAAGGAGTGGTCTGCGACACCGGCACGTCCACAACAACGCCTTCGCGATGACCAAAGCCTTACCATTGACAGGGCGTCAATGGTAAGGCTTTGGTCATCGCCAAGGCTTTGTGGCTCCCTTTAAGTTAATATCCCAATATGTATAATTTATTAATTAGTCACGTAACTTCGAACTCAGACTTAATAATCACTACAAAAATTGGAGGTGTGAAGTACTCCCACGTGTAGAAGAATTTTAATTAAAAAGATTCGTATCCTATTTCGGGAAATGCAGCGGACCCAGCTTACGATCACAGCGCTGAATCATTGACAAAAAGTTATAAATCGTGTCAGTATACAGTCACGCTGGAAAGGTATCTTATTTTCATATTCACAACACATCACTTCTTGTCCTCAGACATGACATAAGATGGACGTACTAAACGCACCCTAGCCCAGAATGCCCCAGAATATACTGTAATTGTTCGGGACGCGCCTGACGAATTCAAAGCCAGTTGCATTCCAAGTCTTGGGGTTTTTACACTTCTATCATTCTGCTGTTCTGCTTAAAGGCCAGTGAAAGTAAGTTCGTATAGTGTCCTCCTGTTCGGGTCTTTGTGACTAACGGCCGCTGTCCAGAAGTAAACTCTATGTAGCACAGGTGCCTAATATAATATGGGGCTCCCTCATCATTAAAAAAATGTGTCAGAAACGATCCTATAGACATTTCAACATCAGCACTGAAGTTCCTTTCTCGTTTGACTCTGCGACCATCCTTCACGGCGTCCCGTAACCTTCTGCGAACCTTGTGGGCATAGAAGCCGGCACATTTAGACCCTACTTCTCGGCCAACCCGAACGCGCAAAACCTGAGAATTCTGGCCGATATAGACTTATTGGCAACCATATCATGATATCACTTCCGTAGTATATCTCAGCATAACGTTCCTCTCACTCCTGTTTGGAACATCACTGCAAAACCTGATGCTACGCCCACAGGAAATCTGAGTGCAATGCACAACCAGACCTCATTTCTTACCCCTATGCCAAACACTATACAACGGATGGACGGATGGACGTTATGAGCGTCCCTTTTGGAACGTGGCTGTAAGTTGCGCCTCCACGCTCTTCCTATGCGATGCAGCGCACACCACGCATGCGCCCTGTGCACGTATGGCGATACCGGCGTGGGGCTTTTTGAACCGCTATTCTGTGCCCTGTGGAAGTCCTGCAGCCATTTTGGTGACGACGTCACAGCCGCTCTTGAAAAGCAATGCAGCGTACGCCATATACACGCTGTGTGAGCGTGTTCGGGGTGACGTCAGAGTGTATACTCCGAAACGCCATTCGGGACACGCAATAAGCACCCCTCAAGGCCCTGTTTACGATGATGTCATTAGACATTTTTTTTAAGGCATTCCGGCACACGTCATATGAACGTCTTTTAGTTGTATTTACGATGACGTTGTGAGAGTTTTTTAAACGTTACCCTGCGTATGCCGGGTGTACTTCCCGTGCGCGTGTCGGGGGTGGCGTCGTGGTGCGTGTCATATTTGGACGCGCGCCTTCTTATCGCTCTTATATTATCTAGGCAGCGTCATCATGGGTGCTCTCCAATAAGATGCTGGGCTGTTTCCGCCTCCACCACATGCTTGTACTTTACCCGTGTAGTCTCCTATCCTCCTGAATAATTAAATGATCTAACCTTCTCTGTTTATATAGCGAGAAAGATCAACCACTCAGAATAGATGAGGAAGCTAAAAATTTGCTATCGTTTTAAGAACCACTGACTAAATGGTATTATTTTTTTTATAATTCTGTCCAAATAATATATGTGCATGCCTGCCGCCCTTTCTCAAGGAGAAACATTTTTTTTCCTATTGTCGGGTGTAACTGTGTACAGTAACTAGCTACGAAAGTACGCATATTAAAATTCGGTATGGTAATACACGATCCATCAGTTCGAAAGAGAATTAGCACGATTTTTTCCGTTCTGCCTGTGCTTACATCAAATATAGCTAATTGAATGACAACCTTCATCAACAGGACCACAGGGTGAAGTTTATACTTTTACATTAGTACGAAGCCTATAGTTTGAGGCTTCCTGAGCACGAGGTCGCGGGATCGAATCCCGGCCACGGCGGCCGCATTTCGATGGGGGCGAAATGCGAAAACACCCGTGTGCTTAGATTTAGGTGCACGTTAAAGAACCCCAGGTGGTCAAAATTTCCGGAGTCCTCCACTACGGCGTGCCTCATAATCAGAAAGTGGTTTTGGCACGTAAAACCCCATAATTTTTTTTTATAGTTTGAGGCTTCGTCTAATGAAGCACTGATATGCTTACGTAACGAAGCAAATATATGCTTACAGGTACGCGTGAGCACTTGGCCGTCGTTACTTGTTGAAGCGTCTCATGATAACCACATGCGTTATCGACCAGACTGTACCCAATGCCCATTGGCTGTAGTCGGCTTCCACTGTAGCTGGCTGTATTCTGGTCGCTAACGCAGGTGGTTATCAGGAGACGATGCTTCAGCTATCAACGACCACGAATTGTGTAGGTACGTGTGGCTTGAAGCCGATTGTGGTTTTACCTGTGGAAACGACTTAAGTGAAAAGTATGGCGAGCAGTAAATTGAACGCAACCACAACCAGTCCGATGAAAATCTTGTTCTCCTTGTCGTCACTGGATAAAAAAAAAGACAACATGGTACACGGTTTGTTGTTCCGAGGACAGTTGTTGGAATAAAAGAAGGCAGTCATGAGGTGAAGTTTCTTTTAAGGCGAAAGCGTCAGTGGCTCCTTGCAATGGCTCATACCCGAAAAAAGTAGCGTCTAGTCCAGTGAGGCAAAAAATCTTAAAAGGAATGGCTAATATATCCGGTAAGCAAGCAAACATGCAATGGCTGAATATGAATAAAGAACCGAGAGAAGGAAGAACAAATAAAGGAAAGAAAGGACGAAAGAACATTTGGGCAATGCATTAGGTGCTCGCATGTGTTGTTGGGGAGGTCGACCTGCAGTGCCACACGTTTACTCCACACTGCAGCTCGTTAATGTCTTACAAGAAGCCTGACTCCTCCGATCGCATAACTTAATGCATTACCACGTGTCCAGCAGGCTTTCCTTTTCAGGTGTTGCAGGAAGGTAACATACTGCTGAATATTTTTTCTGGTCTCGAGGTCCACGTTTATTTTAAGTGAACTACAATGCTTGACATTTCCTGTGTGCTTCATTTGACATACACGCCACTCTAAATAACGCTTTCGAGGAAAATTGGTGAACAACAATGCAACACGTGGACCTTATACTTTCTGATTTGCCTATAGTCCCCAAGGGAACAGCTTTAACATGTCATCAAAGTATTTGAAGCAATGCAAAATACGCCGATCCTGTGAACTGGCGAGCCTCATCGGGCAAATACTGAATCACCCGGTTCGATCTTATCTGCTGGGCTCATAGACCTTACGCAAGGGCACAAATATTGTGCGGTAACCTAGATGTGTTCGTAGCAAAATACTTGGTGCTAATATCCTGGATAACGACAATAGTGATGTGATGAAACTCGCTCGTAAATGGCTTGCTGTGATTTGGTGTTATCTGCTGGTCGCATGCTCCTTAAACAATGGCAGAAATGCTGTATAGTACGCAAGACGCGCACGCAGCAATGGAACAGCGTTATTATGCAGCATCGACGCAGCACGTTACGAGTCATGCTGGCTCGGAAATTGTGCAGGTCAAAGGACTTATGCAGAAGACAAGAAATAGCGGCCTAGATTATAGCTGTGCTTACTGGTTTAACCACGGTAGATACGAAGCGAGATAACGCACTTTTGCTTGAGGTTGCTCAAAGTTTGCACAAGAATATTTAGGCAACCTTACAGAAACGAATGAAAATGTTCAGTAATGTGGAAAGTTGAATGATTTGATGATTTGATGATTGATTTGATGAGAGAACACAAGGAAACAGAAGGAAACCGGACACTCGCTGCACTAGCAACGAGTTTATTCCAGAACAAACACCTAACTTTGACGCCCGAGAATGAGCGGGTATGTAAATATAAAGTCAATAAAATCGCGAGTGCAACGGGTGTCGTGTTTCTTTTGGTTCTCCCCGCTTTGTCCCGTTCAGTGCGCTGCTTCACCCACACGGTAACATGAAAAAAAAAAAAAAACATCATTACAGGGATAAAACTAAGCACGGATGCCGCGTTTAATAAAGAAACAAAAAATAATCGTTTTTGCTTACTCTTTTCCAGCTGCTAGAAAAAATAAGGAACGATGGCATTATCAAGCGTTAGCTTTCCTATCACTTACAGAAAGTATGATTAAAATCTTCCCGTCATGTGGGTTTGTTTACAAGCGTCACCGCCACGCAGTGATTCGCAACAATCAACAACGGGTACCAGTACGAACACTTAAGGAGTGACGAAGGTCACGGCATGATTCATAAGCCAAACGTTTACTTGAAGAAAAATAATACCACGCGTAGGCAAAATGAAACGAGAGTTGGACGTTGACAATGATATATTCTCATCTACAGGTTGTCAGTAGGTTAAAGAGGCAATTTAATATCTTATTTCTTTGTCTCGAAAAATGCTTCTGTTTTAGTTTGCAGGCCAATCGTGCGGCTGCTAACCAACGTTCTTTTTGTTTATATTTATGATACGTATAGAGAGGTGCACGATGACTTCATACGAGTCCGCAATATTTGTAAAAGTATTGACGAAATTGCCAGAAATATCTTGCCAGGAACTTTCAGAAACTAAGCGAAAACAGGGATTATGTTGCGACTCTGGTGCATTTCTAAAACGGTGTTTTCAAGGCTGTTTCGACAATACTAGCCAGTACAAAAGCGAGACAATATGGTTAGCTTTCCTTTCGTTCTTTTTTCATGTTATTCGCAAGTATAATCTGTCTCTGTTAGAAATTCCTGTTTTATAATTTACAGCAATAAGCTTTCGGGAAAACTAAGCTCCCGAGTTTGAACGTGACGCCTCTCGCCCATGCCGCCGCCGCTAATGATACTTCTACTTAATTTAAATTTCTATTCAAGTTCTGTTCGATATGCACTGTTGCCTCACCTGGAGTCACCGTCGGTGCCTCCGATGCCGGACATCTCTGAAAAAAAGAAGGAAGGTTACCGTAATCTTAAAGATCGACAGCAATCTTTTTTTAAATGTTGGCTTCGAACGTAATGTGTTATGCGGGGTGATGATTTGTGCGGCAGCTATGCTGACCTAGTATGCGTTATATATATATATATATATATATATATGCTTCATACTTCGTATGGAGTGTGGGGAATGGCGCAAGGCGGACGGGCTCGTAGTAGACTGTTTTGCTCCGGCGCGAGTTTTGTTATGACGCACATTGGGCCGTTTGTCACTGTACTCCCGATGGCAACAAGCAACCGTGCATTCTAGTCCTGTATTGGCAAGGGGGTTTTCTGGCTTCACGTGGAATTTTTCGAACAACTCATTAATATGACGGCATCCTGACAAAACGTCTAACACATACTGCATGTGCTGCTACGCGCCAGATGTTTTAAAGGGCCCCTCACCAAGCCACATAGTAAATTTCAGATGTACGCTGGAAGTTGTTACGTGCCTTCTAGGGTGTGATCTGCCGCAAAAATTTTTCAAAATAGTTCATTAATAGCCGAGATAGAACTGTTTCAGTGTCACGAACACATGATTTCAGGAGGCGAGCGCCACTGCGAAGCGAGGCACTCTCTCCACTCGCCCCGTCTAACCTGCGCGGGCCAAATTCCTTCTCTGCGTTCTCCCATGCCGGAGCTCAAGGACACCCGCCGTGGTTGCTCAGTGGCTATGGTGTTGGGCTTCTGAGCACGAGGTCGCAGGATTGAATCCCGGCCACGGCGGCCGCATTTTGATGGCGGCGAAATGCGAAAACATCCGTGTACTTAGATATAGGTGCACGTTAAAGAACCCCAGGTTGTCGAAATTTCCGGAGTCCTCCACTACGGCGTGCCTCATAATCAGAAAGTGGTTTTGGCACGTAAAACCCCATAATTAGTTCAAGGATCGCGTTACGTATACGTCATGGGCCTCACCTTCATTTCTTTCCTTATTAATTGAGAAATAAATCAAAAGTGTTATAAACAAAATCACAAAAAGGTTTGAGGCCTCAAAGCACGAAGAATAGACTAATTCAGGTACCACGATTCATGTACCACGATTGGAGCCCCGGTATTTCCGCTAGTCACCTTTTTTTTTGTCTGTGGAAAACTTTACCATCTCATTCTTTCTTTCAATGCCTCATTTCCATGTTCTTTTGTTGGGTAGCCAACCGCGCAGCTAACCTTCCCGCTTTTTTGCCTATCTCTCTCTTTCTCTAAAATCAACTGAAATCTTGGCGATGAGGTGGTCGAATGAAACAAGAGCCGTTCACTAATTGTATGAAATATTGACAATGAAGTTATGTGCGTATAGAGGTCCACCATAGGCAAGCAAGAAAGTGTGTAACTAAACTCAAAAAAAGGAACGACAAGGAGCCGCCTGACGGGACATGCGCGACAATGTACAGCTATATATACAATCCCAACAAATGGGAATTCCAGACAAAATCGGACACGATGACCATGCACATTCTCCGAACATTTTAACAGCGAATAGCCGTTCTCATTTCTTGTAAACCTAGTTGGCGGTATCGTGCACCCTGCTGAGACGCTCGCGCTCTTTACTAGGTGAATGAATAGAAACCTTGTTACTTAAAAAAATGTGTGCAGGTTGAACGCACACATTGGAATTTATGTGTAGTTAAGCTAGATCCAAGCGGTAAATTAAACCCTTTACAACTAACAGTGATGCGCATAATTAAGATTTATTTCGTATACTAAGCAAGGTAAAATATCATGCAATATTTCTATTTTTTCAGGACAGAGGCTGAAACTTGATTCTGGTGAGATTTTTTACGTTTATGTAATACACCAGTAACGATTTATGCCGGGATGCAAACGCCAAATTGGGAGTATACACAGGGTGGGATGTCTACACAGCTGTGTCACGAGGACCAAAGCGATAAATGATGCTTGTCCAGGGGTGACTGGCGATGACAAGTGTGTAGGTACACAGGATTTTACAACACGTATATTGCCACATATAAGAATTCTGTACCTCTTGGTTCATAGTAACACGTAACCATTGTGAGCGATTGGCCAAAAACGATCACACACCGGTGTCCCATACGCCGTACCGAATTGCTAAGTAAACAAAAGCACTTGTAAATCAGGGAACCCTGTACTAAAAGGCCCTATTCCATTAAGAGGTCGGTGAAGTTTAGGCATACCTGTGAGCCGACGTATGTTCAGGTCCTACGTAGTACTTTATTTTTTCGTTACGCAAAACAAGGATCGTATTGCTTGCACCACACAATAGGTTAGCGTACAGTGGTTATAACGTATGTGTGCTGGTACCAGCTTGCATTCAAGGCGCATATTAACTTCAGACGCACATATAACATATCCGCCGTAATACTCATTGGCCCAGCAGCAAATGGCAGCAGCCACATCACACCCCGGGTAGGTAGGGAAAGAAAGCTTCAACTGACATGTGCCGCAATGTCACGAATCGTTGAGTCCAGCAGCCCACAGGTGAAGATTTCCAGGCACTTCTGCATGAAATCTACGAGTAGGCGTTGATTGTGCTCGACCTCCGGGAGAGTGAGCCAAGTTGCACACGCGGCTAGAGGTCCCGCGCCAATGGCGTAAAAGGTGTAGTCGCTTAACCTTAGTGCCCTAAATTTAAGCCTTGTATACCTGAACAATACTTTAAACGTTTAACTTCAAGCGTCCAACCTCTTTCGAATGTGAGTAAAATGTCCTAAAACGTTAAACTCTGATGACTGTTTGAAGGAGACAATTCAATAATTTGGGAATTTCCTATGGTACCTCAATACACAAACGGCTTTGAATAAGGCTGAATGCTGGGCTTGTTCTTATGACGTGCTGAAAGCCTTAGGTGTAGCCCATCTCACACTGGAGAAAAGAGCAACACAGAACCGATACAAGTGGAACATGGCGTCTGGGTTCTGTCTGGCTGTTTTGCCCCCAGACAGATGCGCTAGGCCTAAGGTCTTCAATACACATTAGAAATTTATTGCGATACTCGATGCTACCAAAAAACCAAAATTTTGCGAAGCTTTCTTTTTAGAAGCTTGGTAAGTGGTCAACATATCAGACTACCGAAAAGCATCGATAACTACTGTCAGCGCGAAAAAAATAATAATGAACTTGCAAGGCTTTCACCGTAAGAACTCCAACTGCTAAATTTCTCCAGCATGTTTGTTCGCTTTCCACGTTCCAGGTTTCGTCCAGATACTCCCAATGCTTCTCAAACGAGAAACAGTGGAATAGTCTACGACGCTTGAAAGCGCAAATAAGATTAAGTAATTTCCCTAAGGTACCTATTTTATGCAGGCGCCCACTTCTTTCTCCGCCCGCGCAGTATGTTTGACGTGCTTTTCTAGCCTTAAATTTCATTTCACTTCCTCCAATAGTTATATCAATACATTTTCGCTTACATTTTCAGCCGACGTGCTACGCCGCAACTATTCATGACGACAGCAGCTCAATTACTCGCTTCAGTCCAGTGCGCTTATTTAATCACGAAAGCGAAATTCGCACCATCAGGGAACCGCAATATGGTCGTTGTCCCACTTTTTTAAAGGCTTTGTCTTACAACAAGAACCGCAGTCATATTAATAATGGACGGTTACTAAAATACTCGTATTCGTCATCCGTGACAAAGACAAGTCCTTTTAAGCGGTCGCTCTAGAATCAGAGGTCCCTCGTCCAACCACTGTTGAACACATTAAATATGACACGCCCGCTTGCTTGAGCAGATAATAGACCTGAGATAACTATATTTTGGCTAACGCTCCACAGACATTACTGCTAAGGTATATCTCGGATCAAACGTTCTTGAAGTTTAAGTGACAAACGCTCGTGTTTCTTCCGAGCATGAGAGATGCAACAACGAGGAGATCTCATCGTTAATGTTGGAAGCTCAATACACAAGTGCCTCGGGAGTGAGTCAGGGTTTTGTTCCCCTCCTCCAACGATGTGTCGGTGGTGCCATCGCCCTGTCTCTCGTGGAAGAAGGGCGAAACAAGTGCGTGCGAACAGCGCCAGATGGCGCTAGCGACAAGCTAACCACACTCGCTCGCGGGCCGTCCCAATATGATGGTTCTTTACATTTACGTAGTCACGACAGAAAAAAATAAGAGCTCCATCTACATGAGAATTATAGGACTCTGTTTTCCCAGTGTCATACCTAAATCTTGCAGCAGTCTCATTAATGCAAAACTCTAACTGCCACCCAAGAGAGCGCGACCTGTCGACAACAATGACGGCGGTAGGATATTGCAGTGTTCTGTTTTTCTCTTCAGCATTTCGCCATACTCTGCTCCTCCTGTTGTTGTTGTTGTTGTTGTTGTCCTGAGTGGCCGTGGCACATACCCACAGTGGGGGATTGGCCAAAAATCGGGCGGTTTAATTAGGTGCCTAAAAATAATACTGATAACAAGGGAGTTAACAATTTGGGCGTGTGAGCTTAAAAGTAAACGTTTTGTGTCCGGAGAAAAAAAATAGATAATCAGAAGAAAACCGGGTATAAGAAAATAATAATAATAATAACAATTTCCTGTTTCCACCTCACGCTTTCATTGTAGCCTCCTCTTCCACTTTCTTTATCGCGCTCTCTTCACTGTCGTCTTCTTTCATTACCTCTTGTGCTCCACGTTCGCTCGACTGCGTCGACCAGGCGCGCCGACGCTCAGCGCAGGAACGGGCGCCTGAGAGCTGCGCTCCAAAGTGTATTAGTATGTGTTGATAACAACACTTGTCTGTAAACTTTCTTCAGTTTCACGAAGTTTTCGCGCGCGCAGAACAACATCAACCCGCTTGCGGTCCTATTTGAGCTATTGCAGAGCGGAAACCAAACTAATGCATATCTGCCATCTTTTGCAGAGAGTTCAAGTTTCGTCACTAACGCGGACATCGTCGCTGCTTTTGAGAGGAAGACTTAGCTTAGGGCCAAAGCTGATGTCACCCGCCGTGGTTGTTCAGTGGCTATGGTGTTGGGCTGCTGAGCACGAGGTCGCGGGATCGAATCCCGGCCACGGCGGCCGCATTTCGATGGGGGCGAAATGCGAAAACACCGGTGTACTTAGATTTAGGTGCACGTTAAAGATTCCCAGGTGGTCGAAATTTCCGGAGTCCTCCACCACGGCGTGCCTCATAATCAGAAAGTGGTTTTGGCACGTTAAACCCCATAATTTAATTTTTTTAAAGCTGATGTCGCTATTGAAATACGAAAATCCTTTGATAAGACAACCGCTGTACTGATTTGAAGGAAATAGGTTGCATGTGAGAGTAAGTGTTGAATTCTAGTTACAGTACCAAGCAGAACTTCTATTTTGCGCCTGTGCTTTTTTACAAAAGTTTACGAATGTTAGTAAGCTTCTAAAACTCTTATGCGCAATATTTAGAAATTCCTGCATCTGCACTCAAACAGATATCGCATTTCTGTTAACAGCCCGTTCTAGAGGATCCAAAGCGGAATAATGTGTTTGTAAATTTACAGCTTATATGAAATTTTCACAATGACTACGAGAGCTTTGGGAAAGTACTACTCCCAAATAATTGTATATTTAAGTGTTCTACACAAGCTTCGGAGAGCGAGAGCGAAGGTGACGTGGCGTCGCGACGATGCCATCTCTCCTCACGCAACACCTGGCGCACTAACGGAAACAGGTGTTCCCTTTCGCCCGCTCTGCTCCGTGCTCGCGCGCTGGTGACATGGCATCGCCGCCAATGGGAATTTATGTGCCTTTTCTCTGATACAGACGCTGGCTTTCTTGCTCAGTGAGCCGTTTGACGCTTTCACATACACAATGCGCGCCGTGCTTTTCGACCCAAATGGAAACTGGGGCAGTAAAAATGGCAAATACAGCACCGTTTCTGGAAAGAAAGCTATGTAAAATAGTAAATTTGATTATTTTTCTATAATATAGCGCGCCTAACGGCCGCGCTCCCCTACTTAAGATGGCACATTGTTCTGGCCGGTTACTGCTGGTGTGGCCTCCGATATAATTCTGTACAAAGGAAGCGATCTTGGAGGGCACACTGCTGAGCTTTATCCTTTCCCGTCGACATGGCCAGCCCTCCTCCGCTCGCTCGCGTAGCCTGCATCTCAGCCCGTACAAAGCGGCATGTATGGCATGTAGGCGCATTGCAGAGTTTCTTTGTGTTATGCGTAGTTTCTTTGTGTCTTGCGGCATACGACGATCAGGATACATGGGACAGTGTGCGATACAGTGAGTGGGCGTGTACTCCACCTAGACCCGGTGGCTTTCATTTACGCTCGGATGGTTTCTCCTTCTCGTCAGCAGGCGCAAAGCAAACATCTTTTGTATGACGCTGCTTTATTTTACGCGAACGCTGTCCAAAAAGCAAGCCTGTGCAAGTGAGAAACACGGCGCGCCATCACCTGTCGCCTCCGCTGACAGCAGCGGTAGGGCCAGTATAGACACAGCTCGCTGGACGCCGCGCCGCAGCTGCACGTCGCCATACATCACTTGTTTGTTTGCTGACACAGTTAACGTTTATACAAGTATTTCATGCGCAAACAACGACAATTGTTTTTCTCGCCATCATCGGTACGAAGAGAAAACGTGCGAACCAAGCAGACGACTCGCTGAGACGGCCGGTATGTGCTACGTGCTCAGAAATGGTCTCGCACTGCGGCTCCCGTTCTCTCCAGTGGTTTGCAGAAAAGGCGCAATTTCGACATAACGCTATTCTATCATTATGGGTCAGAAACAAACTGTAGCCGATTGTTGTGTTGCTGTGCGCGGCGATAGACGCGAGCGCTTCGGCAGGGGTGATCGGACCAGTGAGGAACAGGTTGGCCGATGTCGTCGGCTATATAACAGGCTACTGTGCACAAGTATGGCGGCGTCCAATCCCTCCCGCCGCCGTATGACAATATCCTGGCAGGTTGTAGTTTGTTCGGAAGCTAGCCGAGTGCCGCACCCGCCGTTACTTGTTGGAAATCGTCGTTGCGTTGTTGCTGGTGCAAGTCGGACGCTGAACCGTACCTTGCTTCTCCTACACTTAAGTAGGAGTCACAAACACCACTCGTGCCGTCACTTTCCTTACCATTTTGCATAATTACGCGCTTACAACTGCACGCGCTTACTCTTCAGTAGTACTTCTTTTTTTGTTCGCGCCTGTGCTTGGCTAAATGATGCTCATCTTTTAGTCTCGATTTACCCTATACAGGGTAGCAAACCAGATATTTCTATTTGGTTAACCTCCCTGCTCTTTCCCTTTATTCTTTTTTGTCTCTCACTGTGCTCACATAACACAGCACAAGGCATGCGAACATCAGCCATGCTATGACAAGAGCTGGCTCTCCACGTCTGTAAGCTGCTGCCACGGGTGGGCGTGACGTCACGCCCGTCGGCGCGCTGCCCCGTGCGGGCGAGATTGCGTGCGGCGCGCGCTCATAAAAGTCCGAAAATACAGCCATTTATAAAAGATACATGTGCTACGTACGATCACTATGTATTGAACCAACGGAGTCCTCTGTGTGCGATCCTGCTGCATTCTTCTTTTTTTTCTTTTTGAGTTCTGTTTATTCAGCGTCACTTTAAGGGCAACTCTTGTGTACAAGCACAACGTTGGATGCGCATAACGACAGCGATCATGAGGGTTGTAGGAGGAAGAAAATATTGCAGGAGAGATCGCTATAAGGCGTAGACAATGGGCAGTTAGCCTCAATCAGGAAGGGGAGAGAGGGTTCTTGTCAATGTCTATGTAGTATCTTATAAGGGTGCGTAATATATAATCACCAATATAAGGAATAACAGGTGTACCTTTGGTTCTTGAACTTGCCTAAACCTAGTCGTACTCTCTTTCAATGGGATTGTGCATTCACAACTTTAGGCCTCGTCCATTTCTTTTTCAGGACATCACTGTGTCAATAATGGCTATATACAATATTCAGTAGTAAATTTCTGCTATTCTACGGTGTTACCACTTTCTTGCGATACTTCTGAGCGCTGTTCTCCTAAACAAATGTGCACTAGGAATAGTTGCTGGGGACGTTATTTTGCTATCATTATCGAGCTCTTGTATGCCCCAGAGCACTCCTGAGCCTAAGAGCGCAGCGCGCGCTGCCTACTTTTCTTCCAGGGACCAATAATCTTTGCCCAGAACGAGGAGCACGAGAATGAGATACTGGTCGTGACGTAAGGCTGCTCAGACGCAGTCCCAAGACCGCCGATGCAGCGAAGGGCGCAGCGAACTTCCCTCTAAGCTTCTTCCTTCTGTTCTGCGGAGATGTAGCGGAAAAAGTGAGTTTTTCCCGCTATCTTGCTTCAACTTGTCGCGTCCACGTGTCGTCTCTGCGCGAGCCAGTTGTTTGATTCTGTTTTCGCGGAAACATCTAATTTTTTTCTTTGCTTGTTTCCTTCTTTCCTTTGCCGTAGCGTACCGGAATTGCAAATACAAGAGGGGCTTTGCGGGACAGTAGGGTGGTTGCCCACGGGAAGTAATTTATTGCTTGCACCGTGCGGCTGACCAGCCATTCTTTTTTCTTTCGTTGAAGATGAGGGCGGTTTCCTGCCGGTGGCGGCTGGAAGACAAACTGCGACCGCTTCCCGAACCTTTGCGGTCCCGACGTTGCCCCCTGTTCCACCGTTCGCCACACCCACGCTTATTTTGCTTCCCCAATCCCTTCTCCCATTGTTTTAGTATTTCTCCGGCGGCTTAGCGACGAATCCAGCTTACCCGCCTTCCTTAAGGCTCGGATAAGGTTTGTGGAATTGCTCTGCGGGCTGCCTATGAAGATATTTTGTTGTTCGCTTATTTCAGTACTTTGGCCTTGTCTTTTGATATTTAGATATCTTCGTCCTAGTTGTTAGGGATATTGTACTGGTGAGTGGCGATATTCTTTTGTCATGTGGCTACGCAGCGAGCAGGAGCGCAAGAAGAGGTGGTTGAAGAACTGGGCTTGGTGTATACAGCCCGTAGTTGACTCCCTGTGATCTCTTCCTTCATCATGCGCTTTAACCATGGAACAAAGCGTCATGCAGGGTACAAAGGCCCTGCGAGCAGGAGCCCCACATGACCAGGCGAGCAGCGGCGGGGCGGTTTAGTGTGGCGCGGGCGTCGCCAACAGACGCAACAACGGAAGGGCAGCGAGGGGTCGGTGTTTTCTGTTCCGTCACAATTCAGTATTGAATCCATACTCTCTCCATCGCTTCGCTCGGAAGAAATGCCAGACGTGGAATTCTCGTATGAGGGAATTGTTGTTCTTCTACTAAACATTGACGTCAAAACGTCGGTAGGCCCCGATCGCATACCGAACGCATTTCTCCGCAGGTATGCGGAATGGGTTGCGCATTACTTAAAAATTATGTTCGACGCGTCATTTGCGGAAGGCCGAGTCCCTGGTAACTGGCTAACGGCAATGGTTACACCTTTGCACAAATCTGGAGATAGACACATAATTGAAAATTATCGTCCAGTATCGCTGACCTGCGTTTGCTGCAAGCTCCTAGAACATGTTGCAGCCAAGTGAACTTACACGTATATAGAAAATGCGCACTAATTCTTTCCCAACCAACACGGATTGCGGCAGCGCCTTTCCACAACAAGACAGCTTCTTGATACAATTCATGACTTTGGCAGCACTTTAAGCAATAAGAAACAGATAGATGCCATCTCTCTTAATCTGTCGAAAGCATTCGACAGAGTGCTACATGCAGAATTTATTGCGTAACTGACTGATATGGGAATAGACACGAAAATAGTAAGATGGATAACTGCGTACCTCTGGGGCAAAACGCAATACGTAGACGTGGAACACATTAATTCAAAGCCGTTGAACGTGACGTCTGGTGTCCCCCAGGAGTCTGTGTTAGGTCCTATACTTTTTTTAGTATATACTAATGACATTTCCTCTGCAATTGACGAAGGTATCACGGTGCGACTTCTCACCGATGATTGTTTATTATACAAAGAAATTAATACCATGGAAGGTAGCAATTACTCAGTGACGCTCTCAGGGCTATAGAAAAATGGTGTTACAAATGGAAAATGAAAATAAATGAGACTAAAACTGTTGTATTGCGCATAACGAATAAAATAAATCATATTTTCGATTTTAATTACACAGTGAATTCTTCGGTGACTTTCACGGTTGACGTGCTAAAATACTAAGGCATACATATATCCGCGAATTTAAGCTAGTCGAACCATGTTATAAAAGTATGCGAAACTGCGGAACAAAAGCTTTGGTTCTTGCGACGGAAATTGCTGTTAGCCTCACAGTCATTAAAACTTACAGTTTATTTAACGTACGTTCGACCCACGCTAGAATACGCCAGCATAATCTGGGACCCTTATCAGTCACGGTTAATTGAGAGACAGGAAAGTGTTCGACGTCGAGCAGCAAGGTTTATTCTATCATGCTACTCTCGCACATATTCTGTCTCCGAAATTCTCGGTTTGCTGAACTTGCCTACGCTCACTTAACGCTGGTGCATACCTAGGCTAAAGTTCATTTTTTTTCTCACTAAAAACACATTCAACATCAATAGTGAACAATATTTGATAGCACGATTGGTAGAACGCTACGGAAAAGCGAATATAATACTTTTCAAATACCTCAGATGCACATTAACGCTTACGCATTTTCCTTCTTCCCAAGAATCATTAAAGAACGGAATGAATTACCCGTGGTAACGCGAGAAAGCAAAAATGCAGAACAGTTTGAGAAAAACTTAAAGCCATATTGAAATATGCACTCATGTATACGTGCTCACCGCTTTCTTTTGAGGAGGGGGTAAGGGGTGTACGAGCTCATTTGTTAACACTGCATTTACAGTCTTGTATTAGTGATCGGAGTATGTGCAGAATATTTTGCTTATGTATCTTTTTTGTTGGCATATGTTCGCCTATTCATGTACTGTGCTAATTGCCGACATTCTGCTATTGACTTATTTTTTTTGTGCTATATGTATTCTTGGGACATTCATGTATTGTACTAATTGTTGAAGTACTGCTTTTGACCTACCCTGTAACGCCCGATAGGCCAACCGTATGAGTAAATAAAAAAAATAAGCCTTGTAAAGTCATCGCACCCGTAACAGCATACACTTCATAAATTGCAATGCTTGTGCTAGTCTGTGATTACCTATAAAAGTAAACGTCCAGAACATCGCAAAGAAAGTGTACTAAGGTTAAGAGCGTAGACTATTGACTTCTGATATCTTATTTGCTCTTATTGCACGTGGGCGTTCTGCCGATCAAAAAACACACATCATAGAAATCAAATTTTAAGCATTGCAAGTTTTCGCCGAAGCAACAAACTTAGGTTGATATTCTGATTGCGTATTTTTCTCATTCCCATACAAAGTCCACCTATGAAAATTATGACAATAGAAGTATAATACTTTTTTCACCTTATTCACGAGAATGGCAAAAAGCATCTCCTCGTCACAGGGAAACAAAAAAGACATAATATTGAAAGGAATCAGGATGGCACCCAAATACCGAGATTTCGCCCTTCAATACGAAAGAAGGCTTACTAAAAATACCCGCACAACCAACGAGAAATAATTGCATAGCTTATTTTTTAAAATACCTTTTTACACACAACAAATACCAACTTTAAATGTGTGAAATATGAATAAACTGAGGCGCTTTCGCGCGTAAACGTAACTTACGCGTCCACAACGATGTTGGGAGATACATGCACGATCGGCATTCGGGGAGTTCCAAATTTACTGAATGCGGGGAGCGAGGTTACCTTATTTTACAGGAAAGTGTTAATTTAAGATGATACCTCCGCGCAAAAAAGTATTGAGCGAATAAAAATACTTGTAATGTATACTCAACACCTTTATATACCCCGTATTGAGCAATGCAAATCTGAATACGAAGTCTTTGATGCTGCACAGCAATTTTCTTATTGACATTTTTCATCTAAATATAATGCCTGAGAAGTTGATTAATTACCTTAGACTAATCGCGTAATCAGGCGTAATGTGAAAAATAGTCCGCGTATCTCCAAACCTGGGCCAACGTCATTACTTTCGTTCTGTCCAGCTGCGTGGCATTTGCATATTTTTAAAGTATGGCTCAAGTTACATGGAACAACTGGCGCCTACGTCTGTTGTGTTTGGCACTAAAATTACGCGGCCCTCTTGGATTTCACAATGCGTCTGCCTTTGTAATCGAACATGACCCGATTTGACCTTTGAACAAGCTAGCTCGAGATGAAGTCTCTCATCAGCTGGCCTACTTCCATCACTACCGTCGACAGCATGGAGAATTTCTCACTGGCCTTCTAAGTCGGCCTCTGCTTCCGGAGCAGCCTCGCGAAATGAAGTAACTGTTTCTCCCCACTTGTAGCTGTGTGGGAGAACTACTGGCACCACAGCCTTCTCAGCGCGCTTTGAACTAGCTATATCCAGGCTAGCTTTGCAGCTGTCGTCTTGGCCTTTTGCAGTCGGTCGCTGAAACCAACGCGGGAAAAGCACTGCTCTCTTCAGCAACTCCCTTCTGCCTACTGAACAGGTTTGACTTGTCACTACTCGCAGCTGCCTCGTGAATCTTTTCTTGGTACTTGGACCGCTGCCCAATAGGGTGCTCAATAGGGTGACCGCTGCTAGACCGCTTCTATGAGTCTCCTCACGTGCTTTCGCCGCAAGATCTCCCTTACTGGAGAAAGCACTCTCCCTGCTCCTCCTTAGAGAAAAACTCTTCCTGTTCCGCTTTGGAGAAAACGGTCACCTTTCCTTTAGCATCTGCTCTGACATATTCGATATGCAATAGGTGATTCTCTGTACCGGGCTGGCCGAAATTGCCGCTTCCAAACATACATGGCCTAAAGGGCCCTCCGTTTCTGGAGTGGGAAAACCGCCATTTTGTGTGTGGGTCAACTGCATTACAGCCTTTTCAAAGCTTTCTAAACTAGCTCTTCCAATGCTGGCATTACCTACAACAGGCTCGGATTTTTCTCACCTTCTGGCCTTTGCACTCGGCCTGACAAGCAACACCATGGTGCCAGAACAAAGCCTTCTTACCACTGCCGTAGTTTGGCACTTTCTCTTCGGAGCAAGCATTTCATGACACACGGGACACTGATTGGGAGCCGCTCTTCAAGTCGCTCGGTCCACGAGTCCCAGCTGACACACTCTTTCTCACACACTCATTCAAAACCGGCTAGTAAATTAGCTCTGCCTTCTTGTGAACTGAAAGTGGGAAGCCGGCATCGCGCTATCTGCTATCTAAGAATATGACGTTTCCGTAGAAGCTTTAATTCCAAGAGCTGTCGCGCTGCCTCTTGCTCGTGCCCCTCCCGCCTTTCTGCTTCTTCACGCTCGCGCCTCTCGCACTACTCTGATTTTTGTTTCTTTTCAATAATGGCTTCAAAAGCCTCGTCAGCATTCTCTACCTCTTCTTCCTTCCTGACGTCGAGAACTGCTTCGTTCGTTTTCGCGAAGCAAGCGGAAATTCCCAACTCCTTGCAAATTACAAGGAGGTCCTGAACTTTGAATTTCTCCATAGCGATTTAGTTTGCCTTCAAACTTCACCCTTCCGTAACGCTGAAATCTCCTATTTAAGGACAGTAAATTTCCAAATTAGTGCCTGCTAGAAAACACAAGAATGTTCTCCTAGCATCTGCCTACTTGTACTAGAGCGAGTTGTGGCGACATGAAGAGCAAACGAAGGCACTAGCTATCTCGTCCTTATCAGTACCTTCACGAGACTGCAGCATTTCTCGCGAGGAGCGAGAAATGCTGCAGTCTCCTTATGGTAGACTCCTTCCTTACAAAATAATTTTTGTGGCCACACTGGCCGTCTCCCAATTGACTTTGTCATGCTTTAGGAGCTCTAATCGTTGCCTTTTTCTTTTTGCGGAGCCACCGAAAATGCCAATATGCTCACAAATTCCAAGAAGTTCACGGATTTTAAACTTATCTGCGTTTACAGCTCATCCTGTGTTTCTCCCGAGTAGTAATTGAGCCCACTAGACACTCAGTTCTCGGTCTGCAAGACGAAATCACAAACAATATCAAACACCATTACTGACAGCCTGGGCTAATCAGTCTTGCGAAAAGAGAGGCAAACACGTAGCACTCACCACACCGATGTAGCTCACGCCGGCCGATCCCACTGCTGCCACCTTTGTTATGAAGTCGGGGGTCCGAGCAGCCACGAAGGCCCCATGACTGGTACTGTGCTTGGTGACGGGAGAATGAGAGGTCCGGAGTGACGTCTGAGCTATGAGAAAACACGTTTTATGTACAAATTCACGTGATGTTTGTTTACAAGAACGGCTCCATGAGTCTCGGCTCGCGCTACATGTCAGTTTTTCCATGTCCGAGCACCTTCACAACATTCACGAGCTCCTATTTATGCTGTTGATTTCGCTATTTCAGTTGGCGAGCAAATTAAATGTCGCTCTTCTCGGTCAGTTGAAACTCTCGCAGATTCGGCAATATACCACCCATTGTGCCAAACCACCCATTCTGCAAATCCCATCACTCCACCGGGCTCCGCCCGTGATCTCTAAGCTTCGCTCGCTCATGATGCAATGAAAATGCATTTTCATGTGAAACCGGGGTTGCCGATGTTCCCAGGAGGTAGTCAGCGTAAGCTCTTTGCAGCAATTAGCATGTTGCACATGGCCGATGACCCCTTTACAGTTTGGAGTCCCAGGGCTCGTCGTGTTGGTGAGCTCCTCGTGGTTGAACAGGCGAAAACGCGACATAGGATCTCTCGTAAAAAACCTTGACCTGACGCTGGTTTCGTCGCCAGCTGATTGGCGTCGAAAAGACGATGAAGCGTGAATAGCATTCCATTGCTGCACGCTTGCATGTGTACATCCTTTGTCCAGGAGGAAGGCCACGCGCAGCAATACGTATTGCTTGTCACAGGAATATATTTTAGACCGCAGCTAATGGGAGCCCATTCCTGCGGTGAGTGTTGGCGTTGGCCTCGGAGACGTTGTAACCGAGAGAACAAGGACCGCGAAAGATGAAAGCGAACGCGGAGCATAGCGAAAGTGAAAGCCATGAGGAAGCGAAAAGGAGGGATCAGCGCAACCAAGGAGGTTAAAGAAAAACTCCTGGAGTGGACGTTCCCGTAGCTTCCTACCAGGAAAGATGGAGCCAGTGCTTGACTCTCCTTCGCCTAAAATAGGCCCTTGTCGGGTGGTGCCAGTTTACAGATTAAGTGATTTGGATCTGTTATTGTAATGCTAGGCTAATTAGAAAATAAAAGCTGCTTATTCTCCGCATAAATTGTAAATGCTTGTGAATATTTATGGCGTTCTCCCCAATAAAGTATGTCAGTATATTCAGGTGTCACACTAAGACCAGCAAAAGAGATATGAGTAGATAAGTATCTGTCTGGTAAAATAAGCCGTCATCAACCAAGGAGGTTGATTAACTAATGAGAAGCGTGCTAAAAGTGCTTCTTCGCAATTTTTAATCGTTTATTAGTAGTTTAAACGTGCCCCTCCTGTGTGGCTCCACCTTCGGGACATAGCTTCCACTCCAGCACTTTAACCTCCTTGAGCGCAACTAGGAGGCGGAAAGCGGAGGAGGGTGCGGCAAAAAAAAGGTGAGGAGGAAAGCGGAGTGGCGGCACGACCAAGCATGCAGCCAGCGCGGAAAGAATGCGCTGGCGTAGGCTTCGGACCCACTGCGCATGCGCTAATTCGCTCGCAGCGCCGCCGCCGCTAGAGAATGCGCACCGCAGGGGCCACGTGTGCCCGTGTTCACGCTTTCTGTCTGAACAATGAGCGACGCAACCGGTGGAAATCCTTCGTCGGCCGCTGTTGCTAAACGAGCTTCCCGAGGAGAGGCTCAGCGCTGTCGGCGAAAGCACTTTGTCCTTCAGAATTGAATTATTTGCCATAATATATCGCGAATTCAAAACACGTAAACAGCAGCGCTCGAAATTTGCATTAGGGAGTATCGTAATGAACGGTGACGTTTTTTCGTACTTGCGATATTTCAAATTACAAAACTACATTTACGCCGTTTTCGTCGCGTCAGCTAATTTTTTCGACGCATACAGAAATAAAGATTCGCCTGCGCCGTATCGGAGCCTGCACCGCATTATTCAAGTCTTAGGCATTGCAGACGCAGTGCTGCTCTAGGTTAAGCAATGGATCCCCATCCTGGCTTTTCAAGCTAAATTTGCATTGGCTTTCTTATGGCCCGCCCTCCGCTCTACGTTCTTTCTTTCTCGACTGACAGACCGTCTGTGCTATTACAATGAAATATAAGCCCTCGAAGACGATGTTTTCTTTGGGTTTAGGTACACGGAGTCACGTTTTTGTTCTGTGCCCCGAGATCCGTGCGGAGTAGAGGCTGCGCTTAGAACTTGGCGCTGCCATGCAAACTTGTGCCCCTTTGCAGGCCAGTTACCCAACATCTCCATCACCGAGCATGTAATTCCAGTGAGAACGCCCGCTAAAGTGCATTGTGATAAATTATTCAAGGTAAAGTCGAGAAAGTGTGCCTCGCGACTCCAGAAAAACGTGCGCAGGAAGAGATGCAATCGCAAAGCTGCTTTCACGACCCTCATCCGTAATTCTCAAGAAATTCTGCATGCCTTTGCAGAGGAACACTTCTGAGCGCAGAAAAAAAAGCGAGTTGAAATACGAAACGACGGGTTAATAAAAGCGTGGTGCAGAAGACAGCTGGGAAGTGAAAGAAGAAGACAAATATTTAAGAAAAAGTAAATAGACGCACCAGAACAGTTGATTTAAATTCTCCTGCCTGGTACATTCTCGGGGACACGGTGCGACATGCCTTGGTCGTAGAAAAAAAGAAGAGACGACTCCGCATCTGAAAGTTCCCCATTGCGATACGAGGCGAAGTGAAAATGAATGAACAAGCTTGATCCACCTTTCCGCATATTGCAAACTTTACAAAATGAGGAGATAGTCTTCTTACACTGTTCTTATTTTTACTTTTCGCTTTCATACTAAAGTTATTCGATACTTTCCACGCGTCTGATTCGAAACGAGGCCAGGCGTAACTGAATACGACTACTTCGTGCTTACTCGTCATGCAGAGAGCCCGCTAAGGAGCTAAAATGATGTTTCTTAAGGTTTTCCGTTATTGCAAAGAAACTTGTATTTACTCATTGCGCCTGTAATTTACTTCTGCGCTGCTGCGTGACGTTTGGGGTGGGAGGTGGAGGAGGAGGAGGTTTGGGACGTCGTCTCGAATGCTACAGAAATATCTGCCTTTGGGACTTCCTCATTGTCGGTAAACTCTGTACGTAAACTACTCGATACCATTAGAGAGAACGGGCTTCTCGGAAGATGTAAGCGTGTAAAACTACGTAACAATGTCTTCACATGCGGCGCTCAAAGCACCGAAGGCTTGCTCCTACTTCGTAAGCCGCTGTGAGGCATGATCGATTTTCGGGTGCCATGAAAGCAAAACGCAAGCTCACTTCTTATACCGGGTATCTATCTATCATGGAAGGATTTCGTGGAAGCAGACCGACAACTACATTTTTTTGACAACTTAGAACAAACAATTTGAAACGAGGAACGCAACTGATAAAAACGAGGTTTGCATTCTTATGTAGTGGCTTACCGTCTAAGCCGCACAGGTTTTTCGCTGACTCATTCCATACTGCAACGAAGGTATATCCCGCAGATATTTTTTATGTAAAAGCAACGATGACGCTTTCAGGATAAAATGGCTGCCGTGATGCTGGTAGCGCAATTTGCATTTCTGCATTGCAAACTCCACTTTCTTTTTAATGGAACTAATCATTCCCCTAACAGCAAAGATCAGGAAAGAAGTAAAGAGATCGGAGTAGAATTGTTCCATTTACGTTAAAAAAATCGCACTCGGTATGCAATAATATACCTGTGTCCGTTGTGCATGTAACTGTTTCAAATTCAGCCATCATTTTTACCTCTAAATATTTCTGTCTATTCGTACCAAAGACAGAGCCACAGCTTGTTAGCGGCGTTGCCATGACTTTCCCTCTTGGCGCATAGCAGCGAACAACGACAGGTTGCCACTGAACAAAGGCGAACAAAAAACAGCCAGCAGATCCCGTGCCCTGTGGGAATCACTGTTATGCGAAGCAGTACGCGTGGAGCCTACCAAGTTAACGAAACGACAATGAGAGCATCAAGATGTGACGGCTCTTTCACGACTTTCATGACACATATGTCGTGACTTACCATTTGTGTTTGTGATGCACTCTTGTCATACTATGCCAATTTTGGTACATACAAAGAAGTAGGCGGCTGTTTCATGGCTTACATGACACGCATGTCATGAAATTAATGGCATGACCGGTCATTTATGTTTGCCTTACACTCTTGTCAAACTATGCCAATTTTGGAAACTGCCAAGTTAACGAAACGACCATGAGAGCATCAAGCCGTAGGCGGCTAGATAGATACATACTGCTAAAATGGCAAATATTTGCCACGGAATGCTTGCATTTAAAACCACCTATGCCCATAGCGTAACATCTTAGACTTCTGTCAACCAAAGGACCAGGCAGGATTCCGTAAAGGCTACTCTACAATAGACCATATTCACACTATCAATGAGGTGATAGAGAAATGGGCGGAATATAACCAACCCTTATAAATAGCTTTCATTTATTACGAGAAAGCGTTTGATTCAGTCGAAACCTCAGCAGTCATGGAGGCATTACGGAATCAGGGTGTAGACGAGCCATATGTAAAAAGACTGAAACAGATCTATATCGGCTCCACAGCCACCGTAGTCCTCCACAAAGAAAGCAACAAAATCCCTATAAAGAAAGGCGTCAGACAGGGAGATACGATCTCTCCAATGCTATTCACAGCATGTTTACAGGAGGCATTCAGAGACCTGGAATGGGAAGAATTGGGTATAGGAGTTAATGGAGAATACCTTAGTAACTTGCAAATCACTGATAACATTGCCTTGCTTAGTAACTCAAAGGACCAATTGCAACGCATGCTCACTGACCAGGAGAGGCAAAGCAGAAGGGTGGGTCTAAAAATTAATCTGCAGAAAACTAAAGTAATGGTTAACAGTCTCGGAAGAGAACAGCAGTTTATAATAGGTAGCGAGGCACTGGAAGTGGTAAGAGAGAACATCTACTTAGGGCAGGTAGTGACCGTCAATCCGGATCATGAGACTGAAATAATGATAAGCACAAGAATGTGCTGCGGTGCGTTTGGCAGGCATTCTCACATCATGAACAGCAGGTTGCCATTATCCCTCAAGGGAAAAGTGTATAACAGCTGTGTCTTACCAGTACTCACGTACGGGGCAGAAACCTGGAGGCGTACGAAAAGGGATCACTTTAAATTGAGGGCGACGCAACGAGCTATGGAAAGAAGAATGATAGGTATAACGTTAAGGGATAAGAAAAGAGCAGATTGGGTGAGGGAACAAACGCGAGTTAATGATATCTTAGTTGAAATCAAGAAAAAGAAATGGGCATGGGCAGGACATGTAATGAGGAGGGAAGATAACCGATGGTCATTAAGAGTTAAGGAATGGATTCCAAGGGAAGGAAAGCGTAGCAGAGGGTGGCAGAAAGTTAGGTGGGCGGATGAGATTAAGAAGTTTGCAGGGACAACATGGCCACGATGACCGCGGTAGTTGGAGAAGAATGGGATAGGCCTTTGTTCTGCAGTAGGCGTAACAAGGCTGATGATGATGATGCCCGTAGCTGTGGTGTCGAGCGTGTCGCTTCGCTTTCCGATGAAGTACAGAAGAATGAAGCGGTGCTTCACTGTGATGCCTCTAGATGGCACATCAAGACCAAATGCATCAGGAATGTAACTGTAAGTGAACTGATAAAGTCCGGCGTTTCCAGTGAACGAGGTAGCGACCGGCGAAGTCGAATAGGTCACGCCGGCGATAAAGTAAATATACCTGGTACCGAAGCTTCGATTGAAGCCTACATTCATGGGGTCATGGGATATAGGACAGTCAGTTTGACGAGGGAACACTTCCACTGGCACATATATAATAAGAGGATGCAATATTAGTTAAAAAACAGTAGTGATGTCATTTTTGTCGTCAGAAACGCGAAATTTGTTTTCGGTGCCTACCATCAAGCTTTATACTTAAATGCCCTGCAATCCGACTCGATGGGCGTTTCTAGTTTTAGTGCTGAAAGCGATGCAGCAACGCAGCAGTCACCGGGGTGTCGAAAATATACCCATCTATAAAACATCACTTTTTTTTTGCTGGCTCAAGAAAGATTTGAAGGTTGAATGCTGGTCGCATCATCGGACGCCAAGCCTGTTAGACCTTGCAGCCACACGAAGGCAGCTAAATTAAAAAATTATCTAGTGGCCGTAACTGCACTAGTTTTGTCTGCACATGTAAAAAAACGGTAACGCGTACTTTGCAAACACCGTACAACCCGAATGCAGACAAGCATTGACGAGTAAAGTAGCACTACATGTGGGAATGGCGTATAGCAACAGGTTATATTCACAAGCGCGCCTTTCTGAACATTCGATAGTGATGGGAACGCCCACTTTCATAGCTGTCACTGAAAAAAAAAAATTGCATTTTATGATAATGTAACAGGGAGTTGCCTTTTCTTGCCACAAGTGTATAACATTGATCAGCAATTCAATTTTTGTAGAATGAAGTGGAACTGTGTGCGGTTTTCCTTTAAAAAAATGTACTCCCTTCTCAATGCTTGTTCCCTCTTCACATTCGCGCTCCAATCTCTGCAACCCGCAGTGGATGCTAAGCTGTTAGACTACTAAGCACGAGGTCACGGAATCGAATCGCGTCCTGGGCGGCAGCATTTCGATGGGGGCGAAATGCGCAAACACTCGTGTACTTAGATTTGCGTGGACGTCAAAGAACCCCACATGGCCCAAATTAATGCGGAGTCGTCCACTACGGCGTGACCCATAATCAGATCGTGGTTTTGGCATGTAAGACCCTATAATCTAATTATAATTGTCAATCTCTGCTTCCACAAGTACGTTTGTTGTTGTCGATACCAATTGCTGTACCCCTTTTCACCCCAAACTTCACGACCCATTTAGATTTACCTTGCCGGAGACGCCAGGGTCACCGAAAATTTGGCCCCTGTATAGTTTACCGCTTCGAACGTTGCTGGCAGAAGCACGGCGGTCAGCTGTTGTCGCAACACACGCGCATATGTGCGCAGTGAACGACCATTTATTTATATGTGGAAGGCGTGATGTCAGCGCGCTCTCTTCAGATGCACTCGAACTGTATGCCGGCATACTGCCGGCCATCCGAGATATGCACGCGTTGCATTCTAGTCTATAGACTTCGGCGTGAGATAGGACTAGTTCTCTTTACTGTGCCGACCACGTCAAAGCGCACGGAATGCCACCCGTCCCGGTGGCTGCGCCGTGATGCTCGACTGTAGAGCGTCCACTTTTTGTCGTCGTGCGCGCCTGCGTTATGCCTTACTATACTCCATTTCATACATCAGCTTCAACGCTGAGAAAGCTAGAGATACTTTTTGCAGTGGCTGCGTTCGCACTTAGAAACAGTTCGGTGTCTTTCGACCAATTCTTGGGAAAATGTTCTTTATATAAGGTTAGTTCTGAATGAAAATAAGAATGTACCCATAGAAGCAGACAAACCATGCATTCTTTCGGCTGCTAGCACGTTGTTCTATATCAGTTTACTTTTCGATGTTTTTTAGTCTGCATCCGGTCGCGGCAGCCTCACGTGCGTGCTCGCACCAGCAAACGCCACAGGCGCCCAGCGAAGGATAGACAGAACGCGCAGAGTAATAAAAATTTCCGGCTGCACTACTTGCGTAGCTTCCCCAGCGTTGCACCTGACGTATGAAACAGAATATATATCCGACCCTTAAGAGCGTAGTGGCAGAAACATATGGAGCCCCATTTCAACGGAGATGTTCACAATAATTATCTGTCCGTTCATCCCTTGTAAAAGAAAGACAGGTAAACAAGACACTGTTTCGTATATCAATCTGCATTTGTGCCTTTTCAATAAAGGGAAGGGTAAATAACAGATGTGGGAGGCATTCCTGTTGGGCTCAGATTGAAAGAGGTCACTGGTCTAGTCGTGCATATCAGCGGCCTTATAACGTAAAACTATTTCATTCGGTTTTTATTCCAATCTCCTGACATCAAACTTACGTAACCACCGACCTAATCATCGGGCGATAACACGTAGCGTTGTTTTAAAAGCGCTATCAAGCCCGTATCTCGTTTAGGGGATGTCACTTTCTTTTGCTGTCAAAGCAAATAGCATTGCCTACATTGAGCAGTTTTTCTTATCGAACTGTCTGAGAAAAGGCAAGGAGCACGTTCAAGTGGAGATATTTTGACAGTGCCGAGCCAGCAAAGAGAAAGTAAAGTAGATGAGAAGGGAGGTGCAGGTGTCTGCGATTGGTTCACTTCCCCTTACTTAGCTTGTGGTGGCTGGTCGAAAATCGCGGTAGCATGCAACGGAAGTTTAGAAATGGCACTAAACGGATCCTAAGCATAGTTGGCAGTGCAATGTTGCATACGTGCTAAAAGAGTTCTTGATAACGTTATACTGCCGCGCAAAACGCAAATAAATCCGTACTCCCAAGAAGCTCAGAGTGGCCAGTGCCACAGGGGTCGGCGGGCAGTCATCTTCTCTTCCTTTGGGAATGGGGCAGTACGCGGCTATTCAGAAAAACATTCAATTTTGTTCGACATATTAATGCGTCTCTAACGCGTGCACATCACTTTGACGCAGTGAGTTTTCGCGCTTTTGTGACGTCGTGTGACTGACAGTCAAACGAGACGCGGCCCGAAAAGTTTCACCAATAAAATTTGGTCAAACAATGCCATTTTCGCTAATGGCGAGAAAGGCGTCGAATCAAAAATGATTATTTTTCTTTTGTTCGGTCTATTCAGACATAATCAGCGTGCACATATACCAGATGGGGCGTTTTCACAGTTTTCGTGACATCCCGCGAAAGCCAGCCGCAGTGGGTGGTGGCTGCAAAATTTTTCACCAGTCGTGGAGGTCTGATTGCACAATTAGAATAGAAGTGTTTGGAATAGCCTTAAGTTATAATTCTCCAGTTTTGCACAAGTGTATTGGCGAGCGAGGCAGCTGACAGGCGCGATTGTCAGAGCCGCCAATACTTACTGATGCTAGTGAACCAGTAAAGCTGAGCTCAATGTTATTAATGTCGTCTGAGACTGAATTTATACGTGTTACATGCTGTTAAAGGCGTACCGTTTGTTAAGAGAGTCAAAGATGTACCACACGCATGGCGCTAGCTGTCTTCGAGAATCCAGTCAGCCTTCTGACGCATCTTGTTAAGAACGGCCCTCTGACGTGCAAATTTTGCCAGCCAATTGTGACAGCGGGCGTCAACTTTTCCTGGAACGGCACCGCAAACTTCTAGCCACGGCGTCGCTAAGTTGACTCTGTGTGGAGAACAATACGCGCGTCCTCGACTCTCCGTCGCTGGAGCCACGATGAGTGCGACGAAGCAGGCTTTGTGCCCGAACCCGCCACCACCAATCTGGTCTGCTGTGAACGAGGGAGTCCCCGAGGGAACGTAGTTCGAGGCCCCTTCCCACGCATCGTTCAAGACGCAAGATAATGGGCAACCGGCGGGCTCTCTGCGGGGGTCAGCTCGGGGAATAAAATGCACCTTTATTGACGTAAGCCCCGAGTTCTGCGAAGACCATCTGACCTCGGTTGGGGACCGTGAACCTGTGTGGAAATGTGTGTGTGTAAGCCCTCCGGTCTACGGTGCCTGGTCGTCTCACCTACGGTGCCTAGTTAGCTCGTCTACGGTGCCTGGTCGAACGGCTCCCTCACATTGGGATCGAGGGAGGACCGAGTGTTTATAAACCGCTGTTGTGTGGCTACTCAGTGCACTTTTATCTCGCAGTCATGCTAGATTGATGAACTGCAACGTCCTTATGTAGATACTGTAAATAAACCCATAAACCTCGTTCTCGATGAGAAGCAGTCCTTCCCTTCAACAACGTCCTCAGCGCGGATAAGTTGGACGACGGCATGGGCCAGCTACCATCTAATTCATGCCCGACTCCAGTCTTGACAACTGGTTACGATGGGTGGGATTGAGCCCCCCCCCCCCCCCCCCAATCCTTACAATAAAGCGACGGAATATATCTTTTGTCGGCTGTCTTCGAGCTTATAGCGTTTGAAGTACTCTAACGCGACAGTACTCAGCAATGGCCTAGAAAATCTCAAGCTCTCAACGGCATTACTTGTTTTGACAAGTGATATTCTTTGTACAATTGCTGCGCACATTATTAGTATTGTCTGAGCAATGCGTAATATGAAAATATTTGCAAGTTTGCACCATGTCTTGCATTGCGTATTCTTGTGTATGTGCACTTTTTCGAGCAGTTGCCAATAAGCCACAACGATGTTTTCAATGAAGCTGAGACAAAATGTCCTGATCTCTTTCATGCTTTAGATACCGCTAAACAGCTTCTCATTCAGCGTGCTCAGGTATTTTCCTTGGAAAACAGAGTGGATACGCTAGTTTTGTAAAAAATTTAACAGACACAAGTATAATGTGGTTTGAAAAGAAAAGACACCAATCTGTATGCCAAGTCTACTTATTCTGCGCTTGAGAAAATGTGCTAGTGGATGTGTGACGGGTTACCTTATCACCTCTCTGACGGCTGGTAAGTGCTCTATTAGAGCAGCGCAAGTTTTCAGCTTACGAGGAAGGACGACGACGAAGTGTTTCTATCATAGAACGCTTGTACCTTTGTCTCGCTTTATTTCTTTACAAACTCTGGGAGCTGCCGCTCCCGTGTTGCGGCAATGGACGAAGAAGCCCTCGAAGACCATCCTGGAGCCAAGCCATCACGTGCGGTCACGTCCAGGAAACGTGGAAATGCGTCGAGTGACACGGACAGCGAGGCAACCGAGTTGTACTCGGACAGCGTCGACTCCTCGGACGACGATTTCACGCTTGTCATGAGCCGAACGACAAAAAGAAGGCTGCTACGGAGGTCATCGTCGCCAAGTGTCTCCACCGTGAAGACAACACCACAGCGCTGGCCGTACACTATGCTCTTCATGCCTGTGGACCCAGTGTCAAATCTGCGACTCCTAAACAGGCAAGTCCTTTCTGCGTTTCTTGAGGGAATCGCGCCAAACGAGATAAAGGACGTGAGAATAAACGCACGGAAGAATGTCCTTGCAGTAGATGTTCTACACCGTAGTGCACTGCAAAGCCTGCGGCACATAACGGAGATCGACAAAGTGCAAGTGCGATCCATGATACCTACTGGTGGCAATGGCACTATCGGTGTCATTTATGATGTCGATATTTCTATTCCAACTGACGACTTACCAATAATAATAAAGCCAACTACAGAAGGCACTCTCATCACGCACATCACAAGACTTGGCAACACCCGTTGCCTGAAGCTGTGGTTTGATGGAGACAGCCTCCCCTCACACGTCAAAGTTGGTCACGTCCGCCATCCAGTCCGCCCATACGTACCGAAGCCCCTGCAATGCTACAAATGCTGCAAGATGGGACACGTAAAAGGTGTCTGCAGGAATAACCTCGTGTGCCCACGGTGCGCCGAATCTCATTCAGCAGATGCCTGCCGCGCAACTGTGTTAAAGTGCCCTAACTGCCATAGTACTCATGAGGCCTCATCCAATGATTGCCCGCGGGTGAGGAACGAGCGAGCAGTACTCAAACGTATGGTACGGGACCATTCAACACACAGAGAGGCTGCCGCTACTCTCAGGCGACGACGACATCGGCACCGAAGAGCAGCACGAAGAGTTACGTCTACTGAAAGATATACGCCACCTTCCGGCAAAGCGGCTACCTTATCAACGCCAACTTCCACAAAGACCGGCAGTGCGAAAACGAAGACTGGGGCAATACTCTCACCTCCTGAAGAGTGGCCTACACTTCCACGAGCACAACCTGCCTCGGAGTCACATCAAATTGCGCCGCCCGCAATGACCTCACGAACCGCGGATGGGACGACGACTGAGAATCGCCAAGTCATAGTGATGCTGAAATCACTTATGGACGCCATGCGCATTCTACTGAGCAGCATAAAAACCCCGTCGGCACAGAGCGCACTGCAGGTGCTGGACACCTTGAGTCCGGTGCTCGCGGCTCTAGGGTAAAACCACGGCCCGAGAATTACCGTCATTTCAAGAGGAGGTCAAGAATGCATCTGTATTTCAGTGGAACGCCAGAGGGCTTAAGTCACGCATGTCCGACTTCAGACAGTTTGTCTTTGCCCACCAGTTCCCCATTATCGTGATTTGCGAGCCCAACCTGTCAGCTCCAATCAGACTGTCCGGGTATGAGTGCTTCATGTCCTCTACCCACGGAGAGTGCAGCAAGGTTGTTGTGTTTATACGCCGTGACTTGACCTATATACATCACCCAGTGCCTCCTGACGAAGCAAATCAATACGTTTGCTTAACAGTGAAGAAGAAAAAGCTCACTTTCACAATTCTTGGAGCCTATTTATCTCCAGCAAGCCGCCTAGATTGTGAGCGCCTACGAGGAATTTTAACATCGACTCCACAGCCGTGGGTGCTCACTGGTGACTTTAACGCCCACCATTACCTATGGGGAAGCTCCAAAGTTAACTCTAGAGGCAGAACATTGGTGTCCTTTGCCTCTGAACGCGAATTTTGCTTGTCAAATGATGGAAGCCCTACTTATCTTCGTGGATCAGCGTATAGCAGCTGCTTGGACTTAACCTTCGTTTCACGTTCGCTTTCGAGAAGAGTGCACTGGTTTTCGGATTTAGAAACACGGGGTAGCGACCACATCCCAACCTATTTGAAGATCGAAGGTTTGACTAGCTCCAAGTCCTCCAGAACCGTCCAGTGCACCGATTGGCCTAAATACAAAATAATAATGGAAGACTGTTGTCCTGACGGCACCTCCTATAACCTACAGGGCGCCATAAAGGATGCCATACAAACAACCACGCATTCGCTTTCGAGGAGTTCTTCCCGCACCGATTTCGACATTGAACTAGCAAAACTTCGAGCAATTCGCCGTCGTGCGGAGCGAAGATATAGACGCACGAAGTCCAATCATGACTTGAGATTGGCTAGACGAACACAAAAGAAAATACAGCGTCACATGAACAAGCTGGCTTCACGACAATGGGCATCCTTTTGCGAGCCCCTGGATCCGCGAAAACCTTTGTCGCTTATATGGAGGACTGTTCGTGGCCTTCGCACAACCTTTGGTCAGCGCCACCCGTTTAAATCTCTGGCACGTTATCTACAATGTAGAGATATTGATGTCGCTGAATCTTTCTGCAGAAAGATTGCTGGCGAGGCAAATTCCGATGAAACGGGTACAGAAACGCTCGACCACCCACTGTTCTCACGCGATCCCCGCATGGAATGCCCTTTTTCTATGGAAGAACTAGAAGCTGCGCTGGCTTCGTGCAGGCGTTCTTCAGCGCCAGGACCTGACGGCATTACATACCGTGCCCTGTGTAACCTAGGAGATCAAGCTCGGAAGGCACTCTTGCTCCTCTACAACGACTCCTGGCAGACGGGCACGGTTCCGCAAGAGTGGAAGTCAACTCGCCTCATTCCACTTCTCAAAGCTGGCAAGTCGCCTTTGGACATTTCCTCATACCGTCCGATCGCACTTGCCAGCTGTGTCGGAAAAACAATGGAAAGAATGATTTTAACACGTCTAGAATGGTACTTAGAGTACTATGAAATCTATCCACATGCCATGGCCGGATTCAGACGGGGCCGTTCGTCAACAGACAGCGTTGTTGACTTGATAACATTTGTGCAACACCAAAAGGCCTGTAAGCGACTATCTGCTGCTCTGTTTCTAGACGTTAAAGGAGCTTATGATAATGTCACCCATGAAGCCATCCTTAGCACGTTAGAAGCCGTCGGACTGGGTGGTAAGGTGTATATGTGGGTGCGCAACTACTTACAGAGGAGACCATTCTACGTGCACACAGAAAATGGCCCGACGTCTGAGCATTACGGTAGCCGAGGAGTCCCTCAAGGAGGAGTGCTTAGCCCGACTCTTTTCAATCTCACCCTCAGCGGATTAGTTTACAACCTGCCAAGCACCGTACGACTTTCCATCTATGCGGACGACATCTGCATTTGGGCATCAGGTGTCACACGACTTCAGCTTCGTGCTCGGCTTCAGAAGGCAGCCACAATGACATCTTGCTACCTTCGTGAACAAGGACTTGAAATTTCATGCGGAAAGTGCGCAATGGTGGCATTCACGAGGAAGCCAATGTCTGGTTACAGCGTATCTATAAACGGACAACCTATACCATACAGCAAATGCCACAGATTCTTGGGAGTCGTAATTGACAGAGACCTGTCTTGGACTCCGCATGTCAATTACGTGAAAAAGCGGCTAACTGCTATCTGTCACCTATTCAGGTTCCTTGCAGGAAAAAGTTGGGGAGTATCTATACACGCTATGTTACAGCTGTACACGGCGTTGTTCGTTGGATTCCTGCGGTACAGCCTGCCTGCAATATCCAACACCTGCAAGACTAACCTGCGTACGATTCAGAGTATTCAAGCCCAAGCCCTTAAGATATGTCTTGGCTTACCACGCAGTGCATCAACGGCTGAAACCATTGCCCTTGCGCAGGATTACCCAATCACGACGCACATTACCGTTGAGACAATGCGTATGCATCTCAGGCATTATGCTAGGACCCCTTCCCATCACTTGGCGAGCCTCACTGCTGAAAGGCCCTGCTCGACATTTAGTGGCATTGTCAGTGCACATCGTGCGTCGTTTACTTCAGGGTACGCACCTGCGGCCAAGCCAGCATTTCCTCCGTGGTGTTTGAGCCGTCCACAAGTACGTATCATGATCCCGGGACTACAGAAGAAGACAGATCTACCGGCCCCTGCTCTAAAACAGCTGAGCTTACTTCTTCTGCATGAAAAGTACAGCAACCACGTGCACATCTATACCGATGGATCGACTACGTCGTGCAGTTCTTCTGGTGCCGTGGTTATACCAACGCGAGGAATGACACTGCGGTTCAAGACATCGCATGTCACGACCTCAACGGCGGCAGAACTAACGGCCCTGCGTCGAGCACTGGAATTCATTAATTCTGAAAGACCTAGAAAATGGGCTGTGTTCTGCGATTCGAAACCGGCATTACAGTGCACGCAGTCAGTTTTCCGACACGGCTGTCATGACCAATTGACATACGAAGTCGTGAAACTTTACCATGATGTCCAACAAAAAGGTCACGAGGTCGTTTTTCAATGGGTACCTGGTCATTGTGGCATCAGTGGCAATGATTCTGCCCATAACGCTGCACGCACAGCACATCAAGAAGAACACAGCGTTCCAATTCCGCTTTCGAGGACTGACGCTGCAAGGCAGCTTAGACACCTGGCACGCAGTCTCACACTGACCGATTGGAACTCGCCAAACTTACGACTTACGCGACTGAATCGACTAAACCCCTCCCTGCAACTCCGACCTCCACTCGGACTTCCTCGACGTGAAGCTACGCTTCTCTGTCGCCTTTGGTTAGGAGTTGCCTTCACAAAGGCATACTCGAAATTAATTGGAGTGACTGACAGTGGAGCATGCGAGGTCTGTGGCACGGAAGAAAACATCGACCACCTGCTGTGCCATTGTCCACGATACACTCCTGAGAGACAAGAACTTGCGAAAGCTTTTCAAAAACTGGACAATCGGCCGCTTTCTGTGCAAGTGCTGCTGGAACACCGCCCCCATCGCCCGTCGGCCCATAAAGCGGTGAAGGCGCTTTTGTGTTTCTTAAGGACGACGGGTTTGTGCGACCATCTGTGACTTTTAATGCATTTTCTGTAAGACCACACGCGTCAGCGAACTCGCCGCAATTTCCTTCTTTCCTTCCCTCCTCTCTCTCCCTGTGATCTTTGTTTTCCCCTTTCCCATTCCCCCGGTGTAGGGTAGCCAACCGGACGTTATTCTGGTTAACCTCCCTGCCTTCTACTTTTCTCTTCCCTCCTCCTCCTCCTCCTCAGCTTACGAGCATAGTTTTGAAATTGGAGGAATTAAGGATGCACGGCAAAATAAAGATAAATTGTAAATTGTTCATAGAGAAAGCAAGGTACTGAACATTCGAGTGTCCTTGTTCAGGCTGGTTTTCAATCTTGATCTTACGATTTTGGAAACATTTACTTGTTACGTGAAACATTACGTGTTTTACTTTTCTGCTTCTTCAACTGAAACTGCTCGTTACGAGACAATGCATTTAACGCGTATTTCCCTCACATTTATTTTACAACGGCTCGTTCAGCAGTTACCATAGCAACCACTTGGCGGCCACTTTCAGCTCCAAGACACAATCTCTGAACTCGTACGTTTCTTAATTACATGTTTTACTGCAATCATCTGTCTACCTTTAATTTGTGTGTCTGTTCCGCCGGCAGAATTTGTGTGCACGTATGCACCTGACAGATGTCTTATTAGTGCCGCCAGAAGTTCTCAGTCGAACTTAGCTAGCGCTGTTTTCTAATCCATGGTGTCTAAGCGAGATTTTCTACCCTAAATTTTTTTATAACAGTTGGCTGTGACGTTTCGATTTTATTATACTGCTTTGCACGTGTGAGTGTGCGATTCCGAAGGGTTTTCAGCGTTTGTATCAATTGAACTTTGCTCAATATGGACGACGCATAACTTTGGCTGGTAAATAAAGTAAGAGTGATTAGTGATGGACTAGAAGATCTCTTGATGGGCGGGAATAGTTACAGCTGGAGGCCCTTGACGCAGGCCACGTAATATTATGGTTTGTGGCACTCTAAAGAACAAACGCTTTATTAACTTTTTATGACGTGCGAAACAAAGTTGTGCTTTGCCTGAATTTTCCCACTGAATATAAGACATTTCTTTCTATTATGTTTCGGAGAAATTACCATGTTTATTGGAGATGGGTAATGGTGATCGCACAGTATGGCAGCAGGTGCTCCTCGTCTTCTCCCTCTTTCTCTCCTACAACTTCTTACATCCCCGTTACCATTCACTGGTAGCAGAAGAAGCGCCTTCGGCGATTAAGGATGGATTCGCAGGGCCGAAACGATTTAGGCGAGTAACAAAAGCTGAGTTTTGGAGGACAACTCACGTTTGGGCAGCAGGTAGCAATATGGTCTGCCGGAAATAGATTTCCACAGTTCACTCCAGCCTCAAGAACGGCCCTCATGGAAAGAACCACCGCCATCCGAGCGGTAGCTTTCGGCCGCTGACGGACAATTGTCCCTCACCGTCAAAAGTTCAGCACAGTTTCCTCTAATCTGGGGTTCTGTTTTGGAAGCTGTCATATTCCCTCAGGTTGTCGTTTTGTCCCAGTCAGAATATGCGTAGTCTTCCATGCGATGTAACATAGAGGACAAGATGACTATTTTAGTAAAATGCTAAAATTTCTAGGTGCTCGAAATACCGTACAGACTCGTGTAAGGGCCGCGCTTTCAGAATTTTCATGGGGTGTGGCCCTTACAAGGCACCGAAACGTTTGCTCAATATGTTCCCCACGTAGCCGGCGACCTGTGCACATCCCGGGTCTCCGGATGTACCACGGCATCAGAGGTCAACGAGCAGCTCACGCCATCTAGTAGAAAAACGCGGAAATACGCTGAGCGCCAAAGTTCGCCGACCCACGCGCGCAGCATCGGGGCACCGAACGCGTTTACTTCTCCGTTAGAAATCTCATATTTTTTTTTTTTCAAAATTCTGGGATGCCAAATTGGGGGTGCGCCCTTGCACGGATGCCGCACTTACACGATTCTATACGGTATCTTTCCTGGCAGGCCAGATATTCGCGACCAGCAGACATCGTCAGCAAAAGTGTGCGACACCCTGCTGTGGATGCGAATAATTCCGGAGGCGCCACTCACCGCTGATACTCCTGGTGGATGTCATGAGTGTTTCGTTATATGGTGCTACGCTCTTTGTAGCTTGGCAGGCCGTTCTCGGAGTTTCATAATGTGACGCTGCGTCTGAATTTCGTGAGCACGTGATGGCCAATACAGCCGATGTGAAATAGAATGCGGAACTGAAGGAACAGAGGTGCATTAGCATTAAAATATAAAATGATGCCTTCTGTTCCTAAACTTGGCGAGTTTTTAATATATTGTGAAAAATAGTAGCATGCCTTTTCAGATTAATTTTCGACATAGCGACAGTGCTCGTGTACGTCAACCAACATTGCAGCGCGCCTGTGACATTCCGTGTTAGATTGGCGTTTGAAATATGATGAACTGAAGAATAAAAATGTGATGCTTAGCTTAATGTTATGGCGCACGCTCGTCGAAATTGACTTCTTCAGTGGCTTCTTCAAAAAAAAATTTTGTTTTATCATCTTTTGTTTTGTCGTGTTTTGATCCGTCGGAAAGCGCCACAGGCGCTTTGGGAGATGTGCTTTAGTCGAACGACTTAGATACCGTTAGACCACACGCAATATTAAAAAAAAAGAACCGCATAGGCTTAATAGATGAGAGTCTGCATTTTTGTGTTCATTTAGTTTGCGTTTCTTGCGTTTTCGTGAGTGGCCGGGAAGCTTATAAGAAAGCTTGCGCAGAGCACCAGAACCGCGCAGCCCCTGGGACGCCATGTGGGGGGCTGCTGAAGATCGGTGCAGACTTTTAAGGCTCCAGAACAGCCGGAGTTGCTATGTTCAGTGCATAGTTACCAACGAGGTTACAAAGCGAATTCTTCTGTTTCTCGTTCGGTTGTATCCAACTTTATTTTTTTCGCTCTAATTACAGTTTTAACCAAACTATAAGCAGTGAGAATAGTCAGCGACACAAAACAAAGGTGCGACGTCACAGAATCACCGCCTAGTTTCCAGGGAAGCTGTTTGTTTCTAGCAGTTGCATTAAAAATTTCGGTTGCATGTCACCAACATCACACAGTTTAATAGGTTATTCGCATATGGTGCGTTTGAGTACTTCACTGTGGAATTTTTAGCAAAGGTCGTACCTTACCCACAAAACTGTAGCTTCGCTGCTTGTCAGTCACATTTTACCCGTTTGTACCGAATTTGTCCTCAGATACTTCTATAGTTCTGGCAGTACAGCAAGATAAATCGTAGTCCTCTTGTAAAACACGTTCATGTGATCTGGAGCGCTCGTATAAGTAATATACTGCAATGGTCGTAATTTAACCCCACACATTGAATTTTGCTGCAACATCACCCGTAACCTGCCCTCTTTTATGTTTCTTTTATGAAATATCTCTACAAACAACAGGGCGGGTTTAGTTCACTTAGGACACTGCGTGGTCCTTATCTAGAGCATGAACATAGGGATAAACGAAGCTTCAGCAATTATTCGAAAAAGAAAACATAATTAGGCTAGAACAGATCATTTCGCTCCACTATGCGCCAGACGTGACTCCATGTTTACCAAATGTAAGCTCAGTATCACGCACGCTCAGTACAATGGTACACACGAGATGGCAGCAGCCGTATGACGCTTTCAGCCGCTTCAATGCATTTCTCTACTTTTCACTAAATTCGAAGGTGGTGTGAACTATATTTCTTCTGTTTTAGCGGGTTCAACTATTGTGTGTTCGTGAAGCACACTATGAACGCTTTTAACTGGAATCACGTGAGTACCTGTAAGCTCAGTGAACATATGTAGAAGAGCTACACTAATCAATACCGGTAACTATCTTACAGTTCTCGCTAATCACCTCAGAGTTGCACAAGATGCGTCACATCTCGCATTACTAAGCGTTGCTGTCAAACTTAGCGTAACACCATTTTTTTCGGATATCCTGTCCTCCCAGCATCTATTGCCATGTGCTCATGATTTACATGTTCGTATCTCCAGCCCTGCGGAAATCAAATGGGACTGCTGTATAACGGCGCGTTCTTTTGCCACGAGTGTTCTCTATTGAGATAGTTGGAGCAAAAACAGACACTGCAATCGCCTTAGGGATCAAAGTTAGTGTTTATATTAATGTACGATCTGGATATGGACTCGTCGAAGAAAGCTTACTGCATTTTCTGTTATTGCTCTTAGTGGCTAATTTGTGGTATGTGCTAGCCTCAAGACATTACTTCAATGGAAATCAATTCAACATTGCGATACACAAGATTGTACGCGTAAACTCTTAGCGCATAAAAACATCGCAAACACCCTTCAGTATGCATCTCGCTGCATTCAACGAATCATTTTTTTTTCATTTCAAATATCCTGCAGAGAACACATGCCGAAAATTTGCGGTGAAATTAGTCAACTTATTCTGAAGCATGAAATTTTTGTTAAAAAGATCAGCTTAAATACCAGATTTAAATATAACCATTCCACAAGGACAAAGATTTACTTCCCGTCTTTCAGTAGATTTGTCTCAAGGGCTCCAAGCATGAAACGCAGTGACCTTGTACAGATTTTCCTGCAGTCAGGAGGCTCCATATGTCGAAGCACAAAAAAACAAAAAACACGAGATCATGTAAGATTATCATATAAGGCCTCCGGAAATGAGGGAGAACTTCTTGTCGAAGTTTTGTGATCTCGTGGCTCTTTATAACTGCAGGAGACAAAGTCTTTCTACTTTGCATAATGATATTCTGAGTAACCGATCGCACTCGGACTGAGTACGTTGTACTCCCGCTGCAATCTACTAACCATCGAAAAGCCGCACACTGTTCGCGTTCAAGCGGCCTCAGGCCAAGATTTAGCATAAAGTTATGTGCAAAGATTAAGTGTGCTGTCGAGCTGGAACAATATAAGGAAGGGTACCTGCGACAAGAGGTTATTCACGGTTGGCGCAACGGTAATGTATTCTTTCTTTTTTTCGGTCCTTCGACATGCATGCTGTACCGCGCACCCCCAAGAAAGATTGCAGAAACTGCGCTGTGCTCTCGGCTGTAAGTTGTAATTTTTTAAAACTTTGTTGGCTGTTTCCCCAGGTACGACCCTGGTACCGAATTAGATCACCTCGGAGTACTGCATGTTTCTTAGTCGTTCTTGAAGCCGCTTTTTCTTTTCCTTTTTTCCTCATTGAACTATGATACCAAGCCTTGCGGAGGCGTATTTAATGGTGTCTGCTTCGCCGCTCTACGCTCATGTATTGCGTAAGGTTTTATACGAGATGGTACAAAAACAAGGGAAGAAGAAATACTGTATTCCAACGACGCTATATAAAATCTGTGCGCCTAAGGCAGCGGTTTTCTTTCTGCGGGTTTGCAAGCGGCTCACTGATTGCTTAATCTTACACCCGGCACTTAGAGCTACGCTGTGTTGCCTTTCCTTTTTTAGGTGCACTGCTAGTTAATTTTTAGGAAGGTTTAGTTTACTGTGAGATAGCTCACCTGTCACTTACTATTACCATAGCAATAAAAATTATTTATCCTTTTGATTTGTTTCCATTCAGGTGCACTAACAGGCTAGTGCAGACTAGCTTGTGCAATCCTATCCCTTTGTCTTATGATAAACTTTTTCACGCTTGAGTTTCGTTCTGCTGTCGATACCCTTATGCAGTTTCGTAGGCGAATCGCTCTGAGTTTTCGTATACTTCTTCGACATACCTTGAAAAGCAGTGAATGTGCGCTAGAAATGCATATAGTACCTTTATATGCAGTCTTAAGTCCATACAGGCCTCAATACACATTTTTTTGTGTCCTGGTTCTTTTGCATAACTGACATTTCTATAAACACAAACTTCGCTTCTATCGTTTCTCGTTTTGCTGTCTAGAAGTTCGGTGCAAGGTCAGACTAATTATGTAGTGCTTTCTAATTTTGAATCGAAGCAGGAAACCAGTGAGCCGCCAGCAGGAGCATTATGTGACATACCTACATGCCGGCTGTTCCAGTTGCGAATGGAAGTAGCCACCGCACGGACACGACACAACACTCCACGTGACATGGTCAGAAAATTTTCATATTAGGTACAAAATGTAAAGCGTTGTGAGATGCCTGCAAAAGAATATCATGGTAGCAACTTATTCAGCATAAACGCCGCCCTTTAACCTTCGTTAGGACGAAATTTCACGTGGTTAATGCTTCACATTTTTACTTGAAAGTACTTACATAATGAAACCAAGAAGTAGAACATATGTGCCTCCATATGAGCCCTTCTTAAAGCCTTCGGGTTCGAAGATGAAGGCGTCGTATAGAATTTTCAACATGCAAAAAAGCGCCACACGGAAGCACTGGTAAGGACTAAGACAATAATTTTTTCTCATGATAAAAGCTGACTCTCTGACAATGCGCAAAGGTTGTGGGCGTTTCTGCAACACATATTTAAACTACGCTGCCTCGGAATGACGAATTGACTGCAGTATGCGTGACCACAGGCTACCATAGCAGTGACCGTAAGGACGTCGCCACCGCGAACTACACGTTCTTGCACTTCTTAGGCAGATTGTTTCAGTACGTACTTTTTGCAATTAACACTTGACAGGATCTCCACACGACAACATAATTCGGTGTTAACAAATGTTCATATTTCTGGCGAACATGGTAAATTTTGCGAACGACAAAGCCCGATGTGTCATAGTGATGGCAGGTTTACAAAAAGCACACATCTGTCAACGCCGAAAAAGAAATACACATGAGGAGCGCAGCATATCTTGACCATTAAGTCGAACAGAAGCCAAAAGATGAGAAAGTGAAGCAAATATACCGGAAGAAAAGGCAGGGAGTGTAACCACACTTGCGCCCGGTGGGCTGCCCTTCACAAAGGAAAGGAAAAGGGGAGATAGAAAGCAGCCAACACCTGCTTTCGAACAGTCTCACCACCGCATGGAGTAGATGGGAGAAATTTGTCGGAGCATGCGGTGTCACCAGTTACTACAACTGGATCTCAGCTCCCTTTTAGAAACTCAGGAATGTATTTTATGCATGGAAACTCGGCTCACACTGACCTCCGCTGATTGGCCTGACCAGACTTAAGCTCGTACAGTGCATCCGCCTCCGTAACTCGAACAACCTCCATGCTATCTTCAAGCCAAAGCCATCTCTTCTTAAAATAAAGATATATTCATTCATTCAATATTTAGGCCATGATGAAAAACCCACTGTTGTTGGCTGGTGGGTATTACGTTGTGCTGATTTTGATAGAGGTCATAGGTTCGGTCCCGGTTGCAGCGGCCGCATTTTTGTGCGGGCGAAATGCAAAAATGGTCGTGCACTTTTTTTTTTTTTTGCTTGTAAGAAACCCCAGCTCCTCAAAACGCTGTTAGAGTATCCCACTGTATGGTGTACTTTCTAATCAGACCGTGGTTTTGGCATGTCAACTACCGAATATTTACGGTATGAAAAATTATTATAGCTGCATATTGCTGATGGTAACCTCATGCTGGTCGGAGCTCATAACATTCTCCTTCAGTAGGATGTAAAGCCCAGCGTTAGTTTTGATGCTTTTTATCTAATGTGTTTTGTGTAGCTTACTTCCCCATTGTTCAATATGAGGAAATGCTTCGGAACTAAAGCGCCAACACTAACGAAACACTTCTGTAACTATAAAACCTTCAGGTTGAAGAAAAAGTACTTTGCCTAGATATTTTAATAAAAAAAACATCCAGCTCACCTCATTATGACGAAATCCAAAGAGACTCAATGCTCGGCTGCGAGGGCGCTGACGGTCTCCTATTATGTGACCTTGGAACACTATGCCGCTGTGTTGAATTTACCCCGAGCGTCCTTATTGATTTTCTTTAACCAACACCGTGCGTTTAGGGTATCGCTGCGACCCATGGAAAACTGACTGGACGAGTGAAATTTGACGACACATAGGGTGTGGGGATTCATGACTGCCGAGGGGCTCATTTTCCGTAACGAGTTGTAGGTTGGAAACTCGGAGATAAAACAAATATGCACTAAGTTTTGCAGCGAAGCTGTATATGACTAGGATCCAGGAATTGGTTTGTCTCCACAGCCTAAAACTGAACCAATCACACTGGGAGGCGCCACCGCGTGGGCCCTTGGGTTCTCTGCAGCACCACAAGATGGCGCAAGCCTCAGCAATTTAACGGCACCTCTGGCCCCTTTGAAGCCCTTGGGCTGAGCGAGAGCAGGGGAAAAGCAAACATGTCCGCAATAGAGATTGTAGTAAGAGGCGAGTGGAAGATTCGTGGAAATAGAGATACGACAAACAGCGGAGGCGTACAAAAAAACAAAGGTCCCAATAGGAGTTCGGAAAGTTTTGTGATTGAAATGCTTCATGTATTTTTTTCTTTTTGCGGATAAGTAGGACATGTGGCAATATAACAGCAAGAGCTTGGTGGCGCAACCCAGCGCCCTGTTACAAAGGGGACGCTCATAGCATCCAGCCATCCAACCATCCTCGGCAGTGGGGGCGCTGAACGTGCGGGAAAAAGAAAAAGAAAGAACAAGAAAGCTTAGCTTCGCCCATAGCGTTTGCCATAAGCGTTTTCCGGTAAAGATTACGGTTGCATAAGCTGCATTTGCCGGGAAGCGGAAACTGTAGCATACGAAGCAGGGAGTGACATCACACTTTCATATGTGAAGTGTGAAGGAAGCCGCCTAGCAACCGATTTCATTCGTGTTCTGATAGCACTGTGCAAAGGCCACACATTTTTAGAATTCCCGAAGAGCAGCGTGAAGACGATGTGCGGCGACGGGAACAGCAACTTCAATATGAACAATGGCGTCGTGCTCAGGCTAGGCAGAACGCAGCGTTTTCTACCCAAAGCAAGCCAGACACAGTTAGGACGCCCGAAGAGCAGCGCCAATATGATGATCGACAAAAGGAACAGAAACGTCAATATGCACAATGCCGTCGTCCTCCGGCTCGGCAAGACCCAGCTCAAGGCTAGGTCATATAGGTCTGTCGGATCAGGGGATACCAGAACTGCCCTGGCCAACCACGTTCAGAGCCTGGATTGCAGCCCATTGTTTATTCCAGGGGCTTTGTAGCACCAACTGCGTTTGGTTTATGAATAGTTGTATGGCTTATACACGAAAGCCCGGCAACCAGTTTCTGGCAACCTAGCTGCATACTGTAGCATAAGGCAGATTCAACAAGAAATCACCGACCCTATCTAAAAAAAAAATTATGTGGGAAATACTGTCAGCCTTTTGTAGGCCATTACAGGGAGTGGACGTGTAATTACACGTAGGAGTAGAATGTACAATGAATTGAACTATACATCAGTATTGACAACCGATACAATAGCATCGGATACAACCGATACAAAAAACAAATCGTAAGCCTCTTAAGTAAACATAAAACGTAGGTAGACATACCGTAAGCAAATATAACACAACAGTATGTTATAACATAACAAGTTATTCTTTAACCGTCTCCAAAAAGTTCTCTACACTATCCATGCCGATAATTACCAGGTGCAAAGCGTTCCACATTTCAATGGTAGCAGGAAAAAATGAAAATCTTAATGTGTCGCAGCGTGTGACGTATTGCCTGATATGTTTATCATGACACTTTCTACGGGAATGGCGATGTGGTGGTTTCAAGCGGTCGTGTTTATCTATTTTTATGCGATCATTAAAAAGCAAGAAAAGGAACTTCATTGCTGCCACACGCCGCCGACAAGCAAGTGTAGAAATGCCTGACGCTGTCCTGACGGGAATATTTTGAGTAGACGAAACGTAATGCCTCATATGGGATTCTTTCCAATCTGTCTATAAGGTATAGCGCATAAAGGTTCCAAACTATGTTGCCATATCCAACAATGGGACGCACTAGAGTGTTGTAGCCTAATAACTTAACTGAAGCAGGAGGCGCAGCCAACTTTCTTCGTAGAAACCCGATTGGTTTAAATGCTTTTGCGAATATATTCTCTATGTGAACGTTTCACTTTAGGTTGCTTGTAATGGTTAAGCCCAAATATCTTATAGCGTCTGCTCGTGTTATGTTGGAGCCCGGCATTTTATAATTGCAAGTAATAAATGACTTCCTATGGCTAATAGCCATACAATTTGTTTTTGTGACGTTAATTTCTATGCCCTAGGTTACACACAATTGAGTATTTTATCTAAGGAGGCATATAGGAGCTTCTGATCATCAGTATCACGCATGCAGGTGGGTACAACCATATCATCAGCGAATAACTGAACTTTCCCGCCTTCTTCAACACTATTAGCAACGTCATTGATATAAATAAGAAATAATAGTGGTCCTAACACTGATCCGCGTGGTACTCCGGAGTATAGCTCAAGTAAATCAGAATTAGTATCATTTATGTTGGGATATTGTGTGCGATTCGACAGATAGGCATTAATCCAGGCTAATAATTTTGGTTCTATACCAATAGACCTCAGTTTCTCAATTAAGATAAAATGTACAACGCGGTTAAATGCTTTTGAAAAATCAGTGAACATAGCATCGATTTGTGAGCTATCATTAATTGCTAAAGCGAAGTCTTTTGTAATCTCTAAAAGTTGTCTTACTGTAGATAAACCTTTTCTAAAGTGGTGTTGCATTTGGCATAAGAAATTATTTCGTTCTAAGTGAATCATGATTTCGTTGTTAATAATATGCTCGAGTACTTTGCAACAGTAACTTGTAAGCGATATCGGCCGATATTTTTCTACCAGTGTCTTTTTTCTTTATTTGTGAATAGGAGCAACCTTTGCGCATGACCAGTCCGCAGGTAAGGTGGCTGTGCTAATTGACTTAGTGAATATGGTGTGTCAGAAGGGTGTTAACTGCTGCACATGTCTGAGAAACATGTCAGATATGTCATCAGGACCGGGCGCTTTCTTGGTATCAATTTGGAAAAGTAGGTTGAACACGCCTGACTCTGTTATGAGAAGCTCTGGCGTAACGAGGGCAGGATCAGCCAAGTATGTGCCCTATTATAGGTGTACGAGTGAATACCCATTGAAAATAATTATTAAATGTATATGCTATAGTGCCTTCATTTGTTACAACAGAACCATTAATTTCTATGTTACTAGCAGAATCCTCTGGTTTCGATAGATACATCCAAAACTTTTGTTGTTGGCTCCGCATAAAGTTCACTAGGGTATTTGGTAAGAAGTTATTTTCTGAAATTTTCATCTCTGATTTAAAAGACCGCTAGAGTGCATGCATGTCGTTGTAGGTATTCCTTTTATTCCTCATTCTTTTCAATTTCCGTTTAAGGTGGATTATGTGGCGTGTTATCCAATGATACATATTCCTAATTCTCTTGAGTTTTGTAGGTATGAACATTTTTTTCACAATGCACAGTAGTTTCTTTTAATTTCAGCCAGAGCTCATTAACTGTGCCGAAAGACTCAATTGAAAAATTATCTAGTGCCTTCTCTAAGTAATCTATTACGCTTTCGTCGGCAGCCCGGTTGTAGTCTTATTGTAATACGCGAGGCGTTATTGCAACGATTAGGGCCCATATCTGTGTTGCGCACTGTCAACACTAAAATCTTATGATCCGAGATACGATCATCTATACAAATACTTGTTGATGATGATCCTGACATGAGAGCCAGGTCTAGCACCGACGAGGTGTCTCTCTGCGCACGTGTGGGTTCTTTGACAATTTGGGATAAAGAAAAACTAAACATTATATGCAAAAGTTGCTCAGAACTCTGCTTTCCCTTTGTGCCCACAGTTAGTTCATCGTAATTTATTTCCGGTAAGTTGAAATTGGCCTGTTAGTATATTATTGCGTGGGTTTGTTATGCTCTGTAGATAGTCATGCACTTGTGCTAGGTATTCATCTGGCGCTCCTGGACATCTAGAAACAGCTCCTATTAAGACTGAGTTCTGATTAAGCTTAGCCACACACCATGTACTTTCGTGATTTGCTCTGTTTATTTCTCTTTGGAAGGGTAGGTAATTCTTTATTGCAATAGCCACTCCACCCCCACGCCCGTCATGATCTGTGCGTCACAATGTATACGAGGAGAGGCCTACTTCTGAATCATGGATTTCAGGATGGAGCCAGGTTTCTCTAATTATTATAACACCTGAATGGTACATTAGTATTATTTCTTCACATTTATCAAATTTATTAACAATACTACGGTCATTAAAACAAAGCAACGAAAGCGAGGCAGGATTTTCATTCCGTCAGGCGGTCGTACCACTACGCTCCGTATTATTGTATCACTTTCCCAGCCCTAATTGGACTCGCTTACTTTCTCGATCATTCCGCACGTACAGCTGCTCATTCACCTTAAGTTTGTCAGATTCAAGCGTAGCTTTATCACCGTTTCCACGATTACCTTTGGCCGACTGCCATATCTCTCTACGCCTCTCACGAACATCGGCAGAGTAATCTTCCTGTATCGATAGCGAACTGTCTTTCAGCTTGAAAGCATTGCGCAAGATTGACAGTTTTTCTTTGAAATCATAAATGCGCAAAATTACAGGACGCTCTCGATTTTCTTTATTAGAGCCAACTCTGTGAGTACGCTCCAGCGAACGTAATTCAGCGCCCAATATATTCCTGATAACGTCCTTCACAACCTTTTGTTCAAGTGTTGCGTAATCTTCCCGTACAGTTTCTTTCAAGCCGTATACCACGATGTTATTTCTTCGACTACGGTTTTCTAAATCACAATTTTTGTGTTAATTTAGTTCACATCTGCGCGCATCGCTGTGATTGTTGCTACGCACTCATACACTTTTTCTTGGCATTGTCTCGATGTAGACAATGCAGTTTCTACTTGCCTTAATCTTTGCTGCACACTCTCGAGTCCACATTCTAGAGTAGCCTGTTAGGTCTTAATTTAAGTGACCATAGCAAGAATTTCGTCCAGCTTATCCGGACCGGGATTCTCCTCGACATTACAACTAACTTGTAAAATCAATTGGACCACACAATAACACTCGCAGCAAAAAGACAGCAGACACTGTGGGCTTGGCAGCACAATAAGGCCTACGCAATTGCTTTTTATGCAATCGGAAAAAGACCATGGCCGATATCTTGTCCCCGTTCGAAAAGCCGACGTTCGATTTCGCCTCACGCGATTGGACTACATTGGCCTAGGCCGCGATATCGGCGCAGCCTGAACAATCGCGCGAGGCGAAATCGAACGTCGGCTTTTCAAACGTGTACAAGATAGCTCCCATCTTTCACTAACCTGGACAAAGAAGAGCACGAAGTTTAACATCGTGCGCCGAACGATGCCGCCAAGCCCACTGGCCTGTCCGTACCACTGTTCTCGGGTTTTAACCTTTTCCCACGATTTTATTGATGCCGCTGGTAATACAAAGGGCAGGTCCAGTCGGGAAGTTATCTGCAGCGTTTCCTTGTGATGCGATAGTATCAGTAAAGGCATTAGGTTGACTATCGGGCGAGGCATCACCGGTTGATAGGTGGTTGTCGAACTGTGCTAATCCAGGAGCAACGGCAAGGTGCCATTGCTTGGCCAGCGTACGCATCCACGAGCACCTGCACAAAGAAGAGCACAAGTTTAACATCGTACGCCGAACGACGCCGCCAAGCCCATCGTTTCGTTGATAAATATTTTCACTATAAACACAACATCTTGGTTATTTGGTTCAATGCCGTGTATTAAGCAATGGTTTATTTTTCTTTTCTACGCACAATTTTTCAGTAGGCGACATAACTCAGCCCCTCTTTTTTTGCCGAGTGCTACGCGCTCACCCGAATATCAAGTGAGTATTTTTACAATACCGGGATTCTTACTCAAAATGATGATTCACCAGAAAACGTGCACGAAACAAAGAAACCAAGATACACTTTACAAGCCATAGCGCACATCATGGCATGCATACTTTACTTCTTTTCAGGGACACGTTTCTTCTCATTTATGTATGCAAAAGAAGAAATAAGGAACATTTATGTGTAGGCTTAGTTGCTGCATCTTTTTTTTTTTGTAGGCTTACTTGTGGTACCTCTTCATACGGTTCTTTGCATATAAATTGACAGCTCCAGTATACAGAATTCCGTTACTTGTCATTGTAATTTTCAGTCAGATTAGTGAGACGTGTATCCTACGGTGGGTTCAAGAGGTAAGTGCGAACAGCTTATGCAAAAATTTGACATTTTGCATTGCATAGAACAAGCATGCGTCGTCATAAAGATCGCTGAGTCAGCTTCAAAATATTCTTCGTTGGCAAAACGGAGCTGCTATGAAAATTTCCGGTTAAGAGTGGCATCGCCTACGCAGGTTCGCGACTTCGGATGAACCTTTCCTATGTTTATGTAGTATCACTAACTGCCGTGGCTTCTCACCGCATTTCCAGTATACGGACAGCGAGGTTCTACTACTTACGGGCTCATATAAGAATGTTCCTAATATTCAAATCTTAAGGAGAAGATTCGCGTCGTCTAAGCTCCGACTGTGTAACTGTTTTTTTAAAGATTATGCGAGATCGGAGACTGCCATGGTCTCTGAGAGTATTTTCCAGTTTTTGGACTCTGACTTTGTTTTCCTGAGATGTGCAAGAATTAGTAGTCTACTTTTGTTTTCAGGGCATGCACCCATTTTCCAGTCATCATCATCAGCTCATTTTATGCCTGCTGGAAGAAGACTCTAATGGGGCGATCTCCAATTACCACCATTCTGCGCCAGCTGATCCCAAGCTATGCCGGCGAATTTTCCAAGTTCATGCTTGAAATTAAATTGAAGCGCTAATAAGACGAGGGGTAGAGAAGTAGACAGGATAGCGCTTGACTAGCCCAACTCGCCACCTTATTGCAATATATTGTTACGAAAGGATAAAAGAAGACAGAGGAAGAAGAACATCGCGACACGCCGGCTGCTGCGTGTTGTTACTGGTCCACCATCCTTACTCCATTTATTCTGCTTGCATATACATTGCAGATACAGTCTGTGTGTACTCCCAACATCCCCGTAACATGTTGGTGGGAGGTGCGGGTACCACGGCTGGAAACAGAGCTCAGCAGTGGACGTTGCATCACCATCCTCACCATTAATGACTGTGAGCACTCGGGATGAACGTCGTTGCCGCCTCCAACGTCGCCATCGCCCGCTACGTCGCTGTCCCATTCGATTGTGGTTCTGCAACCCAAGGATACCGGAACTTTCTGCGGGACTGATGGCGCCGAGGCTGAAGAGTGGGTGGCTATGTACGAACGTGTGAGTGGAATCAACAGATGGGGCCCTACGCTTATGCTAGCTAATCTGTTGTTCTACCTAAGAGGCACTGCAAAGGTGTGGTTCGAAAACCACGAAGAGGAGCTAATCAGCTGGGACCAATGCAAAAAGAAGTTAACAGAGTTGTTTGGCAAACCAGCCGGCCGTGAAATTGCCACAAAGCGCGAACTCGCTTCCCGTGCATCATCCCCCACGGAGTCCTATGTTTCGTATATCCAGGACATGCTGGCACTTTGTCGTAAAGGCGATTGCGACATGACAGAAGCTGAGAAGGTAGGACATGCGCTCAAGGTAATTGCTGACGACGCCTTTAATCTGCTCATGTGCAAAAGCTGATCTACAGTTGATGCTATCATCAAAGAATACCGACAGTTCGAGCAGGCGAAAAGCCGATGCGTCCTGCACCCATTCACCAGACTTCCCAATACTGCCGCAACGTCGACGTGTGTAGATCAGCCCACACAGCAGCATGCGTGGCCATCAGAGGACGTGGTGCGAATCGTTCGACGTGAACTGGACGCGATGGCGCCCGCGGCTTTCTGTTCGCGTAGCCCTGATGCTACCCCTTTTTCAGTTCACCTCATGCAAGCCATAGTTCGACAGGAACTTGAAAACTTCGACCTACATTCTGTGTGTGCTGTCCCCAACCTTAGACCCAACGAACGCCCTTCCACCATTTTCACTCCACCCCGACGCTTCTCTCCGCGTTATCGCAACCCGAGTGAGTGGAGAACCGCGGACGACCAGCCGATATGTTTCACCTGTCGCCGCATTGGTCATGTCGCCAGATATTGTCGCAACTCGTTGCCCTCAGCACCTGGCACGCCGACCAACCTGAGCCGTTTTAATGGAAATGCCCGCAATGTTTCGTCCACCGCCGAGTCTAACACCACCGAGAGCTCTGCTAGGAACACGTGGTACAGACGTTCACCATCACCGCGCGGACACCAGCCTCGTTCACCGCAAACACGTCGTCCATCTTCCCGTTCGCCGGAGCCAGCCCCTGTTGCTTTTCGCCGCACCATTTCGGAAAACTAAGAAATGCGGCCCTCGGAGGTGGTGCTGCATTGCCTACTGTTGCAGCAAATCCTCTGCCTGTGCCCACAAAGAGAAGTGTAATTGACGTTAAAATAGACGGCTTACCTGTCCGAGCACTCGTCGACACTGGAGCCCACGTATCCGTGGTGAGTGCTAGGCTACGTAGACGTTTAAAGAAGGACCTCACACCAGCAGCTGCCCGATTGCTTCGTGTAGCCGACGGCGGCTTGCTAGTTGTTCTTGGAATGTGTACTGCCCATATAAGTATAGCCGGCCGCCCTACTTCTGCTCTCTTTGCTGTGATCGACAGCTGCCCTCACGACGTTATCCTTGTATTGGACTTTTTATCCCATCATTCCGCTATCACCGACTGCGCAACCGGTGTTCTTCAGTTGGAACTGCCTCAAGTCGCCGATGCTCCGAGCACCGCTCCACCGCACTTGTTTTCTCTTCAAGATGTGCGTCATTCACCTGACGCAGTCATTTACGTCGCTTTGACCACAAAGCCACAAATTTCCGACGGTGAATACGTCCTTCGCCCCATCATCGACGTGCTCTCCAAGTTCCTCACACCATTTCATTTTTTGGCGTCCTCGACTGCACTTTCTCATTGCACCCATTCTGTAATTGTAATAGAACACCACTTTTCTGCCTCATGCCATTATATGGCCTGCGCAGTCACATTTTTTCCTCTTGATGGTAACTAGAATATCGTCTTCTTAACCGTTTACTGTTGTGTCAACCATCTTTCGTTCCGTCATTCGTTGCATGGGACTTGACTTCTTGTCGAGGTTCCTTGTTAACCCCCAAGTTTCTGCCTCACATGTTAGCATCGATAGAATGTAATGATTATAACCTTTTCTTTTCAAGGATAGCGGTAAGCTGCCGGTCATAATTTCATAATGCTTGCCGTATTGCCTCCAGCCCATTTTTATTATTCTGCTAATTTAGTTCGTACGATCAGTGTCTCTTATGATTAACTGACCTCGATAAACGTACTCTTCCCCGCAGGGGCGTCTGCGCAAGCAGGCGTTTGGTGTGTTGCGACACCACGTACCCGAGCACACGAGGGTTGGACCCGCCCGCGTGTAGCCGTGCGCGGCTTAGCCGTGTCTGGGGAAAAGGGGATCCTGGGGGTTGAGCCGAAGCTGGGTGCTTGGACCTTTAAGGCCCCCCGGCGGAGGCAACACACCTCTTCGGCCTCGGCTTCACATAGACGGCACCTCCAGACTGACCCACCTGGAGGACATCGGCAGTCGCCTTTTCGTGTCTCTCCCTCCTCGAATCTTCGTCTTTATCTCTCACTTTTTGACCTTTCCTGTCTCCTTCTTCCTTCTTTTTACTTCCTTTCTCCTGGCGGCAAGGGTTAACCCTGTGTGGCTATCCAACCTTGGGTACACCATATTCGGTTATAGTGACGGCGTACGACTGGCGTCGTGCAAACTTGCGTGCAAGCTCTGCCGCGTCCCCTCGTTGGGCTCCGTGGTGGGCGGTCGGCGCTGTTGCCGAAAATATACATTTCTGCCATGGAAACTTCTTTCCCCTCCCTTGCTGATCGCCCTCAGAAACGAGGGCGCACCGAAGATGTCTTCAAGTTTTTTGGACGCCAAACCCAGAATTTTCCCCGCTTTCACGTTATTCATTCTGAAAAGCCAAACAAAGTAGTCCGAAACATTTCACCATTCCTTGTCTCAAAATCCCTGACTGATGTTTTTGGTCCAGGTTACAAGGTGTCGAGGATGTCAAGCGGCGACCTCCTCTTGGAGCTCCGCGATGTAAAACAATATGAGAAACTACCGCAACTAGTGTCATTTGGCGAGACCCCCATAACAGTAACCCCACACCGTACAATGAACACCACGCGTGGTGTTGTGTCAGATGATGATTTGCTTGAGCTGACTGAAGCGGAACTCCTGGAGGGCTTCAGCGAACAAAATGTGATCAATGTCAGAAGAATTAAGATGAGGCGGGATGGTAAAGAGATTCAGACGAAGCACCTAATAATCACTTTTGGATCAAGTATCTTGCCCGAGTCAATCGAGGCCGGATACATCAAGCTCCGTGTTGGCCGTACGTGCCAAATCCACTCCGATGTTTCAAATGCCAGCGCTTCGGTCACAGCTCGCAGAGCTGCCGAGGCCGCCAAACATGTGCAAAATGCAGTGATCAAGAACACACCTCTGATGCTTGTGATAACGCTCTCCACTGTGTAAACTGTGACGGGGAGCACGCCGCATACTCGCGGTCGTGCCCCTGCTGGAAGAAAGAAAAAGAAATCGTAACGATCAAAGTAAAAGAAAATATCTCATTCAAGGAGGCACGCAGGCGGGTAGCATACCTGCCAAAGAAAAGCTTTGCCGAAGTGCCGCGTCAGGGGGCAGCGTCACAACGGCCTCCGGCGACTGTCCGACCCACAGGCAGTGAGTCGGCAGCTACGCCATCTGCCCCCGCGGCGGTTGCAGCTAGCGCTGCTCCGCCAACCCAGCAGACCGGGCCATCGATCGCGAAGGTGGGCGCAGCCGAGGCTGCCCCAACCTCCGAGGCCCCTTCCAGCGCTGGCAACGGCCAGCGCAGCCAAGTCCCTCAGGGAGCCCCATCGACCTCCGGGCTGGGGGGCGCAGGGGTCTTGCCTTCCGGGGCAGGACTCTCTCAGAAAACATCTCGCTCGCAAGAGCGCTTGTCCGGCGTCTCACAGGAGGCAATGGACACTACACCTGTCCTCAAGGCGCACCAAGCGCCTAAGGAGCGCCGAGGTTCGCTCGAGCGCTTCAGAAAGAGCAAAACCCCTATTACAGGGCCTCGAAAGGGCTCTGTAATGTAAGACATCCCTTCCGTTTCCGTAAACACAGCACCAATTTAATTTAAAATATGGATACACAAATCATTCAATGGAATGTCAGAGGTCTTCTTAGGAACCTCGATGATGTGCAAGAGATTATACACAAACACAATCCAAAGGTGCTGTGTCTACAGGAAACACACCTAAAATCACAACACACAAACTTTCTCCGACAGCATGTTACTTTTCGCAAAGATCGCGATGATGCAATCGCATCATCGGGAGGTGTTGCAATTGTAATCCAAAAGAGCATAGCATGTCAACATTTACAGCTACGAACGGCCCTTGAGGCAGTGGCGGTTCGAATTGTTTTGCTAAACAAACTTATCACTATTTGTTCGATTTATATACCCCCACACTACAAACTAAGCAAACATGAATTTCAGTCCTTCATAGATGAATTGCCAGAACCTTACGTTGTACTTGGAGATTTCAATGCGCACAACAGCCTGTGGGGCGACTCTCGTATAGATGCGCGAGGTCGTCTTGTTGAACAGTTCCTCTTCTCTACTGGTGCATGCCTGCTGAATAAGAAGGCACCCACATATTATTCTCTCGCCAACAGAACATTTTCATCAATTGACCTCAGCCTAGTTTCCCCGTGTATACTGCCTGAACTCGAATGGGAAGTTATGAACAATCCTTACGGGAGCGACCACTTCCCCATACTGATAAGAACATCTAAAGAAAACGAATGTCCTCCACAAGCTCCTAGGTGGAAGATAGACACAGCCGACTGGCAGAAATTTCGAGCTCTCTCTAGCATCTCATGGGCAGACCTGTCTTCTTTAGAAATTGATGCTGCTGTGGATTATCTTACAGCATTCATAATAGATGCCGCGTCAAAATGCATATCCGAAGTAAGTGGTTTGGCATGCAAACCACGTGTACCATGGTGGAACAGCGAATGTAGGATCACCCGTAAGAATCAGAACAAGGCGTGGGGGTTGCTACGCGCTTCTCCCACTGCAGAGAATCTTATGAACTTTAAAAAAATAAAATCCCAAGGTAGGAGAACCCGCCGGCAGGCCAGAAGAGAAAGTTGGCACAAGTTTTTATTGAGTATTAACTCGTTTAGAGATGAGGCCAAAGCCTGGAACAGGGTTAATAGGATTAGAGGGCGGCAAACATATTCACTCCCTCTAGTAAATACACAGGGCGATACACTGAAAGATCAGGCCGACTCACTTGGGGAGCACTTTGAGAGTGTATCAAGCTCAAATCATTATTCGCAATCCTTCCTGAAATATAAACAAATAGAAGAATGCAAGCCACTCATCAATAAATGCCAACAGAATGAACCGTACAATTGCCCTTTTAGTGCTGCCGAGTGGAAAGCTGCCTTGAGCGCATGCAAGAGTTCCGCACCAGGATCTGATAGAATCATGTATGAAATGCTCAAAAACTTACACAATGACACGCAACTTACACTACTCACACTTTTCAACACCATCTGGGATGAAGGGTACCTTCCAACCGCGTGGAAGGAAGCCATTGTGATCCCTGTTTTGAAACAAGGCAAAGACCCTTCCTCAGTGGCAAGTTACCGCCCGATAGCCCTCACAAGTTGCATTTGTAAGGTGTTTGAAAAAATGATAAATCGGCGACTCATTCATTTCCTTGAACAGAGCAAAATGCTTGATCCTTATCAGTGCGGCTTCCGAGAAGGGCGCTCCACAACCGATCATCTCGTACGTGTTGAAGGGAATATTCGGGACGCATTTATACACAAACAGTTCTTCCTATCCATATTCCTCGATATGGAAAAGGCGTATGACACAACGTGGCGTTACGGAATCTTAAGAGACCTGTCAGAAATGGGCATCCACGGTAATATGCTAAATATAATAGAAAGCTATCTGTCAAATCGTACCTTCCGGGTAAAAGTCGGCAATGCACTCTCACGTCCTTTTACGCAAGAAACGGGTGTACCCCAAGGAGGCGTGCTCAGCTGCACGCTCTTTATCGTGAAGATGAACACGCTTCGTGCTTCACTACCACCCGCCATCTTTTACTCTGTCAACGTAGACGACATTCAAATAGCTTTCAAATCTTGTAACCTCGCAGTCTGCGAGAGACAGGTACAACATGGCCTGAACAAAGTGTCAACGTGGGCAGACAGGAATGGATTTAAGATCAATCCTAACAAAAGCTCTTGTGTTCTTTTTACAAGAAAGAGAGGACTTATCCCAGATCCTTGCATAGAACTGCGTGGACAACAGATACCTGTAAACAAAGAACACAAATTTCTAGGTGTCATACTTGACTACAGACTCACCTTCGTCCCCCACATTAAACATCTTAAAGAAAAATGTCTAAAAACAATGAACATAATTAAACTTCTATCCCAGACCACATGGGGTAGTGACAGGAAGTGCTTAATGACTCTCTATAAAAGCCTCATTCGATCACGACTAGACTATGGCGCCGTGATTTATCACTCTGCCGCTCGGAGCGCACTAAAGATGCTAGACCCAGTCCACCATCTAGGAATTCGACTGGCCACTGGCGCTTTCAGAACGAGTCCCATACAAAGTTTATATGTAGAATCCAATGAGTGGTCACTTCATCTGCAGAGAACATACATCAGCCAAACATATTTTCTGAAAGTCCACTCAAATCCACAACATCCCTGTTTTAACACCATTAATGACATGGCATATGCTACACTATTTCGCAATCGTCCCTCTGTAAAACAGCCTTTCTCGCTGCGTGTGAGGGAGCTTAGTGAAGAAATGCATGTTCCACTCCTCGAGTTTCGCCTAATGCATCCAGCCAAGCTGCTACCTCCTTGGGAGTGGCAGCTCATACAATGCGATATATCTTTCGTGGAAGTCACAAAGCATGTTCCAGAGATTGAAATCTTAATGCATTTCCGGGAACTCCAGTACAAATACTCCTGCACGGAGTTCTACACAGATGCATCGAAGTCACGCGACGGGGTGTCCTATGCAGCCGTCGGTCCATCCTTCTCGGAATCCGATTTACTGCATCCCGAAACTAGTATCTTCACGGCTGAGGCCTACGCAATACTGTCGACCGTGAAGCATATAAGGAAATCAAAACTCAAAAAATCAATTATATATACGGACTCCCTAAGTGTTGTGAAGTCTTTGATATCGTTCTGTAAGCACAAAAATCCTATAATAATTGAACTCTATTCCTTCCTATGTAAAGCATATGTATCTAACCAGCATGTGATAATATGCTGGGTGCCTGGACATAGGGGTATCCAGGGTAACGTTCTAGCGGACCAAATAGCCACATCAATTGCATCACACACTGTTAATTCTACCGCTGCAGTCCCTGTCGCAGATCTGAAGCCTTTGTTAAGAAGAAAACTGCGAAACTACTGGCAACGCTTGTGGGACCTGGAAACAAATAATAAGCTGCATGTAATAAAGCCACAATTAGGTTTCTGGCCTCCTGTAACAAAATCACGCCGGACAGATGTCTTATTCTGTCGTCTAAGAATAGGACACACTTTTGGCACGCATAACTTTTTACTTACTGGAAATGAGCCCCCAACCTGTGGGAGATGCGGGGAGAGGCTGACCGTCCTCCATGTCCTCCTGGAGTGTCGGAAAGCAGAATCTGACAGAAAGAAACATTTTCCATTAGCATACCGGCAGCACATTCCCCTTCATCCTGTAATGTTACTCGGCCCAGAACCACTTTTTGACACTAACGCTGTCCTAGACTTCCTGAAAGATGTCGTGTTACATGTAATTAGCCCTATACGTTCATAGCGTCTCCTCTCTCCAGAGGATGCCGCTGTGAGAGCTATTTTGTATAAGCACATGCCTCTCGGCCCTTGCGTTTCAAGGGCTCTGGCGAGGCAGTAGTGCTCTTAGACAATTTTAGTCTCTCGCATATTTTATATAATGCATCATTCTTTTTTAAGGCATTTTAGTGATCATAGTACATGTCATTAATCATTGCCATAATTTTATTACGGGTAATTTTTATGCAATTTACACACTCTTTTAGGCCCCTCTACAGCCAAGTCACATGAAATTCACAGAGCCCATCAGACCACGACATATTCATTACCACTAGCATGGCGCTCTTTGGCCATACCTAGCCCTTGCGCCATTAAACCTCAAACATCATCATAAACGTACTCTTGCACAGGTTGTAGGCGCTGACTTCCAATCGTGAAATCTTGTCGTTTCGGCAGGTTATTGACTATTAGCTTTGTATTCTGCATAATAATCTTCATCCTTACTTTTACACCTTTTCAGCTAAAGTACTCAATGATTTGGCGAAATGTATCTCCATGGTTGCGGAACAAGCCGTTGTCATCTGCAAACCGTAAGCTCCTGAGATATTTGCCTTTGATCATCACTACTAATTCTTCCCAGTTTAGAATGGGATACTTCTAAGGATTTAATGAATAGCTTTTGAGAGATGGTGTCTTTTTGTATGAACAATTTCTTCATAACTGTTCATCTAATTTTTTTTCGCGAATAAGCAAGGTAGCTGTGGAACCTTTTCACATACATCCCACGATATTAACGTATGCCTCCTGTACTCCTTGATAACGCAAGGCCTCCATGACTGTTGGTAACCCACTGAACCAAATGCATTTTCTGAATCCACGGAAGCCATACAAAAGGTTGGTTGTAGTGCGCCAAATTCTGAATTACATTATCAATGAGATGGATGTGATCCATTGCATGTTCCCACTTTCTGAAGCCAGCCTCTTCACTTAGTTGACTGAATTCGAGTGTTTCCCTGACTGTACGGGTGGTAACCTGGTGCATATTGTAATAAAACTGCTCTTAATAGCCTCACAACACGGGCGTCATTTTGTTCTGTCGTACTTCTTTATTCTCTTTTCTCCCCCTGCCCCTTGTGTTGTTTCAACTTCTTTTATTTGTAGGCCGTGATAGGATCGCTTCATTCCCTCCGCATTGTTTTCCGACCTTCTGGGATGACAATTGAATATATTCCCTATAGCAACGGATGCCATGCTGTAAATTAGACCAATGTACCATGTGGTCTTTAAGTGTCCTCGTTGTCTAGCCCTCTTGATCACAAGAATTGGTCCATTATAGGCCGCGTTCAGGCTTGGCCCTTTTTTACCATCTTTACGACTACATCGACGTCGAGTATCGGTAACAATGTATTTTTCCTCTTGTAGAAATTTCTTTTAATTCTTCCACGATACCTTGATCTGCTACCTCCAGTTCTTGCTGCTTCTGTAAGCTTTATGCTCTTTTCATAGCCGAGGCTTATATCCGCAGGCAGATAAGGTCGTCTCCCAGTTGCAGATAATAGGGGAGTGAATCTCAGGCCAGTTGTATACTAGCGGTTGTGGTGGGCGGTTGGTGGGCATTTACAAACATCTGGGAAATCTGGATGCATGCTAATGCATTGTTTGGTGTCCCTGATAGCTCTTTCAGCTAGCCCATTTGCTGCGGGATAGGGCGCAGTGAACCATAACTTAATGTTACGATTTTCAGCCCATTCCTGTAGCCGACGACTTCGGAAAGCAGGTCCACTGTCGGAGACAATTAATTTTACATTGTCAAACATTTTTCTGTTCAAAAAGGAAATTACGCTGTTAGTATCCTGTCTACCAGGTCTTGCTGCAATCATCCTGGTCCGCTCATCAATGCTCAAGAGGAAGGCATTTGTCTTCTTGATTCCTTGAGACTTTTTTCGTAGTTCCGTAAAATGTAGATGAACAACCTCACATGGCGTGTTAGAATATTGTGGTATAGCCATTTTTTGCGTCGGTTGTTTAAATCTTACTTTGTCAATCTTGCATTTATGGCATGACAATACATAGTCTTTTGTTTCTTCTTTCATACGAGGTCATGAGGGCCTTTTTGTCAATTTCATGTGGGTTCTCCAAAAGTCATCATGGCCTCCTGCTTCTGGGCTATCATGATACAGTTCCAATATTTTTGGAACCAAGGAAACAGGAACGGCAACTCGACCATTTTAGTACTTGCAACACTTCGGTTTCTTCCCATATACTTGCAACTTTTGCCTCTCCATGATTGTTGGGTAGCCTAATGGCTAATCGCGACATTCAATCCACGTCCTTCATAGAAGTTCCAGGGCGATGAGCTACTTCAAAATCAAATTGCTGAAGTTCACCCACCCAACGGGCTATCTTTCCTTTCACTTCGGCCATATTCAATATGTACGTTAGTGCTTTATGATCTGTGTATAGCTTGAACTTTGCACCGTCCAAATATGAACGGAAGTAGCAGTCGGCTTTTAAAAAGGCGAGAGCTTCTTTATCTATCGTGGTACAGTTCAATTCAGTTTTGTTAAATGTGTAGCTGTAGTATACAACTACACGATGCTGTTGGTTTGGTGGTCGTGATGAGTCTCGCTGATACCAGAGTGCTCCCGTTCCATATTGAGATGCATCGGTATTCAATTCGAAGGGCAGCGCAAAGTCTAGTAAGCACAGCACGAATCAGAAGAAATCATTTGGAACAATTCTCGGTAGGCGTCCTCACATTCTTCAGCCCAACAAAAGGCAGCATCTTTCTGAGTCATTCTTGTCAGAAAGCGACTCTTTAGAGCATAATCTTGAATGAATGCTCTGAAATGGCCCGCCAAGCCTAGAAACACGCGAAGTGACTGTACATCGTATGACTTTCCTAGTTTTGCTATGCGAGCTACCGATTCTTCTTTCATATTCTTCGTTGTTCCGCCCAAAACTCTGCCAAGAAATGTCACTTTAGTTTTGAAGAACTCACTATTCCTGAAATTAACTTTTAGCTTAGCATCAAATAACGCTGCCAGAATATGACCCAAGTGATGCAACTTTTCACATTTAGAGTATATGATGATGTCGTCCATGTAAACATTGCAGTTGCGTCCGAACTAGGGATTCAAAACTGTGTTCATTGTTTTTTGAAACCAACTAGGTGAGTTTTTCCACCTAAAAGGAAAGCCATTATATTCTTATATGCCAGGTGAAGTCGGAAATGCGGTGTATTGCTTGGTGTCTTCTTGCAGTGGCACCTGCCAGAAGCCCTTGCACTAGTCTATGCGAGAGAAACAGGTACAGCCTCTGGTTTCATCAGTGATGCTGCCAATCCTTGGCCCTGGAAAAGGAATCAACAGGGTTTGATTATTTACTGCTCTGTAATGCGTACATAGCCGCCAGCTGCTGTCTTGCTTGGAGCAATGGTGACAGGTGAAGCAAAGGGAGACACCGACGGGCTAATTACATTGGCATCTAACACCTTTTGTAGCTCTTCTTTTCGCCACGCCTTCTTTCTCTCGTCAAGTTGTATGACATTTTTCTCGCAGCTGTTTTGTCGGACAACTGCAATGGAACTGCGAACTTTGTTGTTGCTGATGGATATCCTCCGAAAGATACCAGTTCGGGGTAGAGTTGAGGAATCACACTTTCTTCAGCATACGTAGGTGGTCGTCTTTTTGTTCTTCCGACTCTGTTTGGTCAGCCTCTCGATCAACAGGCACCGTATTGTCTCAATAAATATTCAGTCTCAATAACATCATGTCCTTACGAGATAGGAGAAAGTCGTACTTCCCAGTGCCGAAAACTAACGCAACCACTTCTGCCTCTTTAGACTGGAACTTTTACTGTCTACCCCCCCCCCCCAGGCGTGCCCACTCACAATACTCTCTCTTGCTTCTATCCTACCCACGAACAAGAACTGATCTCCCTCAGAATACACCTTGTGGATTTGCGTTGCTTCTCTTAGGAATGGATACAGAAGCTCCGCTATATATAAATGCTCTTGTGCGTTGTCCATTAACCTTAATTTCTATATGTAACAAACTCGCCGAAATCAAACAGTCTCGTTTTTTGTCATAGGGTCAGACTGGGAACCCTAATTTATTAGTTTTTTTTTTCAATCTGCGCAAACTGCGTTCCTCAGTCAATGACCCTCTTTCCGTGGTATGCAACGACCTATGATGACTTCCCTCTTAGTACCCGTTCTTTGGTAACCATACATGAAACTGTCTGTTTCTCGACGCTTCTGCCCCTGGGACATCCCAACGCGGCTTTGTCGACCTCTCCATTCAATGGCAGGTAATCTCTTGGTGTGACTCCAGCATAGCTCCATAGTTTTTGGTGCTGCAGCTTGAATTTGTCGTAGCAATTTCCGAGGTAGACTATGTATTATGAGCGTCATAACAGATTTTAGTGGAAGTTCCGGCTCTGCAAGTTGAAGTAGTTGACGCTTCTTTAAGAAATAGCCAAGCACTGCTCCAGGCCTGTAGCGATAAAATATAGCTTTTTCCATCCCTCAAGCGGGCTGCCACGGAATGACGAGGTGAAACTGTCCTTCCACGTGCTCCATACATCACATTGATGTCCCGTGATACGCAGCTCGTACCATTTCCTTAGGATGCCACTTAGAAAAGGGAGCATATGTTTCACTCTTTTTTCATCTGTGGTCGAGTCATTTTGTCGACAGGCGTAATCAAATAACACAATCCAAGCTTCTGGATTTCCAGACAAACCATCAAAAGGTTTAGGTTCCACAGCCTCTGTAGGAACGCTTTCTTTGAGACTCAGAGCCAAGACAAGGGTCTGAATAATTTCATTTTGCTGGGAAACTTGCTTTTGTTGAATTTGTTGAATATCCTGCAGCATAACGGAGAGATCTGAATGGTAAGTTGGATCAGATGGGACTGACTTCTCTACTTGCGATAGCAAAAGACGGTTGAAAAGGGTGACTTGAAGATTTATCTTCATGGCCCCTTTCTCTATGAGTTCGTCCGAAGACATAGATACCTTCTGGAGCATGATAGACGCGAGCTCGCCTGTCGTCACGTCGACGGGAAGATCCACTGGCGGGTCTTCAGCGAGCGCGTACTTCATGAAGACGAGGCTGTCTTTGGCTGGCTGAACGAAGAAGGTTACCCACGTCAAGGATTATATAAAGCCGACTGCGCCAAAATATGTAATAAAATTGCACTTGGTAGCTTCACAACACAGACTCCATTCTGTTCTATCGCACTTCTTCGTTATTCTCTTTTCTCCCCCTGCACCTTGTCTCGTTTCAACTTCTCCCACTTGCAGGTGCTGAAAGCAAGCTGATGGGCCAAAAATTCTTCAATTCGTTACGTCTCCTTTTTTTAAACATTAGCATAGTGTTGGCATTTTTCCAACTCTTTTGTACATAAGAATTCGTAGGTCATTGCCTAAAACGTTCGCAAACTTTTGAAGTCATATATGCCGCCTATCTTTGATATAATCGACTGTGCTTCTATCTTCTTCTGCCGCTTTTCTCCTGGACATTTCCTGCGAAGGCCTTCCTGCCTATACAAGTACATACAGAACTTTTGTATCTTGTTCGTCACTACTACCCAATCAAGGTTGTGTGCCCACCATAGATGCTGTACAGGTGAGTAGAGGAGTACTCTGCTGGCTTTACTATACAATCGAGATTGCCGACGACCTTACCGTGCTTATATTTCACTGCATATATCATATCCTCTGATATGCCAGATTTATTATAGCTGATTTTATGCTGCCCCCATTTTTTTATTCCTTCGTCGATCTGTCCGGAGTTATGATTTAGAAGAATGATTGTTTACACTTGTTTATTAGCTTTGACAGTTCAGTGAATTCTACTTTGTCTCTGGACTTGGGCACTTTTTTGCTTTGTCTCTTTTTTTATTAGTGATCTTGTTACTTGGGAGACCTCGCTTACTCGCTGTGTTCAAGCCTTCCCTCCCACTTCAATTGCTGCTTTTGAAGTCAGCCTCGTTGCGGTTTCACTTACTGCCTCTGTGTTATGTTGCGGTTTCTGTTCTAAAGCTGCATATTTGTTTGCGATACGCAGCCTTAATCAACTTTTAACTTAACTGCGTCTAGATTATGCTGCTTCCTATTGACTAATTTGGCTCTTTCTCTCTTCAACTTAAGAGATATCATAGATGTCATTAATATATTATCACTTTCTCTAGCACTACTTGCACTTCTATATACTACATTATGTTCGGGCGTGCACAGAATATAAAACCTATAGCATTACTTGTTTCTCAGTACCGGCTTTTCCAGGTTCACGTCCTGTTATTGCACTTTAGAAAGAAAGTGCCCATTATTTGTAGTATATTTCTTTGCGTGAACATTATCAATATCTGTCTCTACCATTTATAGAGTCGATGCCGTAGTTTCCAGTTAGCTTTCCCCAGCCTGCATTAGAGTCGCCCATGACTACAGTATACTGAGTTTGCACCTCTCTCTTTGTTAATAGGACTGTTCTATTTCTTGAACCGCATCCCAGGACGTGAGAGTAGACTTGTATTCATGTCACGACCTCTGGTTTATGTTCGTCGTACACCCTTGTCATAATATGCCAGTTTTGGTCCATACCAAGTTAACAAAACGACCATGAGAGCACCAAGACGAAGGCGGCTGTTTCGTCACCAAGACGGCACGCATATCGTGATATTCATGTCCTGACCGATCATTTATGCTCGTCATACAATCTTGTCGTATTATGCGAATTCTTGGTACATGCCACGTCGTAGGAGGCTGGAAAAACTGGCTTAACTTGCTGCATAATACTTCCCATTAAAAGCGCCTCTGCGGCGAAAATTCTTTCGCTCAAGAAGCAATAAACTGAAGAGCACCTCCCCCCCCCCCCCAGCACCCCCTTCCCTAGCCCTACAGTAAAATGGTTCTGTAACGGCAAGCACAACTTAAATGAAGCAACGCGTAGAATGAATATTTCTTACCGCAGAAACTGAATAGATTGGCGGTCTCCCAAAATTACATCGTGCCGGTTTTCATCGAGGTGCGTTGGTATCTGTGAACACTGTGCAAATCGGGAATAAGGAATGTGGGCGCAATATATTAACGCGTTAAACTTCTTTTGGGAACTAAAAGTGATACACGTGTGACCGTCAAACTGTTTTTGTCTGCTCATCCCGCAGATGGAGAAGTCTTACTCAATGGTAAAAACTGTTTGTGGATGGTACCACTATGCGGTGGTTCCGGTGGCATTCGTGGCTTGGCAGTAAAGGGAGCGTTTTCGCGTCCTTCCCTCATGATATCTAGCATTGAGACAATGTGTCACTGAGACGCTGAGCCTCAGGTTGAACGCGCAGACACTGTCGTTTCAGACGCTGCATCTCCTGGTTACCAGAGGCACAGCGTCTGCGTTTTAGACCTGAACCTCAGCGCCTCAAGCAGTGAGCGAAAGTGGTCACATAGTGCAGCTTTAAGTTATATAGTAGGCCATATTTAGACTAGCAGCGCGAACGTAATACATGGAATCGATAGAAGGGAAGTGGCGAAAGACGTTGCCTTATTCATTGCCGTTTTCTTACCTCATCTTCATTCGGGTCGAAGTTTCACATTCCCACAGACGAGGACAGGGCACGGGTACCGAACTTGACCTTGACGAAATGGCACAAATGGCATTTGTTGGTTTTCGCTCACGATTTAGGCTCGGTGGTAAGGGTAGCGCCACCCATAAAACATAGCGCAACTAGTGCCACCATTAAACACCCTCCAAAGCTTGCCAAACGCATACTTGCACACGAAGCGAGGTTTTTTTTTCATAATTTTTAATGGCGGGTTTGGCCTTTACCGTCCTAATTATTCGCGCTAAGCTAAGGGTTCTCAATCAACTTTAAAATTCCTGCATCCCTACTAATGGGTGATATTCGTACACGAGGTCAGCAGATGCCGTTGTCATTCCGGATACGCTGACACGAAATTTATAAAAACGAAAATCTCTCGTACTAACCAGCACTTTTTGGAACAGTTTGTGGCCCATTCATATGTATTGAATCGCCCGCTTCACACAGTCAAAGATTCAAAAAAATAAAATAAATGAAGACAGTAAACGCAGGGCTGACCTCAGCTCGTTTCTAGTTGTTTGCGATAATATTTGGGTTATACTTGACCCTTTCTGCTGACCCAAGTCTGCGGCTAATGGCGATTCCGTGCAAGAGGCGGCTTCTCACACCGCCACGCACACACGCCCACGCAGCCCACACCCTGCCGCGATCTGGTTCCAAAGCGTCCCGGCGTGCACGGATCACTTAGCGCCCGGGACGTAATTATCGCGCTAATGTCCCCTCGCGCACACACCTCCGTCTCTAGCGTGGTATACGGCGTCCGACTGCGTATCCCATAATCTCGGGAGAGCTTGAACAGCAAAATGAAGAATATAGATTGCATGCGGGCTTTGTAAGGAATCACGCTAAGCCCTTCATTGGTTCATCGCCATCTGACTCAACAATGCCTTTATCAATACAGTGACCAGCCAAAGAGCTCTCGGTTGGTTGTCTAACAAGACAGTATTTCCCTGTAAGCGTACACCTGCTGGAAAACCACAAGTAAAGACTTTGGCAGTGTGATTGTCCCAAATGGGTCCAACCACTACTTTAGATGTTTTCACAACGTTTTATATTTAATTAAGAATTAAGAATTAAGAAGTGGAAGCGACCATTATTATCTTGAAGTGGAGCTTTACGACCTATGAAAATTGCACTAAGCAAATGACAGCATCGTGGCACTTCGATAAATAATGGCACTTCGCTTTTATTTTACACCAGTAACAATAGCCGATCTTTAGAGCCGTATTTAATTGCTATTCCTTGTTTAGACTGTTTTGAAAGCCAGCAATTTCCCTTGTCATGGACGTATATTTACTAAAAATTCCCAACCTTCAACTATACACCACAGGGTGAGGTATTAGGGGACGATTTCTAACACGCTGAGTACACTATCTGAAAGGTACTGATTACGTCTCCAATATTATATACGTTGCAGTTAGCGTGCAGTCTGGTAATGTTGCCCATGACATCTCGAATACTACACGCGTGACACTATATGAAAATCTTCAAGCGCTTTTTGCCATGAGCCATATACTGAGCCTCTTAGGCTTCACTCTAAAACATAACATTATTCATATTGTTCCTTGCTGTCTGGGTTAAATTTCATAAACTTGTTAAGAAAAACAATTTTGTAATTTTCCATCGATTCGATCTCAGAAAGTTAACAGAGTATTGTAGTTCACGCTGGTAATGAAGGCAGAAAAATAAACTACACAGAAAATTTGGTTCTGTTGTTGTCTACTCGCCTAAATTAGTTTTCTACTTATGCGTACGCATTCTTTGGCTCGGCTGCTACTTCGCTTTTACTTACTTATTTAGCTAGCTTATGCATGTCTACCCATCGCTGCCATGCATATTATATTACACTATTATAATGATTACAAGCGCAAACTTCACCAATTATGCATTTATTTTGCTGGTACGAGAGTGAATCAGAAAGTATTTACCCCTGTTTTTTTAGCCAAATTATGGCTGTAAATGCGAAGTCAACATATCCATTGCCAGCGCTGGATTTTCATGGACCGGCCAGTCCTTATCTGTCAGTAGTTCCGCGACACAGTGCTGCTGTCTGTTGTTGAAGACGACGATTGTGCTTCACACTTCAACTGCGTACGAGCAACGAAGTCTGATTCGTTTTCTGCGGAGCAAGAGACGAGCGCCCATCGAAATCAACAGGGAAACAAAGCGCACGTATCGGGAACGGAGTCTCGCTTTGAGAAGTGTGTGGTGGTGGTGCTGTGAGTTCGCAAAAAGCCGCGAAGACTTGCACGAGAAGTAGCGTTCGGTGAGGCCGCATGCGTCGCTGACTAACAGCATTTCCCGCGTGAATACAATGGTGGTAGCGGATCGGCGTGTGCGCTTCAAGGACATTTGCTGGGAGATCGGCATTTCGTAGGAGAGCGTTTACGACACCGTTCACGGGTCCTTAGGGTACCGAAAGGTTTCATATCGGCGGGTGCATAAGCAGTTGAATTGCATGATTAAAGGCAAGCAAATGATTGCTTCACTGAATAATCTGCAGCAATATACCGAGGAGGGTGAAAGTTTCCTGAGCCGTATCGTTGCTGGCGATGAAACGTGGATACTGCATTTCACGCCGCAATCGAAGTAGCAGAGCATTGTGTGGAAACATCCGGGTTCGCTTGTCACAAAAAAATATTTCCTCAGTGCCTTATGTAGCGAAAGTGATGTTAACAGTATTGTGGGATCACTGAGGACTGCTTTTGCTGGATATCATGGCACAATATGCAAGCATCAATGACTAGAGTTGTTCCACACTGTCTCGTCTGTTGGTTGCCGTCAGGCGAAAACGCCTAGGGATTCTCAATGTGGACAATGCGTTTATCCTCCACGACAGTGGGAGTGGCAATGAGAACCGCCGACAAGCTCGGGTCATTTCACTGTGAGAATCTGGACCACCCACCGTCCGGACCCCGCTCCCAGCGATTTCCACGTTTTCGGTCCGCTGAAAAAGTTTCTGGCAGGACAGCGATTGACGTACAACGATGGAGTCAAGACAGCAGTCCGACGGTGGTTCCACAGTCAGCCGGATGTATTCTACCTCAGGGGAATCTAAGATTTAGTGATGCGATGGGACAAATGTCTGAAACGGCGTGGGGAATATGTGGAAAAATAGTGTAAGGCATGTAGAATGGTACGTGTATTTGTTATTGCCTGTATGTAACTTATTTTGCCTAATACCTAATTGGGGCAAAGGCTTTCTGATTCGACCTCGTATATCATATCAACTAAGCCAAAACAGAGTCGTCACTGATTTTACAGTGAAGGTGTTAGCCTCTCGTGGATCGGCGTTTTCGTGTCCATGTCCGTGGACAAAAAATGACCGATCCCGGACATAGTTCAATAGCGGGCCGATTCGCGGCGGAGGGGAAGCAGGCTTCAAGCACTCAGCAAAATGAAGCGAAAAGTGCATACATTCTTTGGAATCACGCATGCAACATACATAATAGCACTCGCTTCAGTGTGGAACAAGCACAAAACACGCATCCGGTCCATATAATTGAAGATAAGGTATTCCTGATAACAATGCGAAGCACGTAGCGCTCCCCGCAATCCTTTGCCTGTAAAAATTACTCTTGCACAAGATGCCATGGCGGCGGGAGCTTGCGACGTGGGAATTCACCTCACTAGCCTTTCGCATATAAAGGGACCAGCCTAGCAACTTATTTCATTGTTGGTGCCGCACCGCTATGGGTAGGCAACGCAAAGTTAGGGATACTGAGGTGCAGCGTGCATACGAGGAGCGACAAAGGCAAAAAAAAAAACGGCAGTGCGGTGAGCTGCGGTGTGCTGTCAAAGTTATCATTACTCTCATTACTACCGGAACACCAAACTACCATTACTACCAATACTCTAGAGCAATGAAGTATTGCATACCCGCCTTAGAAGTTCTGGTGATGGTTTTGAACAGCTTTGCTGGACAGGCACTTTCGCAGGGCTGGGATGGCGAGTCAATTTTTTTTGCGACACCACAGGTTTTTTCCAGTTTTAAGTTTTTACGTTCCTTTTTTGATACGGTCTTGACACGGCGAGAGGTGGAAGAGGAAGAAGAAACGACAACGCGTGTCAATATCTGCTTCTCCTGCTTGTCTACTTGAATGCGGTCGAAAATTCCCTCCAATCTTGAAGACGTCGGCACCAATGGATGTCTAAAGACGGAAGAATTACGCCGATACTAAGTTTTCGATGGTGGGTGGACATTTTCCCAACCTTCAGAGCACTTTTCTGTGCGACTACACTCCGGCAGACGCTCGGCGGGGGAGCCCTGTGCGGCTCCGGACGCTCGAGCCACGATGTTTACGACTATGCAAATCACCGTTGAGGGCGAGTATATCTCTCCCGACGAAGTCGGTGAGAGCGCTGGGTGGAGCACGGCATTATACGAGCGAAAACCCAACAGCAAGGACCCATTCGAGCGGAGCGGCCGAGTCACCGACACACCGCGTGCTGGGAATAAAATCCAGGTTCCGGCGCGTGGTAAGAAATGGTTAATCACTGCTTCGAAACTTCCTAGACTACCGAAAGAGCACGTTCGAGTCATAATTCGTCCCCGTGGAGCACTGAACATCAGGAAGATGAGCCACATCAGAGTTGCCCGGGACCTCACTACCGCCTCTAGACTTGCGGAGGCGGATACCGTGGAGGATATTATATGTCCGAATATGGTGCAAAACATATTGGTAGCAAGTACACTATCAAAGAGCAACACCATGGCCTACGCCGAAGTCAAAGCGACACTCATTGTACAAGCAACTAACGTGGTTACTGAATATTTTGCTGCCCCCGAAAACTCATGCAAGGGAGTTCAACCTCAGAATACAAGCGCCCTCGAGGTGGGAAGAATCCAGAACTCAAGCCCTGTAGTCATCCTGTTTTAAGGATTCAAAGTCCAGAACTACGTAAAACGCGGTGGCAGTTTGGTCATATGCTCTTTCTATCGCAGACAAACGGCCGTTTGCTATGCATGTGGAAAGCTTGGTCACAAAGCTGACGTTTCTCTAACCCCTGAAAATGCAATTTGCATCGGCTGTGGTGCGACCCTCATCCCACGGCCGCCAGAACCTGCAAGTAAAGTTTTCACATCCCGCTTGTAGTTAAACATTAGCGAAGAGAACGGCGCAACCGCGAACAATCCAACTAACCAACTGCGTCACCAACCCCTCTCAAGCCTCTCAGGTTCCTCAGGAGCTCGCACAGATCCAGGAGCCGATTCCGAGACCCTAGCGGCGAGGATGTCGGCTGCCAGGATCATGCCCCTTCTAGCGGTCGCTCCACCGAATGCTTGTCTTCCAGGGACCGCAAGGCCTCCAGGACCCACTCCCGCTCACGGGGTCACTGCCGTTCCAGGCGTCCAGGAGCTCAGATCCAGGAGCCCGCTGATAGCGGCACCAAATGGGCTGATCGGGTCAAGGAATCACCGAAAAAGGTAATGGGATGTCCATCGCCAGATCACAATAGGATAGCGCTGTTGGAAAGAGGAAACGTGTCGGTAAAATAAGCAATGCAGAAACTCACAGCAGAAATTGCAGAACTCAAACAGGCTAGCAAACGAGAGGCAGTTCAACTCACTCGGGCCCCTGCGGCAGAAGCTCCCATGGAGAACTCAGGAGTGGAACTGACTGTCAGTACCCTGGTCTACCAATGGTCAGGAGAGCATTCGCGGTTCATGCCTCAGACATGAGTGCCAGTGTTCGTAAATTGAAAAAGGCGATAGATGAAATTGATGAATCCCTCGAAAAAGTTCAAATTGTAATCGACATACTCGCGGAGGCTGTCAGAGCACTAGGGGCCAGATGCGATAATTTGGAGCGCCACGTTTCTCCAACGGCTCAAATTACGTCATTGGATAAACTGACTAATACCGATACTGAAAGGTCTACAGCGGCTGCACTTTGCAGCATTTTAATAATACAAGCTAACTACTACGTCCCACCATGGCGGCACATCACAGGGCAATTATTGCTGGCAGTTGAACTGTAGGGGACTCCATTGTAAAAGGAATGTCCTGCAACAGTTCATTCACAACCACCCGGAGAAACCACCTGTCATCATATTGCAAGAAACGCTCACAGATACGGTCACCCTACCAGGCTATAAAGAGCCTACCCTGTATTGTGATGAAAATGGGGCCTGAGCACATTAGTCGCCAACAAATGTACGTTCATAATCAACGATCTAAATCTTGAATCCGGTAAGGTTGAACACTCGCTCGTTGAAATCATCCCTAGCAGTCAGTTCAAGAAGACTATATTTACGCTTAACATATACAGTACACCCAAAGACCTCAGGCAAAGATTCGCGGAAATCATCAACAGGGCTACTAGCAAGGCCAAGACACTCCCATTCCTGGTGGCCAGAGTTTTCAATGCTCCGCATCAAGCATGGGGGTACCAACAAGCTAACCGCAAGGGCATTCACCTATGACAAGCTACATTCAATATTAACCTCACGCTTATAAGAGGTGCGACTTTTCCGACCAGGATCGGCAACTCCTACTTTAGGTATATCATGCCTCACCTCTTTTTAATACGGAATGTAGAGTCGGCCGCTTGTACCAACCTCTACGTGTACCTAGGAAGTCATCACATTATCCTGGCCACCTCCCTCAACGCGAGAAGCGGGAACCTCAAAAGGTTCACTATTAGCGATTGGGATTATTTTTGAATGATAAGAGAAGAGCGAGCACAGACACAAGACTCAGATCTTAGCGTAGGACAGTGGGCTGAACCGTTAAACGAGGATATCCGAGCGGTGACAAAGTCCAGACTGAAATGGAGGTGGACAGGATCTATAGCCACCTCGCTCATATTCTAGAAGCTAAAACGTCGCTGTTAAACTGATGGAAAGGGCAGAAACTCAACCAAAGGCTGCGAAAAAGATCGCAGAGCTCAACAAAACTCCTAAAGATCAATGTCAAACCCTGATTAGAAACAGCCGGATGAGGTCTGAATTCCGGGGATGGCCAGATGAAAGTTGGAGCTAAATGGAACTTACTGAAGCATCTGCTCTATGACACTAATACCAAGTCAAATCGAAGACAACTGATAACGAAGATTCTACACGAGGCATCACAATCAGAGACAGTAAAGACCATACTCGAAAGACTCGCTCACGTGTATCTTCGATTGGGCAACTCGAGTGACGAAGATTATCCCCCCTACAAAGGCTTGTCTTGCCCCGGGCTGGATAACCCCTTCAAGTCAGGAAGAGTAAAGGAAACCCTCCAGAATCTAAATGACAGGTCGGCCTCAGGTTCTGATGGCATCACCAATCGGGCCCTCAGAAACACGGACGACGGCTCCATAGAATGGTTGACAGAGGAGATAAAAAGAATATAAACACGATGGGTTGTCCCGGAGTCCTGGAAAATGACCTCGGTCATCAATACACAGCCTGGAGGACCCGCAAGTCTCGGAAACCTCATACCCATTTCACTCACGTCCTGCTTGTGGAAGTTGGCGGAACATGTCATTCACAATCGCATCTCCAAGCTCATCGAGAAACAATGCTTGTTTCCATTCAACATGATCGGCTTTCCTCCGGTCCTGTCAGTGCAGGACGTGATGGAGCTCATGAAGTGTCATATCATTGACAGCACCACAAGAGATATAAGAGTCACCTTAGGCCTAGACCTGGAGAAGGCATTTCACAATGTCTCCCATGTTCACATTCTGAACTCCATCTCGGAGCTCAATTTGTGGACGCCTTCCACATATACATAAACTCGTTCTTCAGGGATCTCAAGGCCTCGCTCAAAATCGGTGACATGAAGTCCAACAATTTCAGTTTGGGCCCCAGAGGCACACCACAAGGAGCGGTAGTCTCACCACTGCTTTTTAACATTGCCATGAAGAAACTATCGCAAAGGTTTTCCAACATAAATGGGACAAGCATACGCTCTACGCTGACGACATCACAATCTGGTGCACCGGACGAAGCGAAGGAGATGTTGAATTAGGCTTACAGGAGGCTGTAAATCAAAGCTAGATGTACCTGGCAAATACGGGTTTAAATTCTGCCCAAGCAAGTCTGAACTTCTCCTCTGCAGGATGGAAACCTAGAGGCTGGGAACCATTGTCTGAAATATACATCAAACTCTACACTAAAAGCCGCAGTACCATCCCCAGAGGAGGTACCATTCGGGTCATTGGCATCTTCATAGAATCCAGTGGCAGTAGCAATATGACGCTCAACAAACTCATATCCAAGGCCGAGAACATGATCAGGCTTATCAACAGAGTCTAGAATAAGCATGGTGGCCTTCATGAAGACAACCTCCTCAGGTTATTCAACGCCTTCCTCATGAGTCATATAGTTCATGTGGCAGCCATGCACAACAGCTATATAGGGTCTGTTCTGAAAGTAGTAGGAGTGGTTCTTTCGTGGGCGAATTGGTGGACGAGAGGCGGTGCGCTCGCGCAGGATCGGTGAAGGGGGATATTGGGAACGCTGCGAAAAATTGGCAGTCGGCTCTCAGCCGTTGAAGAGAGCAAGTCGCTTGTACTGTGAACCCCTGTCAAAACGCCTCGTCACGGAGAATCATGGAGCATTTACTGGATCAGCGATACGCGATCAAATTTTGTGTAAAGCATGATAAAACGGGCAAAGAGACTCACGACGAGATTAAGGAGGCCTACGATGACGTTGCCATGGGTAGATCAGGTGTTTTTGAGTCGCACAAGCTGTTCCGATAAGGTAGGGAAAGAGTGGAAGACGACGACCGCTCCGGACGCCCTTCGACCAGCAATACCAACGAACATGTGTCGCAATTGAAAAATTTACTGAACAGAGATCGTTGGATGAGTATCAGAATGATTGCTGATGACTTGAGCATTCCTCAAACCGAAGTTTTTGAGAATGTGACAGAAAACTTAGCCATCAGGAAAGTGTACACGAAGTTCGTGCCGCAAGTGTTGTCAGAGGAGCAAAAGGCCAACCGGAAAGCAATCTGCCAGGATCTTCATCATGTGAATCAGGACCTCGACTTTTTGGACAATGTATTGACCAGTGACGAGGCATGGGTGTTGTATTACCACCAGAAGAGCAATCGGCAAAGCTCAGAATGACACACGCCTTCTTCCCCACGCCCCAAGAAAGCACGAATGAGCAAATCCAAGCTAAAGTCCACACTCATTTGCTTTTTTGATCGACATGGATTCACCCACAAAGTGTTCGTACCACTCGTACAAACACTTAAGAAGTTTCTTTAAGTGGAAGTCCTCAAAAAACTGCGAAAACGACTTGTTCATGTCCGCCCAGCCATCGCCAGCAATTGGCGGCTCCACCATGACAACTAGCCGAGCCACACAGCATTCCGCGTATTAGAGTATCTTACCCAGCACAAGGTGGCAACGCTGCCTCGGCCCTCCTACAGCCCCGACTTGGCCCGTTCAGACTTTTTTCTATTCCCGATAATAAAATCGACGCTCAAGGAAAAGCATCACGGATCGGTAGAGGTGGTTCAACAGGCCGTGACGAGGGAGCTACACAGCATTCCGGTCGAGGCGTTCCTGGAGGCGTACGAAAACTGGAAAGCTTGTTGGCAGTAGTATGTAGATGCGGAAGGGTGCTAATTTGAATAATTCTAATCGTTTGTACTATTCTCATGAATAATTTTTTTTTAATAAGAAATGAGTTCTACTACTTTCAGAACAGACCCTGTAACTCTGGGAAGAAAAGATTAAACACGCTCATCAGAAAAGTATCAAAAGAATACTGGGCATTCCATTACGGGCGAGCATGAACTTCCCTCTGCAACTAAATGTGTACAACACATTGACGAGATAATCGAGGCCCGTGAGTCGGCCCAAGTGGCCCTTCTATCCCGTACCCCGGCTGGAAAGAAGATCCTGGTGGTTCCTGGGATCAACCTTATCCTCATGGAAGAACGCAAATGTCAGACCTCAGAAAATCAAAGGAAGAACATACGAGTCGCACCATTTCCCTGTAATGTTCGTCGTCCGCATAACGTAGGCAGACGCATGGCAAGAGCTTTCGCCCTCTTCAAGGGTATCAAAGACGATCCCTACTCGGCATGTTTTGTCGACGCAGCCCAATATCAAAAGTCATTCAACTTCGCCATTGTCCTTGTTGATCACAACGAACAAATAGTGAATGCGGCTTCCCTCAAGTGCTTAACACCGTCCAGAGCGTAGCAGGTCGCAGTTGCTATAGCACTTCTAGATAACAGCAGATCACAAATCTTCACTGATTCGAGATTGGTGGACAGGGATTTCGCTTCAGGTTCCATGGCCGCGGAGGCTCACAAGATTCTCAAGAACATGATAATCTCTCCGCACACCATCACGTGGTTTCCGGCGCACCTCGTCCCCCAAGTTGACTCCTTGCCCAATCTGAATGACACCGCCCACTCCAAAGCGCACGCACTAACTAACCGTGGGGGAGCAGGGGCGAGCTCAGACTCCGGGGTTCTCGAGTTTGGGGACACTCTCACTTATTTCAACGAAATCACTAAGCACTATCACCTGGGTATGAGGACTTATACTTCGGCTCATAGCAAACTGGCTAGACCCCTGGCGTCCACTTTAAGCATGCTTCAGACAAAGTCCCATCCCAACCTGGCCCTTTTCCATACGATCACTCCAGAGGCTTTTAGCTCTACTTGCCCGACTGTGGGGCTCTAAGCGATTGCGGAACAGATGCTCTGGCGATGTCCCTCGTTACCGGGACCCAATCGCATCATGGAAATGGAGTGGCGCTCTGCCATCCAGAGTTCGGAACTTTCACGGCAAACTTGGGCTCACCAGAGAGCCCACGATGCAGCCGTTAGGCTCAGCCTACCAGTCCCCACGTGGGAGCGGCCCACAACTCTGCCCTAGCGCAAAGCTTCTCAGGACCTTGTAAATAAAGTTCTTTGTTTGTCTGTTGACACGGCGAGGGCGGCGTCACTTGTTTCTTTTTTTGGCTGTTGTTCTTTTTCTAACTCTACCAATCATATTCTCTTACACCATTATAACGGTTACATGTGTCAACTTGACCGATTATGCATCTATTTTGCAGATGTAAGGAGTAAGGGGACGGGCACATTCTTCTGGGGCACACGCAGAAGGATGCTTAGCATTGCTTTGGAGTGTAGGAAATTAGGAAAATGGAGAGCAACCTCTTATTGTCATTTGGACTTGAACCGGATGTAATGTAACCTGAGGCAAAAGCGACTTCTCTACTCATGATTGTAATATTGCTCACATAGACATCTGCCTGCCATGCTGCGGTCCATGGTTCGAATCCTCGTCAGAAGTATTTCTCTCTTCTAACGCTACCCATCCTCTACTATTACACTGTTATAACAAATAAATGTGTTCACTAATTATGCATTCATTTTGCAGATATATGTCGTCACAGAGCCGACAGATATTCTGGGGTACTCGCGAAGAATGCTTACGGATTACTGTAGGACTGTGGGAAACTAAGGACATGTAGTGAAACTTCATGATCTCCTTTTGACTTGAACCGGGTATGATGTAAACTTAGGCGGAGGCAACTTTCACTCATATGAATGTAATTGACATTTGTCTTGACATTTGACAATTGACATTTGACACAGACATTTGTCTGCCACACTGCAGTCCATGGTTCGAATTCCGGTCATAAGTATTTCTTTCTGTATTTTTTTCTAATGCTACCAATAATCTACTATCGCACTATTATAGCGATTACATGTGTTAGCTTGACAAATTATCTATTTATTTTGCACATATAAAGTGTCACTGGACGGGCAGATTTTGCTGGAGTACACGCCAAAGAATGCTTACGCTTTAAATTATCTGTACTGCACTTTTCTGTCGTGGTATTTGAGGTGAACGACACAGCTGGTCTATGAAACAATGAAGCAAAAAGAAATGTTGTTCTTCTGAAGCGACCTGCGTATCTTGATAATACAGACACGTCACTATATGCGTTTCACTAATCCTACCAGTATTAAAATAGCATTCAGTCATATAGACTCCTTATCAAGAAAACTTAACCTGTTTAGACGAATCAGACCAAAACGAAGCTAAGCGATTTAACTGCATACATAGTTTCAGCATGAGCTTGATTTATTAAAATTTTGTGTGGCTTCCCCCCCGTTTTAAGCAATTTTCTCGGCTGTGTTTCTCGTCAGTTTCTTTTTTATAGATATATGAAGATCCTCCAGTCGGATAGCATGCAAGCACAATATATCTTGCGTATTGACAGTCTTGTACTACAGGTTAATTGCATGTTAGTGGAAAAAAGACAGTCGGAACTCGTCAATACTTCTAATATTATATCACACCAAAGTTCGTTTATTTCCAGCTATATCACAACAATACAGCCGTCTTCTTTTTAATAAGCCATTTAAATTGTTTATAGGAAGTGTGAGGCTACCATAACATGCAAATGCTTTTAAAATGGTTATTTAATTATCATTAACTTAAATTAGTTGCTAACATTTCTGTTATTCCGCCGCAGCGCTTCATCGACCAAGTGGTTTTGTTCATATTTATCATTTATTGTTATTATTTTTCTTTCTAGAGCATCATTTATCAAATTCTAATTCCGTCTTTAATAAAACTATATAACTTGTACGTTTATTGTGTACTTTTCGAGCGAATACCACATCCTTCGTTATATGTTTAATTATATTCTGCAATAGTTTCATCCTTTTATTGATCACCTATCGCCATTCGTTAACCGGCAGATACTGAGCTGCAGCATTTCTTGCCCTGTTCAATATTACGCCGAGACACGGGCAGTTTCTTTTTATTCCAGACATAAAAGCCTACGGCGTTTCGATGCAGAATTACTTTATTCTATGCAAGGAGAGCTGATTCAAGCGAAACACTGGGCCGCAGGACCGATCTCAGTTTCTGCAGTTGAATGCGGTCCCAAGTGTGGTTATATTCGGATATACTAGTTTTGCTTCCTCCAGTTAACTTTTTCCAATGTTCGCGTAGGGTAAACTTTTTTTACGTATATTCGCTTCAATTCGTTATTCCCCAAGGGTGTTTCCTGCCCCTCATCGCTTCTTGGCCTTACTCCTATTTTTCCGATGCCTTGGCAGGAGAATATTCGTACCTCCCTATATTGCTTTCGCGAGCCTGGTCAGCCGTTTTACGAGTTTTCTGGATGCCCCGACCCGCCTCGCAGGGGCGTAAATCTCGTGGTATCACTGTGTTCTGCCCTCGGCGTAGCAACGGTTTGTTCTGTTTTGTTCGCCTCTTGAAGTAAATTCTAGACCTGCATAATTTATCGCTATACTTTTGGCTCATATTGTCGTTGTTAGGTTTTCCAGTCGACACTGCATTTGCGCTTCGAAGCTTTCATCGAATTCCCTTTTCACGTCCGGTTGGGCTCTTCCATGAAATCCCAATTTCCTGAAAGTAATGCCTCGGCAGGACCGATGTACGAATAGATATATATGAACTGCAGCGAACCTTGAATCTAACGCTTTGGTTATACTTTTCGTGCATCGACCAACCAACCACCGTCAACTTTTATTTCTTTATTTTTCTTAGAAAATAAATACCGCTGGCGTGAGGCGCTTTACTTCACCTATGCTCACAGAAAGTTTGGTAAGAACAGAAATAGGATAGTGTGCCTACGCTCATCACTCGGCAGATTGTGCATCACGTGGTCCGTAGGAAAGAAGCCAAATTCAATGCAACAAACTTCGCATACGGGCTATGCCATGGACACTGTCTATCGAGAAACAGTTTTATACATACTAGTTCGCGAGCAGAGCTAAACGACTGCAATGTGGCATGTCGCCAATTTCCGATGACAGGTTTCTTTAAATAACCATTGTCATCGCAGTGCTAGATAAAGCTGTATCATTCAACCAAACCGTGTCACCAATTTGCTGTTTTGCTAGTTGGTTCACACCGCAGCAATCGCGGCTCCATTTTCCGAGCCCTCGGCTACAGAAATGCCTAGCGCAAAGTAAGTTTCTAAGCCTCATGTCAGGAGGTGATTAAGATCATTACAATGAAAATGTCAACTTTGACAAGCCACTTCAAAAGCTTGAAGCTGAGTCCTACTCAGTAGCTGCTCAGCTGCAAGAAATTGGAGCTATAAAGAAGGATGTTTCATTATTTTTTGCTGCAAGTGTAGTATTAAGGTTTGTTTTCCCCTCCTTGAACTTCAGCCTTTAACATTCTTGAAATCCTTAATTTATTCCTAAATTTTGAATAAGAGATTCTGTGCTAACCCTGATGCCCACTTTCTTTTATATCTAAGCGTTCATTGCGTATTTTCGGCACATTACATTAGGTAGGTAGGTAGATAGCTAGGTCGGAAGATAGGTTCTTGTCTCGCATCGCTTTAACAAAATGAAAATATTCTACGACCAAAGATGCAATCAAATTTCTGCCGCCGAGAACCGCATGCAGGTGCTCTAACCATAAGCCACAATCGTCTTTCTTTTTTCTTTATTACCCTGCTAGTGTGACGAGGTGTATTGGACACAATAAACGGCATGAAATTCAGCACAGGTCGACATTCCGGACATCCTGGCGAACTGCGCATAGCTGAGGGGCGCAGCAAGCGGGCTGTTGTGAAAGGCATGAGTAATGCTCTGAGTGACTTGAAACTGGATGACATGCTGCAGCGTGGGTGTCAAAGAAGAAGAAGGCGCCTGCCTCTGTTGTGTCAGAGGCAGCAATAAAAGTTGACGGGCCACCTTTTCGCTAACAAACGGTTTAATCTGCACCACCAGCGAATAGTCATCGGTGTCTATCATCAAGCAAGAGAGAGGGCCTACCAGTGAATTGCGCGTGGCAAGCTGCTGCTTGCGCAACTCTTTATAGCTCTGGCGGAGGGCTACTACTTCAGACACAGTGTTGGAGTTCTTTGCGAGCAGCATCTGAAAGGCATCGTCTCCAACCGTCTTTAAAATATGCCTGATCTCGACGCTTTCCGCCACTGCCGCATCGACATGCTTGCAGAGAACCATGACATCCTCGATATTACTATAGTGAATGTTTCACCGATTTGCTGCGCTCGTTCTGGCAAACGTTGTTCGGCGCGAAGCTTGCGTTCTGCAGGCCGCCCGAACACATATGTGAAGTTAGTCTTGAGCTCCACCGAAGTCAATATGTCGGGTGCGTGGCTGCCGTACCACAAGTTCCCAACGTTGGTCAGATGGAAAATAGCGTTGTTCAGCTTTGTCGAATCGTGCGACTTTTTTGGTCACCCTTTCATAGGAGGCGAGCCACTCCTCCACGTTATGGTCTCCGATCTCGCTGATAAGGGCAGGGTCGCGCTGGCGCAGTGTAGCCGAGCAGACCACGGCAGGCCTTTGGACCCGGTGGCGGGTTTTCCGCCATGACGGCAATGAACGATAGAGCTCTCCGTCGAAGTTCCAGATTTCAAGGCGTGCCCAGTAGCTGTATCTAATGTGATGAGGTTTATTGGACTCGTGAGGTGTCATACAGAAACAGAGCGGCAGTAACGATTCCTCAGCTATAATGGCTGTTGTGAAGTCGGTGGTCCGTGCGGCCAACAACGTTTCCATAGATGGTGCCGCGCCAGGTGGAAGGAGAAAGGGTTCCGAGTGGTGTTTAGGAGAATGAAAAAAAATATGATTATATTTCTAAAAAAGTATATGGTTGAGTTTTACAGTACGGCTCCAACTGGTAGCTTCTTAGCGTGTCCGAGTGTCACACTGTTTCCAAGCGCCCTCTTCCCGTCAGCCGTCTGCATCCGCTTTTATGACCTCTGTCGTCACTGCCCAGTCGCCTCCCTCAATCCGGAGTCAGGACACCGGTGGTGTGAGCAGACCAATCTGACGTCGGCAGACATATTGCGTCGTCGGGAAACGTAGGGTGTCGGGAGACCGATGGTGTCAGGAGGTCGGTTGCCCTTTTCCTCTGAAGGGAGCTTGGTCGAAAACGCATGCGCATCACTCATCTCCTGGGTGGACAAGTCAATTTGGTAGCATGTGGCGTGACAACTGTACGTCACTGGGTGGCATCCCCCCCCCCCTCTGGAGTTTCACAGGGAACAACACGGCGAACTGGCCACACGGCAGGCGATGGCGACAGCGCTTTGTGGAGGGCCGATCTGCTTTAGGCTGCGAGACACGCAATGGCGACGGGACTTTCCCGTGCCATCTTTCTTTTTTGTAATCGCAACAGTATACATTCCCATTTATAAAGCATATCACTTGGTGCTAAAAAAAATTATAGATCTTTTGGCTACAGTATACCAATGTAAACATCCTTCAGAAGGGTAATCTCAGACACCAAACCATCAAGTTTCTGAAACCACTCTGGCGGTCTGATTGCGTGCTTTTGGGTATCGCGCTGAACATAAGGCTTTCAAATACATGTTCCCTGGCAGACCTTGCATCTACGCAGGTATTTCTTACATCCACTTGCATTTTCCACGCGCTGCTCATACACAAGAACATTCTGTCGGCCGATAATCTCCCTGCGTCCGCATAGGGAAGAAACTAATACCTAAAAGCCTTACTAACAATTTTTTTCAGAGTTTGAGAACATCCAAGAAGAACACGGAGACGTGGAAATTCACGAGATGGTCAATATTTCTTTTTTTTTTTTCATTTGATGCAGTTAACAGACCACGGAACTGTTCTGATCTTGATCTGGAATAGTTCTGAACTGACCGGTGCTTGATCTGGTATTTTTGCACAGAATGTTAACTGAATATACTGTTGCCGTTGTAGAAGGTATATCTGATCACCTACTTGTCAGTATCAGTGTATCCATAGTCTCTTCCACCCCATCTGAGAAACCTGTGAAGCGTTCCTTCAAGGACTACTCACACGCAAATGATGCAGCCATAATACAAAATATGGAAACATGCCTCACCGACTTTAACGACAGTGATTTGATAGCGCTTTGGCGCCGTTTTAAAAACATGTGTCAGTTCTGTATTGATAAATTTGTGCCTGATAAATACAAACTAGTCCGCAAACAAACAACGCGGATGGCACGTGATATTATACACATCACCCGCAACATAAAAAGGTTAAAGACAACACGATTACAACCTGATCGAGTTAAAAAAATGAAAGAAAACCTTGCGCGTGCAGTGCGCACCTCGAAGGAACGCTACTTCAATACAGTACTACCAGACTTTATTGTTGAACAGTCCGAAAGGTTCTGGAATAACTTGAGCGAAAAAAAGAAGCCAGTAGCTCAATCAAGCATGGATGGATCAATCATTACCGATTACAGGGATATTGCGAGTCATTTCAATTATTATTTTCATAGTGTAGTTTCCAAATCTGGCATTAGTTGATCCAAGCACAGAACGTTTCACCCATGCGAAGCAAATTTTATTTGATACACTGGCTTAGTCTCGATGCTAGTTAACTTAAAAACTAAATCTTCATGTGATCCTGACAACCTTCCAAACATTGTTTTTGAAACGTTATGCTGAAACTATGACAAGGTTCCTTCTTATTATATTTCGTGCTTCGTTACTTGCTGGAAAATTATCGGATGACTGGACGATAGCCAGAGTTGTACCCGTATTCAAGAAGGGCGACGGTCCCCCCCCCCCCCCCCCTTTGTTAGAAAATTACTGTCTAATATCATTGACATCCTCATGTTGTAAACTAATTGAACATATTGTTGCCAATCAGATCAACGAATTTCTAGATAAACATTCGCTGCTGTCTAATTTTCAACACGCATTTAGAGAAGGCTATTCAACAGTTACGTAGCTTGTCAACGTAATTCATTCACTGGCCTCATGCCTTCATAAAAATCGTCAAATTGATGCTCTATTTCTTAATATTAGCAAAGCCTTCGATACAGTTCCACATGACAAATTAATACTAAAATAGACATCTTGAGCTCCCAGAAATATTGATCACATGGCTAGCAAACTATCTAACAAATCGCCGCAACTTCGTAGGAATTAATAAGCGACAGTCTGGCTGTTTTCCGGTCAACTGGTAGTTCCTCAAGGAATTGTCCTAGGACCATTGCTCTTTTTACTTTACGTAAATGATAATACTACTTCAATCCATTCGAGTGTGCAAATTAGGTTGTTTGCAGATGACTGTGTGCTTTTTAGATGATGGTGATAATAATAATAATAATAATAATAATAATAATAATAATAATAATCAGCCTGGTTAAGCCCACTGCAGGGCAAAGGCCTCTCCCATACTTCTCCAACTACCCCGGTCATGTACTAATTGTGGCCAAGTTGTACCTGCAAACTTCTTAATCTCATCCGCCCACCTAGCTTTCTGCCGTCCCCTGCTACGCTTCCCTTCCCTTGAAATCCCGTCCGTAACCATTAATGACCATCGGTTATCTTTCCTACTCATTATATGTCCTGCCCATGCCTATTTCTTTTTCTTGATTTCAACTAAGATATGAACTCGCGTTTGCACCCTCACCCAATCTGCTCTTTTCTTATCCCTTAACGTTACACCTACCATTTTTCTTTACATAGCTCGTTGCGTCGTCCTCAATTCAAGTAGAACCCTTTTCGCAAGCCTCCAGGTTTCTGCACCATACCTGAGTACTGGTAAGACACAGCTGTTATACGCTTTTCTCTTGAGGGATAATGGAAACCTGCTGTTCATGATCTGAGAATGCCTGCCAAATGCACCCCAGCCCATTCTTATTCATCTGATTATTTCAGTCTCATGAACCGGATCCGCCGTCACTACCTGCCCTAAGTATATGTATTCCCTTACCACTTCCAGTGCCTCGCTACCTATCGTAAACTGTTGTTCTCTTCCGAGGCTGTTAAACATTACTTTAGTTTTCTGCAGATGAATTTTTAGACCCACTCTCCTGCTTTGCCTCTCCAGGTGAGTGAGCATGCATTGCAATTGGTCCCCTGAGTTACTATGCAAGGCAATATCATCAGCGAATCACAAGTTACTAAGGTAGTCTCCATTACCTCTTATCCTCAATTCTTCCCAATCCAGGTCTCTGAATACCTCCTGTAAACACGCTGTGAATAGCATTCGAGAGATCGTATCTCCCTGTCCAACGCCTTCCTTTATTGGGATTCTGTTTCTTTCTTTGTGGAGGATTACGGTGGCTGTGGAACCGCTATAATATCTTCCAGTATCTTTACATATGGCTCATCTACACCCTGATCGCGTAGTGCCTTCATGACTGCTGAGGTTTCGACTGAATCAAATGCTTTTTCGTAATCAATGAAGGCTATATATAAGGGTTGGTCATATTCCGCACATTTCTCTATCACCTGATTGATAGTGTGAATAGCGTCTGTTGTTGAGTAGCCTTTACGGAATCCTGCCTGGTCCTTTGGTTGACAGAAGTCTAAGGTGTTCCTGGTTCTATTTGTGATTACCTTAGTAAATACTTTGTAGGCAACGGACAGTAAGCTGATCGGTCTATAATTTTTCAAGTCTGTGGCGTCCCCTTTCTTTGGATTAGGATTATGTTAGCGTTCTTCCAAGATTCCGGTAAGCTCGAAGTCATGAGGCATTGCGTATAGAGGGTGGCTAGTTTTTCTACAACAATCTGCCCACCATCCTTCAACAAATCTGTTGTTACCTGATCCTCCCCAGCTGCCTTCCCCCTTTGCATAGCTCCCAAGGCTTTCTTTACTTCTTCCGGCGTTACTTGCGGGATTTGAAATTCTTCTAGACTATTCTCTCTTCCATTATTGTCGTGGGTGGCACTGGTACTGTACAAATCTCCATGGAACTCCTCAGCCACTTGAACTTTCTCATCCATATTAGTAATGATATTGCCGGCTTTGTCTCTTAACGCATACATCTGATTCTTGCCTATTCCTAGTTTCTCCTTCACTACATTTAGGCTTCCTCTGTTCCTGAGAACATGTTCAATTCTATCCATATTATACTTCCTTATGTCAGCTCTCTTACGTTTGTTGATTAACCTGGTAAGTTCGGCCAGTTCTATTCTAGCTTTCAATAGATGAAGCGCCAATAGTTTCGGCACACAAGAAGGATCCTTCTCCTGTCTTAATTCCTTCTTATGTGCCGTCACTATTGGCGCTTCATCTATTGAAAGCTATGCACCAACTAGCCCCACAATGTGTTTCACTGCAATTCTAGCTGTAGGGTTAGAGGCATTCATACATTGGCGCTTCAATGATAAATCACTTTAATAAATGATCAAACTGATTTAAATACTTCTCTAGCTGGCAATAATGATTGGTGCGAAAGGTGGGGAATGCGGCTTAACGCTGAAAAGACGGTCGTTCTTCGCTTCACTCGTCAGAAAGCTCCACTAACCTTTAGTTACACGTTAGATTCGTTGCCTTTGCAGGAAGGAAGAAAATATAATTATTTGGGTGTCACAATTGCTAATAATTTATCATGGAATTTGAACATTGATAATATCTGTTCTTCGGTCTTGCGTAAATTATATTTTTGCGACATAAACTTAGAAATTCCCCATCTAACGTAAAAGTGCTTGCTTTATCATCATCATCATCAGCCTGGTTACGTTCACTGCAGGGCAAAGGCCTCTCCCATACTTCTCCAACTACCCCGGTCATGTACTAATTGTGGCCATGACGTTCCTGCGAACTTCTTAGGCCCAAACAACGAAACGTTCCTTTCGTTCGAGCGCTTCCTAACCTTACGTGACGCCTCCTTACGGCGAAGGACCGATGGAGGAAGCAAGCGTACTCTGAAAGCTCCCTTCACCCGTCCTCACGTAAGGAGCGGTTGCGGCATGCCTGGGTTCGAGATTATCTCTTCTAAGCTTTACGCGAACACCATTATTCAATAAAAAAAATGTTGTATCGTCGCACAATCTTTAAACTGAAGAGCTAATATAGAGAAGCGTGGACGTTTTCTTCTAGTTTTGTTTACTAAACTTAAAAAAAAGTAGCGCATTACAATGCAAAACTTGATGTGCTCCAGCAACACATGCACGCCGGCGTTGTGCAACGCCTAGCAACGCCTAGCAACGCTTCCATGCCGCACGCGTGACTGAAACGAACATGCCTGGCAAGACTACAGTACACTGTAGCAAGACGTACCGTGCTCGTGCTTCTCCGCTGGCAAGCGACAGCGCGCATGCGCAAGCAAACGTCACGTGGTTAAGCAGTGAGGTGAAGTGCTCGTTCAGGGCCAGGAGCGGCGTAAGGACGCATGAAGGTAGCTTTGGAGCTACCTTATGCTGAGGAAGCACTAAGGAAGCCTTCGCCGAGGGCCCCTCAGTAAGGAAGCTTTCAGAGTGACATAAGGTAGCCTCACCGCAATGAAGGCTTCCTTACTGAGGTAAGGAAGATTTCATTGATTGGCCCTTAATCTCATCCGCCCACCTAACCTATTGCCTCCCCCTGCTACGCTTCCCTTCCCTTGGAATCCAGTTCGTAACCCTTAATGACCATTGGTTATCTTCCTTACTCATTGCATGTCCTGCCCATGCCCATTTCTTTTTCTTGATTTCAGCTAAAATGTGATTAACTCGCGTTTGTTTCCTTACCCAATCTGCTTTTTTCTTATCCCTTAACGTTACGCCTATCATTCTTCTTCCATAGCTCGTTGCGTCGTCCTCAACTTAAGTAGAACCCTTTTCGTAAGCCTCCGGGTTTCTTCCCCGTACGTGAGTACTGGTAAGACACAGCTGTTATACACTTTTCTCTTGAGGGATGATGGCAACCTGCTGTTCATGATCTGAGAATGCCTGCCAAACGCACCCCAGCCAAATCTTATTCTTCTGATTATTTCAGTCTGATGAACCGGATCCACGGTCACTACCTGCCCTAAGCATATGTATTCCCTTACCACTTCCAGTGCCTCGCTACCTATCGTAAACTGCTGTTCTCTTCCGAGGCTGTTAAACATTACTTTAGTTTTCTGCAGATTAATTTTTAGACTCACTCTCCTGCTTTGCCTCTCCAGGTCAGTGAGCATGCATTGCAATTGGTTCCCTGAGTTACTAAGCAAGGCAATATCATCAGCGAATCGCAAGTTACTAAGGTAGTCTCCATTAACTCTTATCCCCTATTCTTCCCAATCCAGGTCTCTGAATACCTCCTGTAAACACGTTGTGAATAGCATTAGACAGATCGTATCTCCCTGCCTGACTCCTTTCTTTATTGGGATTTTGTTGCTTTGTTTTTGGAGAACTACGGTGTGGAGCCATTGTAGATATGTTTCAGTATTTTTACATATGGCTCGTCTACACCCTGATTCCGTAATGACTCCATGACTGCTGAGGTTTCGTCAGAATCAAACGCTTTCTCGTAATCAACGAAAGCTATATATAAGGGTTGGTTATATTCCGCTCATTTCTCTATCACCTGATTAATAGTGTGAATATGGTCTATTATTGAGTAGCCTTTACGGAATCCTGCCTGGTCATGTATCATGTAACGATGTATCATGTATCATGGTCATGTAACGGGTCATGTATCAAAGCCGACGCGCTTAACCCGCAGATCAGATTTCCGACGATCGCCAATTCTGCTCACCGGTATCGTTGTGCTCGAGTGTTACTTGCTTTGCCGGGCACAAGTCCACCCAATAAAGAGTTAAACTTGTCACTCACAGGGTCCACACTGTGTGTTTCTTCCCTGTCGTCACCACGGGGCAATATAGTCATAATGCAAAATAGTATCGGCCAGTTATTTCCGAACAATCAGCCACGCAACCGGTGGAAGTGCTTAGTCTGCTGCAGCTGCTAAACTAGTTACCCGAACAGAGGCTCAGCGCCGCCGCCGTGAGCATGCTATTGTGCGAAATCAACTTCTTTGCCACAATATATCGCGAATTCATAACGCCCAAGCAGCTGCGCTCAAAATTTTTACTAGTGAGTATTGTAATCGTCGGTGAATTTTTTTTGCTCTCTATTTTTACAGTGTGCCCTAGATAATGTTAGCAAAGCTCTTCAATGAAAAAGAAGACGGTGTACAGAAGATGGCGCAGGATACAATTATAAGACCAAAAGTGTTCGATTGTCAAACCGCTAAAAAAAGCAAAACAAAAAAAGAAACACCGCAGATCGTAAAACCGTAACTTCCATTCTGTTTCATTTTATTTATTTTTTTGTTCAAGAGGTCGGCGAAGGCTAGCTGGAACACCTTATATGAGTTTATCGGTTTTAGGTTTCCCAGATCTTTAAGAATCACCTGTGTGAAAGAGCCTAAATTTTGTACTTGAGCTGGATTATTCGAAGAGGCGTGCATTAGTAGCACGAGAAATCGAAGCATATATGGAGGCAAAAGCATCAAATGGCTCATTGAGCGAATAAGCCGCCGTCTGTAGCAGTGAAACGGCAACTGCATGCCCATCGCCTGCGACGCCACGTCAGGTGTTCGCCTCGATGGTGCATAACGGGCGAAAGGGAACATCTGCTGCCGCAGCATCCGTGCGTGCCAGGTGTTGCGGGAATGGAGAGGGCATCACCGCAATGCGAACGCCGCCCTCGCTGTTCCCTACGCATACCCATCGCTACCAATCATCTATACTATTACGCTATTTTAACTAGAAAATGTGTTAGCTTCATGAATTACGCACATAGCTTGCTGATATAGCGTATCAACTGAGCCGACACGCCGTCACAACCTGGAAAGGCGGCAGCGCAAGAAAGAAAGACACGGACGGAGACAGGACGACAAGGACGAGCGTTGAATTTCCAGCAACATGATTGTGAATCGTCTAGAAAATATACGTGCTGTCCGAGCCAGGGGTTATCACATGCGCAACCCCTAGCTCCGGAAAGCACGTATGTATTCGTGAACCACTCGCAATCATGTTGTTGGAAGTTCAGCGCTCGTCCTTGTCGTCCTGTCTCCATCCGTGTCTTTCTTTCTTGCGCTGCCGTCTTTTCACATATGTACCAACACGCCTCATTCATCACTTTCATGCCGTCATAACGTTCTTTTTTTGCCACACCACAACTTTTTTTTTCTTTTCCGTTTTTCTTTTTGTTATGACCTTGACACGGTGACGTCGCAGCTCTTTTTCCACCTCTGTATTATAACGATTACATGTGCTAACTTGACCAATTGGGCGTTTATTTTGCAGATGTAAGGCATTTTATGACGGATAGATTTTGCTGCGGTACTCTCCTAAGAACGCTTAGGAAATAAAACGATGGTGGTAGAGAGTTTCGAATCTATGACCCAACGCTCAGAAACAGACTGTCTTACCCCCCGGGATAAGCCAGCGCCTCCCAAATAGCAAGCCTGGGCACCCTGCTTTATGATATCGTGCTACTTGGACCGCAATTACCATTACCAAGCGCGGCGTGACGAAAACAGTGACAATAAAATCGCCGCGGCTTACTCGGGAGCGTGCCCATTAGATTCTATGACAGTCGCGCAAAACAGCATGACGTCACCGATCACGTAACTGGCCTTCTGCTATCTAGGAGGCATTGGTCGAGTGACTCACGTGCTAGGTTGCCCGCGAGGAGCTCATAACTGGAAGGGCCACCCAGCGACGGTAAGTTGGACATTAATGCTTTCAGATTCGCAATTCATAAGAAGCACTTAGGTTCCTTCGGATCTTTAAACTAATTAAATAAAATTCGCTAATCAACCTCAAAATAATTACTTTAAGGAATATATTTTAATTTACGAATTGTAGTCGGTGATATTAGAAGACGTTTGCACTTGAATCGAATTCCAGAATAAAACCAATTTCTATATATAATTCCCAAAGTCGTGGGAGGAAATATTTGTGCTCGAGTTATTTTTCTGCTTCAACGCTTAAAAGAGCGTTTTGTTAAAAAAGGCAATGGACAAACCGTGGATTATTGCGGCAAGTTTGGTGGCGCATATCGGCAAATTGGTGCCCTTCAGGAAATTCATTCGTAGTGGACCCGCCTTTCAAGCTCACCGGCTACGACTCGTAAAATTGCAACATGTGCCGTGAAGTAATCAGTTAGGATGTTATTGAATTTGTTTCTTTTTCCTTTACTGCTCGTTTAGATTTCTCGTGCAGTAATGTGGGCCTTTGGATAATCCAGCTCAAGCACTACGATTATTTTATCGGCAGCGGGCTATTTTATTGCAATAGCAATTACATAGACACTCCAGGCGCATTTTACCGTCATCGCATTTTGCCGGCGTCGTCTTGATGGCCCGTATAAAGCCTAAGGGAAGTAAGACGGTCACCGCGCGCCCTATACTAAACGTGCAGGCAAAGCGTACGAGGTGAGCCGACGATCGAGGCTCAATCTTGCGCGCACTTGGGACGAAAACGGGGAGGAAGTCTGCCGTCTTTCGCCACACGCCAGGAACTGGGAGGGAGGATAGGGAAGCGGGGGAGGGGGGGGGGGGGGCTGCTGCCTACGGTGTGATTGCGTGGGCGCCCTATCTTGAAAGCGATCCTCGATGTGGACAAAGTGGGCCGAGGGGTGTAAGCTTTGTATGCGCTGTGCTTCTGACGCTTAGTTCCTGTGGAAGCGAGAGGCAGCACGAATGTCACTTCGCTAGCTGCCTCTCGTGCGCTTCCTCACTCCAACCTTTTGATAGCTAGTTTCCCCAGTCATCGAGTGAGACATGTTGATGTTTACTGGTGCGCGCGTGAGACCGTGCTTCTTTAGTTTGCAAGCGAATGCATACAAGTTTATACAGCCGATAAAGCTACTATCAATCAATCAATCAATCAATCAATCAATCAATCAATCAAAAAAATTTATTCCATCCACAAATCTGTTCTTTTGTGGAAGATGAGGGCTCGAAAATAAGTGGATCTATCCACTTGAGAAGCTTCAAGCCGCCGTTTACATGGCATACAGTTAGAGCGCTGAAATACAAAAAATTGGTGTACACGTTAAACAATGATAATTCCTTCAGGCATTCATGACAATAAATTCATCGATGCTTCATACAGTTGTAACACTGCAAAAAGAAATAATAATTCGGAAATCTGGAACGAAATTGTACATAATATGTAGCTTTCATACAAAAGAAATGGATCAATCTTTCGCAACAAAAAATGCCTTGATTGCACAGTTCCCAGTTGTTTCTAATCTTATTCCGTATTGATGAAGTTCGTTTAACAGCATTGGAAGCGTGTGACGAAGCATTTGTTTTGTTAACATAAGGCGTGTAAAGGGTATTTTCCAGGTATCATCTCTGCGTGATTTATAAGACCTTGTGAGTGGTGTCAACTCTGAAAGTGTACGTAGAAGACCGTCTCAATCATATTTATATTTTCTGGCTAGATTTAGAGGGTACAATTTATGCACAGTTACAATATTGTATTTTATAAATAGAGGTCTTGTGCGCGCAGTTTTTTCAATGCATGCAATGTGACGAAGTGCTTTCTTTTGTAACATAAGCAGCTGGTTCAGTTTCGTTAACGTGGTTTTGCCCCATACTAGACAGCGATAATTTAAATGTGAAAAAAGTAGTGCGTTATAAATATGAAGTTTCACAGCTGTTGGTAAGTGGAACTTGAATTTCGGCAGAATTCCTACTGCCTTTGCAATTTGCTAGCAACGTGGTTAACATGGATGTCCCAAGACATATGCTTTTGGAAAACTACACCAAGTGACTTTACTGAGTCAACAATTTGTATACGTGAATTGCCTAAGACGAGATTTAAAGTGGGCGTTGCAGGGGACTGTCGAGGTGTGAAGATAATAGCTTTTGTTTTATCTATGTTAATTTCAAGCGCATTTATTATGCTCCACTTGTGTAAATCGCGGAGAGCTTCATTAATTTTACTTTCAAGAGTTTCATAATGATGACTGCGAAGAAAAATTGTTGTGTCATCTGCATAAGTTATGTACTCTGCGCCGTGGTTACCTTGTGTAATGTCATTGATATAGAAATTAAATAGAAGCGATCCTATGCTCCCTTGGGGGACACCTGAGGTAACTGCTTTGCACGTAGATAAATTTCCCTGAATGCAAACACATTGCATTCTACGTTGCAGGTAGGATGTTATAAGCGGGAGCGGTGTGCCTCTAATTTCATATAATTCAAGTTTTTTAGTTAGTGTTTAGTGGTTTAGACGGTCGAACGCCTTTGAGAAGTCGATATATATACCAGCTATCAGGAGTTTTTCATCGAGTGCTTTCAGAATGATTTCTTTTTGCATGACAAGGGCAAGTTCTGTAGACCTGCCTTTTCTGAATCCAAATTGGGTGGGGCTAATGAAATTGTATTTTTTGGCAAACGCGAATATTCTAGCGTACATTATTTTTTCTAAACCTTTATAGAACACGGGTAGTATGGATATCGGCCTGTAATTTGATAAGTTGTTTCTTTCTCCGCCTTTGAATATCGTAACAACTTTTGTTATTTGCATTTTCTTTGGAAAAACACCTGTCGAGAGAGCTAGATTATAAATGCGTGAGCTGTGTCAATATGATGTCAAGAACGTACTTTAACGGGCTGATTTGAATGTTGTCGATATCACACGTTAAGCTGTTCTTAAGAAAGTTGTACACGTTATTTATTTCACTTTGTATATGTTATTTATTTCATGCTTACTTCGTGCACGTGTCTACTAAATGTTTTCGCAATCGACGCTTGGATTATGGGCTAAACTGCGACTTTAAAGAAACAAAAACAAATTCCGCGAGACCAATCAATCATCACCCCTATATATAAAGCATGCATGCAAGATTACCATTTAAATGGGCATCAGAGAGAAAAACTAAATTAGTTTAGGCGGATAATGTATGCTTTGACATCTGCTTTTACTTTATGTGTGCAGAATTCGCTATATGTCCAAATGTGACTAGGGAAAAATCAAGACAAAAACCGTTGCCGTGGTTTTCTTTTTCAAGCGCATTATTGCATTGCCTATTCAAAGATGCTCCCTATGTTGAATATTATGCTCCGAAAAAGAAGAGAAGACGAAGTGAGAAACGAGCGTGGAGCCGAGCGCGCCTGCATTTTGAGTTGTTTTTGTAAGCGTCGAATAAAGAAGACGTTCTCTACTTCGGCTCCGCTTCCTGGTTTTCAACATATGGTGCCGTGACCAGGATATCAGATCTACAGTTGAAGACCCCTGACGATGAAGCGAGCTACCTGAAGAGGACGACCGACCGACGCGATCAACGCGACGACGCTGCGACAGAATCGAAGAACGATCCACGTCATCACGAAGCCACCGATTCCCGACGTGACGACATGGAAAGACTACGACGGAAGCGTGCTACCGTTCGAGCGGCGGTCACCAGGATCATCAACGACATGACAACTCTTATGCAGACGGAACCAACGCCATATGGTGAGCTGACCGACCATCTTAGCCTATTGAAGATAAAGGAAACTATGCTTACGGACCTTGATAACCAAGTAGAAGAGCATGTTGCGGATGATAACCTTGAGGATGAGCTTCAAAGCGTCGGACAGTATCAAGAATCTATCGTCCTCGCGAAATCCCGCGCTGAACACATTTTATCCGCTCAGCAAACAACGGCTGCGCACGCATCTCACGATGACTTTCATCAAGCACGCGCACACGTTAAGCTACCGAAGCTCGATGTGCCGAAGTTTCATGGTGGCCCCATTAAATGGCCAGAATTTTGGGATCAATTTGGGTCTACTGTTCACCAGAACCGATATATCACCGACGTAGACAAATTGAAATATCTTCGGACCTACTTGATGGGTAAAGCGGAAGGTGTCATCAGCGGCCTGTCGACAACTAACGAGAGCTATAGCACAGCTATAGAACTTCTCAAAGAAAGATTCGGTCAGAAGTCACTGATTGTTAACGACCACATGCGTCGTCTTCTAAACCTACGTAAAGCTCGTTCTTGCGAAGATTTCGAAGGGCTTCAAAGGTTGCACGAAGAAGTGCAGACGCGCGTGAGATCTCTCCATAACCTTGGCGTCGAAGAAAAAGAATATGGAGTTCTTCTGAAAACTGCTATAATACAAAATCTTCCGCAAGAAATGGTACTCCGTTATAATCAGCGCATCTCGTCTTCGACAAATACAGGCGTTACTAGTGACAGGCCAAATGAAATGTCTGTTCTTCTAGACTTCTTGAGTCTTGAAGTACGAAGCCGGGAACAGACTATAATAATGACTTCTTACAAGAGAGAACAAGCGTCAACAGCAAAACGACAATCTAATGAGCATTTCCAAGGTTCTGCATCTATGCTAACCGTGAAACTGACTCCAGAGAGTTGTATATTATGCGGATACAAAGATCACTCGGTGGATGTCTGCCCAACGGAACTAACATTAGATGAGAAAAAGCAGAAACTACGGAAATTAGGATGCTGTTTCCGCTGCGCTAGACAATTTCACAAAGCTAAGGAATGCCGAAACTGGAAGAGCTGTGCGAAATGCAAGGGGCGACATATCACCACAATGTACTACCCAAAATGGAAGCAGAAGAATACAGAAACGCAGACAACTGTTTCCAGCTCGTCAACAGATTCACCAAAGTGCGCAGTTCTTCTGCAGACCGCACAAGTTTGGGCTCTGGGCACTGGAAGCAAATGCTTTGTATGAATGTTGATTGATGGTGGCAGTCAACGCAGCTTTATCACGGAAGAATTGTCTAGGAAGCTGAAAGCCACTGTGTTAGCCGAAGAGCAGCTCACAATCTCGGGATTTGGAAACGTTTCAGCAACGCGGAAATATCGAAGAGTACGAGTCACGCTGCATAGCCAGTGCGACTCAAACTCACTAGAAGTAGAGGCGATAGAAGTTCCCGAAATATGCAATGACTTGTCAGAATTGACAGATACAAATATACTTGCAAAGTTGAAAAGCAAGAACTTACGTTTGGCTGACGTCAACGCAGTTCAGGTCTCGCCTGAGCCTGGAATAAGCATCCTTAAAGGTGCCGACTATTACTGACAGCTTGTCAGCGGAAGAATTCATCGACTGGACGACTCCTTGACCGCCATCGAAACTATCATAGGATGTACACTTCATGGAGATACCAGAAGTCCACCTAAGTTCTACAAGCCGGAAACCGTAAGGAACTTCAACAATGCCTAACGGAAGCCAATGTTTCCCTGCAACTGAGGTCTTCCTGGGAAATAGAACATCTGGGACTGACTAACGAAGACAGACTTTCGAAAGATGACAAACACGTCCTGAAGAACTTCGTGGAAACAACTATTAGAAACAATGGTCGCGATCAAGTTGAACTGCCGTGGCGCAGCAATCGTTCCCAGCCTAAAAATAACCGGTATATCACGTTAAAGAGGCTGGAGTCCTTGCAGAGAACGCTACATCGAGAACCAGAGTTTCAGAAGGAATATGACACTGCCATTAGGAGCTACTATAACAAAGACTACGCTGAGAAGGTCGCAATGGACAGTACGAGTGAGCATATCACGTACTATATGCCACACCGAGCAGTAGTGCGACGCGATAGAACTAAGACTGAAGTACGGGTGGTATCCGACGCCTCTTCTCAAGCTCCGGAGTCACCTTCACTCAACGATGTCTTGTGGACAGGGCCGAATTTGAACCTCAACATCATCGACTTACGGCTGAAGTTTCGCAGCTTCAAGATTATAATTTCCGCTGATATCGAAAAAGCGTTTCTTCAAATATCGCTAGCTGAACAAGACCGAGACGCGTTTCGTTACTTCTGGTTTGAAGAAGGATCTTCCAATATTGAAGAACTGCATCACAAGGGTTCCTTTTGGTGCCTGCAGCAGTCTCTTTCTCCTTGCTGCAACTCTGCGACACCGCTTCCAACTATTAGAAGTCAAATACCCTTCTACTGCCAAACTATTGAAAGATCTTCACAGACTGGCGGCCACCAATAGTGTGTCGGCTACTCAAGGACAGTCATGGAATTCTTGGGCCGAAACTATCTGCTTCAAGAGTCCAGAAAACGAAGAAACCGATACAGAGGCAGAGACAGTGAAAAGAGAAAGCGATGCCATGAAATTAAGAAAAGAGGATATGGGACTTTTCGGATTTTGTCTAGCGTGGGATGATTTCTATTTAGTAGTGTGTGAAATATGTAACCAAGTCACAAAACCACAGGCTCTGCGGAAACACTTGGAGCAGCGGCATGGGAGCCTCGACACTTTTGGTAGGGGTGACCACACTGCTGACACGTGCGTGCTCCACCCGGCGGGTGTAGGGAAGTTGTCGGGGCACAGCTCCTTGTCATCGTCGTCCTCATCGTCGTATTCAACGTTACCGTCTTCCGCCCTGCGACACTCGAGCGGGCTTGCCGGGCGCCCGTCGTCAACAGCAAAGGCTCCATCTGGGTCCTCACTGTCAGGGAGGCACAGCAGTGGGATGAAAAGGCTAAAACGCAAGACCCACACGCTGGCCCCCGTTGTCCAGGTGGAGCGAATGCCACTTCCACGACAGCCTCAAGCCATGGCCGCCCGCAACAGCTCGCCAGGCCTTGAAAAAGAATTACCTTCACCCCAGCAGCCACCACCTTTAACCCCTGGAGGGCTAGGAATGCTGTCTGGGCCGGGGCCAGGGCAGGCCAGTCACATAACACCCGACGCATCCACCAGCAGCACGTCAGCAATGGTGGCTGCGACGGCTTCCACTGCGGCACCTACGCCCATCAGGAACACACATGCCAGCAATGGTTCCACCACGAGCACAGCAAAGTGCTCATGGTGCCGACGGGTTTGCCAACGGCAATTTCGCTCATGCAAATTGCGCACTTCTAGTGGCAACACGTTGCGGAGACCGGCACAGATGCGGTACCACCTAGAATCTGCTGGACAAGCTCCGTCTTGAAAAGAAACAAGCATACGCAAATTGTTCGGCCGGGAGCTGTTGAATATTGTGCTCCGAAAAAGAAGAGAAGACGAAGTGAGAAACGAGCGTGGAGCCGAGCGCGCCTGCATTTTGAGTTGTTTTTGCAAGCGTCGAATAAAGAAGACGTTCTCTACTTCGGCTCCGCTTCCTGGTTTTCAACACCCTATTGCTCTTTCTTTGCCATTCCAATTTAAACGTCCATCTAGTGCAGATTTTCTAGCTCACCTTTAAGTTTAATGGCTATTGCGTTTCTTTTGTGCTATTTGTTTTCATGAGAAAACGCAATAGTTTGAGAAACATGCGAAAAGACTGATGTCAAAGAAAAAATTTGTCCGAAAGATTGTCAATGCTACTGGGATAATCGGGCTTTAACTTGGCTTTGCTATTCTTCAGTTTTAAGTGCGAAATAAGGTGTCGTGCTTCTTGACAAACGTACCCTCATACCTACCTAACGCTGCGCAATACTTAAAGTTTGATGAAATAAATACAGAAAACTTGTAGAAGAACCTTGTGCAACTGTTGTTGCTGAAACGAAATAGGCCAGTATTGGATTACGCAAACATTCGATTCCGTCAGCGCTATCTGTTACCTTGAACTGGTCGCCTCCATCCCCCGAAGCCGACTCGGCCAGATCCCGCGTTTCCCGAGCTCAGAGGTAGAGAACAAGCACGCAAGCAATTTATTATTTCATTTGTTAATCTGTTTTGTTTACATCAAGTATGATGTATTACATGTGATGTACTTTATATTGTACTTTTCTTTCATACCACAGTTGTAAGCGTGCCTACGGGTCAATAAATGTCCTTGTCAGCACAACGTGCGACTCGCTCTCGGAGGAGGAAATGGCAAATGCGAAACCACGTGACTACGGCCAACGTCCGATGTTTCGCCTATCCAGAGTTCCCGTCGCTGCCTAGAAAACCGGTGGACGCGCCGGCGGGTCGAGCGTTCGTCGAGACGCCAGCATGCAGTGGCCTAGGTTGCCTAGGTTACGGTGGACCGTCGCCAGCCGCAGCGACGCGGTGCCGCGATGACGTTTCAATCTCGACGACTGCTCCGACGACAAGGCTCGGAGCGCCTCGGAGAGCTCGAAGATGGAGGAGAGCAATCGAGAAGAACCAGCTGAAGGCAGGGCGCGCACCCTCTTTTAGCCATTCGAAGACAATGCCGCTCGCCAGAGCGCTCCAGAACGCTCAGAAACGACCAGACGAAGATGGCATAAGAGACAACCAGATCATAGCTACCATGAGCCAATATTAAACCATTACCCATATCCCCCTTCTTTTCGTTAATACTCCTCTCCAAATCAGGGGAGACGATCTGTAACTATAAAACAATGCAGAGAAAATTATAGCATAAATTGCAACGGAGTATACTAGATATACACGCGTATTTAAGACACCGACTAGTCTGTCACACAGTGATGGTGTACTAGAACATATCAAATGTGAACAGAGTATTTATTACCAATCTTCTTGCAGTAATCATGTAAATAAGAGATAACTCTGTAATAGGATTGTTACATCGTATCTATTATGCAGTCTATATGGTTTTGTATATTAGAAGAAATGTATGTGGGAAATCGACACGAGAAGACGTGTTAAAAAGCTTTCCACTGTAAAATGATCGATGTAAATATCAATGTCAACCTGTTCAGTGTATATATCATTGTTGCTTGTTTTGTCCATGGGAAAAGTGTACCTAAGCAAGTGACATGTAGGATTTCATGCCAAAAAACTTCTCTTTGTGTAGGGTCTGCTGTTTTTAGTGCAATTTCTGTAACAGCAAAATTATTGAAGGGAGTTCCTCAATAATTTTACAGTGAAACAGTGTACCTGTCCCCTAACGCATTCGTCCTACTCTTGTTTTCTTTTTTGATGTGCGTTAGCGTTAACAGCGGGCCGACGCCGCAGTTTATGCCGCGGCCGCTCGATAAAAAATTTGGACGCTTAAGCTTCTTCGCCTTTTAAGAGACACAGAGAGAGGAAGAAACATCTATTTGAAGGAATAAATAGGATTTGTGGTGTGGGAACCACTTGTTCATGGGTCCCATTCAAGCAGAGGTGGCTGCACTAAGTCCAGGGGGCATAAGGCCAGCAGCCACACGCACCGCTCCACGCTCGCTTGGTGTATAGGGAGCAGTTCAGGGATGGCCCGGCATGTTCAGGTAGTGTAAAAGCGTTGGCTTCTCAGAGCACCACGGGCCACGGAAGGGGTCGATGGTTGGGCGCATTTTTTAAGAATCGCTTTTAATAGTGCAACGCGATAGCGTTCAAAGACCGCTGACTGCTTTTCATGCTTTCCGGCCACCGCAGCTTATGTTCCCAGTAAACGTTATAACGTTTACTCCCAGTAAACGTTATAACGTTTACTGGGAGACGTTGGCGGTGAACGCTATGTTGCACTTATCTCTTCACTCTTCCTAAAAAAACCACACACACAGCGCTATGCACGAAGGCAAGCTTTCCGGTAGAAAGGCGGCCTGTTGTGTGGGTGGATCTCCTGTTATTGTTTGGCACTTTCAATATTTAGTCTGAGAAGATCTTACATAAAGGATATGCGCTGTCGGTGCTTTTTTTTCCGTTGCATTTGTTTGCGGGCTGCCGTTCCCAAAATTCGATAGAATAACCTTGTAAAGAAGGAAAGACAAATTATGAGCAACTTTGGTGATAGAAGAGTGGTTGGGTATGCGTGGTTCGGAATTTGATTCAGAATATACTTTGCCGAAAAGACGCTGGACGCTAGACGCTGACTCCGTATTTTCTGTGACACCGGGCCCATAACGCTGTCGCGTTAAAAAGAAAGTTGCGGCCTGCTGCGTCAGGCGGGCTGCAATGGGAGCGAACGTGACAGCCGTTGATGCATTCGCGGGCGCTTGGCTTGCATGAAAGGGGCTACGTGCCGAGGATGGAACCCTCCGGCTTCCACGGACGACAGCGTTCTTATGCTGGGGGAGAACGTTTCTTGCCAACGAAGCTAAGGCTACAGAGCCAAGTCGCGTGACTGCTACCACTAAAGAATATAGTCACGCAATGGGCGTCCGCAACTTCTGTGTCAGAAATAAGAAAACAGCATTGATTCATTTTCTAAAATTATATTGTGGGGTTTTACGTGCCAAAACCACTTTCTGATTATGAGGCACGACGTAGTGGAGAACTCCAGAAAATTCGACCACCTGGGGTTCTTTAACGTGCACCTAAATATAAGTACACGGGTGTTTTCGCATTTCGCCGCCATCAAAATGCGGCCGCCGAGGCCGGGATTCGATCTCGCGATCCCCGTACTAAGCAACCCAACACCGTAGCCGCTGAGCAACAACGGCGGGTCTTCATTTTCTACAGGAAGCTGTTTGGAAGAGCACGCAGCGCACACAAGGGGTATAATTGTATTTTTTTTTTTATAGAAAGCGAGGCTTTCTTGGCCTTTTCTCCCGCCTTTCCGGGTGCTGCTGCTGTGGTCTTGATCGCGAGCGCCGTCAGTTTTTTCGCAACACCACCACGTGACCCTTGCCTGCGCACATCCCCGCCGGCGCCGTCGTGGCAGCGTTTCCCACTTTGTGCTCGCAGCACGTGCTGGGCTTGCTTTCCTATGCGACAAAAATTCAGGTGCTGGGCCTTGGAGGCCCAGTGCTGGGTAAGTGTGAGGTCGAGTGTAAACACTACAGTCGTTCATAGCCTGAAGAGAGCGATTAGAGCCGGCGTCTCAACAGCGTGAGGGCCATGTATGCAGAAGGAGGGCTCAAACACACGCCAGAAAAATGGTTCCAAAGAGTGCACTCAGGGTCGAGGACGCCCAGGCCCGAAAGAAGCGTCTCCTGGAACAGGAGCGTCTTTGCTACGCAGCGAAACGTGGTGCAGATGTCGAACCTATGTGTACAATAGATACGTAAAATTATAATAATTACGTGCATTATAGCCTCCTAATTCAAATGAAATTTAACGCTTCTGCCACAATGGGATGTGCTAAGTTTGGCAATGATAATGCTCAACCTGCTCTGAGATTATCGACAATGACGCACAGCAACGCCTCAAGCTAACAGGTCTCTCTGTGTGTTCTGAGGACTACGCAAACAAACAGTAGAGGCGCACGCAAGGTAACGTTTAACATCAACTCATCACTTTCGTATTATACTAAACATAAGAATCAGTTACACATTCACCGATAACATCACCGCTAATTATTGTTCGCCAAACAAAAAGCCTACAAAGTTTCGGTTACTTCGATTACCACAGTTTGTGGGATCCGCAGATTTTTTTTTTGGCTCTATACTATGTCATTTCCAATTTTTGCATGTTTGAGAACGCCGCATCCTTTACGTGCACCTCAAAGGCAAAATGGCGTCTCCGTCTTTAGCAGAGCGTTGGGTCGTCACTTTCTGGCTCTTCCGTCGACTCGCCACAGACGCTTGTGACGAACTTCACCAACAACTGGTTGTCTATAAGCAGAGGAAGCAAATCGTATGCAACGTTTATGCTGCAACCACGCGTGCCCATCTAGAGCTCACCACCGCAGCCGTGCATAAAAGAGTCAGAGAGCGGAGTGGCATGAGTGTGCCTTCCATGAGTAGGATAAAAGCAGAGGCCCTTTTTGGTGCGCTTCTATGCCCAAAGCGGAGAAGACCTGACTTCAAGCGGGGAACAAGCACGGAGAAAACTGGAAGGAGAAGAAGGCAGCTGTATGACAGCTTCATGCTTGGTGCATGAATATTTCATGCGTAACCAGCTGCGTATGCCGGCGAACATCGCTAAGGATGTGTCAACTGACCCCGATTGCAGATGCGTGCTGCGAGTGAAAGGGCTGTGCGCAGACTGCTAAACGATAATGGCTTCGCTTTCCGGAGGAAGGTACGGAACTCCGCACTATTGAACAGGAAGGGGACTGTCGTGTAGCGTAGAAAGTACCTGTGGACCATGCGGGAGATGTGGTAGCAAAAGAAAAAAAAAAACCCAGTGCCCTTCTACTCTGTGAAGAAGGATGAGCAACGAAGCTGTCTATGTGGGCCCCTTAATGGCGAACTGCACTTCACCCGCGGATCGGCCCGGCATTGCACTATCTTCGGGATCGGTCCACGTATGGGGAGTGCTTAACGCCGGCATCACCTCCACCGCGGGTCGGCGCGAATTGTACTATCTTCGGAATCGGCCCACCTGTGCGGAGTGCTTAACGCCTGCTTCACTTCCACCGCGAGTCGGGCCGGTATTGCACTATCTTCAGAATTGGCCGATTATGGGGAGTGCTTATCGCCTGCTTCACCACCGCCGCACGTGGGCCCTGCATTGCACTGTCTTTGAGATTGGCTTACGTATGGGGAGTGCTTAACGCCGGCTTCACCTCTGCCGCGGGTCCACTCGGTATTGCACTATCTTCGGGGTCGGCCCACGTATGGGGAGTGCTTAACGTCGGCATCACCTCTGCTGCGGGTCGGCCCGGATTGCACTATCATCAGGATGGGACCACGTATGAAAAATGCTTAACGCCTGCTGCATCTCCGCAGCGGATCGGGCCGGCATTGCACTATCATCCGGATCCGTCCACCTAGAGGGAGTGCATAACGCATGCTGCACCTCCGCAGCGGATCGGGCCAGCATTGCACTATCATCAGCATAGGCCCGCGTATAGTGAACGCTTAACGCCTGTTGCACCTCCCTATCGGATCGGGCCGGCATTGCAGTATCTTGGGTATCGGCCCAGGTATCATCATCATCATCAGCAGCAGCAGCAGCAGCATTATGATCATCAGTCTGGTTACGCCCACTGCAGGGCATAGGCCTCTCCCATACTTCTCCAACTACCCCGGTCATGTGCTAATTGTAGCCATGTTGTCCCTGCAAACTTCTTAATCTTATCCGCCCACCTAACTTTCTGCCGCCCCCTGCTACGCTTCCCTTCCCTTGGAATCCAGTCCGTAACCCTTAATGACCATCGGTTATCTTCCCTCCTCATTACATGTCCTGCCCATGCCCATTTCTTTTTCTTGATTGCAACTAAGATGTCAATAACTCGCGTTTGTTCCCTCACCCAATCTGCTCTTTTCTTATCCCTTAACGTTACACCTATCATTCTTCTTTCCATAGCTCGTCGCGTCGTCCTCAATTTAAGTAGAACCCTTTTCGTAAGCCTCCAGGTTTCTGCCCCGTACGTGAGTACTGGTATGACACAGCTGTTATAAACTTTTCTCTTGAGGGATAATGGCAACTTGCTGTTCATGATCTGAGAATGCCTGCCAAACGCACCCCAGCCCATTCTTATTCTTCTGATTATTTCAGTCTCATGATCCGGATCCGCAGTCACTACCTGTCATAAGTAGATATATTCCCTTACCACTTCCAGTGCCTCACTACCTATTGTAAACTGCTGTTCTCTTCCGAGACTGTTAAACATTGTTTTAGTTTTTTGCATATTAATTTTAGACTCACCCTCCTGCTTTGCCTATTCAGGTCAGTTAGCGTGCATTGTAATTAGTGCCCTGAATTACTGAGCAAGGCAATATCATCAGCGAATCGCAAGTTACTAAAGTGTCCTCCATTAACTCTTATACCTAATTCTTCCCAATCCAGGTCTCTGAATACCTCCTGTAAACACGCCGGCCCACGTAAAAGGAGTTCTTAATGCCTGCTGTACCTCCGCAGCGGATCGGGCCGGCATTGCACTATCATCGGGATCGGCCCACGTATGGGGAATGGTTAACGCCTGCTTCATCTCCGCCGCGGGTCTAGCCGGTATTTCACTTTCTGGATCAGCCCACGCATGGGGAGTGCTTAACGCCTGCTTCACGTCCGCCGCGGGTCGGCCCGCCATCGCACTATCTGCGGGATCGGCCCACGGTGGTGGTGATAAAGTTTATTGAAAGGGGGAAGGGTAAAGAGGGATGTGGCTGAGGGTTAGGGCTGAAGTAAGGCCCTGGGCCTGCTTGGCCTTTTCCGCCCAGTCCACCAGTTCAAGTTGTCGGTTGACGTCCCCGGAACTGAGCCAGGCTGTCCAGTCAGTCTCGCTGCTGACGGGGGGATGAGAGAACGGGAGCGAGGTGCATTCCCACATTATGTGTGTTAGTGTTCCTGTTTCTGAACAGAGCCTACATTTGTCGCTTTCCCTGCCCCCTGTGATTTTGTTAATGTATTTGGGTGTGGGTATGTATTTGTCTGAAGTCGCTGAAACGCGACCGCTTGCTTTTTGTCGAGTTGCTTGGCCGGTGGTGGCAGCGCGCGACGCCTCAAGCGATACCGATGAGCTATTTCATAATAAGTCTCGCAGGGTTCCTCGTGTCTCTCCTCCTCATTCACGCCGTCCCCATCCGCGGACGAGGCTCGGCGCGCGAGATCTCGAGCCAAACTGTGAGCCGACGCGTTGCCGGGCACAGCCGCGTGAGCGGGGGTCCACACGAGGGTTTTCAAGCCGCTTAGGGGGTGTCGTGTGAGGACATGGTACGCCTGTTTGGAAACTCTACCACGGACGGAATTGCCGATGGCTTGCTTGCTGTCGCTGATGACGGTATTCGCTTCCGCATGCATGGCCATGGCAATCGCGGTTTCCTCCGCTTCCACCACTCGGCCAGCCGTGATTGTTGTATGTTCTATCAGTCCTCCGTTGTGATCCGCTACCACCGCGGTCATGAGGTCGCCCCGAGGGTGTCTGGCTGCGTCTGTGTAGAGCACTCCATCTTGCGAGCCGTAGCGTCTCCAAATGGCTTCACTACGGGCCTGCCGACGGCCCTGATGGAACTCGGGGTCCATGTTGCGGGGTAGAGGTGGGGCATAAATATGCCCCCTGACCTATCGCGGAATCGTAATGTACTCTGTCCCCTCGAGGATAGCCGCGAGACTAAGCTTCCGGAGGACTGTGCGGCCAGCCGGGGTTAGCGAGAGACGACGGACTTGGGCTGTGTGGTGAGCGTCTAAGAGCTCCTCGATCGTGTTATGCATGCCTAAGGCCTCTAGCCTTGCGGCGGCCCACGTATTTGGAGTTTTTTGCTTACCACGCCAACGGCACGAAAAATTTTTTGGACGGTAGAGGTCTATAGCTTCGCTGTAAAAAAAGCTACGTTCACCATACGTTTGATCATTACGCGTCACTCTGTGGAAAATGGTGGGGCTGAAGCAACGTCTTAGAACGACCGAATGCAGCGCAACGAGGCATCATTAACGCAACGCTAAAAAGGTTGTTTTTGCTTTCAATTGCGCGCTGTTTGTGTCGTGCGACGGTGCCATTCTTTTTTAATTGGGTGACTTTCGCTAACGTGTACACTATAAAATTAAGAGTAATATACTTAGTCTGTGCACCATTCGCATTGCAGGACTGAGTACCTATTAGACGAGGCCTGAGTAACTGCAGCATACAAAAAAGAAAAGGTGTACAAAGGCGCCCATGTTGTTACTGACACGGCAAGATGCTTTCCGGCAAGGACGAACGACGTGTCTTCGGGCTCCATCTGGCAAGAGTGGTCACCTAACTCTGCTCCACGCAGGCAACAAGAAGGGCGTCGTAAATGGAGTGTTTCTTCTTTCGAGCAAAGAAGTGTGTTGGTGATTACCATTCGGAGATTCACCGTTTTGGGAAGTGGTTTACGGAATAATATTTACTAAACATTGAATCATGCAAGCGTTGTCGTCATAGACAATTCCTGTTATTATAGCGCTCAGCTTGGAAAGGTACCATCTACATACACTAGAATATATGATATTTCGTCGTGGTTGAGAAGAAAGAACACTGCGTTTCATATTGACGAGCTAAAGGCTGAGCGGCTGGAGCTTGTGAACGAGCATAAGCACAAGTATATTGGGTACAAAATTGACAAACTGGCCAAAGCATCTGGTAATGGTGCTCTCAGGTTCGCGCCAAAACCTAAAGTATTGCGCAAGGTTAGCAAGGTAGGAGACTATGTTTGTCAGGAAGCATGAAACAAGAAACCTTGTTTTGCAATTTAAACTGAATAATAGAAAAGCTAACCTAAAGCCTAATTTCCTCAGAAGCATTGACAAGCTTTCTGACAAACTTTTTCTTTGACATCATTCTTTTCGCATGTTTCTCAAGCTCTTGCGTTTTCTTGTGAAAGCAAATAGCTCAAAAGAAACGCAAGAGCCATAAAAATGTGAGGTTGAGCCAGAAAAATTTGCAGTAGATTGACATTTAAATCGAAAATGTAAACGAGTCAATTCCTGCATGCAAAATCTTTTTCTACGTCGTAAAGTCTAAATGTAGATTTTTTTGCCGCCACGTACCCTTTATTTGGCTCCGAACTATCTCTATAGGCTTGAACTTGCGGCGATATCGCCGCAAGTTCAACTGCGCACTCCTTAATGATGTCCATAAGATTGTCGTTCATTGCTTCTACACTATGGTCCTCTTCCTGGGTTAAAGCCGAATACCTGTTCTGTAGCTTGATCCGGAATTCCTCTAGTTTCCCTCTTACCGCTAACTCATTGATTGGCTTCTTATGTACCAGTTTCTTCCGTTCCCTCCTCAAGTCAAGGCTAATTCGAGTTCTTACCATCCTATGGTCGCTGCAGCGCACCTTGCCGATCACGTCTACATCTTGTATGATGCCAGGGTTCGCGCAGAGTATGAAGTCGATTTCATTTCTAGTCTCACAGTTCGGGCTCCTCCACGTCCACTTTCGGCTAACCCGCTTGCGGAAAAAGGTATTCATTATCCGCATATTATTCTGTTCTGCAAACTCCACTAATAACCCTCCTCTCCTATTCCTAGAGCCTATGTCATATTCCCCCACTGACTTGTCTCCAGACTGCTTCTTGCCTACCCTGGCATTGAAGTCGCCCATCAGTATAGTGTATTTTGTTTGGACTTTACCCATCGCCGATTCTACGTCTTCATAGAAGCTTTCGAATTCCTGGTCATCGTGATTGGATGTAGGGGCGTGGACCTATGCGACCTTCAATTTGTACCTCTTATTAAGTTTCACAACAAGGCCTGCCACCCTCTCGTTAATGCTGTAGAATTCCTCTATATTACCAGCTATATCCTTATTAATCAGGAATGTGACTCCTAGTTCTCGTCTCTCCGCTAAGCCCCTGTAGCACAGGGCGTGCTATTCCTTGTTCGTGAATTTGCCACATACCCAAATTACACGGGCTGTCGTTGCTGGAGGTTTCGCATCGTGTACAACGGCAGATTGTGACGGATTGTTTGACTATCTCTGAAAAGGTTTCATATTCTGGCGGATTGTGAGGGGCCAATATGAACATTTTCGTCACACGGTTTGTTGTGCAGGTTTTTAACCGGCGTTCTACTACAAAAATTCACCAGGGTTGTGAGCAACTGCTTGCGCGGGTGCTTGGGTGCTGGGAGGTTAGAGCGGTTATGCTCCACCGATGGTTCAGTGTAGTCCAGGTTGGTCGCCTCAATGGGGGTGCACAACGATACTATCAGTGGGTTGTGGTCAATATAGCAGGAGAGCTATGTGCGGTCTACTAATCAGGAAGCGGATAGCTTGAATGGCTCGAGCGGTCATCATAGTTCATGAAATCTTTATGTCTACCGGATGATCAGTCCTCATCAAGGGGATAGATTTGATCTTTATACTTTGACATCAGGACAAGTTCTTGACGTTACGCGCCCCTTCAGGTCCTCTACCCTAAACTATTGTTTACCTTAGTTGGCTGGAGAGGATGTACTACCAATAATTGTTAGGATCCAACATCGAGCATGCTCTATGGTGGCTTGTTGGGGTGTACGTACCTAGAGCGCTACGCACTGCCATTTTTTATTTTCAGCTAACACCATCCTATGGTCGCTGCAGCGCACCTTGCCGAGCACGTCTACATCTTGTATGATGCCAGGGTTCGCGCAGAGTATGAAGTCGATTTCATTTCTAGTCTCACCATTCGGGCTCCTCCACGTCCACTTTCGGCTAACTCGCTTGCGGAAAAAGGTATTCATTATCCGCATATTATTCTGTTCTGTAAACACCACTAATAACCCTCCTCTGCTATTCCTAGAGCCTATACCATATTCCCCCACTGACTTGTCTCCGGCCTGCTTCTTGGCTACCCTGGCATTGAAATCGCCCATAAGTATACTGTATTTTGTTTTGACTTTACCCATCGCCGATTCCACGTCTTCATAGAAGCTTTAGACTTCCTGGTCATCATGACTAGATGTAGGGGCGTAGACCTGTACAACCTTCATTTTGTACCTCTTATTAAGTTTCACAACAAGACATGCCACCCTCTCGTTAATGCTATAGAATTCCTGTATGTTACCAGCTATGTTCTTATTAATCAGGAATCCGACTCCTAGTTCTCGTCTCTCTGCTAAGCCCCGGTAGCACAGGACGTGCCCGATTTTTAGCACTGTATATGCTTCTTTTGGCCTCCTAACTTCACTGAGCCCTATTATATCCCATTTACTGCCCTCTAATTCCTCCAATAGCACTGCTAGACTCGCCTCACTAGATAACGTTCTAGCGTTAAACGTTGCCAGGTTCATATTCCAATGGCGGCCTGTCCGGTCCGGAGCCAGGGATTCTTAGCACCCTCTGCAGCGTCGCAGGTCTGACCGCCGCCGTGGTCAGTTGCTTCGCAGCTGCTGGGGACTGAGGGCCGGGGTTTGATTGTTGGGTTCATGTAGGAGGTTGTGGCCAAGTACTGCACCAGGGTGGCCAATCCTGCTCTGGTGAGAGAGTGCGTTACCGGTTCTGGTCACCGGGATCAGGCCGCACTCCAGGCCTGTTTGTGCAATTTTCTCAACACACGGTTTTTTTTTTGTATTTTCCGGTGGAGAATTGTGCCGCACCGGGATTTGAAACACGGTCCTCTTGCATGGGAGGCGGATGCTCTACCGTCCCCGCAGGAGCTAAATTAAAAATTAAATTATGGTGTTTTACGTGACAAAACCACTTTCTGATTATGAGGCACGCCGTAGTGGAGGACTCCGGAAATTTAGACCACCTGGGGTTCTTTAACGTGCACCTAAATCTAAGTACACGGGTGTTTTCGCATTTCGCCCCCATCGAAATGCGGCCACCGTGGCCGGGATCCGATCCCGCGACCTCGTGCTCAGCAGTCTAACACCATAGCCGCTGAGTAACCACGGCGGCTCCCGCAGGAGTTGTACGCCTCATTTAACCTACAGTGGTGCCCTATTTGATCAGTCAAGGTGGACCAATCTGAGCTCGGTTATACCGCACGGATGGCACTCGGCTAGAGAACCTGGTATTTATGACCTGCACATGTGTGGCCATACATAATTGAAGATATATATATATATATATATATATATATATATATATATATATATATATATATTTTAGGAGGGTTCCCGTACAGTGGTAAAATAAGAGAAAAGACATCAAAAAGAAAGAAAGAAAAAAAAGAAAGAAAAAGGGGAAAGAAAAAGGAACATAACAGGCGATTTGAACTCGTGACCGTTGGATGTTGCCCGGAAAGTTGCCCAGCTTATGTAACGGTAAAGTTTACTGGGAAACGCTGGCGGCAAACGCTATGCGCGAAGGCAAGCTCTCTGGTAGGAACGCGGCCAAATGGTTGTGGGTCGATCTGCTGGTATTGATTCGCACTTTTAATATTTAACCTGAGAAGATCTAATCTAAAAGATACGCGCTGTCGCTGTTTTTTTCTTCACTACATTTGTTTGTGGATTGCCGTTCTCAAAATTCGGAGGGATAACATTGTAAAGAAGGAAAGACAAGATATAAGCAACTTTGGTGATCGAAGACTGGTTGGAATTGCGTGGTTCGGAATTTGCTTCTTTTACCGAAAAGGCACTGGACGCGGGACGCCGGCTCCGGATTTCCTGCGACATGGGGCCAATAACGCTATCGCGTTAAAAATAAGTTTGCGGCTTGCCGTGTCAGGCGAACTGCAATGAGAGCGAACGTGATAGCCGTCGATGCATTCGCGACCGCTTGGCTCGCATGAAAGGGGTTAACTGCCGAGGACGGAGCCCGGAGGCTTCCACGGATGACAGCATTCCTGTGCGAGCGGACAACCTTTCTTGGGCAACGAAGCTTAGGCTAGACAGCCAAGTTGCGTGACTGCTACCGCTAAAGAATTTTGTCACGTGGTGGTAACGTTGAAGAACACAGTAGCAAATACTGTGAAAGACAAAACATTTATTGGGCGAACCTGTGCCCACAAAAACAGGCTACACTTAGAGCACAACGATAGCGGCGAACACGGTCGGCGATCGTCGAAAATCTGATCAGAGGGTCAAGTGCGTCGGCTTTTATACAGCAGTCATCGAACGTTGCAGACTAATCGGTGGGACCCGCATGCCTTCCACAAAGTTCTACAACATTCGAGTCACGCGATGAAATCAGATAACACAAGGTTCGGCGACAACAGACAGCGGATAGAAGCATCGATAACTTTCCAGAAACTTCGGATACATGCAGACGCGTCCCGCGCTGTGCGATAACATTTGTTAGGCGGCGAATTGTGGTCGCCCGTTAAATATAAGTACACGTGTCAATATTGTCCCAGTATGGCGTCCGTGTTTTCCGCGTGAGAAATAAGAAAACAACATTGCTTCATTTTCTACAGGAAGCTATTTGGAAAAGGAGGCAGCACATACAAGGGCGATAATTAATTTTTTTTATAAAGGGAGGTTTCTTAGCCTCTTCTCCCGACTTTCCTGGGGCTGCTGCTGTGATCTTGCTCTCGCGCGCCGTTGGGTTTCTTGCACAACCACCAGATGGGGCTCGTCTCCACGCATCGCGGCCCGCACCGTCGCTACAGCGTTTCACAGTTTGTGCGTATGGCACGTGCTGTGCTCGCGTTTCTATGCGAAAAAAAATGCAGGTGCTGGCCTGGGATAGCGTAAAAATTACAATCATCTGTAGCCTGGAGAGAGCGCTTGAAGCTGGTGTCTCAACAGCGTTCGGGCCTTGTATGCAAAAGGAGGGCACAAACACGCGCCAACAAAATGGCTCCAAAGAGTTCACTCAAGGTCGAGGACACCCAGGCCCGAAAGAAGCGTCGCCTGGAACAGGAGCGTCTTCGCTACACAGCGAAACGTGGTGCAGATCTCGAACGTATCTGTACAATATATACATAATGTTATAGTAATTACGTTAATTACTTAAAATCCTGTAATTGAAATGAAGCTTGACGCATCTGCCACAATGCGATGTGCTAAGTGAGGCAATAATAATGCTCAACCCTCTCAGAGATTATGGACAATGACGTACAACAACGCTTCAAGCTAACACGTCCCTTTGTTTGTTCTGTGCACTGCGAAAACACACAGTAGAGCCGCACATAACGTAACGTTTAACATCAGCTCATCCTTCTCGCATTGGAATAAACGCTGAGTAAGTTGCATATTCGCCGCCAACATCACCGCCAATTATCGTTAGTCAAAAAGCAGCATAAAAGCTTTTGGTTACTTTGATTCCCACAGTTTTCTGGGATCCACCCACTTTTTTTTTTGTCTTTCTACATTGTCATTTCTCATTATTGCACGTGTGAAAACGACCCATTTTTTACGTGCACCTCAAAGGCAAAATGGAGTCTCTGTCATCAGCTGAACGTTCGATCATCACTTTCTGGGTTTTCCGTCGGCTGTCCACAGAAGCTTCTGACAAACTTCACCAACAAATCGTTGTCCAAGCATACGAACCAAATCGCATGCAACGTTCATGCTGCAACCACGAGTGTCAATCCGGAGCTCGCCACCGTAGCCGTTCATAGAAGTTTGAGCCAGCTGACCTGCATGAGTGTGCATTCCGTGAGTAGAACAAAAGCAGAGGCCCTATGTGGTGTGCTTCTATCTAAAAGCGCAGAAGATCTGACTTCAAGCGAGGAAGAAACACTGAGAAAACTGGAAGGAGTAGGCAGCTGTATGACAGCTTCACGTTTGGTGCACCAATCTTTCATGCCTAACGAGCTGCCTACGCTGGCGAAACTAGCTAAGGATGTGTCAACTGACCCCGACATGCAGATGCCCAGTGCGAATGAAAGGACTGTGCGCAGAGCGCTAAACGACAATGGCTTCGCTATCCGGAAGAGGGAACGCAACTCTGCGCTCTTGGAAAATGAAGGACATTGTCATGTCGCGTAGAAAGTACCTGCAAACCATGCGGGAGATGCGGAAGCAAGAAAACGTTATGTTCACCAAACGTTCCTTCATTACGCGTCACCCTGTGGAAAATGGCGTAGCTGAAGTAGCGCCTACAATATTCAGCGCATCGAGGAACTTTCCACGCAACGCTAAAAGGGCTGTTGCTCTTATTTGCGCGCTCTTTACGTCTTGCGATGCTGCCATTTTTTTTAATTGGGTTACTTTCGCTAACGTGTGCGCTGTAAGATGAAGAGTAAAATACCAAGTCTCTGCCCGATTTTCACCGCAGGACTGTGTAGTTCTTAAATGGGATCTGAGTAACTGCAAGACACAAAGAAGAAAATGTGTAGGAAGGCACCAATGTTGTCCCTGCACGGCAACATGCTTTCCAGCGAGGAAGAATGACGAGGCTTAGGGTTCCATCTGACAAGAGTGGTCCCCTCTATAGTGCTCCACGCAGGCAGCGAGGAGGGCTTCGTAAATGAAGCGCTTCGTCTTTCGTGCAAAGAAGTGTGTTGGTGATTACCATTCTGAGGTGGATATTCACCGTTTTGAGAAGTGGTTTACGGAATATTTTTCGCCAAACATTGAATCCCACAAGTGTTATTGCCATGGACAATTCCAGTTATTATAGCGTTCAGCTTGAAAAGGTACCAGCTACATCCACTAAAAGAGGTGATATTCAGTCGTGGTTGAGAAGCAAGCGCATTCCATTTTATATTCACGAGCTAAAGGCGGAACGGCTGGAGCTTGTAAACGAGCGTAAGCACAAGTATATTGGCTGCAAAACTGACACCCTCGCCAAAGCAGCTGGTCATGATGCTTTCAGGTTGTAGCCATATCGCGACTTTTTGCACCCAGGAATTGACTTAGTAAGCGAGGAACACTAGAGGCAAAACTGCGATTATGTGGAGAGAGTTGAAAACGAATCAAGGGATTGGATGGCGAAATTGACGACAATATTCAGAGCGTGATAATCGAGCTGGGCTGAGACTCAAACACAAGCTTTGAATGTAGTGGTAGTGTGACAGGTGTCCAGAAAGAAATATCCTGAGTGTTTTGCTTCTCTTCTTTGTGTTTAATTTGGGAAAGGGTGCTTACATAATAAATGTTTTTCGGTTTTTCGTGACAGCTCTGTCACGAAAAAAACTTGTTTTTACTGACGAAAATACCGACAAAAAGAACTTTTGTCGGTATTTGCTATCTTGCCGAGCTTTGTGTTATACCTCCTATTCATGTTCCCGTTCGTTTCTCGTAAGTATATTGTCTGTTAGTGACGGCAGGCCTCAAGAAAAGTTTTTGAAATCACGTATATTGTTGCCACCGATGACCTGAAACGTTACGCAGAGACGAAAGCTACCTAGTGGGGCACATTAGCTGAAGCAGCTCATTTTTTTCATCGAACACATCGTCCTTAGGCACGCTGCCCAAAAGTCGTCATCACAAACGGGGGAACTGCCTTCACTGCCGAACTTCTTGACTCGGTTCTCAGACTCAGTGGTACAAGCCACCGGAAAACAACCGCATATCATCCCAAGACAATCGACTAACCGAGCGAATTAATAAGACCCTCGCAGACATGTATTGCATGTATGTCGACGTAGAGCATAAGAACTGGAATCACGTTTTGTCTTACTCTACCTTCGCCTACAATACCGCTCGGCGAAAATCTACTGGTATGCCACGTTCAGCTTGGTCCACGGTCGCCACGCCACGACAACGCTGAATGCTATGCTGCCGTACGAGTCTGACGACCTACCTACCGACGTTGACGAATTCACCCAGTGCGCCCAAGAAACCAGGCAGCTTGCTCGCGTACGTATCTGCATTCAGCAAGACCAAGATGCGAAACGATAGGATCTTCGACACAGGTCCGTTTTCTGCGCTCCTGGCGACAAAGTATGGATCTGAATACCCATACGCCGCCGCGGACTTTCCGAAAAACTCTTACGACGGTACTTCGGGCCGTACAGAGTGATCCGCCGCCTGAGTGACGCGAATTCTGAGATCGTTCCTGACAGTTTTGCGTGTTTAATTATGTGCCGTTATACACCGCCCTCATACGCTTAAATTGTGCATCGGGACGATACTTTCTTCGGAGGGACGCAAATACCGTGCCGGTACTCCGTTAAAGAAGAGGAGCCCCGTGCATGCATGAGCGTATTTGTAAAAGCGCAGTGAAGAATAACAAGTCGTGGTATCGCTCATAAGTAAAACAGCGACCTGCTGCTGTGCCTCCTGCTCTACAACTCCTCTTTTGAGGTTGCGACAATATTGAAGCTTCTGAAACATTACTCCGCTGATAAACTCTTCATTTTGTCATCAGCTCCTTGTACCTTCCGGCCGCTATATCAAATAGCGTGAGTATATCACCTGCATCTCTGATGAACTCACATATCCTCACTGAAACAAAGTGAAATATAAAATCTTTGGCACGCGCCACGTAATCGTGAACATCAATACGACATGACAGTTTTTGTGCACTGTAATGCTCCTCATGAGTTAACTTGTTTACCGGAGGTCGAATCAACCGAAAAGCCTAACATCGTCGATTCGCAATAGGTAATCCTTACTGAATTAGCTTTGCCTGCCTTCAAACAAGTACAGGAGCTATGCAACGTTGGAAAATGGAAACTAAAATCGAAACGCGCCCTAAACCGGACAACCTCACGTTGCAGCACATGTCGAGAAGCTGCGCCCCTGTAGCCTTCCCTCCATTGCCAAGGAAAGGTGCCTGCGAGTGTAGCGCGTTCCTGACGTTTTTTCTACGCCGATCCCGGACAGCAGTCCGTGAATGGTGGCGGCACAGCGGATTACGCCGTTTTTAGTGCATGCGGTAGACTGCAACTTGTTTATATATTTGCAGTCATGCAGGATGTTTCTATATTGCAGCCACGTTGTGCTATACTGGAGTGGCATTTCCACGGTGCAAGTTTTATGCCATCCATTGTTTTGTTACTTTATAATGTTCCTACCGGAAAACCGAGTGGTGCTGATCCAATGCCCTATAATATGATTTCACAATGAAGCGAGGGTACGGGAACACTGAATGCTGGGAAGCGAGATACTTGGGCGCCGCTTACTTGCTGACAAAAAGGCCTTTTAAACAACTCTGGACAATTTTGATCATGCGTAGATGGCAAATATAACTAAACCGCAGACACTGTCGCGTAAATAAAAGGTCGCTGTCTTCTTTTTTTTCTTTTTTTTTATGTAACAACCAGTTTTTCCCGCCGCGGTACCTCAGTGGCTATTGCACTGCGCCGCTGAGCCCATGTTCGCAGGTACGACTCCAGTGCGCGGCGGCCGCGTTTCGATGGCCGCAAAATGCAAAAACGCTCATGTACGTTCGAGTAGATGCGCGTTAAAGAACCCCTCGCTGTCGAAGTAATCTGGAGTCCCCTTACTAGGGTGTAGCTCATAACCAGATCCTGGTATTGACACGTAAGATCCTACAACCTCATTTAACTTTAAATAAACTATTTTCTGTCCACCATCCTATCTTTTTTATCATTTGGGAACGCAGGGGGGCTATAACGCAATATTATTCCAAACTTTTTTGATACCAATTCTGCAATCAGCCCTCCGCGATTTGTCAAAAGCATTTTTGGACCACCCCCACTTCCGCTGTCTGTCACGCGACGTCACGAAAACTGCTATAGCTTCCCATCTGATATGACGTGTGCACACTGATAATGCAGGATTTGACCGAACAATAGAAAAATAGTTATTTGTGATTCGACGCCTTTTCGCCATTAGCCCTCGGCCATTGGTCAAAAGTTTTCGGGCTGCACCCACTTCACCTGCCTGTCACGCGATGCCACAACACCGCAAAAATTCACCGCGTCAAAGTGACGTGTATGCGTTAAAGATGCTCTAATATGCCGAACAAGGCTGAGTTTTCTTCTGAATAGCTGCAGGCTGCCCCGTTCCGAAAAGCATAAAAAATGGTTGCCGCCGATCGCTCAGGAACTCGATACTCGAAGCTGCTGGAGAGCATGGGTTTATTTGCGTATAATAAAACTTTTTGCCTGGCCGTGTAACGTTTTTGAACACTCTCAGCACGTTTACGACCTCGTTGTGCCAACTCTTCTTTGCTTAGGATCCATTTTAGCGCTATTCTTTAGCTTCCGTTGCATGCGGCCGTGATTTTAAACCAGCCACCACAAACTATGTAAAGGAAAGTGAACCAATCACAGACGCCGGCACCACCCTATTTTTCCGTTTATCGACTTTCATTGCAGTGGTTCAGCCCCACTGAATCCCTCTCCACTTGAGCGTGCTCCTCGCCTCTTGTCAGCCAATTAGATAAGACAAGCCGCTCAGTGCAAACAGTGCTATTCGTTTTTCAAGTAAACAACAGTGACCTCCTATTTACGAGGAGAGCGTTTGATTGGTCTGTTCAGACAACCCTGCGCGTGCCGCCCGATAACTCCGTAAGCGGTTACGCAAATTTGACATCAGGAGTTTGGAATAAAATCATATTGGAATAGTTTTACGTTATAGGGCCCCAGATTTGAGTTTGGCAGGGCATGAGACAAACCAGCTGAAGCTAATTCATCTGCTTGTAACGCGTTACAGAGGATCCGACCATATGGCCGATAATACTACTATCCTTACTTCGCATAGCTGACTAATAATTTCTTGTCGCAATCAATGCTTCGCCTTTTGGAAAGAATGATGACTTTTGTCATGTAAATATCTTAATTATAGCCTTTGCTGAAAGTTACTTGTTCAAGAGTTCCAGAATGGCCATACTGCTGGGGTTCGCTATATTTCTCATTGTTATAAAGTAACTGCCCAAGACAATGATAAATTCAGTGAAAACAAGGAAAATGCCAAATTGGAGTAAGTGGCAAAGCTTTCGTGTTCCTGATGTACATAGAAGGGTTAGAAAAATTACTGAACACATGCTTCTTTCATATTTTCATGTGTTATAGGAGGTTTGCACTTAGTTTCTCCGGTGTACTTAGTGAACTAAACCGAACACCTATTTCGTTGAATCAGGTGCCATGTTATTGTTAATTGGTACGTAGAATTCAAAATATGTGGAATAATTTGGGAATTTCCAATAATTTATGTAGTCAAAAACTCCTGAGCTTTAGGAGCGTGCATTACAAGCAGCGCAAAATTCATCCCACTGCCATGACATAGGTAGATATGCCACTAAGATCAAACTTTGCAGAAATGAACACAAGTCTATGACAAAATCTGCCTCAGAAGTTAATTGCGTGTGCATCATATTCGGCTTCTGCAAAAACTTTCCTAACCAAGTGTACCCATGTTTCACGCAGCCGTTATCACCTACGTTTCACAATTTCTCAAAAGAACTCTGCGTTACACATTCTTGATATTCCAGAAAAATAAGAAGAATCTAACAAGAGCGACATCTCCGGGAATATCAACGTTAGTTGCTTAATTAAAAGCATTGGAAATCTTTATTGAACTCTCGTGTTCTTGCTATTTCCGTGCGGTATATGATGGTCGGCAGGTTTTTTTCGTGGACTAATCGAGGCACATTTTTCTATCGTGTGAAAGTAAAGACTATGTAATAAGTGGTGTGTGGGCAGAGTTCTAAGAGGGTGAGCTTATCGCGGCTTTTCGAATAAATTACATATACAAGTGCTCCATAGTGTTATTAGTTATTTTTACAAGTGGCGTAAAATTTTGGCCGCTGCTGTGACATAACTGCAAGCGCCATTAAGGCCAAAGTTAGTAAAAATGATAGGAAAGGTATGCCAGTGAAGTGCGCACAGTGAAATTAACTTGTAATACTTAAGCTCACAGGGAAACAATTTCCCAAACACATACTCAATATTGTTATGTGGTCATTGAACGTCGTTTTCTAGTGTACCAATGGCACTCTACGTTACACATTGTTTACATTTGGCGAAAATAATGGAGAGCTCGGCGCCTTGTGTAGGCAGAATTGAAATTTATTGGGTTAATCACGTTTTTTGTAATAAATTCCATAATTAGAACATATAGGATTGACTTCTACGAGCGGCGCAAAATTGTGCGCGCTGCCGTGACAGAACCACGCACGTCACCAAGATCAAGCTTAGCGACAATTAGTGGACCATTATGGCAAATGTGTGTGCGAAAGTAAATGATTGTGGATAACATGCAGTTATTGCAAGAAATTTCCGAAACAAGTATTTGCTGGCGTCACGCTGCTGTCATCACCTAAGTTTCCTAACCCATTGAAAGAACTCTGAGTTACAAATTCTTGAAATGCAACGTAAATGAGGGGCGTATGTTGTGCCATGTGTACCAACATTTTTATTTTACTGGCTTAAATAGGAGCGCTGCAAATTCATTTCTGAATCCTTCGTTCCTTCGCCATTGGATGCGTTTTATGACATTCGCGCGGCGCCCTTCATGAAATCTACGAGCCACCTTGTCTCTGACAGGTGAATTAATGTAAGGGTGAAGTTATCAGAAGTGATATGTACGCATTGGGGTTCTGAGTGGGCTCAGTGCATATTTAGTATGGAATTTTGTATACGATTGCTTCCGTACGTTATAGGTGTGTTTTACGAGCGGTGAAAAATTTCGACAGCGGCCATGACATGACTACGAACACCACCAAGATCATATTTAGCTAGAATGTGTGTAAAACAATGGTAAATTAGCGGCGCAGGAAATACAACTTTCTCTATAAAAATTATTTAATCATGTGCTTGAAGTTCTTTGGTGACCATTACACGCTCTGTTTCCCAGTCTCCCTCGTCCAAGTGAACGCAATGACGATCCATAACTAGCGGTGTGCAAATAGTGCTTTTTGAGACCCAATCGAATAGTGCCCGAAGCGAATAGAATCGAGTAAAATGTCGAATAGTTTTCGAATAAGGAACAGCCAGCCGTTAGGACAGTTAATATAACACGATGTTCCCCACCCTAGCATTCTTAATGTCAGCAAGTTTCTGCCATTACATAGTACGTTATGAAGCGTTGCTTATTAAAAGCACAAATGGAGCAATAGGCGAAAACAATTAGTATTTTCGCATGCAACGGACTCTTCAGAGAGCGCGAATAATCAGCATATGTATAGTCAGTAAATTAGGGCTACGTAATTGACGTAGTCTGGGCATGGGGTTTTGGTATTCTGTAGGTGTCCACCTAGTAAGGAAGCAGGACTTCAGCCAATCAGCACTTTAGCAGCAAATGAAATGGACATGTTCACTATGTCGAAACTTAAAGAACACCCCTGCCCTCCCCTCCCCCCTCCGCTCCCCCTCCGCCGTCGGTTCCACTAAGCAAATCCTCATGTGTTATGTCTATACTATGCTTGCGGGAGTGAAAACTTTAAGTATTTTTGCTGCAATTTTTTTGTTTATTGGGGCGTTGTTGGCGTTTCAAATTATTCGAAAAGTATCCGAAAAATATTCGCACCTACGGATGGTGACTACCCGATTGGAAGAACGAATCTAATAGGACGCTATTCGATTCATTATTCGAAAGTTCCGAATATTCTCAGGTCCCTCTCCGTAACTCTCAGAGAGCGACGTATAAGGAAGTCGTCTACCAGTGGAATTACTAACGCAAGCAACATCTTCTGTACGTCGCTCTCAGTCGGCGCACTTCGCTTGAAGCCGTTAACCTCCCCAACGTGTCCGATGATGCGAAAAAAAAAAAGATTCTACCATACAGGTCCCTAATCCTTACCCGTATTTGGTAGGCAAATTCGCTCAACTTCCTGGGGTAGTTTTGTTTACAGAAATATGGAGTGAGGCCGAGTTTACACTTATAAGAAACGAATACTTGAATGAACATTTAAGTAAAGATGCGAATTAGTAAAACGTATCTCTGAGGTATTTTCGTATTTTTTTACAGCGAAGATGTATGTGGCTATGGTTCCGTGCATTTTGGTTATCCGTGAACAAAACTATCATCGTAAATAGCGCAGACCCCTGTAAGCATTCATCTCCGGTAAGCAAGCAAAAAATGAAATGGCTCAAAATGCCCTAAGGCTACAAGCACTCAGCAAAGTGAAGCAAAAAGTGCTTAAATTTTTTCCAATCACGCATACAACATACAAAACAGCATGCCCAAAACTGTCATCAATGGCTCACACCTCTGTGAGCAATGGCTCATGCCCCCGTAAGCAAGCAACAAATGCAATGACTCATAGTGCCGTAAGGTTCATGGCTATTCCCTTTCCGTGAATTAGCTGTGCCGACATTGCCCCTGTTATCGTCGGTGATTTTACTGTGAATAAGACGGTGCCGAAAAGTGATTGATTTACGCGTTCCGTGTTGCAGACATATCCCTTGCGATGCCACACCAATCCGGCCCAACCAACCACCCAGCGGCGTACGTGCATCGACTTGACATTATCGAACATTGTGACTGCATTTGCCAGTGAAATAATGACCACCGATCAAAACAATAAATGATTGTGCGTATCCTCCGTCACGATGACCACCCATCAAAACAATAAATGAGTTCGTACCTTTCTTCGAAATGTGTCACCTCGGTGTCGTGTGCTAAACAGCTTCGCTGGTCGACCACTTTCACAGAGTGGAATGGCTTATGATTTTTTCATGTCTTTAGTCTTGTTAAGATTTTGAGGGGCTTTGTAAACTATATTTTATTGTAATAGCAAATATAGGGAAAAACTACGATAATTTTCGCAGTCGCCGTGAGCGTTGCCGTGATGTTCCGCATAAAGCCTAAGTGCGATACGCACCCCGCGCGTGTTATGCTGTCGGGACGAGAACAAGCGCATGCGCGTAAGCTAAGCAAAATGGTGGCTTCATGAGTGCAGTAGTCCCGTGCGCCCAATGTGTGAAGTCAGGTGATCAAGTGCACGAAAAAAATGGGGCAGGAGGTGAGAGCGCGGTAATGTGATCATGCGCGAACTTGGAGTGGCAGGCAAGTGATCGTCTCCGCGTCTGCTCCTTTGCCCTACCTTGGCTTCGCATGGCCATCCATCCAGCTTTGAGCTAATCTACGGCGGGATAAGCTGGGCGAGCCGAGATGGCTGTTGGCTTCATGTGCGCTGTCTTTCCATGCCTACTGCTGAAAGACGCGTAATCTGAAGTTGCGGAGACGCTTTCAAGCGTGAGGCTGAAACGGTAAGCGTTCACTTCCCATTGCCTGCGCTCTTCAACACGCTATAGCATTGTGATAGCGAGTGTTTGTGGTCACTGAGTGAGATCTGTCTATGGCCCTGTGTGGGTGCGTGACACCATGGTTTCTAATCTACTTAGGAAGATAATGTTTGTTGTAATTTAGTCGCTCCACGAAAGTACGTACCTTACTTCATGTAGTTGTCTGATATTTCGCTATCGCTATCAATGCATCGCCATTGGGATAAAAGTTCAAATTTTTTTGTTTTCCTTTAAGTATGAACACATAGTTTCTAATTTAACGCTCTTTCATAAGAGCCACAATATTAAGAGTACTGAACTGTACAAGGGCCTGTACTTCTTCCAAAGGTATAAAAACCTAATGCAAACAGCGCATCATTTATGTACACGCAACTTAGTATCAGTGTTGATTGAAATATTTCGGTGAAACTTTACCTTCCATATGAGGCAAGTTCTAGCCAGCTATTCAGTTTTCTGACATTGGTGACGTTTCGACCGCGTGCTGGAATTCAGCACGAGTGCAAATTGCGAATTTTCATTGTTCGTGTCGTATTCCTGTGCAACCCCAACCGTAGAAGCGTGCAGGGCACTGAATTTTGACAATACAGAAAAAGAAAGTCGTCACCGATGCCAGTGCAGTTGTTTCAAAGTCAACATGTTCATCGTTCCCTTCTAAGCTCCATCCCCGCGCTTTTAACAAACATCTCCAGCTGCGCAGAAATGCCTCGAGGAAATAGTGTACCGAATTTCTCTCCACTTCCGGGTTCCGAATACACTCGTAGTCGTGTGTGTACGCTAACCGACGCTCGCACAGATTGTTACCTTCGTCCATGCACTCAGGGAGGGCCGATAGCGTCGGGATGAGCCGACGTTGATCGGAGTGGGATTGCGAGGCAACAGACCGATCAGCCCTATAGCACCTGCAATGGTGGGCGAACGGAAGAACGCAGCACGCTAACGAGTCCAATCAATGCGGCAGATTTTCTTCTTTTTTTTTCATCTAGCAGGGACGAAGTTTAAGCGAGCATCGTGGAAACACACTTACTATATGGACGGAAATAAATAAGTAATTGCACGCTGGTGTTCGCAATCAATAAAACGTGACCACGGGTAATGCGCCCTGAAGGAGAGAAGAGGTACGGCTCGTATGTCACCCTCGCCTAACACGCGAGGCGGTTTTGGGGAGAAACCTTGTGGCGAAATGCGATTAGGTCTTTGGGCCTGGTACATCGTTTCATGATTGAGCGGACTAAATACCAAAAGAGGCAGTGTTGTCGTAGTTCTCTTTTTTTTCCTGCTTCTGCTGTGTACAACTTCGGGCATTCAGTTTAGTGTATGCAGGTCGAAATTCTAGCATTCATACCTCTAACGATCACACTAGTTTTTGTTTTGGTGCCGCCTCCTGAAAGCTTTCTGCCTGACCGTATGCTGTGAAGTAAGAACAAAGATATCGTGCGAAAGAAATGACAAATAATATAGACCAATCTCGTCCACGAGAACGCCGGAATAGCATGCACAAGCCGCCTGCGTTTTTATGCCTTTACTGCTGTCGCCATGAGGGAAAGGTTAAATCTTGGTCAATGCTATTGACAATGATACCGAGTTCCATATCGAAAACTAGAAGGCTCGTGACACCGATTTGAACGCTTCCTGTATCCGAAAAAAAAAAAACAGATCTGTGCAGCATTTCTTTCATTATGTTGGTCATCCTGGTGAAGTACTCTAGCGTAATAACTCAAATTATTCTGATGTAGCCTGCGAACAATATTTTTTTATTTTTATTTATCTTTATTTGCAGGTACTGTTGGCCGATTGGGCCGTTACAGGGGTGGGGTACAAATATGGCACAAAACGCATCACGGCTTACATAAAGCAGCACTGTACAGCTAATACTTAATCACAGCGTGCCATTATACATAAATATAACACAAAATCTGACTTAACAACCGTTATGTGAAACAAAGCAGCAATGTGTAGCCAAAAAATGCATCACGTACTATATACTGCAACTTACGTGATACATATTACATCACATACATCGCAACATTATACATATAACAATACTAGATTCTACAACTTACACGAGAAATGTTAGATCATGAGGATCCGTTTAGAAAATATTTTGTAACTTCGGTTTCAAAATGTTCTACAGTTTGAGAATCACATATGGCGTTCGGTAAATCATTCCAGTCTCTTATGGTTCTAGGGAAGAAAGAGTATGTGTATGTATTCACACGAGATTGACATACTAGAAAGTTGCTGTGGTGGTCACCTCGTAGGCTCCGGACTTGTCGCGGAATTAGGTACTGCGCTGCATCAAAGTTAAATAATTTTTGAGATAGCAAAAACAAGAATTAAAGTCTGGCTATGCGACGGCGTTCCAAGAGGGGGGGGGGGTAAATTTAGTTCTTGCAACATCTCTGTCACAGAATCAGTACGGGAGTACCTTGAAAGAATAAATCTAGCCGCCCTTCTTTGCACTCGCTCAATTTTATGAATTAATCCTTTTTGGTAGGGGTCCCATATGATGCTTGCATATTCCAGTGTAGGCCTTACTATTGTTAAGTACGCTGTTAGCTTTACGGGGGCTGGAGCGAGTTTTAATTTGCGACGTAAGAACCATAATTTTTTTTCAGCGGTAGAGCAAATATTAGTGATATGTTGAGTCCAGTTGAGGTCTGCAGATATTGTTACTCCTAAGTATTTACATATGTTAACGGTAGTTAGCACAGTGGAACTTAGCTGATAATCAAAATTTAGGATGTGCTTAACCTTGTTTGTAACACGTAAAACAACAGTTTTTTTTCTTTATTTACTTGCATTTTCCATGTTTCACACCATTCTTCAACAGACGCCAGTGCCTCGCTGAGCATTTTTTTATCCTTGTGGTTACATATCTCTCGATAAATTAAACAGTCGTCGGCGAACAGTCGCACAGTTACGTTTTCATTAATATCTGAACAAATATCATTAATATAAGCGAGAAATAATATCGGTCCAAGGACAGACCCTTGAGGAACGCCTGAAGTGACAAATAAACGATCGGACTGGTAGCCGTTTACGTCCACATACTGCGTCCTACCTGATAAATATGACCTGACCCATTCCGCTATATTGTTTTTTATTCCAAGCTGTTTCAATTTGATAATTAATTCATTATGAGGGACCCTATCAAAAGCTTTTGAGAAATCAAGGCATATTGCATCAACCTGTTTTCCGTTATCTATTGCTTTTGAAAAGTCGTGGATGGTTTCAACCAGCTGTGTGATAGTTGACAGTTTTTGCCGGAAGCCATGTTGGTTCGAATGTAGTGCTTTCTTATCTTCTAGGTACTTATATATTGCTTTCGATATTATATGTTCGAGGAGTTTGCAGCAGACGCAGGTTAAAGAAATTGGTCGATAATTTTCAATTTTCTGCTTGTCATCGGTTTTGTGTATCGGGATAACTTTCGCAACAAGCCAGTCGTCTGGGACCTGTTTTGTTGCAAGGATGCATTAAAGATAACTTCTAGGTATCTAGCAACCCATTCAGCGTATCTTCGCAAAAAGGCATTTGGAATTCCATCCGGACCTACAGATTTATGTTCTCTGATATTTAGCAGCAGTGATAGTAATCCTTCATAGCTAATTTGTGCATCTGGCATATCTGACACGTCTGAAAATGATGTTACTGTAGTTGGAGCAGTAGAATTAGAAACATTTGAAAAGACAGACTGGAAGAACTGGTTATGGTAAGAGGCAATTGTTGAACAGTCAGTTATGATTTCGTTGTTAACAACAATGCTGTATTGGCTTTAAGTGGTTTGCGACAAGTGACGCCAAAACTTTTGCGGAGAAGATACCATGAAGTTAGGAAGGATTTCCTCGTAGTATTTCTTTGTTGCTTGCCTAAGCTTTATTCGAAGCTGTGCTGATAGGTTAGATATCGTTCCACGATTTTTTACTTTCCTTTGTCTTCCTATTTTTCGCTTCAGGCGAACGATCTCTCGTGTTATCCAGGGGTTTCTTTTATTTCTTCTCTTTTTTCTTATTGGTACAAATGAGTTTATGCAGTGCAAGATAATGGTTTTGAATCTTGCCCACAACACATTGACGTCATTGTCAGAGCTCAGACTGCCTAGATGAAACGACAAATAATCAATGATGCTCGTGTCGTCAGCTTTATCAAAATTGGGAACGTGCGTAGTGCATTCTTTAGGATTTGTTGCCGGAACCTTGGTTTTGATTTGTACGAATACAAGATGATGGTCTGATATGCCAGCTTCAACTGCTACCTGATAACTTTCAAACCATCCATCAAGAAATACTAAGTCCAATATGGACTGTACTGTTCCCGTTTTTCGAGTGCTTTCCTGTACTACCTGTGTTAAATCGTTAGCGAAAGCAATATCGAGCAACACTTCGCAGTCAGCTCGCTCCCGTGACTGTATAGTAATCGAGTTCCAGTCAACCCCTGGCAAGTTAAAATCCCCGGCAATTATGATCCTTTGGTTTCGCGCCTTCTGTTTTTCTAAGTAGTGTTGGATGGCCTCTAAATATTCAATCGATGCGTTAGGGGATCTATAGATTGCTCCTATTATGACTGAAGTAGTTCCCAGTTTGATTTGGCACCAAGCGCTCTCGTGATTTGGGATACCGTTCATCCTTACACATTCAATATTTTCCTGTATTATTATTGCAACTCCTCCTCCACTAGTTTCTCTATCATTACGTAATATCTTAAAACCTGGAGGTAACAACTCGCTATCTTGTATTTCTGGTCGCAGCCATGTTTCGCTAACAATAACTACATGGGGGTCATAACTGGCTAGCACATGTTCTATATCGCCTACTTTATTCGTGAGGCTTCGAGCATTAAGGTTTATAAGTCGAAGGACTGTTTCCTGGAAGACGGTATCGGTTCAATGGTTACTATCTGTCGGTGTAGTCTTTGAGTGTGTCAATTTGGTTTTTGGAAACTGCCGTATCTTGACACGGCTGTTCTTGGAATAATCCCATACGTAGACATTGTTATCTACAGTAAGCCTGTCGCGGTTCAGGCGCACGCGCGAACCTTCTTCTTTTTCCTTCAAGGCAGACTTCCAGAGTAGCCTGCGCTTATTCAGTGTTTCTTTTGAATAGTCGTCGCCAATAGAAATACCACTTCCTTTCAATTTTGCGCAGTTTTGAAAAACCTTTTCTTTTTCCCTATAATCATAAAGCTTCAGTATTACTGGACGAGGCTTCAGGGTTTCTTCTGCGGATTTGTTCTTCTGCGGCTTTCCGATTCTGTGCATCCGCTCTATAGTTTTCAAGTTAAGACCGAGCTTTTTCTTGAATAATTCTACAACAACCTTTTTTTCAAGTTTTTCAAGTTCCCAAACACCATTAGATTGTTTCGCCGCATTCTATCTTCTAAGTCAGCAAGTTTTTCTTCTTGTTTTTCCAAAGCTGAATTCAGCCTATCGTTTGTCTCTTTTAGCTCAGCAAGACTTGCCGCTTGGTCCTTGAAAAGCTGTACAATTTCTTCCAGCGCCTTAAGTCTCTCGCTTAGGCCACTTAGGTTGGCCTGAATGGCCTTTTGGCCTTCACACAGCTCTTGTACAAGTATTTTTAATTTTTAATTCAGGTCCGGGATTCGTCTCAACGTCCCCCGACAACAGCAGACACTTCACTTATTCACTTATAGACACTTATTCTTCATATTGTCTCGATAAACAAGATATCTTATTAATTATAAACCATGCTTGTCTAGTGGGTTCAGTCGGCGAATTTCGTCGTCGTTCTTTGTAAAAAAAAAGTATAAGCTGACACCACAATAAGACCACGCATGGTCATGCTGCATGTTCGGTCCATGCGCTGTTGAACAAAGTGATCTGGAATCGAATAGCTACAGCGGAAACTCGCGCAATCTACCTATGAAGTATACATGGTGCCAAACTTTCCCATAGGCTCACGATATTTTTAAGAGAAAAGGCATTAAAGACTTTACGCTATGCGTTCACAGCAAGAAATTCCTCGCTTTGAGCTTCCCACTTTACTAAACAACAGCTTCGTGCCGTATAAAACTCTGTGACGTGTCTCAGAACAAGTCTTCTGCTTTGGTACAGGCTCAAAATTAATGCGCTCATTAGGATATTATCGCAGACAATCATTTATTAGATTGTTTATATTTATGTGCTCTTAGATTTTTTATTTATTATCATATTGTGCACTAAATTGTGAGGAAGGAACAACCGAGTTCGGTGTCGTGTACCTAGATGATCCATAGAAACTGCATTGCCAACTCCATCTTAATCACTGTATGCTATCAAGTAATTTGCGTTCATTTAACAAGACGAGCGAGGCGAGCATGGACCATCCACAGGGACTCCGTAGTCCGGCGCAGCACAGCGTAACAAATAGCAGATAGCGGTTACGTCTTGTATTGAGGTGACATATGACTGGGTAGAAGACTGGGCGCAAGTAGCGAGCTCTCTGCATGCGGCCAGCTGGCGGCCATACAAGTTTTCAAGCAGATGGCGGAGATTCCGCTTGAAAACGGCCCAGCTGTTGAGCTCTTCCTCGAGTGTCTGGAACCGGACACGCAATTTTTCAGCCAAGTATAAGGTTGCATTACCACGGTGGCGCCAACTACCTCCAGGCATAAGGTTGCATTAGTTAGCATGCTGGTAGGCTCCTAGTGGTTATTCTAACAAGCTCGCACCCGCTGAGCCAGTCGTCATTGTCGAGACTATTCTGACCGGAGAGTGTGTCACGATCGCGGAGTAGACGAAGCACGACGTACGTGGTAGCTGGAACTGATGTTACCGGCGGCGACGAAGTATCATTCGCGGTGTGTCATGGCCGACAAGTGGACGCTGAGGCCTCTGCGTAGCTCCATGGCGAGGGACTGGGGACGCCCAACTCCACCAAAATATTAAGTGAAGTGAAGCTCTGTGTTGGCGCAGAGGACTAATGAAAGCAATTGATAGCGCGGAACCACACGAACGACACAGAAAAGAGACACAGTCAAGCGCTGCCGTTCGTGTCGTTTCGCGCTGTGAATAGTTTTCAGTATGGATTATCAACGTGCCGAACGTGGCGTCCTTTCGAGACACAAGACTATACACGATGTATCTACAGAACCTACAGCAACGCTGGCCAGTCTAGGCAACGGCTTGCGTGTGAGTCTCTTCTTCGTCGCCGTCTTCGTCATGACGACTGTGCTCCGAAGTTTTTAACGAGCGTCAGTATCAATACGCTTTCAGGAAGTTGAGTAAAGAAATGTGACAACTTTTTGAGGCGCACCCGCCGCAGTGACTCAGCGTCTATAGTATTGCGCTGCTGAGCACGAATTCACCGGCTTGATCGATTCACGCTCTTGTTGGCAGCATCCATTTGGCGGCGGAATTTAAAAACGCCCGTGTATATTATACTACATTTCTTATACAAAAGCACCCATGATTTATATTATGTTCCGTACAGAGCTGAAAGCGCTACGAACGCTGGGACAGCTCTTACTATACTGGTATACGGCACCAAGAAATCATGCGCCAAACATGACAGAAAGAATAGGTAGGCTTTTTATCCCAAAATATTATTACGATATGATTCCGCGAGAGACGAGCAGCCGCGAGAACGACGAAGAAGTTGGTCGGTGCCCACGGCACAAGCGAGTGTCAGCCTGGCTGCCTGGCTCCAGTGTAAATAGCGTGTAAATAGCATCTCTCGTCTGTGCCTTTCCACACGTAACATTTCTGGTGGAGGTCAGCGATCCCCGTCCTCACCACGGAACTCCGAAGTGGTCGGCACACCGAGCTTGTCACCATGCCTCCCGGTGGCGCACCCGCCTCCGCAACGGCTTCGGCTTGTCCGACTGCTCCAGTCGTCACGGTTGCCCCACATCGTGACCCAGGTGTGTTCTCTGGCCTGGAGGGACAGGATGTCGACGACTGGATCAAGCTCTATGAACATGCCAGCGCTAATAACAGGTGGGACCCAACTATTATGCTCGGCAATGTCATCTTTTATCTCGGCGGCACCCCACGCGTCTGGCACCAAACACATGATGACGAAATAACCAGTTGGGACAGTTTCAAAGAAAAACTGCGGGAACTGTTCGGCGACCCCATTGCGCGCAAGGCTGCCGCGAGAAAGGCTCTTGCATCTCGTGTTCAGTCACCCACCGAGCCATACGTTTCCTACATCCTCGACGTCTTGGCTCTATGCCGTAAAGCTGACGATCATATGTCCGAAGGAGATAAAGTAGCACATGTGCTAAAAGGCATCGCCGACGACGCTTTCAATTTGCTTGTTTTCGGCAACGTGTCGACTATCGATGCCATTATAAAAGAATGCCGTCGCCTTGAACAGGCTAAGAGCCACCGTATCTCAAGCCACATTGCGCGCCTACCCAACACTGCTGCTACGTCGACATGTGAGTGTCGACCACGTCAGACCACCACCTGTGACGACGTCACCCGCATTGTTCGCCGCGAACTCGAGGCCGCCTCTTTGCCAGCCTTCTCCACGCCGCATCCCGATCCGCCAGCAACCACCATTGCGATGATTCAGGCTGTCGTCAGACAGGAATTTGAAAACATGGGTCTGAACACCGTGTGTTCCACGTCTCGACCCAGCGTTCCCCAGTTATCTAGCGGCCCTCCTCGTCCCCGGCAGTCCTTTTCTGCCACATCTCGCCGCAACCCGTCCGAATGGCGTACACCTGATGACAGGCCGATCTGCTTCCACTGCTGTCGCATCGGCCACGTCGCCCGTCACTGCCGCAACCGATGGCCACCACCTCCTCGGACTTACGCCCCCACTTATTCCCGCACCTTTGGACCTTCTGTACCCTATGCCACCCGCCATGAACCTACTACTGCTGATGTCCCTGCTCCGAACCTTCGCTACAGCCGCTCGCCCTCACCTCGACGCCACCAGTCTCGTTCGCCCCAACCCCGCCGCTTTTCTTCGCCGCCTATCGCCTCCCTCACCCAGCCGGAAAACTAGGCACTGCAGCTTCTGGAGGTGAAGCTGCGTTGTCGACCCTGCCCTCAAATCCTCTGCTCACGTTACCTACTAACCGAAACCTTCTTGACGTTGACGTTGACCGCTATCCTGTCACGGCACTCATCGATACAGGAGCACATCTTTCTATTATGAGTGCTGCCTTCCGACGACGACTGAACAAGCTCCTCACCCCAGCCTCGGCACGCGTCGTCCGCGTTGCGGATGGCGGTACTGTGCCTATCATCGGCATGTGTACGGCACGTGTCAGCATCGCCGGCCGCCACACTCCTGTACTCTTCACTGTAATTGCTCATTGCCCCCACGACCTTATTCTCGGCCTCGAATTTCTCTCCGCCCATTCTGCCCTAATTGACTGCTCTTCCAGTACCCTTCGCCTCGAGTTGCCGATGCTCGCAGAACCTTCTGACGCACCCCACTGCCGCTTACGCTCCACCGGCTTTCTTCGCCTGCCGCCAAAGTCCATAGCCTACATTGAACTGTTGTCTTTCCCACCAGTTCCTGATGGCGAGTACCTCGTCACTCCTCTGCCCGACATCCCAATACAGTATGACGTCACCGTGCCTCACAGTATAGTTACTATTACTGCGAACCACACTCGCATGCCTGTCAGTAACTTTGGATTGGCAAAGCAAATTCTACCGCAAGGTATTTGCCTTGCCACCATTGATTGTCTCGGCGACCAATACGTGGCAGCGTTATCGAACGATGGTTCTCGCGACCTTAGCATGCCCATCGCGCCAGCCTCGGGCGTCGATCCCAACATAAAGAAAATGGTTGCGACGGACCTGTCCTCTACGCAGGCTGAAGACCTTTGCGAAGTATTATCGTCCTACCGCGATATTTTCGACTATGACGATCGCCCTTTAGGCCAGACGCTCGCGGTCAAGCATCGCATTCTTACTGGCGCTGCTGTGCCTATTCACCGACGACCGTATCGAGTTTCTGTGTCGGAACGCCGAGTAATTCAAGATGAAGTGAACAAAATGCTCGATAAAAACATCATTGAGCCTTCATCGAGTCCCTGGGCGTCACCTGTGGTGTTGGTTAAGAAGAAGGACGGCACGTGGCGCTTCTGTGTTGATTACCGTCACCTGAACAGCATTACAAAAAAGGACGTCTACCCGCTCCCACGTATAGACGACGCCCTTGATTGCCTGCACGGTTCCAGATATTTCTCGTCTATTGATCTTCGTTCGGGATATTGGCAGATTGCTGTTGACGATATGGACAAAAAAAAAACGCGTTCATCACACCTGATGGCCTATACCAATTTAAAGTAATGCCGTTTGGATTATGCAACGCCCCTGCCACCTTTGAGCGTATGATGGACTCCTTGCTCCAAGGTTTCAAATGGTCCACATGCCTCTGCTACCTCGACGACGTCATCGTCTTCTCGCCAACGTTCGACACTCACCTTGAGCGTCTCACAACTATACTTGATGTATTTCGAAAGGCGAAGCTACAACTGAACTCATCGAAATGTCGTTTTGGCCACCGACAAATTACTCTTCTGGGCCATCTAGTTGACGCTTCCGGAGTACAGCCTGACCCCGACAAAACTCGCGCTGTCCGAGAGTTTCCGGTTCCGAAGACAGCCGCAGACGTTCGAAGTTTCGTAGGGCTGTGCTCGTACTTTCGTCGTTTTGTTCCAGATTTTGCGACAATTGCTAGGCCCCTAACTAATCTTTTGAAGAAAGGCGTACACTTCTCCTTGGGTACTGCAGAAGCCGCCGCCTTCTCTCGTCTCGTCACTCTTCTAACCTCAGCACCCATTCTCGCCCACTTCGACCCTGATGCCCCTACAGAATTACGTACAGATGCCAGCGGTCATGGCGTAGGTGCCGTCTTAGCCCAGCGTCAGCGTGGCAAGGATCGCGTTATTGCTTATGCGAGCCGCCTCCTAGCACCATCGGAGCCCAACTATTCCATTACGGAACGCGAATGCCTTGCTGTTGTCTGGGCGGTTGCAAAGTTCCGTCCTTACCTTTACGGTCGCCCTTTTTCCGTAGTCACTGACCATCATGCTCTTTGCTGGCTCTCATCGCTAAAAGATCCTACAGGCCGGCTTGGTCGATGGGCTTTGAGGCTACAGGAATTTTCATATTCCGTGGTGTACAAGTCTGGCCGCCTAGACCAAGACGCTGACAGTTTGTCGCGTTACCCTGTTGACGACTCTGACGCCTCCAATATTGCCAGTGCTTCTTGCGTATTCTCGGTATCCCAGCTGCTTCATTTCGCCGACGAGCAACGCCGTGACGCCTACATCAGAGCACTCATCGACCGTTTTGAACACTCTCCGGCCGATGCTACTCTACGCCTCTTCGTCCTCCGCGACGGTACTCTGTACCGTCGTAACCTTCATCCACACGGCTCTGAGTTCCTGCTTGTAGTACCTAAACACCTCCGCTCCACCGTTCTAGAAGAGCTTCACGACGCACCAACGGCAGGACACCTCGGCATATCTCGAACCTATGACCATGTACGTCGCCGTTTTTTCTGGCCGGGCCTTGCCCGTTCCGTACGACGTTACGTCGCCGCTTGTGAACTTTGCCAACGACGCAAGAAGCCTTCCCAGCTCCCCGCTGGTTACCTGCAGCCGCTTGACATCCCTGCCGAGCCCTTCCATGGTGTCGGCTTGGACCTTCTCGGCCCATTTCCGGAATCTACATCAGGAAACAAGTGGGTTGCAGTCGCGGTGGACTACGCGACCCGCTACGCCGTAACCTGTGCTCTTCCGACCAGTTGTGCAACTGATGTTGCGGACTTCCTGCTACATGATATTATATTGATGCATGGTGCTCCGCGTCAATTGCTTACAGACCGCGGCCGCACCTTTTTGGCCAAAGTCATTGACGACATCATACGTGCCTGCTCAATACAGCATAAATTTACCACCTCCTACCACCCCCAAACGAACGGCCTCACTGAGCGTTTGAACCGCACCCTTACAGACATGCTATCCAAATACGTTTCAGACGACCACCGTGACTGGGACCTGGCTCTACCTTACATTACCTTTGCATATAACTCTTCCCGTCTCGAAACTGCTGGCTTTTCCCCGTTTTACCTCTTGTATGGCCGCGAACCGACGCTACCACTGGACACTGTGCTTCCGTCCGCCACAGCTTCAACTAGCGATTATGCCCGTGATGCAATCGCCCATGCTGACCATGCTCGCCAACTTGCGCGCGCTCGTCTAGAAGTGTCTCAAGACAAGCAGAAACAACGCTACGACCTCCGTCACCGTGATGTCCATTTTGTGCCCGTAGCCCTCGTGTTGCTTTGGTCCCCATCGCGTAAAGTCGGCCTTTGTGAAAAACTGCTTTTCTGTTACACAGGCCCATATCGCGTGATACGCAAAGTGACCGATGTCACCTATGAAATCGTTCTAGCCACGCCCACGACGTCCTCCGCTGTGACAACGAGTGACATTGTCCACGTTGCCCGACTCAAGCCCTACAACTCTCCATGCCCCTTGGATATTTAACAGCACCGTGATGGTGCTTTTGCCGCCGGGGGGTAATATTACGATATGATTCCGCGAGAGACGAGCAGCCGCGGAAACGACGAAGAAGTTGGTCGGTGCCCTCGGCACGAGCGAGTGTCAGCCTGGCTGCCTGGCTCCAGTGTAAATAGCGTGTAAATAGCATCTTTCGTCTGTGTCTTTCCACACGTAACGTTTCGGCCTAATTAATTGCGCCACAGTGCACCATTGGAGTTTACAACATACACCGTCGCACACTTGAAACACAAAGGAGGACACGTTAAACCTCATTTGACGCAAGCTCCCGTCCACAAGTCGCAGTTGTAATATACGATATGGCTAAAAAAGCGCTGCTGATCAAAAACAACGGGTGCAGCATCCGTAAAGCTTTTCGTTCGTAAGTGTTTTCTTCCACTGGGGGGGGGGGGGGGGGGGGGGGCTTGCAACTTTCGCTGATAGTATGCGAAGCATCTGGTTTGCTTGAAATTTTTATGGACGAAGAATTCCAATGTGAGAGTATTTTGTGAAAAAGCTTGCAGATCCCTAGCTCTGCGGGAATTGATGTTACGCGCAGCACTTTGCGGGGAAGCCTACTAAGTTAGCGAAACGACGATGAGAGCACCGAGTCGTAGGCGGATGTTTCATGAGGTACAATGCATGACATTGATGTCATGTCCTGTCATTTATGTTCGTCATAAACTCGTGTCCCACTATGCCACTTGTGGTACATACCAAGGTAACGAAACAACCATAAGAGCACCAAGACGTAGGCGGCTGTTTCATGAGCTACATGACACGCAATACATGACACTGATGCCATGCCCTGTCATTTAAGTTCGTCATAAACTTTTGTCCCACTGTGTCAATTGTGGTAAATACCAAGATAACAAAACAAACATGAGAGCACCAAGACGTAGGCGGCTGTTTCATCACCAACATGGCACACGTGTCATGATATTTATGTCATCACCAATCATTTATGTTCGTGATACACTCTTGTCATACTATGCCAATTTTTGTACATACCGAGTTAACAAAGTGACCATGAGAGCACCAAGACGTAGGCGGCTAGATGGATATTGTCAAAGTAGCAAATGCTCGCCAAAAAAGGCTTCGCATTTCGTATGGGCCTGCTCTGCCAAACACGTGAAATTAGACTTCTGAAATCAGACTCCTTGAGTAGCTTTTGCAGCGCTGCCTTCTAAATAGGAAGTGAGGTGCAGGTGCGGAATAAAGAAATGCAAGTGGTCAAGATTATCCCCCAGCCCCCCCATTACGGCATCTCTCATGGTCAGTGTAACGCTTAAATTATCAAGTTGTACGATTTAGTTTTCACTCGTCCAAACCACTGATACTTTTCCCGTGTCGACTGCTAAGAGTTCATACAGCCTTTGTACAGTCCTCCTCTTCGACACTTTTTAACTTTTTGTTGCTGTATCCAGAACCAATTTCTAAAGAATACGTACAGACAGGGTAATATTCGCAGGCTCAGAATTGTACCAGCCATAAGTAGAGTGTGTGTACGAGTGAGTTCTCTCAAATCGATCTGGTGAAACTTGAAAGCAAGTAAGTAACATTTTTTGCAACGAATATTGAAAACGTAGAAGGACACATTCGCGCAAAGTACATTATTGGTGAAATCTAATTGCCAATGTCCACGCACCTTATCTTCCTAAGCATTTTTGCAAAGCAGCTCCTTACGTACATGCAGACTAGTGGTAACAGTGAGGAGAAATTTTATTACAAGAAAGTGGATGGAGTGCATGTCTGTGCCGCAATAAATCAATAAACACCGCAATAAAGTAACCAACAAATTAGCGTAGCATCCGTCTTAAACCGTATGAGTGTTGCCGCATTCGTGGATAGACTAGTGTATGTGTGTTTGCGTGTTTACGTGCGTGCGCATAATAACCTTCTTGGAAGGTGAGCTCACTTGCTTACACCAATCATTCCGAATAATTGTTTTAAATATGGTTAAGAAACCAGCTTTGAATTGTTTTCAGGGTTGTTCATGTAGACAAATATTCAATTCGTTTTGAAAGGCGTAAGGACTCAGGTATTCTTGGTAACTTCAGACAATAGTTATAGCGTCATTGCTGAAGAAATTTTATCCTATGCTATAGGCAATGTTCAGTGTTTATTTTTGCAAAGAAAAGTCGAAACTAGTAACATACAACGAAGCATATATATATACATATATATATATGACCTTACGTCTTCATCACAATTACAATAAATCAAGAGAGACCTTGTATGGTCAATTGGATTCACTTCAGTTCAGGCATGCGTTTCTTAAATTATAGCCGAAGTGTATATTTTCCTCTGAGAGTGGGGCGTCATACTCCTATACATGCAACTATATCGTAAGGAATTGAAATTGTGGCGACAATAGTCCCGCTGAGCTTGGTTAGAATTGAAGTTCCGTATGTGCTGGCGGAAGGCATTTTGTACGGTACGCTGTCTTTCTGTATAGGTTAAAAAAAATAAACGAAGGTTGCAGCGAAAAATAAGCTAAGGCTTTCTTTTAAATGGCATCTTGATAGCCATACGATGAATGCAGCTCCTGTAGAAAATCAGAGCTTCGTGCTTATTCACATTGGTGACAATATGTGTATATATATATATATATATATATATATATATATATATATATATATATATATATATATATATATATATATATAGCAGAAGTTACCCGTACACACATAATATAGCAGAACTGTACCTTTTGTATGATGTGAAAAAAGCGGGTGCAGCTTGGATTCCTTTCATGAAAACACAATTTCCATAATTAACCTCCATTTTATTCACAAGATAACTACAAGAGTGCACATATATAAATTATCTTGTGTTTCTGCGCTAAATCTTTCAGCAAACTTGCTTCTTTTTCAACAGGGAATAAAATGCCACATGAGGCTGCTGCCACGAAACGAGCTATAGCAATACAAAACATACATCTCAATAGAGTTGTACCAGGAAAACGACCTCACCGTGCAGCACAGCCACGAAATCTCTCTGTGCTAAGCGCCCCCCGCACCTGCGCCCTTGGGCGAAACAAGCGCTGACACTATCCTCGTCGCAAGTAACAGAGAGTCTAATCAGTTCCCATAAAAAACAATATACAATGGCCCAAAAAGAAAACTATTGGAATACATCCCATTTCTTTATTTTAACCTCGAAAAAGAAAGCGATGGCAGCAAGATTTCATCCACATTTCGTATTAGATCTTATCCCACCGCTGGGCTCCGAAGTTGTTCGAGTCGGCTCCGAGTCCTGGATTTCCTCCGCAGTCTGAAGCAATATATGGCTATTGGGTCTTTGTCTTGAGCGAGGAACTTCTGCCAAAATAGTGGAAAGGAATATTGCAAGGTCGGAAAGCGATCTGGTAAGCTTGACAGAGTATGAGGCATTCAGAAGCTGAAGAAAGCCTAGGCAGGCAGGTTTCTCTACAAAGCCATTCATGCGATTCATCTTTAGTGTTGTTACGCGACAACATATTGAATTCAGATATTGGACTTTACTTCTTCGTCATAATTACAGTAAATCAAGTCAGACCTTATACCGCAAATTAGAATCACTTCATGTTAGGCATGGAATTCTGAAATTGTAGCCGGCCTGTATATCTTCCATTGAGAGTGGTGCTTCATACTACTATACATTGTACTATACCGTGAGGAATTGAAATTGTGCCGACAATGGTCCCGCTGAGCTTGGTAAGAATCGAAGCTCTGTATGTTCTGGCGGAAGCCATCTTCTTAAGGCACGTTGTCTTTATGTATAGGTTAAAAAATAAATGAAGACTGCAGCACAAAAGAAGCAAAGGATTTCTTTTAAATGGTATCTTTAATGTCCATAGGAAGAATGGAGTTCTTGTTGAAAATTAGACCTTCGTGCCTATTCACATTGGCGACAAGATTAGGTATTTTATTTTCTAGGCCATAATGTTTACCTAATAAATATTGCAAAGGATAAATCCTTTTTATTCAAATGTTAATGCCACCTTTCTCATACGACGTCAAGACGCTGCCACGTTGAAAAACTTCAAGGATTGCTGGGCGAGAACTTGTCTCAACCGATCTTTTATTATATATAGAAGCACATCACATCAAACAGAGCGGAAGTGGTAGTAAAAGGACAGAAAACAGGACTTCGTTAGTGCACCGAGTAAGCTTTGTTCGTTTGGGCGTCTATTTATGACTGTAATGCTTTTTTTTTCATATTTCGTATTGCAGGTTCTTTTTGCAGATCAACATGCATTCATCAGCAAACGAGGTCACACCTGTACTTTTACGATTTGCGTGGTTTTGATGTGATGAAGTTTGCTTCATAAGCAAAGCTTTGTATCGAAGGCACTACACATAAAGGCTCACAAACCTAAACCACGATCATCGAAACCAACAGCGCAGACATTCGGAAAATTGCTTTCGCAGCTTGATAAGTGCGCCCTCGTTAATATTTGTATTTGTGTTTGAATTTTTTGTCGCTGTAGTCTTTTTCGCGGCTTTATTTCCATGGGAGTTGCAATATTCAAAGATAAATTTCAGTTTTTCTTAAACCGAGGCCCTGTGAGTTGATGTTCAGAAAATTCTTTTGCAGCACGTGCGCAATGTGTACACAGATCATCAACAACATATGAGTTGGAACTAAAAGGAACGCAGGTAATATAGTTGAAAGATATTTCCTATTTGCGGTGGCGCACACCAAACTGGGGACCGAAAATGCAGTCGAAGATTCCAGATGCCTTATATTGTGAGGCAAAGGCGTCGAAGGCGCCAACGACAGCAAGCACGCTGTACACAGGTGGCCGACGACATTGAAGACAGCGACAATTCCCAGCGCAAAGGGGTCATGCAAGAAATTGACCCCAACTTGCGCTCTCGCACGAGAGGACGCTCCAGCTCACGAGGGCGCTCCCGCTCCAGAGGGCGTTCTCGATCCAGAGGACAACCCAGCTCTGGAGAATCTTCTGGTGCTGACCCGCAACCCCGAGGACCTGGGGCAAGATCGAGGTCCCGTTCACAGTCGACCCCAAGAGCAACCTGGGCCGATCGAGTCAAGAACGGAGGCCTTGGGAAACCAGGACAACCGACAAGGACAAGGTCTAGGAGTACTAATGGTAGGGCACAGCCGGAACGTGAGTCAAATCCCCGAATATTGGCATTAGAATCAGAAAATAGGAAATTAAGGCAAGAACTGTCTGAGCTCAGGGAGGCTTTCAAATCCTTTAAAGAAAGGTCCGAAACACCCCGTAGTCAGATGGAGACAACGGCTCCAAAATCCTTGGCCGGCAAACCTAAACGTAAAGCCCCCCACCCCGTTCCCATTAGCGAAACAGAGGAGGAAGATTTAGAAACCTCCGAGGCAGAGGAGATGGGAGAGAGTGAGGCACCCCCCAAACACAAAAAAGTCAGAATAGGTGCAAGGTTAGCCACATTAGACAGGACTCTGGCGAAAATCATGGAGCTCATCACTAATCTAGATGCTCGAGTGGGTCAACTAGAAAGGCCCAAAGTTAAGGCAAAGGCAAGCGCAGCGGCTGCATCGGCAGTCCACAGAGGCACAAACGGTAGCCCGAGCGCGGACTTTAGGGGTTGGGGTAGTGAACCAGCGGTATCATAATGGCTTCAAACGACAACAATAACATTAAAATATGGCAGTGGAATTGCGCGAGTTTCCGAAGGCGCAAGGCTCCCCTGCAGCAGCTCATTAGATCGGCCAAAGTTAAGCCGCACGTTATTCTCTTACAGGAAACACTAGCTAAGGAGGATATCTCTCTACCGGGTTACAACTCCGAAACCTTGACCATTCCAGGGGGTCGCGGAATAGCGACTTTGGTTCGAAAGGGTACCTCCTATGAAACTCACGAGCTTCCCAAGTACAAGGTTGGTCTAGAAGCACAAATGATCGAACTCATCCTGAAGAACAAAAAAGCAGCTAACGTGTACATAGCTAACGTTTATAGCTCTCCGCAAGATAGGAAAAGGGATTTTAAGACCCTCTTGGGCCGCATTTCCAGTAAGGCAGATACAGCCCCACTCGTAGTGGCTGGGGACTTCAATGCTCCCAACAAAGAATGGGGCTATGGTCATCAGAGCGTCAAGGGTACTAATTTAGCAACCACGGCAAGTGAATTAAAATTTGCTCTTATTACAGATGCTAACTTCCCCAGGAGAACTGGTACCTCCACTACCAGAGATACAACCCTCGATCTTACATTCCTTCGGGGAATTGAAGGCTCATGGGACAATCTGCAGGAGAATTTACGAAGTGATCACTACATAATTGAAGTCATCTTACAGACGCAACCACCACCACTAAGGAAATATGAATACGTGAATTGGGATCTCTTCCGTAAGCTGCGTAGGGAAACCAGCAAAGATGACGAATCTTATGAGGAGCTTTTAGATCAACTAAAGGCAACGATTAATAAAGCTACTAAAGTAGTCTCAACAGAAATCGAAGTCCCAAAAATGGACTCCAAGCTAGCTCACATGCTGGAAGCGGAAAACGCCCTTCTAACCAGATGGAAGAGTCACAGACTCAATAGAAGACTTAGAGCCAAGGTCGCCCAAGTTAATCGTGATATCGAAACAAACGCGGCTCAACTTTCGCGTCAACAATGGGACGAAACGTGCTTAGAAACAGACGGCAGATTGCGCAGAGGAGGCAAATAGAACCTATTGAAGAGCCTACTTAATGACAAGCTCTCCAGAGGTACTACAAACCTCGCCATAAACAGGCTCGTCAATAAACAGATAACTATAGGGCGGACAGCAACAGAGGTCGCGAACGACCTCGCACACATGTACCTGCCACTTAAGAATGAATGTGAAAACGAAGAAGAAATAAGCGAACCTTACTCCGGAATATCGCAACCGGACTTGGACAGTGACTTCACTGCAGCTGAGATAAGGCATGTACTTTTTAATTTAAATGGGAGATCTGCCCCGGGTCCGGATGGCATCACAAATAAACTTTTGCGAAACCTGGACGATGATGCTATCGACATAATCACGGTCAAAATTAATAGTCACTGGAGATCCGGCACTGTCCCACCGGAATGGAGGGAGGTCAAGGTGACGTTTATACCGAAACCCGGCAAACCACTAACAAAGGAGAACCTCAGGCCCATATCACTTACATCCTGTATTGGCAAAGTAGCCGAACATGCTATTCATAACAGGATAATAGAACACATAGAAAACCAGGAGCTTTTCAGACACAATCTCATAGGCTTTCGGAAGGCATTATCCACACAGGACGCCATGCTCATGATCAAACGGGCTATTATTGACGACCCTAGCAGGGACGTAAAGGGCCTCCTGGGTCTGGATCTTAACAAAGCATTTGATACGGTTGCACATAAACATATCCTACATGAAATCTCAACCTTGAACCTGGGAAGCAATTTTTACAATTATGTGAGGTCCTTTCTAGCTAATCGGACAGCTCGGGTCAAACTCGGGATAGTCACAGGCGGTCCATACAATTTAGGCAACAACGGCACACCACAAGGTTCAGTATTGTCCCCACTCCTCTTTAACATTGCCATGCACAGGCTCTCGGAGGAATTGTCCAAAATCCCGAGCTTGGGGCACGTCATATACGCTGACGATATCACAGTGTGGGTCCCAAGGGGGTCACTCGCAGCACTAGAGCAGACACTACAGGCAGCGGTAGACACCACAGAATCCTTCCATAAGGGCACCGGACTCAGGCTATCACCTAGTAAATCTGAGCTGCTGCTCTTCAGACAGGGGAGACAAGGTGTTAGAAACCTTGTGCCTTTAGAAACTCTGAAAAATCACAGACAACACAGGACGGGTTATACCCAGAGTAGAGCAAATAAAAATTCTGGGTCTTCTCATTGACGCAAGGAGCTGTAACGCTACGGCCCTAAACCGTCTCACAGGTTAGGCCATCAGTACTTTAAAGCTCCTGGGCAGGGTCTCAAACCGAAATGCAGGCCTCAAGGAGGACAATCTCATCAGAGCATATCATGCATTTTTCATCAGTCATGTGACGTACATTGCATCATACCTGAACTGGGGGAAGGGAGAGAAGGCTAAGCTAAACGCACTTATACGCTCCGGACTCAAAAGGGCTCTGGGACTCCCGCACGGAACGAGTACCGAACTCCTCAACAAGTTAGGACTTCATAACACTATAGATGAGCTCATTGAGGCACATTCGCTGTCACAAATTGCAAGACTCTCCAACACTAAGCCAGGGTGTAAAATTCTAGATGAAGTCGGAATACTGCCTCGAGGAGGAGACGTCTCTAAGTTCAATATACCCAAGGAAGTGGAGACACAATTAGTTGTAGACCCCATACCTAGAAATATTCATCCTTTGTACAACAAGGGCAGAAGGGACGCCAGGGCCAAATGTATTCTGGGTAAACTGCACCAACAACACAGCTCAGCTCTTTTTGTCGATGCAACTAGTTATGGATCGGGCAACCGCTACGCTATTGCCGTGGTCGATGAGAGCGGTAAATTAATAAACGCGGCGTCACTAAGAACGAGCTCCATTCATGCCGCCGAAGAAGCAAGCATAGCACTTGCAATTACAATGAGGAAAGGCTCCACGATTTTCTCCTATTCCCGTACAGCTATTAGGAATTACTCAGCCGGCTTCGTCTCAGTGCAAGCACACAAGTTACTTATACACAGTATTAATACTCATAATTACGACCAACTGGATAGCCCACACCTAGTCTGGTTTCCGGCTCATCAGGGCCACTCGGTCAGCCCCAGTGGCTGTAATCCTAACGAGCAAGCTCACTCTGCTGTGCGAGATCTCACATGCCGCGCATCAGATCAGGAACTGCTCCAGGATGACTGCGGCTCCTACAAAGACCCACTTACTACTTTTCACGAGATCACCTCACACTATAGGGACGGCAGGAGGTTTTTTCCTCCCCCCCATCAGAAGCTCAACCGAGCTCAGGCAGTCACATTAAGAATGATTCAAACTAAATCTTATCCCACACCTATTGTGCTTAACAAAATTGACCGGGATTTTCCCGCGGAATGTAAAAGTTGTGGACACACTCCGTGTCTATTTGATCATATGTTCTGGCTGTGCCCCAACCAAAGGGCTTCAGATCTCAACAGTGAGCAGGACTGGAGTCAGCGCATATCCAGCGAAGTCCTCCAAGATCAACTTCTGGCCGCCCGGAGAGCTCACGACATCGGGAAAGCCTGTGGCCTACCGGTGCCTACGTGGGCGGAGCCACCGACTTAGCCTGGGGGCTTGTGCCCTCGGACCCTAGTTTCTCTGGACTAAAATAAAGTTCTTGCCATGCCATGCCATGCCACGAAGTTTGTCTGCAACAGATGTGTTTGGGGGGGGCATAAGTTCACGTAAGTTATCTGCACATAGTTAATAGGCTTGGTATCTGCAGGTCGTTGCATGGAACATTTAAAACCCGCCCACTCCACTCAAGCCAAAGACATTGAATGCAATGAAAGGCAGGAAGAACGATTGAGAATCTAAAGCGGAATTGGCGCATTGAGAGAACCCAGCAGCTGACACCAAGGAGAGCCAGATAATGTGATAGAGACAGCGGAGTTGCGGGAACATGCCAAATTACAGCCCGATTTCGAGGAGAGCTGTGCTCGCAAGCGAAGCCAAGCATGTGTGTTTCATCAAATTTGCATCGATGTCGCCTTTAGTCAGGGTTATGCGCACCTCATCGGCCATGCAAAGAGCCTGGACTGCAAATACTGTCACGTGCCGGATACGCTGTGGCATATCTCTTGCGACTGTCCAGACTACTTGCACGAATGGCAGACGCTGTCACCTGCATTGACAAGCAGTAAAGGCTATCAGAATGACTATGTCGAATTCTTTGGGTGGCCAACACAGTAGCAAAAGCAGCTATGAGCGCAGTTGTAGACTATTTGTTAGAGACTGTATTATAAGCCCGTGACAACCTAAGATTAGAAAGGCTATATGTAGGTCGTTAAACACGACGCAATTTGAATGAAGGTACCTGTGAAGTACGTTTGCCTATTTGGCAGCGTCGAAAAATTTCAGTTGAGTGTTGAAAATGGCGCTTTTGTCCATACAAAGCTGTCGGTCTGCTCCATATAGATCTGTCTGCGTCACTGGTTTCAGGATAAACCATGAACATACTAGCAAATTTTATGAGTGACCTTAGTATTATCGCTCAGCCAAAGTTATTACTTCAGCTTGAATAAGCTTTAATAGTACATTTAACCTAGCATTCACATTACTAAAGCGAAGTCATTGAGCTGTGAGTGAACTCAAGCAGGCTAGGTTTTATTTATGAGGTGAATGACAGTGCGGCTATTTCGTGACGATGCCTTTTTTCACTACTAATGCCTTTCGGCGCTTTTCGCCTTCCTACAAGAGGTCGCGTTCGACGCAACGCCAGCTTGACCAGTCCCGAATGCGAGAAACGCCGAGACCCTGGAGACCCGGAGACCCTGGTTCGATTCCCACCGGCTGATCTTGCAAGATGTTTTTTATTTATGAAGTGCCTTCTGGGATTTATCACTCACGACCAACGCCGCTGACGCCGACAACGACACCGACGACACCGGCTTTTCTGCGACATGAGCTCCTTAACGCTGTCGCATTGAAAGGCATCGCTACAATATCGCCGCACAGGCGCACTGGGTTTTACGCCCAAGCGTACGTGTCCTGTCTGTGATGCCAGCAAGATTAAGTCGAAGGCCGACTAGCTGGAGGAGGGATGTGAGCGCCGGAAGGAGAGGGGTGCACCGGGGAAGGGACGGAAGTGCGCGAGGTGGAGCAGGGAGGCAGGAGGTGAAGCGTCTTCGAAGAGGAGGGTAGGCGGTGACGTTCTGTGTTCACCTCGTTTCCTTGTATACATTACGGATAGTCTGGCAGTTGCTACAGACTCCGTGTGCGCTGTGGATGTACCGGGCTCGTCTGGCGATCCTGAAGCCGAGCGAGAAGGTAGGAGCTTGGCGCTCCATCGCTTTTTCGTTTCCTCGTCGGAATCTTTCATCGCTGTCTCTATTGCAATACGGCAATTATATGGACACTCGAGGCTCGTTCGGCCATCACTTCCACCGTCGTGTTGTCGAGCTACAGACGGCGCACGCGCATATGTGTGGATAATTAGAAGCCTTCCACAGGCGCGAAAGACGCACAATGCGTTTGGCTTCAAAAATAAAGAAGCCAAAAGAGCGAACCCTTGTGAAACACTCAATCGGCTCTGCAGCCAAGCCAGGACAACGTTCAACCTCCCGCTGCTTCCACTGCGCGCACAAGTAGTAACGAGAATCAAGCGTCTTTCTCTTCTTTAGATCACTATTATCAAGGAGTAACGTTTCTGCCGTACAGCTGTGCGCATACAATGATCCGACAGAACCGTGTAGACCACGAACACTGGTGGTTTTCCTTCTGTCTCATTTTGTGCACAATTGAAGTTGACCTCCTGGAGCGCTGGCGGCAGTGCTCTTTATCATGCCATCGTATATGAATTATTACTGACAGCGCGAAAAAATCAAGCACGGAAAAGGAAGATCTTCTTTGTCCATGTTTGATTTGTTCGCGTTGCAAGTAGTAACGCTGATGTGCTGACGCGCCCAGCTAAATAAATTATGGGGTTTTACGTGCGAAAAACCACCGTCTGAGGATCTCAAGCCCCAACGCTAAACATTGCTACTGGTCTGAATTGTTCACCCTTCGGTGGCAAATGCCCCAATTTCGTACCCATTCGACCTTTACTTGTGCAGAGTACCGGGCCAGGGCATACTAGCTCAGGTCGCCTCAATACCTTTTTTATAATTAATTATCGCTCTTGCATACAACGTTTTCGAGCACTGTTATTCGCACTAAGAGCTACATTGTAAAAGGTTTCGGAAATTGTCCCTGGAATGGAAATTTAGTCTTTCGGTGCTTACAGACTCCGCCGGAAACTTATAGACACACAACTACACGATTGCTGTTGTAAAAAACCAAAGCCGTCCGACATTGTTGAGTGGTCTTGTGGAACGCCTGTCAGCTGTGCCCGTTCGCTTGGTTTACTTGTCTCGCACTATACATCGTTCTTCAGCATAAAATTTGCATTCTATAATTGTGTCCCACATGAGTGCCTTTTATTTCGCGCCTTTATTTGCGTAGCGCCGCTTGAGAGTCACGGAACTTATCCTTCAAGAAATATCCTTCAAGAAGTTAGGTTACCTTTTCTATGTTGCATACTTAGAGGGTGGCTTTTTAAAGGACATGCTACGAGCGTTTCAAGTAGAGGCTGCGCTTCGCGTTCGGGTTTAGGGACTCAACTTGCACACGTACCCTCAAGCCAATTTCGAGCCGTCAGGCCACTCCTAAGCACAAAAAGTTGCTCCCACATTATGCATGCGGCTAAATTATTCAAAGTAAAGGCAGGGAGTGCTTCTTTTGCTATTGTCCGAAGCAGCGGGAACATGCTGACAAAATTTTGCAACAGCGTTTTTGTCTGGCAGTTGTACACTTCGGTAGAATTTTCGCCTGGATTGTGTTGGCTTTCAAAGCTCAGAGCCACTGAAAGAGACCTCGCGAGAAACTTGGTCTACGTATCAGCACAGGAAAGGCAAAATTACACGCAAGAAGTGTAAGAAAAGAGACAAAAAAAAAAGAAAGCAATAGAGTCTAATGTATTCATGCAGTTAATTTGAGTTCGCATAAACAGTGTCGCCTACTCAACTTTTACGGAAGACGGTGACGAGCGAAAGAAAATAAATGGAACTGGCCGTTGAAAAAACGACACGCTATCGTAATAAGTTTAAGAATTACTTAACCACTCGTGTTGTAAGCACGTGTCTTCAATACGAGAATAATATCTCTGGTTGGCCTCTTAACGATATGTAGCTCCATATTTCCTTCGGCCCAATAGGTCTTGTAATGCTTCTTTTTTTTGTTAAGTCGGTGCATATTTTGTCATGGAAGGTTCGGCCAAAGGAGCCATGAGTAATTGTCGTGAAAGCCTTTTGTTGCTTCATTCTCATGTTGAAAACTTTAAAACGCTGCCACGTTATGCTCTCAAACCGCAGACGATACACTTGCAGAAAGCTGCGAAACACATATTATACCTCGCGTTATAAATGGCCCAATAAAACTGACACTGTGTGTTCGCTATTGTGAATCAGAGTGAATGTTTAAACGGAAGCGCCGGAGGCACTCCTCTAAGCAAGTGTATATGAATCATGTATTTCTAATTAAAAAATTCAAATTTATCGCTGTACATCAGAGTAACTCCATAGTCTAAACAAAGGGTTGGCCTGCCTTTGTCTCACAGCAATAACTGTAGTTAATTATTCATCTGCAAATTGGATGCGGATACAAGACAGGAACTCGAGTATAACCCCGGAATTTTGTTTTACATTAGTTCGGTTATGGAAAAAGGTTTGCTCTGGGTAATTTGAATACTCTTCTGGCGGTAAATGCTTCGCGTTTTGGACAAGGCAGGTAGTAGTCGCGGGATACTTATGTTTCTTTATGAACAGCGACAAGTTTGCCTATATACTATAGTATAACAGTTCGCTAACACATATACATCATTAGTCAATGGAATAAATGAAAAAGAAAGGTATACTTGAAACATTTCACAATTGTTTAGAATACCAGAAACCCAAGCTACAAACAGAGCTTGGTTCACCTTAGCAAATACACATGCATCACGCATAATGTAAGTCTTCGCATCACACGTTACAAGCTTAAGCAGCCTCGAACCATGCTGCGTGCCATTAAGAGAAGTATGTACTATACCGCTCCCTGGGTCAGCTGCTTGGTGAGTTGCACGCAAAAGGGAGCATTATGTGCATTTCGAGAACGGATGCATGCTATCCGTAAGTAGAACAAGCGGCATCTCGTAGGAGTTGGCATAGCTTGTCTCGTAAAACGGGTCAAGAATAAGTGCGTTGGTCTTTCGGCACAGCGAAGTGGTGCGGCTTAGATGTAAAAGTACTTTCAATGAAACCGAAATTAGTTGAACTTCGTGCTTTTTTTGTTTTGTGCTATAAACTGCATTCATCGTTTCAGTTCAACGACGCAACTGTGACTGACGACAGTAGGACAGCGAAATGGTTAGGACGTATTGAGTCGTTGCTGTTCTTCAGTAGTTAATATCACAGTCATAAAGCACCTTTTAGCTTCCGGAAAGCTTTTTTTGTTTCTTTGTTTTTTTTTCGCGTATATGCGTTACACTTATCTCGCTTAGTACCTCTGGCGCCTTAACCATGCTCTAGCGTCCACGCACAGTCTACCAGCATCTCACTACATCGTTCTCCGCTAGATATTTGACAAGCAAGGGACGTTGTCCGCTGAACATAAAGAAATATTCTGTCCCTTCCACCCAAAAAAAAAAGAATAATTTTTACGAGAGAAAAGAAAAACGAAACTATATTCAAAATTTTGTACAATGTAACTCGTGCCAGGTGTTAACTATGAGGAGGAACCTACAAACACAGAACCCATAGACTCTTCGCTCGCAGAGCTATATCCAGACCAAATGAGAAAGAAAAAGATATACGAAAAATACGCACTGAAATGTGCAGCGCACACTTACTATGCAAAACACTAATAGTTTAAATAATAAAATTTCTCCCCAACGTTCTTAATTAAAACACTGCTGGGGGACACTGTGGCGCTGCGGTGTATTGTAAGGAACTTTCATTTGTTCTCGTGGGTGGACAACGAAAGACAAAAGAGATAAGGTGTGGTACTTTCTTGGCAGCGAAGTTTTGAAACGCCCCATCATGCCACCGTGAACGCCATCGTTGTATTCTTCGTTATCATAATTTGTTGTCGATGCCGCATCATTCCATCGTCATCGTCGCCGCTGCTGTCCTGTCGTTGTCGATCGTAACGCCGTCGCCGCGTTGTCGTTTTCGTGGCACGGTTGTCGTAATGCCACTGTCGTCGTCAAGGCGCCCTCGTTCTCGCACCATCGCTATTGTTTTACCGCAGCCATGTTGAGATCGTTGACAATAGCGTTACAGAGCAAATGATTTAGGCAGCAAAACGTGCCCGCCCGTGTGGCCTTGACTCATGAGCTGTTTTGATAAAATGTGAAATGCAGGCAACCTTGGTCCCCTGCCTTTTACGTTAGGTTGTATAATGCATATATAGAAATGACATCAGGAAGTGAGCTATTAAAAATACGCTCACACTCATAACGACAATGAAGAGCACTAATTGTCAACGCGCAAGTATCGAAATGAAAAACAGGGTTCTTGACTTAATTTGAGCCACACAATTCAAATATGCAAATTAGTAGCTAAATTATGTAGCTAATGCAAAATATGTAGGTAGACAAAACGAAGGTCATGTTGTTTGCTTCCGCTTGGAGATACTGAGATTGCTTTTTTGCATTCCGCCTAATTGTATAATTAATCTTGAATAAATAATCAACTTCTCAATAATTATAACTAGATTAAAAGTGTCGATGAGAAAATTAATTGTAGAGCAACATAAAAAACTTTTCATACTGCTTTGTGTTTTTCAATACGTGCTACATAAACGTATTTCTACGCCGAGCGAGAAAGAAGCTTGCGAATGCACACAAAGTGCCTCGAGCGACCAGTCTACCGGCAGTTTCCCGTGTATTCGCTTAGAAAATTATTTTTATGTAGCACGTATTGAGCAACAGAAAGCTGTATCGGGAGTTTCTCATGTTGCTCTACAATTTTCTCATTGAAGCTTTCCATGTATTAATAATAATTGAGAAGCTGAATAATTATTAAAGACTAATTATGGGATTACGCGAAATGCAAGAAAAAATAATTATCTGTCTCTAAGCGACAGCAAAAAACATTACCTTGGTTCAATGCAGCTACGTGGCTCTTGCATATTTCTAAAGTTTGGCTCAAGTTACGTGCAATTCCCTGTATAGTGGGGGTGAAATTTAAAACAATGTCTACATAAGTGTTCCGACAATGGAAGAAAGTAATTAGGAAACGAATGGAGCATAATAATAATGTATCAATGACGAAAGTAGAGAGGCGCTCAGGCACTGGCACACTGAATACAGAAATGGCGCATATTTTTCTCTTTCTGCGGATGGGGTGACACTGTGACATATGTTTATCAAGGACCCTGCAGGTTCCGCACTTGTACTCGTACCTCTATAGAATTCGTTGCGCACCAATCACGTTGAAGTCATTGCCCTCTATTTCGTCTTGATGTAGAGGCGTTTACTCATCACTAGTGGAGCATGCGCGTCACAGAAAGCAGCATCGTGTAATTGAATCTCGAATTAATGGCAAAAGAAGTTAGCCCACAAAGAGGCTCATGATGAGCACAAGACTTCATTGCCATCTAGTAGGAAGACAGCAGTGTTGTGGGAGTCTGCAAAACAGTGGGAACTTAACCACAAGATCTTTTACAAGTCTATCTGCCATAGCTGCGGCTCCTATGGCAAACTCGACAATACAGCGTAACTTCGGCAAGCAGCTTTCCTCGTCACTATGCTGCTACTGAGGCATGTCCCGCCCTTTAAGGGCCTCAATACAAAGTATGACAAAAATGCATCACCACTTTGAAGTACCCTGCACTGCGAGGAGTATTTGTTTTGCAGCTGCACTTTTGTTACGCTGTTACCATTTTACACATTTTGACAACTCTCTTGCTTCCGCTGTCGTCCATTGCCGAGCTGAAGTTCGCTCTGAAGTAGTCTTCGCTGCTGCCAGCACTCGTGGCAAATAAAAGTACATGGACCAGTTTTACTTTGCTAGAGAAATAACACTGTGTCACCGCTTCAACCATTGCGGCTTGTTTACACTTGTAAACAGTGGAAATCTATGAAGCCTTTACGTTCTCACTGACAAGTGTGCGTACGACGATCAGATGTTTTGTGTGTCAAGCACACCAGTGAGCGATTACTTGCAAAGTCTTTGTCTTGCTTCAGCTTTATCGTCAACGCGAAATAAAGGGACTAAGAGACAACAGCACTGTGTGCCAATGTTTCCTATCGACCGGCGTCTCGAAAGAGTCATCGCACGTCGAAAGCTCGCTGTCCTTGATGACCCGACGGGAAAGATGAGACAGGGTGATCCGCCCACAGTTATTTGCTTGCGAATGAACGAAACTCATCTGTAAAATGTCACTGGGAATAATACAGGAGAGAACCATCTTGGTAAGATAGACCTGGGGTACATTTGTGGACACATGTAGCCTGCCTTTGTGTCGTTATTATCAACACATGTGTTAAGCTGGGAAAAGAAAAACGCCACAGTTCTCCATACCTATACGAAATACGAGAGACTAACAAACATAATTTTCCTCTTTACATAGCTCATCAGCACTGCTACTACGCTTCATGTTCTGTGCCAAATTGAAACTGGTGAGTCCTACTCGGCGCAGTAGGGGTGTGAGCAATGGGTATCTCCGTCTGTAGCAACAGGCTATCCACTACGCAGATGAGGAACCACAATGCCTTACATGAAATGACAGCAGTACAGCGCACATGACAGAAACTGCACCCCTGATCACATTGCAAGGTGGGCACATTCTACAAAGCGTGGGTGCGTAGCATTGCGTACATCCAGCAACGTTCGTAGAACCATGAACTGCCAATTAAGCGAGTAAAGCAACATTGACATGAAATGTCTGCCGCAGTTTTATTTGTTTTATAGCTGTCGACGCGGTAACTACAGCATCCTGCCTCAGTCTCTCGGCAGAGTGACGAAATATTCGCTTGGAACCATTTTGAATGCGGCCAGTCCGAAACGCGTTCTAAGTACAGGGCTGCTTCGCACGTCAAGCCGTAGGCGGCAGTTTCGGGACGTAAGGCAGAGGTTGTGGTCACGTGTAATTGCAAACAACTGATACAAGCACCTACACCGTGGATTTGCTGCTGAAAGCTGAAGGCAGTCTGCGCCCGATGTGATTAGAGGGAAGACGAACTGAGAGTTAGCATTTGCCTTAGAAGCGACAGCAAAGCATCATGATTAACACAAGGGTAGAATGTGGCGAATCAAGAAATGAATAAAGATGGAAGGGCAGGTTTGGAAGCTCGCAGGAATGTTGTGCAGGTAATAGCAACGTTTTAGGCGATAGAGAAAGCTAGGCTTTTGATAGTAAATATGAAGTCCGCAGCTTCCTGACACAATAAATAGAAGAGAGCGAGAAAAAATGCTTGGATTTTCAGTACTTATCAAATGTCATGTCCCAGCCCTATACTTCGAATCGCCTTACACCTCCTGCACATCAATCAACTATAGGTGCTTGTACATCAACGACAAGTGAGCTTCAGGGTTATGCATATTGATAACCTCAAAGAGTACATAGCTAACACCTTCAGGATCACCTTCCTAATCTGCAAAAGCTATTTGTGTATAGGTCACACGGGATTGTACGGGAGTGAAGGAACCAATAAAATTGCCTGGGAATGCAAGTTTCCTATATCCACAGACAAGACCCTGGCGGTCGAATACTAAGAAAGCCCAGAAACAAATTATCGTGACCGCACTGCGCACTATCCTCAACTTCATCCAAACCGAGCGGGGGAGCAACGAACACTTATTTGCTAGTCGTAAAAAAAGAAAAAAAAACTTCTTTCCTTGCGCCTATGAGCTTCCTTCGCGGTATACACTCAGTTGGAAAACACCGTTCCCCCTTTACATCCTTCTTCCTTATTCCGCTAGACCACGAATAGTCTCGACATGTCTTTATAATCCTGAACAGTCCTCCCTACCCACTGCTGTCACCCTCCAAACTTCTTAACGGGTGACACAGGCCAACGGTGACCAACGGTGACCAAGAGAATTTTTCAGAATGATGAATTGCAGCAATTGAAAATGCCGCCCGCGAGCCCCTCGAACGGCCGATTCGATTCGCACTACCATTGAACAGCGTTCAACAACGTAAACATTTTTGGAAAACAATGAACCACACGAGCATCAGAACGATGCAAACGAATGCCTTGCTTTTCGGAGCTTTCTAGTATGTAATTGAAAGCATTGGTACTCTAGTGGCAATGGCGTAAGGCTGCTGGTTTCGCCTAAGGCTCCTCCACAGTAGTACCGAAGCGTCAGCTGATGGAGAGACTTCATTTTGGCCGTGAGGGCCGTGAGTCTGATTTCCAGCCGCCGCAGCTGCATTCCACGTGGCCGGAAGGTAATAACGTCCGTGAACGGAGGTTTGGGTGTGCGTTAAAGAACACCATGTGGTTTATAGTCATCTTGAGCATTCCACATCAATGTATAATTGGCGGCGTATTCTTTACGATGTTAAAACCGAATGATAGACCGATGAATCAATAAGTCAATCAATATTATTCTTTGTTGCATCCACAAGTGACGTTTATTTTCTTTAGCATGAAGGTGAATGCTTATGTGTTTTCTGGTAGAGTGTAAAACAGGGCGCCTGGTAGGCAAACTGACATAAAATAACACAAGTGCCTCGTTTACTTCCATTGCGATGGATATTCGAAGTGAAGTCCTGGAAGTTACGTTGTTTGAAATAACGCTAAACGACCGTCATCGCCCGTGCTGAAAATCCGCATAAGGCCTATGGTTTTAACCCACCGTAGTTGCTTAGAGGCTTTGGTGTGGCGCTGCTAAGCACCATGTCGCGGGATCAAATCCCGGTCACGGCAGCCGCATTTAGATGAAGGTGAAATGCAAAAAAATACCCGTGTACTCAAATTTAGATGTAAGTTAAAGACCCACATGAGGCCAAAATTAATCCAGAGTCCACCACAACAACATTGTCTAATGATCACATCGTGGGTATTGCACGTAAAATCCCCATAATTTAACTTTATTAAAGCCCCTGTTTATCACCAACTGCCGTTCTCGGTGTGCACAAAGAAACCTTGCAACCAAGTTGTCCTTGGCAGACGTGGTCGTAGCCATCGTGTCGATCATTTATACGGTTATTTTGAAATGTTCGGACCGAGAGCCGGAGTTTATTTGCAAACTGCTTTCAAAATCGTTATTTATGGGGTGCCGAATATGCAATGCCATTTTTTTAATGTTACCGCTAACGCGCGTGTCTAGCGGATGCTTCTGCTGCACCCAAGCGCGCTTCATATCGCCAACGGCTGCTGCTCCCTTGGCAGGCAAAGCAAAGCGAAAGCGTTGCTTTGGTCGTCATCACTCGCGAGAAAACTTAGATGCCGGCGACGCGATAAGGCCGTGCATTGCCACGTCGCGTTCCCAGTCAAGACGCTCGGAGCCGATGCATCGCGAACCCAGCAGCTACCGCTAGACGACGCTTGCACAGTGCGCTTACAGGCTGCCCTAAGCCGGTAACTTGACCAGTGGCTTACAGCCTGCCCTAAGCCGGTCACTTGACCACTCTGGACAAGCTTAGATGCACGCTGTAAGCATGCGGACGCTTGTTCTGAGCTGCACTTCGCCCACCTGGCTTTCCTGCTCCCACCTCTTTGGCATCCTTCCTCCGACTTCACTGTTTTTCCTGTTACAGCAGTACAGCCGGTCACCGCAAAAGGGGAACTGTTGCAGTGTCTTTCGCAGTATAACACATTGTGACTTGTGGTGTGCTGCCGTAGTACCTTGCCCTGTGATTGCAAGTGCGACTTTCCTCCCTGCGCCTCATATCGCTGCCTGGAAAATCCGAGTGAACTTTGGCGCCTTTGCTGCCACGACAGACATTTCATGTGCCACGGGCAACGTGCTGTCGGAAACCGTCCGCAGATGGGAACGGCAAACGGTATTGTGACAATTTTGTGGAATCCACTACCATGTTTATTTCGTCTTATCTGTTCTCTTAACATTTGTCATATTGATGACTGAGTTTATATTTATCAGGCTTAACATCAGATGTCTTGGCAGCGACAAGTAAGAGGAAGCCCTTATCATAGCATGGGCACTACGTAGTCCCAATCTTTTGTTTCAGCTACTAGGAAATGCTAACGTCTTTAGAAATGTGATTGGCGTCTTCGGCTTAATAATCGTGCTTGACACGCTTGACGTCAGTGGCTGCGTGTATAATTTCACTCACGTTTCTTAGCACTACCTGGAACGAGGGCTGCATAAAACCCATGCATGATCTAGCGTTTGCACGATTCGCTGCAAATATGTCAAGATGTCATGGCATCCTTGGACGCCCCTACCGAGAGAAAGACGTTAGCGAGAAGCTTGGTCGCAGTTGGGGCAGTCTGTGCGTCGGGTGCGCGCTGAAAATGAACGATTCGTTTAACGAGAACACAGGCCTTACAACGGGTAGTTTACGTACCATAGCGACGTTTGGACATCTTTGCGTGGTCCTCCATATTTAGGAACCTAACGTCTTGGATGTGGCACTACGCAGACTACTTACGAGCGCGTTATCACATATCGCTTGACCAGTCGTGAATCATGGCCTGCCGTGCGCTCTTAAAAAGGCGGCCCATTTCCGACCCGTTGATGCTGCGTCATGTGCGCGCAGGCCTCGCGCCACATAGAAGTTTAGCTACCGCGCCGATCGTTTTTAGGGGAATGACGGCCTAACAAAAAGTACAATCGGGGACAAATCAACCGCGAACAGCGGATCGTGTGGACGATAGTGCAATCAGCGCAACCTGCTGGCCATGCTCAATTTAGGCGGTGAGTGCTCGAGTACATGTCCCACTGCGATATGTTCGACCACGGTTTCCTGCGCGCTAGTTTTTTCATACCGCCGCAGTAGCGCGCCGCGTACATTGCCGTGAAAGCAGCTGTTCTTGCCACGCGGTGTTGCCTAAAGTAAGCCCGCACGTGCGAGACGAGCGTTTGCTTGGCTCACCGTCAAGCGTGACTTTTTATTTATGTATTTATTTTGCCAACTTCGTATCCTCACTATCACCGGCGCGTTATAGGTTGGAAGGCAGCACTGCTCGTGCCACTCAATTGTTAAAAACGCCGCTTGCACAAGAGCCACATCTTAACGGGGCGGGGTTGCCATGTCGGCGCTATTGTATATAACTGCAGGTACCGGTTCTGCTAAGGCCATTAGAACTCAGCCATGCTTGGTGCGTCGACAGAAGAAACATCAGCTGATTGCTCTTTCCCGGTACAATGTGCCGCAGCGTGAAATTTCCAGCATTACAGGCAGCCAGTTGTCGACTGTTAATCGGATTCTCCAGGTGTATCGTGACGAGGGACGGCTTGAAAATCTACCTCGTGGACACAGACGTCGAGCTACGACAGAGGACCAGGATCTTCGAATTGTGGCATGCGCAGCTGAAGCCTCATTTTTCACATCAAAGGAAATAGTGGACGAACTTGGTGTGGACACTAGCTCGAACACCGTGCGAAGTCGGTTTCACGAAGGAAACCTCCGAAATAGGGTGCCTCCACAAAAACCTTTGCTCTCGGAGGCCAACCGGCGCACACTGCTTTGATTTCCTGAAGGGTATTTGTCATGGACGCCTACGGACTGGAGTTACGTCATGTTCACAGGCAAATTCACATTTTCCTCGCGATGGGTCCAGTGCCATCGCTTATGGAGAACAGAAAACACCAGGTGTGTTCGTTCTCTGATGCGGCTGAGATACCATATTTCCTTCAAACACTTAATCCTTTTGTAAACTAGTTCCAGTTGCTTTCGAAGCCGAAATAAACGGACGGATCACCCCTAATTATTTGGAGTAGGGTGTCATTTTTCCGTAATGGGTGTTTCCACTTGCAAGGTATATGCGAACGCTACCCATTGCACCTAACAGTTTTTTTCTTTCGTGGGTTCGAGCCACGGTTCGAGCCACGTAACCTCGAGCGTGTTGTCAGTAGTGGCCGGAGAGCTGTCAGCGTCTGGGCAGCCCTTTCTAAGGATGGCCTAGGCCCACTCATCCGCCTAGAAAGCCAATTCACCGCCCAAGTGTATCGCTGGGTCATTGAGGACGTTATCGTTCCCTACGCCCTTGAAGGCCCATTCTCAGATGCTTATTTTACCTGCAACGTGATCGCAGCCCAATACGCATGATCCGATCAGTAAGGAAACTGACAGAAAAACTGGGCGTGATGCTGCTTGATTGCCCCGCTCAAGGTGCCAACTTGAACCCATGTGGGTCGCAATGAAAAAGGCTCTCTCTCACTGATCGCTACAGAGGGACTCGCAGGCTGCATTGCGGGAAGCTGTTCAAGAAGAGGAACTCTGCGGCTCTTCAAAAACTTGCCCTGAAGAATGTCGCCAGTCGCTGCGGCCCGAGGAGATTTCACAAAATGTTAGAGCCCTGTCAACAATTCTACATCTGAAACGGAAAGCTCTTAAATATGAGCGAATTAGTTGTACCACAAGTTTACTTTTCATTTCATAAAGCTCGTGAGAGAGTCTTCATTTGGAAATAAGTGCGTTTCCTTTGTTGTTATTTTTCCCCTGCTATATTTCTTGCAGCTGGAATCTACGCCAGATCAGCATCTTCTAGCATACTTCACAGGTTTCATAGTGTCGCGTGTGAATAAAGAAAACGGTGTTAATCACGCGAAATTGTTATGCGCTGGCTTTTCAATATCTTTTTTTCTCTGATACTTGAGACACGTTCGAGAAGAGAATGTCGCTGGAACGCTTCTATTATCGAAGCGAACGTCGATAACGATACAATTGAGTGGCATGACCAGTGCTGCCTTCCAGCAGTTAAAGTGCCGGTGATAGCGAGGAGACCGTGGGGGCAAAAATAAATACATAAAAAGCCACGCTTAATAGCGAGCAAAACAAACGCTCGTTTCGCACGCGCGGGCTGCCTTCATCATCATCATCATCATCATCATCATCATCATCATCATCAAAACATTTATTGGTCTCTGCAGGGCTGCCTTTAGGCAACACCACGTGGCACGAACAGCTGCTATGACGGGAATTTCAGCGTCGCGCCGGTGCGGCGGCTTGATACAGCTAGATCACAGGAGACTACGGTCGAACATATGGCAGTGGGACACGTACTCTTTCACTGGCCGCCTGAATTGAGCATGGCCAGCAGGTAGCGCTGATTGTGCTATCGGCCACGCGCTCCACTGTTCCTGTTTCATTTGTCCACGATTGTACATCCATTTCGCGCCTCTTCAGCGATCCTTTCCAAGTTTTTGCTTCTACAATAACCGTGTCCCGTATATTTTATTCGGGCCTATACATTGATGCGGCGGATTCACTTCTTTTGAGCTCACCTTCGGAACGTTTCGCGCTCCTACTGCCTTTATAAAGAGTGGAGCCATACACGTGCTCTTGTCTTGAGGACATGCCAGGATCATTTTTTTCAAGCGTTATTCTTGCAGTATTATGATTTCTTTCGTAGATACTTTGTGCGTATACCTTGAAGCCCAAGAGAAAGATGCTTTTTGGGGCGCAGGCTCGTGTTCGTGCTATGTTGAAGCAAAATGGTCAATTTTACTAAACGGAGCACATCTGCCACTCACTTTGTTCGATGTTCATTATAAGCTTGCAGTTCAATTGGGAACAAGCGCCTCTGGTTTTCGAAAGCGAATTAATTGAGCACCATCACTGATGATCTGCGTGCTTCTTCGCCAATTCGAAGAGGGACTTCCTGGTGGACTTATATAAAGGACACAAATTGTTGACTTCGAGGTATACCACTTGACCGAGCAGGACGATGAGCAAAACGAGACCAAGGTGAAAGCGGGAGCCAACGTTCCGACAAGTGGACTTGTGGAAACATTGGCTACTGCTTTCACCCTGTTCTCGTTTTGCTCATCGTCTTGAATTTCCATCTCCAGCCTTCCCCCCCGTTTTGACCGAGCAGGCTCATTCGACTACTAAGTAGAGGCCGTCCCTCTTCCACGTACTGTCATAATTCTTCACTTCTTTACAGCGAAGCTGTTAAGGGCTACTTACCCCAGGATCGCGTCCGTGTGTTAACGCAAAAATGTCATCATCAGGATTGGCTCCAGCATCGTCGTCTCCTTCCACAGCTGGCTCGTTGGCGCCCCTCAGTGCTACCGCGCGAACGCCACGTGCCACGGCTCCCGCGTTCGTCGTCGTCATTAATTAACACAAAGACGTAGCCAATTTACAGCGAATTACAGCGAAGCTTTTATGGGCTAGTTTACCCAGCATCGCTTCCGTGCGTAGACATGAAACTCCCATGCGTAGACCAATCCCGAAGATAGTGCAATGCCGGCCAGAACCCACGGCAGAGGTGACGCAGGCGTTAAGCACTCCCCATACGTGGGCCAATGCCGAAGATAGTGCAATGCCGGGAAAACCCGCGGTGGAAGTGCAGTTCGCCATTAAAGGGACACTAAAGGCAAATACTAAGTCAACGGGGACTGTTTAAATACCATTGCTGAAACCTCGCAATGCTTGTTTAGTACCAAGAAAAGACATAGTTTACGAGAAAATTGCATCTGATGGGTCCGAATACATTTTTCGTAATTCAAATATGCCGCCACACAACCGGGGGAGTGGTGACGTTGTATGTGCCATCACCACCCTATGCTGCCGTCGGTGAGTAAAACGGCCCCCGACAGACGGCGATACCGAGCCAAGACAGAGTGGTGGACTCGCCGCTGCGGCTGCTTTTTGGTCAAGTGGCGTAGACCGTTCGGGCATCTCGCGGCATCACATGGAAGTTGAATTCTCTGCTACTTGCACTTTGTGCGGGTTTCACGAGCCAGCAAAACCAGCACAGCACTAGCCATACCGGAACCACTGAAACGGGAACGAGTTGGCGGTGCGGAGTCGAGCGAATGCGAAACCTTTCTACCGACCGCATCGTTGCCAAGGGTAATTCAATGAGTTCTTTTTTCTAAATGTGATATAGAATTGAACATATGTAACATTTTATTTCCTCTTTTAATACGATACAAGGATGTCTTTTGCAACGAGTGGTTGAGACTAGTGACAGAAGTGAACTGAGGAGTGGCTCGTCATGGGGTACTTGAATTTCCCAGGGGAGTCTCTAATGTTCTGCATATACCTCAATTTCCCGATTATGAATGCTCTGTTTGCGATAGGATTGACACCTTAGAGATTTTCGAGCACTAATCACCTTACCTTCATGTAATGTTTGCCTTTAGTGTCCCTTTAAAGGGGCCACATACACAGCTTCGCTGGTAATCCTTCACGGAGTGGAAGGGCACTGAGTTTTTTGTTTTTGTTTACCGTAGCAGACATACTTATTATAAAATTTGCGCAACAACATTTTCTTGAAAGCAAGAGCAAAATGTGCAGTTAAGTGAAGCTAACGTGCTTGACGTGGAGCTTCAGTAATTTACGGCATCTAGCATCGGCAGCAACATTTCTCTTGCACCTACGTCGTCCTGCGAGTACGCAGTATATCGCTATACGCATTCGACGTAGCTTTCCATGCAACTGCATATCATAATGAGCACTAATAAAGACGGACAGGGGAAGAGAACACGAAACGGCTTTGTGCTCTCTTCCCCTGGCCTCGTCTTTTGTAGCGGTCAATATGATATGCATTAAACACCAACTAGGCCGACCTCAAGTTCATCCCTCCGTACTACGTGAGTCAGACACGTTGCTTGCATTCCAAACCAATAGAGTAAAGGCAATTGTCGCGTGCACATAAGCTACTCATAAATCTTGGAAAGGTACAGCATTACAGCTCTGCCCTTTGCAAAAGAACGTTAAGAAATAGAAAAATGAAGTCATTAAATCGGCTTCCAAGAATAAATAGATATATAACGTATGTAATAATGAGCTAAGTCATTTGTATAACTGTATTGTATATTGTTAAATTTTTGTGAGCATGAGGCCGCTGGTGCAGTTCCTGGCTGGGACATGCGCATGTTGATGAAGCCGATATGCAAAGTACGCTCGCTTGCTTAAGCTTGGTGCTTGTTACAGAACGTCAGGTAATGCAAATTATTCTATAACCCTTTTCAACATCTCTATAAACCCCAGTGTTGTTTTACGAAGTTAAACTGCATAAAAGAATCTGCCAGTTTACCTCTCTTTGACCTGACAATTCTATGAAGAGAAAACCAAGTTTCCTGTGTCCAAATATATATAATCGTTCAACGAGATCATTAAAATTTGGCATGCAAGGCTGAACAAAGCGCTCATCGTTCACAGTGCAGGTAATGGTTTTCGTTTCGCGATGTTTAATTCTCATGAGCAACGAACTAGGCTGTCATGAAAACGCACCTTCTTGCAGTGATTATCTGCTTGGTTTATTCCCCTATTGGCTGGCTTCTTGATAACCATGGTCATTTATTAACAAAATGCTTGCATCTGTTAGCTGCATGGATAACTAATGTGCCTGCTTATAGACCAAGCTATTATGAAGGCTAATGGTGTTCGGTGGCATACTGCCACTGTCTTCATTTTTAAACAGCGGCGAACTCGTTTTAATCGCGCCATGTCATCCGAACCATTTTTATACGGTTAACTGCATTGCCACCAGAAATCGACGTGCGATGTCGGTTCCAGTAACATTATTCACTCATAAACGTATGCCAAAGTGGTCGCCGTCTGCGAAAGCCTTCGACAACAATGCGGAATTGAACATCGGGGGTCCTTCATTTTTTCTCCGCGTTAAATGCACAGGCCGTACGCGCTGAAATTAAGACCGCGAGAGCTGGGCTAGTGCAGTTTGCAGCTTTTCAGCTGTGTTGTACAAGTTGGCGGGCATTAAGCGAATGTTCAGCGTTCTTTTTTTCTTCCGGGAACGCTTAGTCGTAGGGTAAATCGTTGAAGGACGAAAGGTGACGCCCGCCTGCTTCTTACAAGTGTTCATGCCGCCCACGGTGTAACGAGTGTTTCCACCTCGGCTAATCACCGAGAGCGCTGGAAAATTGTTCTCAACCGAAATGCGAAGCGATGTGAAAACTTTTTTTCTCCCGTGCATCTAGTGAACCACCACACCACAGAAATATATTCTATGGTAATTTTTGTGATGGAGCAGGAGCACGGCTCCTCTCCCTTCTCATGGCCCCACCTACTGAATCATGAAATACCCAAAATAAATTTTTAAAAAGCGGCCTATTTTAGAAAGCTAGAAAGCTCTACTCACACTGTGGTGCCTAAATTGTGTGTTTTTCTGCAAATAATAAAGGCCAAATAGCTTTCTTAATTTGCGTAATCTATAACAATATGTATTCAAAGTTAATTTTCGTTGACGAATGGCGAACGTTATAAAAATTAAAAAACTTAACCCCGGAGTTTATTTGGAACAGCACCTGCAAGCATCACTGCACTTTTCCGAAATTCACCTCTTCATTTTTTGCCTATTTTTCAACTCCCTGCCCTTCCTGCATTTTTTTCTTTCTATATACATTTCCATCTTCTTTAAAAATGAATTATCAATTTCTGTGTGTGCATTGCGTTGAATGAACTGTTTACTTCAATATGGACTTGCGTCAACCTCCTAATAATCAACGTAATTAGTTAATCTGAGAATTCCACTTCGTGGCCTCACCATAAAACCATAAACACCATAAAAACCACCATAAACAGCGTTGCAGCTCATTTATAAGCCATAACATGTTCGAATTTCATGTTTTAAGCGAGCGAGTGAGTCCTGATATTATGAATAGAAGTCTTGAGTAAATTGAACAATGGCGTTTTAAGGATCCGGAATTTATTCGTTTACTCATATGTTCTTTGGTGACGACTGCAACATTGGCTGCCATTGACACCAGTGCGATAAGGTCGTGAGAAAATTAGTGTGATCAGTCGAAAATAAAGAAACAGCTGAACATGCACACAAAATTTAAGAGATACATAATTTTCCCTATATTTAACCGTTCAAGGGCTGTCTATAAGCACTAGGCCCACGTGCGTTAAGTTCTTTCGACTGCTCATTTTTATAAACATGGCTGGCAATCAACGCCAGGCTGAAGCTCATTCGTTATTGTGTGCATTAAAGTGACATGAACAGTAACAAGAACACTGGATTTGACATTACCATTCTGAGATTACCATTCCATGTCACAATGAACATATTATTTCATTGTAGGATACAAAAAGAAATATGACAAATCGCGTGCATGTTTTATCGCAGAGTAAAAAATTACAGGTCTTCAAAACTATATTTAAAGTGCGGGAGCGGGTATCATAAGCCGACCATCAGTAATGCACAATGCCCTACAGCACTATAATTGTCTATGCGTTCAGGTGGAAAGAAACTGCTGTTCAAGTTTCATACATTAAGAAACGCACCAAGGTCGTGGTTCTACTAATAGATATCTACTTGCTGCCGCTGTCCCTTAGCTTTATCATGACTTCTAGAAAACTGCTAATTTTCGGTCGTTTTCTGTCTTGACATTTTATTTCGAGACGTAGTGGCCGCAGCGTATACCGCAATACATAAAATTATAGCCCGATAACTGATCTTTTGAATGGGTGTATAACAGCAATAATTGGTGAGACAAATGGAGAATTATGTGAAACATCAAAGAAGCCCATGGAGGAGCATGACTGAAAGAAATAGTTTGCTATGTTAAGTATAAGTACTGAGAGTGGAGCAAAATATGTAAAATATACGAAATATATACCTGGTTTCAGCTTCTCAACTTTTGAAAGTTAGATCACGCGAGAAAACATATTTTCAGGATTTGGTGGCGTCAATACTAGACGTAGTGATGCCCATGCTATGCGGGAAAGCATTATTTTTGCAAACGTGAAAATGGGTAAGTTCTTATTGTACAGGGAGAACGTCTTTAGGCTCACGAAGCAGTGGCTGTCAGGCCAGGGAGCATGCCGAAGCCTCGTCATACTTGTTTACAGCGTTCGGACAGATTTTCTTTGCAAGTAAGGTGGTATGCAGTGCGTTCAACCAGCGCTGGGGCCTCCACACCGTTCAATTACTGTGCATTGCTGCACGCCAATGTGAAGTGTCCCACAATATTGTACAATAATGAAAAAGGGCATCGGCATAGGCGCTGTTCATAATGCAAGTGAAGTCAAGTGTTCGACGAAAACTCGTCTGGCGAAGAAACATATTGATGCCAAATAAGATACGTGCACTCGCCAAGAATAAAAGAAAAATATATTCTTAGCGAGCGCACATTTTTTTTTTTTTTTTGCACCAAAATGGAAGTGTGTAGACAGCTTGTCATGACTTGGTCGAAGTCGGTCTGAAATCGACTACGCGCTCTTGTGCGAGTAAAAACCCCACACGCTTCTAATAATTAGTACATACGCTGTCTAAGCAATCATGGATTAAAGCAACCGACGCTTGGGAAAATGAATATGCTCCTTGATATGAGTCGAACACAATTATCAAAATTGTACGCACTCACGAGCATAGCTTTGTTTTCAGACATTGTTAAAACAGCCTGTACGTCAGATCGGAAAATGGACAAACCGCGATAAGCTTCTGTGTCTTCGTTGCGGCTCTCATTTAAAAATTTTGTTGCCGAGTTAACCAAATGAAAATTTTGCATCTCTCCATTACAAATGTGCTAGGCGCACATGACCTGGAAGCTAGCTTCGACGGTGCTTTCAAGCGTAGTTTCACTTTTCCAGACTGCTCAATATGCGAAAATGTCTAACGCTGACAAATAGTTCAAATTCAGTTTTTCAATTCAGGCGGCGCGTGACATTGCTAGTAGAATTCAAACACAAATGTTTACTATTGCGTAGAAAAACTATTCATCAAATTAAATGATTTTGATAGGCGCGATAACAAAATAGGTAAACATGTACTCATGAATCAATGCGAGTGTATACGTGTAATTCTCATCTGAAAGATTGAAATGAGTACAAACTTCTGCAGGAGTATCTTCAAAAGAAAAAAAAAAGCTTAATTAAAGCAAGGTGTCAATCTTGCTATATGTAGGACTTGCTACTCATGATTGGGCATGTGACATCAGATGAAAAAAAAAAGTTATATAAAAGCAAAACATGAATGAAATATATCAGAGAATCTTAAGACTGATTAGGTGAGTGTATGGGAAACCGTATTATAGTCCCTTTGGTGAAATGTATTTCTCCGTGCGTTCCTTGTCTTCGCGAGCTCTCGCCTGCGTTTTAACTGCGTCTCGGTAAGGACAAATCAAAACGCGCCAAGCGACTCAACGCGCTCGCTTACCCGGCCGCGAGGAGCTCATAACTCCAAGGACCACTCAGTGCCGTTGAATTGGGCCTTAATGCTTCTTGTTTGAGCATTTTGTACACTCATGCGGTTGCGCAACCTCCACCCCGTTGGCTGCGCAGTCACCTGCCCAATGATGCATGCACAGGCACACCTTTAGTCAACCAGAATAGCGAAGCCGTAATCTAACTAATATGCTTTTTAAACCTCCGTTATACCGATCACTTTACGTCTACTTACCTGGACATGACGTGATTGCATGAGTCTGTAAAATATCTGTTTATCCACACTAAAAACATTCTTCTCCAAAGTACATACTAAAGCATTAGCTGTTGAAGCCCGGTTAAGCAGAAGATATATTTTTGCATCTTCGATTAACTCTCGTCTCTGTAATGCTCCGGGAACTACAAAACACTGCTACATTGACAGCAAGGACGCCATCTTGCTTTGGGACTTTCTTGAGAGGATTTCTAAAAAGGATCTTGATGTAAATCCTCATACGCTACGATACCTTATGCCGCCTAAATGTGAAGGTCTGCCTCTTGACAAGGTGCTACTTATGGCATTGTGCAATTTAGGGAAAACGCGCATGCGAAATCGGAATGCAGAAACAATTGTCTTCGCATTCACATTTATTCAGATTATTTCATAACTGAAAAACTATTAGGATCAAAGAGCCTTCCAACCACACCGATATCCATGGTTGATGCGGTGTATCATTTTTGGTCCCTTTTAGAGAACTGTTTACTGTAATAATAATACTTTGAAGTGATAGCCTTGTGCCTGCAGGCGAGGCTATGGCTGTTTAAGCCACTGTGTATATACCTTACGCAAGTACGCATTATATTTCTAACAAATAGCGTGAAAAAAAGACAAAATAAGCCGCCCCGGCGTCGGAGTAATGGGCTCGTCTCCCGCCCTGGAGGCCAGGGTTCGATTCGCACCGAGACCAAAATTTACTAAATTTTCTTTTCAAAGCCAATAATTTAATTTGTTTACAGATACGTGCCTGATAAATTTGACGCCAATCCGAGTATGTTTTGACATGTTTTTACTGTTTGCGCCATCGGCCATCTTTGGTACCATCATTTGGTCACGTCGCCGACTACGACGGATTTTGGCGTAATGGGGCATGTCATTTGTTCGCTTTAGTAAATACCGAAATAAATATAGCCCAGTTCACTGAGAAAAGTCGAAGAATGTCTAAAGTCATGACTGCCGTAAGTGTAACAGCAGGGTCTTGGAGCGTCGGATTCTATCCTCAGGTCTAATCCAAGCCCCCACGAAATTATTACTCCGTGTGTCAAGCGAAGTCATTGCTGTTAAATTGGCGATGACTTAGCAGCGTCAGTGACGTTGCACTCGCTTGATATTAGTAAGTAGTTTTCACACGGAGACAGCGGGGGAGTGAACTGCCCTACCTTAAACAAAAAAAGCTACTGGTTTAAGCGACACGAAGTTTCAAGCGATGAATAGCGTTCTTAACGCAATCGCAAATACGTTTGTACGAAGCTTGTGAAGTCGGAATGATGTTAAACCAGTGTAAAGTTGGAGGTGCTCATATGTGGTTGCATGTTTCCATACCTGTGAAAATTGGTGCGGCTGTGTAGATTGCTATGCGCATCGTATTTGCCGACCAGTGGAAATATTAGAAACACGGATACAGAATTACTAAACCTAGTTACTGAGCTGCAAGCTGCAATTTTTGTAAACGTCACAGCGGGGTAGAAATGCTACAGATGAAGCGTAAGCGTTAAAGCAGAATTGTTACTATACCCAAATGTACTACGTCCCGGATTGCTAGCTCGTTTTCTAGCGTTTCGCTTTTTTCTACTAGTCTACTTTCTTGTGCATTTAGTGTATTTTAGTGCTCATTTTGCTTGTTTGCTTACCGTATTCACTTTGTCAGTCTTTTGGGTTACTGAAGCTCCAGATGTTAAGCGGCGCACATAATGCTATTTCACCCTGATCTTTAACTCATATGGTTAATAGCAGTCAATTACGTACGCAGTTTGTTCTGTTTCGGCAGCTTTATCTTACTCTCTTTAGGTTCTCACGCCCCTTTCCTCCGTGCAGGTTACCAAGCCGGTTTTATAGCTATGGTTGACCTCCTTGTCTTTATATACATCCTTTCTGTCTCTCTTAATTTCTTGGAATTACCTCATGGCTTATCTCTTCATTTACACTATTGTACATCTATCTTCCTCCTTAACTTTGTGCATAGATCTCACAGCAATATGATAGGGCTGATCGTAAGATACTAGGAAGCTAGCTTCCTTGTTGTACGACTGTGCTAAAAATAATATTGTTACATTTCTTCTGATATAAGGAGAGGCAACTTTCTGTTCGCCTTCGTAAACTAGAAAAGGGGAAGCAGAGAACTGGCACTACTGCGTTCGCGGACTATAATTAATTTTTTTGTCTACTAAGCGTAACTTTTGTTCGGCCGGAAAGCACGTACCTTGTTGTAAACGTCGCGAGATTGCATGATATCTATGCTTTCCTGTAGCGTCCCATTTTCTCGGTGACTATGCGTTACTGTTTTGTTTTTTTAAGCAAGCCACGACGCACCACTGCGGAGGGCTGTCCACTTACTAATGGTTCTCGCTTCGCTGCTCCGCGACAGGCACGTGCTCGCCTTGGCGTTCCGGGGAAAACGGAAAAGACTGCAGAACACGCGTCTTGAAGCGAGCAGGTGCTCTCTTGCGACGATACAATGTACAGCCCGCCAGTCTAGCTTTTCGTTTCTGTTCCGCCTCAAGATCATGCTGACCATCTATTTTTATTCTCCTGTACAAAACCGGTGCTTCCCAAACCGAGTTCATCCGGCGCATCCTTGGTATATTGCGAGCGCCTCCTTTTCTAAGTGTATATATAGAATACCCTTAATGTCCCCTTTTTCTGTTGTTCGTGTGTTACTTTGCTCCCACTGTTCTTTTAACGACGCTATTGATTGCTGCAGTGCTATATCATTCAGATTAACAGATCATTGATAAATGCGTTGCGAAATACTTTCAATACCTTATACTAGTGGCGTAATGAGAATGGGGGCGAAATGAGAATACACCCGTGTACTTAGACTTAGGTGTACGTTAAAGAACCTCAGGTGGTGCAAATTTCCGGACGGCCCCACTACGGCGTGCCTCATAATCAGGTCGTGGTTTTCGATAGGTGAAACCCCGTAATTTTATACGTCATACCAGAGAGATCTGCTCACTATGACTTGTAACGTGACATGGGAAAACTTAAATGGCGTGTGTTTCGACGGGTGCTCACTTGGTGGCGAGAGAGAGAGAGAGTGAACTTTAATGAGCACCAGCAGTTCGGTCGGCTGGGCCTAGGCCTCCCACAATGGGACGTCGAGGTCTTGCCTCTGCGCCGCTTCGTAGGCCTGCTGGGTCACCCAGAGTTGGTCGTCGAGATGGGAGCTGCGCAGGGCGGCGTGCCATCCCGACGAGAGGGTCACGGGATTAAGGTCTGGGTATTGTTGTTTGCACTCCCATAGCATGTGGGGGAGTGTTGCCGGTTCAGTTTTACAGACCTTGCACGTCTGGCTCGGGTAGATGTTGGGGTATATAGTGTGATGACATTGTTTTTTTTTTATTTTTTCATATCCAATTCTATATACTAATCAATTTCGAGATACACAAGGAGAAGCTACGGCTGCAATTTGAGAACCTTTTGGAGTTCTCTTCCAACAGACAGCTTCTCCTCCAGAAAAAATGAACTATACGTCGGCTCACAAAGAGGTTCAATGTTCGGAAAAATTATGTCTCTACTGGAACCCATCAGCTGCTGATTTTGGTGGCCGGATATTGGTCACGAGAAAAGCACCAACTGTGTAATCGAGAGAGAAGCGTTGAATAATAATATTACGGGTGCTATTGGTAAATTTTGAAGAACCTGCTATGAGCCTGTTCCGCTAGAATGTCTTCAATAATATACGCGACTATCAACGATGAGAGTTCGAGATGTATTGGGAGCATGTCTGGATTGTCGGCTTCTACACTAAAATTCAATGTTAGGTTTTATGCCGGGGTCGCTTACAGTGCATTTTATGACGTGATCCTGCAAAATAGGCAGCAGAAGGGCAGGGCAAGGCAATAACAATAAAAAAGTCACGAGTAAGACAAGTAAAAAACAGATGGAGAAATGAAAAACAGAAATAAATTCTCACGTAACTAAGACATCTTCTGAACTGGCTTTATTTCTGGCATTTTCAAACATCTATTGATTGGCCGCGTCTAACAAAAGTCACAGCAGCGTCTGCCTTGCTTTGACAACGTATTGTTCAGCGATTTCCAGAGGTATAGCTTCGCTTACGGTGATATATGACTGAGGAACAAAATTAACTTCGCCTTCACGTCTCACTTGTGCAGCCAAATAGATGAAGGATCGCAAAATCAAATTTGTAAATGCCTCCTGGCACTAGTCAGACCACAAACAACTTTACTCTCTCAGCTCATACCGGTGAAGGCCCAGCCACAACATTTCCAACTTCGCAAGACAAACACCAATCACTGAATTAGGAGCTGGTGCCGAAGGGTGACACATAAGGTGACACCCCACGAAACGTTTAGAGGTTAAATTTTGTGATTTACTTTCACCTACACCACTCCCTTTTCTGTAACGTCATCGATTCGACATTAAAAATGGAAGATTTTCGTCGTCACTACAACGATGGCTGCGAGTCGCTTTTATCTATATTTCACTGTAGCTGCCATCTAGGAAAGGGAAACAATACGCTTCGATTATGAGGCCAGACGGAACGGCCCATCGATCGCTCCGCCAATTCGAGCTAGCGGAGCTAGTAATAGCGCATGAAGCCAAACCAGCAAGCGTTTTTTTTTCTTTCTCACGGCGCTCTTAAGTCGACACTGCCAGAAAGAAGCCGCAGGTGTACACTCATCCACCTGCTTTTTTTTTGTTTTTTTGCTGTCGGTAGCCGATGGCAGCTAACTGCTGCGCCATGGGAGGCTGGCACTATACTATTTTTAGGAGAGACGTTCGACCCGCGAGAGGCTTCTATATTGCCGCGTGGCGTATGTGGTAGCATAAACGTCGTTATTGAAATATTGTACTGGGTACCTGCCGGCGGCTGCACCACCTAGAGTGTAGAACCCAAAGAAGTAACAAGCCAAGTCATGTCTCGCTCTTTATTTCGTAGAAGTATTGTCCTGCGGCTTTTCGCCTACCCGAGCGTTTCGGTTGAGAAAGTGGCGGGCCGTCATTGTCTTAAGAAGCGGTTGAGCTGCTTCGAGTTATACAAGTGGCAGTTCTCAGCAGTCGATATCGTGCTGTGGTTAGGTGGTTCAGCAACAAACGAAGCGGCGCCAATGGAAGAACATTTTTTACGCTTCAAGTAATTCAAAAGGTAGCATCGAAAGCCTATCGGCTGCAGGTCAGTCACGTTCGCGAAGACCAAATCAACGCAGGTGCCCCTAATCGCATGTGGCTGCTTGCTCTACGCATTGCTAAAGCATGTTAATCCAAACTTCGCGCGCACGTACTGTACAATCCAGTTATCGCGTAAATTCTTGATGAGATCCGCGACAATTACAACAGGACCTCTTCTGTAGCATGCGACGGCGGGCCCGTTCCCGCGCAAGCTCTTGCTTGCGCTCACGTCGGGCAGCTTCTTCTTCCGGAGTGTAAGCAGTCTTCGCCATTCTCGAGGAGCGAAGGCGAAGCAAGAATTGGCTTTTGTTTATACCTCACTGAGCCTCTCGATGACCTACTTTATTATTTATCAGTACTGTAAGCCTTGAAAGCCTCATACATGAGCTGACGTACAAACAGTACAGGCGTAGCGTTTTGTCCTACAGGGGATGCATCAAGCCCATAAGGAAAATGCAATGGTTTCAGCCGACAGGCCATGCAAGTAAAACGTAAATACATGGAAACAAAAACAAAATATACAATGGGTACGCCATGTAAAGTGCAAGAAGCAGTTATTACAGAAAAGAAAATTACAATATGTGTGCCATGTAATGTACTAACGGTATCGAATACAACGAATATTAACATGTGCATCCAATGAACAAACGTGTGCAACAACCGATCGCAAAAAGCTATGAAAGAACATACGGAGACCGGCGCATGCGCAAGAACTTGCGCCATGGAAATTCGTCAATGATAAGTTTTTGAATAACGCTTGGCCAAGGCGACAACAATGCGTTCATCATTCTGATAACGACTCCAGGTGCAATTCGACGGCCGACATGAATGAGTGCACAGATTGCGAACAAACATTGTCATTTGGAAGGGAATTCCAAAGCTTTACTGTTGAAGGAAAAAAAAATAGCGTTTTAGTGCGTTACAACGCGAAAAGGAATGGGCCAATATATTTAGCATGGTTAGTTCTACTCGAGGGACGCCCGGGCGGCGCTAAGTACTCGGATTTTGTTAAGTTTATGAGCTCATAGTAAAGAAGATAAAGAAACTTCAAATAGGCCAACTTCTTTCATCCAGCAACTGTTGGTATGCCTGCTTGGGTTCGAGGCGCAGTTACACTGTCATAGCTTTATTACTTTGTGTATATGAACCGGAGCGCCCAGGTTTGAATTTTTTCTAATGCCAAGTTTAAATATTTTTGATGCGGGTTCTGTACCATGCTCCCATTATCTAATATCGGCCTAAGCAGAGTCTTGTAAGCAGTTACTTTTACCGAGGTGGGGCTGTTGCTGGGTTTCTGCGTAAAAAGCCGAGTTGTGTGAGCGCGCGTGCGCAAATGTTATTGATATGTACGTCGCACTTTAATGATCGTGTTATCGTGGCACCAAGGTACTTGACTGAGTCAACTCGCTCTACAGAAGTATTCATTAACTTATGTGGGAAATTTAAGGGCTCTCTTTTACTAGGTACAGTCATACGCATAGTTTTCTTTGTGTAAGTTTGCGTGCCCCATGTTTTGCACCAGGTAACGGTGTTTTCTAAAGACTTGTCAAGCTTTGTCTCTTCATCGATTATTTTAACGTGTATATAAATGATGCATTCGTCCGCAAAAGACTTTATTGTAACCCCTGATTCTATACAGGTATAGATGTCGTTAATATACGTCATAAACAGAGTTGGCCGCAGAACCGATCCCTGTGGCACGCCAGAAAGAACATCTACATGATCTGATTCAGCAATATTTACGCAAACAAACTGGGACCGATACGAGAGATATGCTTCAATTCATAAAAAAAAATATTTGAGATAATACCAATTGATTTGAGTTTGAAGATTAGTAAAGCATGGAGAACGCGGTCAAAAGCCTTCGACAAATCGATAAAAGTTTTTCCAGCGTGCAGTCTCGAATCGATTATGGTAGCGAAGTCATGTTTAATTTCTATAGCGCTGCAACACGATAGCGCATGAGCGCAGTCCCGTGGTTTTATTTCGTATTTCGCGGGATATTGTGAAACACCGAAAAAGATCACCGGGCAGCATGTACGTTGCCACAAAAATAAAAATCGGTCGTTTCTGACCACGATCAAGGTCGCGGGTTCAATCCCCACCTCGGCGGCCGCATTGCGTTGCAGGTCTCGGGGGGTCAAAATTATTGCAGACTGTGGCGTCCCTCATAATGCGATTGTAACCTTGGCGCGTGAAACCTCGCAATGTATTATTTTTTCACCTGATGGTTTCATACTAACATGAAAAATTCAGTCTATTGCATACGATACATACTGACCAGATACGACATCACGAAAATGTACCAACGAGCCAGAAGAACATTGCCACCATCACACAAATGCCTAAACAGGGCACCAACAGTGGCTCTACGCCAACTACAAGCAAATACCTTCCAGAACCCGTACAAAGCAGACACATGTAAGATATGCAAACAAGACACAGCTACATTCAAACACATTCGATGGGAATGTAACGCCCAACGACACACTAAAAAAAAGGAAAGCGAAATGAACACCGTGACCTTATTCTTGAGGTGGGTCGGCGTTCTGCGCAGCTCCAAGTTCGGCGTAAACTCTTGGCCGTCCAGCAGGCCCGCCAGGTGGCACTGAGACAAGATCTTGACGTCCCGTCATGGGAGACCTGAGCCCGAGTCGGAAAAAACCTGCCGCACAGTTCAGTAAAGTCATTACCAACCAATTAGATACCCTTCTGCACCACTTGCGACTAATGTGGCTTACGCATCTCGCTATTAGTACTGCACGATGAAGACATATTACTGCCCCTGTTGTGACACCCCCCCCCCGCCTCGCCTCCCCCCCCCCCCCTCCAGGTGCTTCTGGGGAGCACTTTCTCATAAACTGTCCACGATACAATCAAGAGCAAGTTAATTGGCGTGATAATTTGTGCCACTTGTAATCGTAACTTTTCTGTAACCAAAATACTTTGCCTATTGCCATGTGCCACTAAACATACAATTGCTTTTGGAGACCTACGGGTTTCCTCGGGGACGGCAAGCTAAGTAAGTAGGCTATTTTATAGGTTCTTGTGAACTCTTCCTACATTGCGTGTTTGATTTCAGGACTACCTTAAGAATGAGATTCGGTCTTGCGCGTACAATAGTGTTTTATAACATAGTGGATATGAAATTTTGTTACTTAAGGCAAGTGCATACAGGTAGCTGCTGGTTAGCTTTATTTTTTCTCTTGCTTCAACACTTTTATTCGAATGAGGTGTGTGTGCTATATGCAGAAAGGCGTAGCCTCAGTTTCTGACCCCTGTGTCAGGATAGCGTAAGTGTAAATTGACATTTGCACCCATATTATATTCTATTGACACAGGCTTATCACCGGAGGTTTTCGGAAAAGGTTCGCTCATTTACCAGCGATGGTGCAGACGTGTCACTAATGGAAGCCGCCTTGTTCTTATTAATCATGAATACTTCGCATAATTCTCGTTCAGCATCTCTTAACCGTTACCCAGAATTCTCAGTTGCAGACCTTGCCCAAAACATAGGTTGAGGGTTAGCATCTGTCCTGGATTTGCCTGTGTGTTCTCGTTAAAAAATGTGGCTTGTATAAAGCCGCATTCTTTTAAATGCGCAACCTGTAAGTATAGAGAAACGTCTAATATCACGCAGCAAAATTCGTACTCAAATAAAGAAGTGGCTTCTCGAAAGGATGGGAAGTGAACGTCAATGACTTTCCGCTTCGTGAAGGAAGACATTTCGTCGTGGTAGCTATAGGCAAATGTAAGGCTGAGCGAAGCAGTGCCATGGAATTTTTGAGTTAATAACTGCGTAAACGGAGCAGCTTGCGCAGATGAGGTGGTGGGTGAATTAAAAGCAATCCTAAAGAATTAAGGAAGGGGGCATAGAAACAGTGCCCTCGTGTTCTCTACGTCCGTTTTTTACCAATACTCATTCTTTCGTAGGGACTTCTATAGTTAAACGCAGCAGCAAATTCACAAACAGCGTTGAGGGGTGAAATTTTGGTGCGGCCACGCGATTTGTTCAAGGGTGAAAAAAATTTATTGGGAGCATAACACTCAGCATTATCAAACCAGCTCTTTTTCGCGCTCCGTATGAAATGAATGAAGTGGAGTTTACAATATATACAGTGCAGTTGGCTTCCCTTCCTTAAGCAGTGAGATGTCGGTTGGCATGGTTCGCTCTTTTTTCCTTCTAGAAACTTCAGAATTCTCAAAGAGACTTGTTGAGCCAGTTCGTATATAGTTCGCTTAGAAAGAGATAGTATGCCACTCAAACGACGACTGCGAGAAAGAATACACATGGACTGGCGCAATGCTTCAATAAATTTTACTTCAGTCAGAAGCTGTCAACTTAAGCAAGAGAGCACACATGCGCATTGAGGCAGCCCACCATCAATCAAAAAAATTCCGGATGAAATACGAGTATGTACGAAAAAACTGCGTCCCTGCTTCATGCCACGTAGGTAACCCTCCCGCTACTAAACAAATCAATTGGAGGCGCTAATAGAACGCTTACGTCGGCCGTCTTGCAGGAGAAAGTATTTGGTTCTTGTAAGAATCTTGATCTCTCGAGGTCGTGGAGCGGGTATTCATGTGCGAATATGTGCAAGTACGTCACTACGCAATGCCGTCTTTTGTATAAAAATCACGCTGTCTTACGTGGTCACTACCGCAGCTTCTAGCTTGCTCTCTTGCCACAACACATCGAAAATTTGCATACAACCTGTCCAGAATTTTACATACGCATGAGCGAGCTTCTTGTAGAAACCACTAGTTATTTCGTTTTCTGAGAAAACATTGTCGGGCAAGGCCGAAGAAGTTCATAGACACATTGTACCTGCTCGCTATTTTATTGATATTGTGAAAAGTGTAATGCATATAGTAAGGCACCAATTTGGACTTACTCCTGCTACATCTCTATAGGTTGAGGCTGCATCTGCACAGGTAGATAAGTTCAAAGCTCTCAGACCCACTAAATGCGGACAAGTTACAGGTCGGAATACTTCTGTGTACTGTGCATAGCTTCGAGTTTGTGTCACGAGTGTTGGCGCTTCTATCTTTAAACCTCTTCTCGAAGCTGACTGTATCGTGTTCCTGTGCTCTAATAAATAGTTTGTCATGAATCTCTCCTCAGTTGCTGAAAAGTTCTTCACCGAACAACTATTCTGTAAACATTTCCACTTTACATCTACAATAACTCCATAAATATGCAGACTTACAATAGAAATATAAATACCAACTCCTTCAACATATATATTTCTGTTGAAGCATATAGGTTGATAGAGCTGGCGACGAGAAGTGGCGTGTTGGCACTGTTTCTTTGTTTCTTCAATAGCTAGCGTCGAGAGTCGAGAGTCACTGCGTCGCAGGGTAAGACTAACTGATGCAGGAATCGATAGGAACGTCAGGGATGCTTGTCGCATCAAGATGTAAAAGTCAGATGCCCGGATGGAAGTACAAATTTTGCTCTAAGCGTGTGCAAAACCGGCAATCTCTAATATTTCTTTTTACACCTGAAATTTAGAGCTCACCTGGGATTAAGGACTGAGGCGTGCATGAGGCAAAGTAAGAAGCGGACGTGGGTGCGGGAGGGGACATTAGCGTGATAATTACGGCCCAGGCGCTAATTGATCCAGGCACGCCAGCTCAGCTTGAAACCAAATAGCTCTTGGGCGTGGGCGTCATGCGAGCAGAAAACCGGTGCAGCCCCGGACCTACGACGCTACCACGCAAGTGCCATTAGCTGCAGAGCCCGTCCATTGAAAGTACACAAGTGTATTATCGAGATTTATCAAGCTAGTTTGTAAGGGCCTGCAACGTTACCACAAGCTCGACAATTTACCGCAAACTTCCATGCTTTTAGAATTTCTCTTTCCTCTGCGTTCCCCGACATCAACATATATTAATGTTATAAATCAAAACGTGTCGCAAAACTCTGAACTCTGTCCCCAGGTATGCCTAGGCCTTGTGGTAGTTTCAAAGTTCGCCATAATGTCGGAGTAAGTAAAGAAATCGAGCTCAAGACACGGCTCTTTCGTGTCAGGACCCAAGGTGGTCAACGCTGCCTGGAGGACTGAGTTCGGAAAAGCCCAGAGGATTTCATCAGCGGAGCTATGGTCTGAGGGCTCCCATACATAGCGGCTCGTTTTAACTTAATAAGGTTCTCATTCATTCATTTCCAAAATTAGCGCATTCAATCGACCAGCGCTGCCCCACCGGTAGCGTGGGACCTTTGCTTGACTCTCAGAACTACAGCAACGACGCGATGGCGGATGTAATGATACTTAGTAATCGCTACATGCTTATACGCTCTATGCAACACATCCGCTACTGCAGACCTATGCATGTGCCTTAATTTCAACAAAGCAGTGCGAGTTCAGAATTGTGTAACCGAGAAATAAAATTGACTTCGTTAGTTGGTGTTAGGCAGAACTTATTTTGAGAAACCGGCGCTTAGTACAGGCTGTTACTGTCGAAATGCAACTATTCTTTCATGAAGCAGCCCAACAATATGGACGAAAAAGCAGGAGCAGTAGCACCAAGTTTTGCTTTCGTCAGGCTGTACATCACGTTATGAAACCTCACGTAAAATGTAACGTCATAGGTATCTGTAGAAAATGCAAATCTCTTAATATAATAGCTATTGATATTGAAGGACTTATTTCGCTGTCGTTATTCGGGCTACCTGATTCTAAAGAAAACTGTATGTGCCGCCGAATACTTCGGTCTAATTAGCACAGAAATTTGACCAACAATGCAGTGCCAGTGATCGTATCTTTGTTCCCCGTCATGAAACAGTAAATCACTCCGTAAAACTTAATTGAGGCCTGCTCATAGGTATGTCCCACAAGCGTCTTACTGGAAAATAGATAATTTTCAGAGTTCTTTGATTTTTTTTATATTGCTTACATTTTTACCCCTTGCTTAGGCCACTGGGCATGTGCTATCGAGTATGAGCATATTCTTGGCCGACCTTCGGCTACTGTGGAACATCACGAGGGAGAAGCTCATGGCGTATTCAAAGAGATCGCAAGAACAAGAATGTCGAAGTTAAAATTTCGGGCTCTTTTTACGATTGAGGATGTCCTGTTTCTCGGAGAGGTAAAATATAAAGGGTATATTGTCATTCTAAAACGTCGTAAACGTAAACGTCGTAAAGCGTAAGCGGAATTAGCGTCTGTATAGGAGGCCGTTGTAAACTCATTGTAGACATTAACTGCAATTAGCGAGTATATTTAAAGCCATGTTTTTTCTTTGCATACGTTTATTGAAACACACTCAGGTGTGCTTTCTGGTCGGAAAAGTAAGTTGAGCAGGACATTCAGTTACAACTGCCTATTTTGGCCCCTTTTCACAAACCACAGGATTAGGAAGTTGTATGAAATTACATTTTTTCCATCCTGAATACCACTCCCAAAAGTTATTGTGAACAGAAAAAAAAAACTGTATTCCGCATGCCGGAATACCTAAGCTCGTCAGTATGTATAAGACGCAGGAGGTCTTTCCTGAATGATCCACAAGCACTAAAGCCGACTCATTTCGACTATCCCTAGGTGGATGCTCATCTCTACTCGCCCCTGTTTCTCCGAATTCTTTTGTCGTATTGCGAAGAGGTTCAGAGGTAGTTTACGCTAAGCATATGAATAGAAATGCCGGAGGTTTTCGCTGCCTGCAGCCGTGCGCTAACCGTGTTGTCCTGGGTAGGATTGCTTAGTGTTTTTTCAGGACACACAGGTAAAAAAATTAGAGCGACTGGCATTAGGGTTTATAGGTTCTATGCGCTGGATGAGCCCTTGGTTTTTCTGTCGTTATCTCGCTGTCCGAGTGCTGCCCCTGTCAGATTGCTTACAATTCAACCCATGTGTCCTGAACTATCTTTTCTATAGCTTTCTTTTGAATCTTTTTATTGCCTTCCCTTTGTTTGCGCATCGCATGAGCCTGAAATGTGACATTGGGCGCGCGGCACAAAATTAAGGTATTGGACTGAGGCATTGGGTGTACTGCAATTACAAAGTAAAATTCTTATCTGGTTTGACAAGGTATGCTAGCCTAATTCACTGTATTTACCACTGGTTTCTCTACAATCTGAATCAAATGGCGCAGGACACTTCCGAAAGCGAACGAAAATTTCCGAGCTGTTGGCATTTGCAGGCGTACAAGATGTTAAAGCGATGTTCTCTTGCTGCAGTACACCCTCTGCAATCTCCACGGATATCGGGACGCATCCTGCAGACAGTTTTGAACCACCTGGTTTTATTCGGTCCTGCACTGCATTTTTACTTCCACTTTAGCTGTGGGTTTTACGAGCCTTTGGTAGGAAGCGAGAGGAATGCTTGTTTTATAGCGTTGTTACTCGAGCCCGCCGTTTTACGAGTTCCCAGATTACCTCCTTCCTCCTTTCGTCGCAAAGAAACGTAAATCTCGCCACAGCAATGCCCTCTGCCCTCGCTGTAGTACCATCAATCTTTTGTATTATTCAAATGACAAACATACATTCACTCGGGGGTTCCTTATTTGCACCTGACCGGCCTCGCAGGACAGTAGCGTACACAGCACTATCATTGGAAACCGTTCAGTAGATTTATTTCGTTATAGTGGGTGGTTGCAAAAAATGTCTTTGCACGAAAAGAAACTTCTAAGGAAAAGAGATAACGATAAAGCAGTAGTTTACATTGCTCTCACGTAATATGATTTTCTTTTTTTTTTGTAATTTTACCGTCTAGGACGTCAGACTATCACGTGGAGTCTCGGTCACAATGCAAGAGCGAAGGAATGGAAAGAAAGGCAGGAATTACAGCTGTTAGAATTTCGCGCAATTAAGACATAATGCAAATGGACTTATTTGTCGATACGCGGCTGCCACGAGGTGAACAAAACTCATTCGTGTTGCAGTAAATTCGGTTACAGATGACTGTAAGAGCAGACACAATGCATTGCGACACTTTCTATCGTTTGGAACTCTGTAACAAGCTGAATTTCTCAAGTACCACGAAACAGATTATCACTGAGGATCATGCCAACGTATTGCATTCATTTAAATTATTTCCTACGCCTAAATCTAAAAATCCGGTGTCCTTAAAGCTCCCCAACGAAACTCTTGTTACTTCGACAACATCAAGTAGACAGACATCGTAAAATTTGCTTTTTGTGATTGTAAAACATTGCTTTTTACTATAGTTCAGTTAATGGGTAACTTGCATAATCTTTAATTTCTGCCATTAAGGGTATGTAATAGCATATGCACAATTATTTTGGTTATTTCAGTATGCTTTACGCACGCCAGCGCTTTACGTACTTTGATTGCAACGTCCATAAAGAGCAAATAATTAAGCGGTACAAGTAAGATTGTTTTACTTCTTTTATTCGTCTGGCAAGACCATTACGTTGAATGCTTGCTCTTCCACTAACTGCAGTGCAAATTGTGCGTTTAGAGCTGCCAGCGACAGGACAGAACAATGTACATGCTCGGGGCCGTTTCCGACATTTAATTTCGGGGCCGTCACTGCCACTCACGTTGCTTTCCACTCATTGGTACTCTTCTTCTTGCCTTAGTTTTGCAATAATTTTAGCGTGCTTTTCAAGAGCTGTTGCCGTTACTACTCTCTCAGGTGCTCATGTCATGTCATGGCACGTCAATGTCAAAAGAGTCTCGGAACTTAGGTGGCAGGGAAAGGTACGTTTGGAAACGTCGAAGCAATTCTTCCAGTCTTAAAGGTGTCCTTGTGGCTATTGTTGGCACCACTTTGTTTGGACATCCTCCACAACGTCTTGCTGATGGCAAACGCTCGGCAACTCGGCTTTTTGTCGACGTTGGTCACGTTCGCTAAGGTTTTTCTTTTTGTTCAACATTGTGTTTTGCGTGCACTTTCTTCGTCTCCTTGACACGTATCGTTTGTATACTTTTTTTTTCTGTAATGGAACCTCTTAGAAAAGAAAAGGTGCTGAAGTTTTTCAGCACTTGGTAAATTCTATTTGACTGATAGAGAGATTTTATGATTTTAACAAATCTGTTTCCTATGCGCTCGATAGAACGCTTCGATAGAACGAAGTTCAACACATTTCTGTACAGAGACGAGTTAACTGGACGAGCATTCAATCGTGTTTTGCGGGTGGGAGCTTCATCTAAACAGCGGTGATGTGTTTCCTCTATCCGCAGCCACACAAACTGAAAGCAGGAATATTTTCAAGGAGGAATGACGCTAACTAACGGGAACGAGATAGAAACCACTGACGAGCGCAATCCGTGGTTTCTATCTCGTCCCGGTTAGTTAGCGCCATTCTTACTTGAGTATGGATTACCGACGCGTCCAACAGCCTGTAATTAAAAATGTTAGTTTTTTTAGGGATTTTGTCGTCCCAGTTATCCCCACGAGATCATAACGCGGTTGTTGTGCGTTGCCCGAGATGTTCAACATAAATAAAAGCGAAAATAACCAATTTAGCATGTTCTGCAAGGTAGTATTACCTTTATTGACAACTTATTCGCAGTTTTCTAATCCTCTTCTGAACAACACACTTGCGTCATCCATCCTGTCGAATGCGTGTGCTAGCTAACCAGACGCATTTCTGGTTAACATCCCTGCCTTTTCTCTTTATGTCCGCTTCCTCCTCCTCCTTCTGAGACGGCAGAACGCCATATACTTGGAAAACAAGATTAGGTACACCTGCCTGGTGATTGTACTTGCAAATAATTAATGCGGAAAAAACTTTTACCCAGAACGTAAAAAAAAAAAAAAAATAAACATGACTCGCCATCCCGGCCCTGCAAAAGTGGATGTCTAGAGAAGCTATTGAAAACCACCACTACAACTTCTGAGGTGGGTGTGCAGTGCTTTATTGCTTTACAGTAATGGTAGTAATGCTAATTTAGATAACAAGCTGCCGCTGGTCATATTGCCGTTTCTTTTCCCTTTGCCTTTCCTTATAGTCTTAACTATGCGTGGCCTACCCATAGTGGTGTTGCAACAATAATGAAATCAGTTGCTAGGCTGGTTCTTTTATATATGAAAAGGCAGTGACGTCACTCTCCACGTCGGAAGCTGCTGTCACGGCGGCAGCTTGCACAAAGGTAATCTTTACCGGGAAACGAACGCTGGGAGCGCTACGTGCTTTGCATTATTTTCAGGAGTGCCTTATCATCAATTATGTGGTTCGAATGATTGCTTTATGCTTCTTCTTTATTTAAACGAATACTGTTCTGCATGTTGTATGCGTGATTAAAAAGAATATGTGCACTGGCTTCTTCTGAAGGCTGCTTCGCCTCCGTCACAAGTCGGCCCAGTATTGCACGACCTCCGGAATTGCCCTACATTTTGTCCAGGAATGATGACCCGAAATACGCCGACCAAAGGCAGGCTAATAGCTTTGCTGTAAAAAAAAAATTAGAGGGAAATAGAGTAACCGTTGTACTATCCTTTAGAAAGGAGTTTAATGCCAAATAATTGATTTTCTTATTCTTTCTTTCCTCTTTACTTCCATCCGTTCTATTTATCCTTCTTGCTCTACGTTCTGAGAAGTAGGAAGTCGTTCTGCCACGATCGCGGGCAGTTTGCCCGTCTGGTATTTCCTTTCTTTTTATTTATTTATTTATGCATTTATTTATATAGTTTTTATTTACACTCGGGGCTTGAGGGCATTACACAGAGGAGTAGCCTAGCAATGAGTTATTAATCAGAACTTTGAAGACGGCAGGGGCTTCGGTTGCAGCGACGGAGGCAGGAAGGTGGTTCCAGCCACTGTTTTTCTGCGGCAAAAACAGAGAGGCACAGCAAGTGTTAGTGCGGCATAACGGAGTGTTAATTTTGAATTTATTATTGACCCGCGAAGGCGCGCATATTCTGGGGGGAGGGATAGATCATTTTTAAGCGTTTGGTTCGTGCAATAAACTTTATGAAAGAGCCTTAAGCAGAGGCGCCTGCGGTATGACTTATGTGTCGCCAGACCTAAATTAGCTTTCATTGAAGAAACGCTGGCGTAGCTGTAGTAACTAGAGATCCCACATCGGGGAGCGTGCTTCTGAGTGGATTCAAGTGGGGTAGAGAGAGAGAGAGAGAGAGAGAGGAAAGGGGAAAGGCAGGGAGGTTAACCAGAGAAAAAGATCCGGTTTGCTATCCTACGCTGGGGCAAGTGGGGTGAATAATGCGGAGCTAGATAGATCCCAAATAAACAAAGCATATTTTAATTTTGATCTGACAAGAATTGCGTGCAATTTAATCTTTAAATGGGAAGAAGCCGAAAAAAGATTTCGGCGCAGTAATTCAAGTACGCGATTAGCGTATATTATTTGCACGTTCACACGTGCATATATCATGAGAGGTTGTGAGGTATATGTCAAGACAGCGGTAACTAGTAACGGGAGCTAAAGCGGAGTTATAAGCAATGTTGTTTTACCTTATTGTGATGCATTACTCTCATGACCTAACATTTTGAAGTATTCAGTTTCATAAGCCACTTTTCACACCAGTTAGAAATAGCGCCAAAGTCGCATTGCGAAATAGAAACGTCCTGTGGGTTAATTATCCTATAAAGCACGGAGACATCTACAACGAGCTTAATGCTTGAATTCATACCGACAGGTAAGTCATTAATATAGATAAGAAATAGTAATGGACCCAAAACCGACTCCTATGGTACACCTGAATGAAAAAAAACAGTCGGAGAGGCATAAACGTTAGCGTGAATATACTGTAAACGGTCAGACAGAAAGCGCTGAATCCAGTCTAGAATATTATGATCAATATTGAATCTTTCTCGCTTTAAGAAAGGAGATTGTGTGGCGGAGTGTCGGAGGCTTTAGCGTAACCCAGAAAGATGCGCTCGGTCAACAAATCTTTATCGAGATCTCCTCAACGATAGCAAGTAAAAGAGCGTAACTGTGTTGCACAAAAGAAGTGCTTCCTGGAAGTGTGTTGATAAGAGGGAAAGACAAATTTAATTAGGAAGGATATCAATTTTGAATTATTGATGTGTTCGGGAAATTTACAGGGTACACTGGTTAAAGATATTGCTTTTGAAATTATGAAATATTAATTGCGATCGCTATTTCGAAAGACAAACCCGTGTGCACTAAGCAGTCGCACTAGATTCAGATATCAAACTTTTTTTAACCCTGCTTCCACGTTTCGAAAACCTATCCTTCCCGTAGATTATCATATGTAAAAGGGAAGGTAGTTCTTAGATATGTGGGAATTCCACCGTTTGCAGGAAATTTTGCTTCTGTGCATCCACAAAACAATGTGCGTGCATAAATAAATGACTAAAAAAATCAATAGTCACATAAGCTACCTAATAAAATGCTAGTAAAAACCTACCAGAAAAAAAAAATTTACGTTGTAGCAACACAAGCCCAAAGATGGGCACTTCTGAAAAAATTTGCCATAGGCCGGGAAATTTTTACCTTTAGGAAAATGTATACTTCGTTACTTGGGAGGATAGCGTTGCTGGTGCTCTCAGTTGCAATTAACACAGGATTGCCTGCTTCACGTTTTCAGTTTTTCTACTTCCTCGTGAAGCTTGTCTGACAGTATAAATTTGCGCGCTTCCCTTTCTTTCTTCCATTTCTTTTTTCTTCCTTTCGTTGACTCATCGGCACGACGGTCTCCAGCATTTTCCCTAGTGCACTCGATGCAGGTGTGACGTCGGAACGAAGCGAAATGGTATTCAAGGGAAGCACGAGGAATGGCAGGAGGCACGTACGAAGGAACGTAACTGGCGCAAATATAGCTCTCAGAACACCGAGTCACTGTTGACAGAAGGGCGTGGCGGTGGCCACTTGTCGTGGGCCTCTCCTGCAGCACGTAGGGCTCAGCGCCGATCGTTGCGGGCTCCGAAGTTGGCTGAACGAGGTCGCCCGCCCTGTGTCACGCCCTGTGGATGCCGCCGCGGTGTTGTGATTAATATTGATCGCCGGCGCTGCTACACAAGGTGATCGCATTTTCGCACGCATTTCAGTTCGTTCTAGTGGCTTTGTGCACTAGCAAAATCTTCGTATTTATTTGTTGCCGCACACACGATTTTCATCTTTTTCTTGTGTCATGTGCTGTTGGTGCTTAGACGTCTCTGTAGCGGCCTTTGCACTCGTGTTGCGAAGACGTAAAAAGCGCTTGCGCACAATGCAGGTTGTACGCGACTATGCTTTTCCATGAAACTGAACGAATTTTGAACTGGTAGGAACACGGCTCGTTTTTAACGTTTCTATGCTAAAATTAAACAGAAAGGAGTTAGAAGTTCTTCCACAATGGTCTCTGCCTGATAGTTTCACTGGTGGTGTTCTTGTCGTTATCAGGCAATGCTGGGCACAAGGGCCGATGTTGTGCGACAAACGTGCCTGAATATTGTCCAACAGTATCTTCGAAAGATAAGCGCTACTTTGACATTTTCCGTGGTGGGAACGCCAATGGGCTTAGTATTTTGAACCCACTTTCGACGCGTGCCACATTATTCTTCGGTCTATCCTACTTCCATAAGTAACTTGCTGCCCTCACCTTCTTACACAGATCTTGTTCATACTGTGTTGGTAACGTATAGTTTATTCCCCAAGACCTTAGTCATTTTTATTTCTAGTGCTATGCGATAGGCGTTTTAGGAACTTCGAAAATTATTTCATCCTTCCTTAATTCTACAAGTGCCATCAATGTTTTCAGCTCCGATACGACCTTGTTGTTCTGCCTCTGGCTCAAGGAAACATTTATACTCAGCATTTCTTAGAGACGTTTAGGGCTTCTCTTAGTCTCTTCCGCACAAGCAATGTAGAGCTTTGCGTTATGTTTGGTTGACGAAAATGGAGCTAGGCCTTTCGTTATTTCTTGTAATACTGGAAGAACTTTCCTGGAAATACTAACGCTTTTTGCGGTATAAATACATCAAATGCAATGGGAAGACATTTACGCATTAGCCGGGAACTTTTACTGGGTCAACTGCGGCCCCAATCCTATGTTGTAGTTTTCTAAGTTGCGTTGACAGCAGTGTTACCACAAAATTATGTGGATTCGACAATGCAGGTCTTCAGGTAAGTTGATGACTTTTTAATTGAATTAAAACTCGTGGATTAAAGGCGACCAAAATCATGAACTTGTTACTTTACAGATGCAGAGGGAAGGAATGTAGCTATGGTTTAAAATTTACCTTTCAGTTACTTGCCAATCGAGAACTACAATTTTCGTATATTGGAATCAGGTTGCGGGAGAATCGTTTCTGCTGGCAATACGATCCCAGGTCTGTAAATGCACTGTTGAATTTTTTCTTCCAGGCATGTTAAAATAGTGAAAACCGGTGTTTTCTACACTGCATTGCGTTCTGCGCTCCAGAAAACGTCCACAAATGGGCTAAAAGAATGCCTCCTATTCAGCCTGAAACATTGCAGTTTGATACCTAAATCTTGAGAACCTACCTCAACTTGATCAGTTAGGTGAAATGTAGTATGAAATCACTAGGAATCGAAAGATAATCTCCGCTATGAGAAAAGTCCGGCAGTTATGTCGAACTTAAAGAACTGCTTGAATAGCATAGCAAATACGTACTTATGTCAAGCGTGTGCCCACTTCGAAAAGTAAGATTTCGGCATTCCACTCAGCTTGCAATCTGTGTTCTGGAAGGTTAGCCAGCAGATACGTTCGCTGCGAAACATGCATTGCTTACAGGTTGCAACTGTGATGTGGGTTGGTACACCGAGGCGAAACCGGCCGTTGTGTAAATATAATATTAAAGGAGCGCTCGCCCTCTTTGAATGGACCGGTGCCCCTGTACTTGCCTACGCATTGTAGAGCGTGTAAGTGACACCCGATAGGAGAAAAAAACGACTTGTTTTGGCACAAGGATGAGTACGCAAGTGAAACAATTAAACAATTAAACAGCGCAACAAATGGCAAAGCCATTTGTTGCGCTGAGTGGAAAAAATTTCGGTTCCTTAGATCATTTCATGCTATATTGGATTCGGTAATTGGGTAAAGTCGTTTGGTGTTCTTGTTTCTTTAGATATTTTGATTGTTTACGCACACGTTAATTCAACGTCGCACGAATTTTGTTCCACCCATGCTTGCTTCCGCCCCAATTGCCCGGCTTTTTATCGTTGCCAACTTGGGAAATGTCTATATACTCTTGTCTTGAAATAACCACTTAACTGAGAGTCAGCCTCTGCTATGAGCCTTAATTCATGATCCGCATCCGCATTAGCGCTGCTGTATGATATGATATTGCTGATATTCAGCAGTCCATTATGATAATCAGCAGCCAATTATGATAAACAGAAGCAAACATGCATTGCGTTTGTCAACTGAACAATTAAATTAGCAGCTTTAAAGTTAGTATGAGTGATGGACCATGGTCGCCTGGAGTTTATTACATTTCATCATTTTTTTGCGTCGCTCTTTGCCTTCGGGAAACATGAACTTTAATATGGTCCTATTTTCTTCCATGGTGCCATGATCGCTTTGGAGTTAAGAAACAGAAACAAAGATAATGTAGGTAGCTGATTGTCGCATCTCTGAATGTTGGGAAATTGACCAATGTGTCCGGTAAATTACAGTTACATAGATGAATTTCCTATTCGTAACGCTCGACACTTATCAGCACCCTTTTAAGTATCTTGAAAAAGTGTGTTCTTTTGCTTGTTTTTTATGCATCGCGACTGATTAAAAAACTATAGTCGCTACTAGTTTGCTTCACTAGGTTGGTGCCGGCAGCTCTTCATTTCTTCTTTTCTCCTCACCCTTTTATTCCGCGATCTTCCAGTTCGAATAAGCCAACAAGGCAATTAATTGATTTGACCTATCAGCCCTTCGCCTCTTATATATAGAAAGAAATGTTCATTCACAAATTTAGCCCCCAATTTTTTATTATCAATCATGTTTCTAGTCTATTTCGTGGGCCGTTCCCAGAAACAGTGCGATCTAAAAAACTCGGTGCTTTTCCACTCTGTGAAGAATGACCAGCGAAGCTGTGCACTTGGGCCCTTTAATGGTGAACTGCACATCCACCGTTGGTCGGCCCAGTATTGCACTATATTCTGGATCGATCCACGTATGGGTAGGGCTTAACGCCTGCTTCACCTCCGCCACGGGTGAGAAGAGTGAAAACGGCACCGTCCTATCTATAGCGTTTGTGATGCTACCGTCCAGACGCTGCGCTTCTGGTCGAAGAAGCAAATGGGTGTGTTCATGCAGGTTCGGCCGGGCATGTCCTGTGACGTTGTTTAATTTTGAACAAAAAAATATATTTTGCTGCACGATTTCCAAGAAATACGAAATCAGTGTTAGTATTGCGAGAAAATACATTTCTTCATGAAAAAAATATAGAAAGAACTTGTGTCTCAAGCGCTTCTCGAAAATTTCGCCAGATCCGCATTTTGGTTAGCTCCCACAGAAAAAGTGTTGTCACTTCGGCTCTAAAAATATTTAATGATAGAGTACGGGTCAACACCATCGATTCTAAATTATTACCCAGTATGAAAGTTATAAGGGGCAGAAAAGAAATCACGAAGTAAAACATTGCAAAATATTGTTCAAAGTTCAGATTTTTTGTCCGTGTTTTTCAAAAGCACGGTTTTCAAACATTTAGCCTGTTGCCATGAAATTATTTGAAATTTCAGGCACCTATATTTGCCCTAGGCGTCACTAAAAACTCACGAGCGGCGCTTAGTTATAGGCCTATTGTTCTACTAGTGGTACCATGAAAATTTTTCATCAATATCGCCAAGATGCTGAAATAAAGATTTGACGGTTTTGTGTGAATAGCTACCGCAGTGAATGCGGTAGCAAAACATAACATTGCGCTGAAGCATGACAGCTCTGGAACACTAGCACAGTGCTAACATTCCAGCATGGCCATGACTGAAGCAACCCCTCAAAGATACAACCGAGTATACAAGGACACTTTTATCACTATATTTCATATCACGTGTGTATAGTTCTGGATGATCTGGTTAATTTCCGCATTGACTACAGTCGCACGAAGAAATAGATGTTCTTCTCACAAATGTGTTGAAATTATTCTTTATTTAAATTCAGTATTGTGCGAGAAAAACACTTGTTCATTAAAAAGAAAGAAACCTGCATTTCTATCGCCCCTAAAGTGTTACTTAAAACTAATTTACCTTTCGTTATTTCTTTTTGTTTTTGTTTTTATTTTTCAGTACGTCACGACAGCTTCAATAGTAAATGCTGTTGACGCGCAGGGAAACGCATACAAAACAAGCGGAGTGATAACTTTGGTGACCGAACTTTTTGCGTAATTTCCACAGCGTTCTTCTGTAAGAATGTAACAAACAATAGGAGGTGTTTGCTGAAGCTCCAGCGGCAGCGTCGTAGCAATGCGTGGGGGCACCATATTGGCTCGACGCAGCGGACAAAAGAGAGGGAGAGAGAAAGACAAATCACTTTATTCCATGATAAAAAAAAACAGGCCACAGGCTTGCGCTGCACACGCAGCACAGTCCCATCGTAAGCTGAGGGAGGTCGTCGTGAACTGATTGAGCACGGTAACTGCAAGTAGTAAATATATTCAAAGTAGTGTTTCGATTTGCATACATTTCTTGAAACTCACTCACGCGTGTTTTATGGTCGGAAAAGTAGGTCGAGAAAAACTTACAGCGGAGCAATAAAGGTACTTCAATGTTTGTACATACAAACTCAAAACAAGAACTGGTGCGCGAAGAGCTGCATTGTGTATTTGACACTAATTACATGCCGAGGTATTCTTGCACACAGTGTACGAAACAGGCGTTGTGGAGATCGTTCGTGTTTAGGTTGAAATCGCCCGTAACAATTACCACCACATCGTGTTGAGGAACGAAGGTATGCTCGAAGACGTCAGCACTCTTCCCATGTTGAGCAGCTAGCTGGCGACACATACACAGCGGCCACCACAATACCATCTGAGTTAAGCACTGCGCACACGTCGGCAAAGTCTACGTCCGGTGCTCTGGCGAGTTTGAATGGCACACACTCATTTCATTGTTCATATATTGCCACAGTCGTGACAATGTATGAAGTGACACAAGATTTTTAACAAAGGCACGAACACATTGTACTGATCGGTGGTCATCGCGACAATAGACACGTACCCACATTCTCGTATCCCGTTATTGAATCCGTTAGCATTTCTACGCCTTCACAACGAGAACTTTGTCGATCTCGTAAGACCATGAATGACCCATACCCCCTTAAGGGATGGCTCATACACCGTAAGCCAGCAAAAAAGAAACTACCCGAGACTCTGCTTATCCTAAAAATGGTCCCTATTGATAACTAAGTTACTGAAAATGCATAGCCTAGTGATAAGACGTGTAAGCTTTGCATATACTGAGCAATTTTGAATCATATTCAGCAGCTGAGCTTTTGCACACGCAGAATTGTTGACGAGCACGAACAATCTCTGAAACCCTAGCCATAAACGGCTTCGCTTTTAAAAAGGCATTCCGTGTGTTCCTCTAGGCAACACATCCATAAATGGCACTAATGTAGCACAGTGAAGGTGGTATGCTTGCCATGGGCGAGAAAAATGATAATATGAAGATTTCGCGATGCCACGTTTCCTTTAGAAAATGAGGCCTCGAGTATTTCTGCCTTCTAGCTTCACGCTCAGTGCATCGCGGAGTTCCGTGGATCATGAAATTCGTTGCCGACGAATTCCATCCAAATAATTCGTGAGGCCATTCGTACGTAAAAGTGACACGCGCTCAGCACCGACACGGATAAAGCTTCACAATGTTCCGAAATGATTGCATTAGCTCAAAACACATCGTAATGCACACAGAATGACAGTGACACTGTCATTATTGCTTCCTGTAGGCGAAAGCATTCGCGCCACAGCCGTTAGTTACCGCTGACACGCCACCCCTCCCACCCAACCCCTCACCAAAAAAAAAAAAAAAAGAACGACGCCTGTGGCGTGCAAGCCCAGCCGCACCGAATGTCAGGGCATGATTCTGGCACGCTAAGCTGAGTTTGTTCTATCTAAACTGTGGCGTGCACGATTCACTTGTCAGGAAATACAAAAATATCGAGGTAATTGCCTCCCATGGCGTTTTCCCCCGGAATCACACACGAGTCTAGGTGCAACAGTTGAGACTGGTCTTCCTGTGTTTGGGTTTTTTGACGGAATGAGTGAAAGAAGAGCAAATGATAAGCCTAACAGCGTCGAAGGTATTTGTTCTTTTTCTGTCTGTTTTCTATAACACAGTTTGCAATAAAATGGCACTGCATTGTTCATCGACTTACCGGTTAGTACTGGCAGCTACGCCGTTCATCTTGTGTAACATGGTGATTTACATGGAATTAAAGAAAAAAATGCATGCACATACATGCGTCCATAATTACATTCCCCTACGTAAACATACAAGGGCACATGTATACTTATACCTCTATTTACTGATCCATTTGTTCGTGCGGAAACATATTAGCGCTATTTCTCCAAATGACTATGCTGTCTCTGTCTTCTGCAAACCATCGTGTGCGAAGCACTCCACCAAAGGTCACGGCAAAGATATTTCGTACTCCGGTAGGTGCCGCTATCAAGCAACTGCTATCAAATCAGCTTTCCTGTCATTCAGGATGTGCACTACTCCGATGCAGGTTACATTTCCCGTCAAATTCATGTTACTGGTCGACAACAGTAAGGTAAATAAACAGGGCAACTTCATTCGAAAATATGTAACGGAAGCCACTTTAACCAGCAACGCGAGAGTAGCATATTCAATTTTAACACGATTGCATTAATTCATTGTTTCTCGTTTTATTGAAAAGTCGCAAAGCAAGTCCTTGGTCTTCCTATGAGCACGTCCACAGACAGCCTCCTCTGTATGAATTTCCATAAAACGGTTGAAGAAATAATATAGGACTACGTCTCCAGTCAGAAAATGCGCCTGGCTATGACCCATGCAGGACAGAGGGCTCTTACACAAATCAAGTGGAACTCTCCTACAGATTCTAAATCACCTATATAACTTTCGGAAGATTGTAAATGTCACGGCATGACTCATTCATTAGCAAAAAATATGCACCCCGCCCAACAGCAAGGGTGGCGCGAAGCAACAGTCAAGACCCTGGGCAGTACTTACGGGTCCCTTCAGGAGGTGGTCTACACAGATGCACCCGCATACTGCGTCAGAGGAGCCAAAGCCGTCGTGGTGACGACAAAGACAGATCTCCTCGTCAGCGCCACTATAACAGACGCAACAACACTGGAATCAGAAGAACTAGCCGTGGCATTAGCCCTCACACAGTCTACGGCAACATTCATTATAACTGATTCTCAAGAAGTGTGCCAGAGCTTTCTCTGGCTGCCTGGCACCAACGACCCAACGCATAATAGCAGCCAAGTTACCAGAAAGAAACGGTAAAACTGTCCGGATGCCCACTCACGCCTCCCTGGAGGACAATAAACTTGCCCATTCCCAGACCCTAGAACTTATCAACCACGCGCCAAAGGACACAAAAAGCTCACTAGACTGACAACATACCAAGAAATCACTCAGCACTACAGTCCCAAATAAAGAACACTCTCACCACCGCATCCACAGCTCACGCAAGACGCAATAGACACGAATCAGGTTGCTGCAAAGCCACAATTTCCGGTACCCAAGGCGGCTTCATCTCATGCTTGCTACTGCATATGACGAACAATGTAAATACTGCAAACAGCTAGGAACTCTCTGGCAAATTGTCATAGATTGCAAACAAAATCCCGTCTTGCCTCCTCTACCTCCTAAGACCCACCCCTAAGAGCAGTGGTAGATGCTGCTGACCAGCTCCCACCTCTCGGGCCAGATCCTGTTGGCTGAGAGAACGGTCGCAGCAAAGACGGCTCATAAATTTCCGTGAAGAGGGAACCACTCCTGCAAATCAAGCCATCATTTGGCTCATTACAAATGTCTTTTTCTCTCTTTCTCTCTCTTGTCAAGAACGCTTGGTTTTCAAATCGCACGCCTTGCTCAAACTCGACAGGTGGGCTTGTGATTAGAGGGTGCATATTTACGAAATACGAAGGGATGGATGTGCGTTGTGGATAGAATTTGCGTTCACAGAGCTTTGATCTTGCAGCATCTGACACTCATTTTTTTTTACGTCTTTGCTATGTCGCCTAATTTTTGTTTACTGCTATTCCAGCTAGCAGCAAAGCATTGTGAAAGTTGCGCGTGGAAGACGTTGTTGGTGTTTTGGGACTTGAATTTTACTCGCCAAATAATCGAACACCGTGAATCGCGCGGCTGTGACTGCCGGAGCTTCTAGCTCTCCTTGGAGACGTACCCACTTGAACAGCGTGTCTTATTTATTTAGTTATTATTTTATCACGGGGCAGAATGGTTGAGATTTGCCAAACTCGCACAGTCTTCATTATTTCGCTTTGGTAGTTTGCAACAAAGAATTTAAGCGATATGCAGTGGGTGAGCAAGGAGGATATAATGGCTGAAGACGTTCGGACAAGAGTAAGCGTTTGTCTTCGTCCTGAAAGGGAGTTTGAATTTAGCGCTTTATGCTCTGTGCTTCACCCGTTAACATATCACCTGATTAATCCTATCTGTAATCGGGCATCATTTAATTAGAGTGAGCGAGATGGGCCCTCTTTATTGAATACTGGAAAGATTAACGCGGCTCCAACGTCTAGCATTACACTCCAGATGGGAATGATGAAAAATTATTAGATGCACACAGTGTACGTCTCAGACACGCAGATTACAGAAAACACGCCTCAACATGTGTAATACGAACTAATTAAAACTTCTCATTGAGGTTATAGTGCCTTTGAAGAATGTTAGAAGTACGTTTGTTGCATGAGATGTACAGACGGCGCTAGCCCATAGGTCGAGTACGTATCCCAGCTCTAGGCACGACATTATTTCATCTGTATGCAGTGTAAACATTAGCGCTGTTTTATGTTTTTTGTTTTATTTTGTTAGGGAATCTGCGCTGCACTTATCTGGCTTATTTGGCGCTGCACTTATTTGACTGTGGCATTCACTTTTGCAAGAATCTTCTGAAATAGGCCACTTCAGTGGACCACTGAATTAGTGGCTACGAAACGGCAGTAAGTGAAGTCTACCTTGAATTGCCGACTAAACGTCGTTTCAGTTATCTTGGCACTACGATTATCTCCTTAGATCGCTCCGCCATCAAAGGCCAATATTTGTCCTGCTTTAATATACGATCTACTAAATTTAGCTGCATGCATGAAGCACAGATATTGCTGACAGGGAAACGGCAGCCGTCACGACAGTGTAGGTGGTCACGTGCGCATAACAAATCTACCGGAAAATGTGGTCGATGGACGCACTAATACAAAATTAAAGTAGGATAAGGCGAGACCCCTTCGGCCCACTTATGCATAACGGGCACGTGTGTGGCGAGCGCTCTTAGGTGAGCAGGCACAGAAAAGCCCTATATCGAGCCCCACGCTTTGTGCGCGCTTTCAGGATGATTTATTTGCGCCGCATGTCCCCACGGCCCTCGCTTAGGCGCTCCACTGGGCCTGAATGAGCACGCACCGTAAGCGCGCTTCTGAGCGCTGCTTTATTTCTGGCGCATTTTGCCAGAACCAGTGGGGCCCGGCCTTATTGGCGCATAAATAACTTCAACGAGAACAAAGGCTCTCCGGCGGGAGACAATGGGTTGAATAAGTAAGTGCACCGCCGGGCCGCTTCTGCTTTCCCAATCCTGGAGCAGCCTTTCCCGGGCCACAAGCGCTGAGGACCCTGAAATTTTAGACGTAACTTGTACTGCATACAAGGTGCAATCGGAAAAATAAAGGCGCCACCAGGGACCCACTTTAAAAAGGAGTTCTCGTTGGAAGCAGCGCAGTATAGGCTGCAATGAATGCAAGTGTAAAAGTGGTGACGCTGTGCAGTAATAGGTACCTAAACGTTTGCATATGTTAGGCCGTCTCACTTATCGCTCTAAAACGGTCAATAAAGCAATATATGCGTTCCTATCATTGCTAGTCAACTAATAACATGTCGCAAACTGCCAGAAATATGATATAAAGATATCTAAGTGGTTAAATACAGCTCGCTCAGTTGAGGTTGAGAGCACCCACAATTTCAGTAGCGCAGTGTCATAGCCATTGGGAGTTCGCTGGTGCAGTATACATGCAACACAAAAGAACAGGCATATCAGCGTGTTTGCGTAAATTTCTGCTTATGCAAAGGTATCATACAAAGCTTTAGTTGCCTTTTCCTTGGTATTTAAATTCAGTTTACTTAAACCTTGGTTTCATGTCACGATTCGAGCGGACTTCTTCATATTTTATGCTCTGCCGTTTCAGAGCCTTTTACCGAAGTAAGGCTCACATGCCTAATACCATGTCTGTGGCAAGTCCGTTTGAACCCGAGAACGCGGCAAACGGGATTCTGCACCCTGACGAGTTAGTTGGTTGAAAACAAGTCATTGGCGCAGGACATATCTTCGAGATTCAGCGGTCATGATAGCAGCACCGTACTTACTTGCATAATGCTTGCACTCCTCCTTTGATCATAAAACCCTATTCGCCGTGGCGGCGTGGTTTCTTTGGCTTTGTGCTGCTAACACCGAGGTCGCGAGATGGAATTCTGACCGCGGCGGCACAATCTCACTTTGGGCGAAATGCAGAAACACCCGTATACCGTGCATTGGCCGCATATCAAATAACTCGAGGTAGTCAAACCGATTCCGGAGTCCCAAATTATGGCGTGCATCATAATCATACCGTGGTTTCGGCGTAAAACCCCAAAATTCAACCGCGAAAGCTCGAGTTTTTGCTCGATTAATCGCGGTACCTCCGAAATTGCTGCAGCGACGGTCGTCTGCATGTTGTAGCCTGTAAACGATGATAGAGCATGGCCTCCGAGCTCAATCTGTTGAGCGTTATGTACACTACCCGTGCACGCAACCGCAATTCATTCCAAACCATAAGTGGAGAGGTTTCTGCCATTGCTTGAATGTTGACAGTTGCATGTGGGTAGCTAAAGTCAGCATTGCCTTACTTTGTACCAATTCACCCTTGCATGGGGTGATATGGAAGCTGCACGGCTGCTTTCAAGCTGAAGGCCAACGACAACGTCGATGCAGACAGTGGCGACTTGGCTGTTGATGCCCACTATAAATAGGTTGTGCCAAAGTATCCCTATTTATTAGATGATCTTAAATTCTGGGGATTTACGTGCCAGAAAAACGATCCACTAATGAGGTGCGCCACAGTGGGGCGCTTTGGAATAATTTCCGCCATCTGTGGTTCCTTACCGTGTACGCAATGCACGGTACAGGGGCGTTCTTACGTACATTTCAGCCCCCTCGAAAAACGCGGCCGCCACGGCCGATATTTGATCCCGCGACCTCACGGTTAGCTTCGCAACGTCAAAGCCACCACGCAACCACGGCGGGCTTTTTATTTATACGCTCGGGACTACCAGTTCAGCTAGAGACTCCAAATAAAGGGAATTTGTAGTTACTACTCGTGTAGAGTATCTGCTCTTCTTACAAAAGTAAGTCATTATTTGGGAGTAATATTTTTTAAACTTTCACAATCTGGCATGAGAACTCATTAACAGTCGCTTCAGTTTTTAAGTTTCTATTAAATGCCTAGAACGCCCATACGGATTATACGCCACGCGCAAATGTCGCGTCCCTCAACATAAGAAAAGGTGCAATCCATATGCGAGTAACTAAGGCAAATAGCAGCATCAAAGGCGGACCGGGCGGGGAGCCACAATACGGGAATAGGTGGGAGTGCCGCCATCTTATGCGCTCTTAAGAACAGCAGATTTATGATAACAAAGAGAGCCGAGGAACTCGAAGCACTTGTATAGGAATCGGGAAAAAGTTTGTAGATAAAGAATAAATACTTTCGTTCCCGCTTTCAGCCTCCGCTACTGCAACTGTCTCTACAAAAGCAACGCAAAGTACATTGTAGCTAGAAAAAAAAATCAGGGGCTTGTGGTTTGTCTTGCGAGTTAAACGACATTTTACTGACGTAAAACGTCTTACAACAGCTAAGATACTCCTGAAGTGCGAAGCCTAACGTTGTTTTTCTCTACCAGTCTTTACCATTTGAAGTATTAAGTCAGTGAACGTTGTTTCACAGCTCTTCGCTTCATTTCTTTTATTAGCGTTTTCAAGCGACCTGACATCTTCGCTATTTTGTGCTTGCAAACAGTAGGCAACTGTGAGCTACTCTAGGTGAGCTGTTTTAAGCCACTTTTTTCTTTTTGTCCCTCTTGCGCTAGCGCTACATTCACCTTTTGCTTTGCTCATCACGTGTGACACTTGTCTGCTCTGTATCGTGACATTATCCGGCATCGTGACGTCTTGCCAACCATCTTTTCTCTGATATTGTTGAATGTAATTTTCTTCCAGTTTGATGCCTATTGACATGCACACCGCCCTTCGGGACAGCTGGTCTAAATTGATTCTAGTGCTAGCACTGCAACACAGACGTGGTGTTCTTGAAAAAACTATGAAAGCAGTGAAAAACATTTTGATGTAGCCATATGAGACTTCACGGTGGTCACTAGTGCACGCGAGTAGAAACCTAATTGCGAAACACTGGCCACAGTTCCAAAACACGCAACCATGCCGATAGTACAGTAATTCTATTATGAGTAATACAAATGGCACTTGAAAGAACTGCCGCTAGGAATAACTATTACAGTAAAAAAGCATTGCAATAAGACAAACCTAAGTGCATATTCGATACGCGATAAGAAATCAGGCTTCCCCCGCAGGGGCGTCTGCGCAAGCAGGCGTTTGGTGCGTTGCGACACCACGTACCCGAGCACTCGAGGGTTGGACCCTCCCGCGCGTAGCCGTGCGCGGCTTAGCCGTGTCCGGGGAAAGGAGGATCCTGGGGGTTGAGCCGATGCCGGGTGTTGGACCGTTAAGGCCCCCCGGCGGAGGCAACACACCTCTTTGGCCTCTGCTTCACGTAGACGGCACCCCCGGACTGACCCACCCGGGGGAAATCGGTAGTTGCCTTTTCCTTTCTCTCGCTCTCCCTCCAACCTTCGTCTTTCCCTCACTTTCCATCTTTCCTGTCTTCTCCTAGCTTCCGCTCACTTCCAGTTTTTCCAGGCAGCAAGGGTTAACCTTGTGTGAATAACCAACCTAGGTTATCTCATATTTGGTTATAGTGATGACGTACAGCTGGCGTTTACAGGACCTGTTCATACAGTCCCTGTAGCGTCCCCTCGTAGGGCTCCATGGTGGGTGGCTGGCGTTATTGCCGAAAACTACATTTTTCTATGGCAAGTTCCTTTCCTCCAATTCCTGATCGCCCTCACAAAAGAGGGCGCACCGAAGATGTATTCCAGTTCTTTGGTCGTCAAAGACCGAACTTCCCACGGTACCATGTCATCCACTCTGAAAAATCCGATAAACAAGTGCGAAATATCTCCCCTTTTCTAGTTTCCAAGTCCTTAACAGATGTCCTTGGTCCAGGCTACAAGGTATCAAGGCTGGCAAGTGGTGATCTCCTGTTAGAACTGCATGATCAGAAACAATACGATAAGTTGCCCAGTCTATTGTCATTTGGGGATGTTCCATTGACAGTAACTCCTCACCGCACTCTGAACACCACCCGCGGCGTTGTGTCTGATGACGATTTGCTCCAGCTGACAGAGGCTGAGCTCTTGGAGGGCTTCAGTGAGCAGAACGTTGTCAATGTCAGAAGAATTAAGATAAGAAGGGATGGAAAAGAAATTCAAACAAAGCACCTGATACTCACATTCGGTTCAAGTATTCTGCCCGAGTCTGTAGAGGCCGGGTACATCAAGCTCCGTGTCAGGCCATATGTGCCAAATCCCCTAAGATGCTTCAAATGCCAGCGTTTTGGCCACAGCTCGCAGAGCTGCCGAGGCCGCCAAACATGCGCCAAATGCAGTGCCCTTGAACACGCCACTGAAGCTTGTGCAAACACTCTCCACTGTGTAAACTGTGATGGGGAGCACGCCGCGTACTCGCGGTCGTGCCCATCCTGGAAGAAAGAAAAAGAAATCGTAACGATCAAAGTGAAAGAAAATATCTCATTTAAGGAGGCACGCAGGCGGGTTGCATACCTGCCAAAGAAAAGCTTTGCCGAAGTGGCGCGTCAGGGGGCAGCGTCACAACGGCCTCCGGCGGCTGTCCGACCCACAAGCAGTGAGTCGGCAGTCACGCCATCTGCCCCCGCGACGGTTGCAGCTAGCGCTGCTCCGTCAACCGAGGAGAAGGAACCATCGACCCCGAAGGAGGGCGCAGCCGAGGCTGCCTCAACTTCCGAGGTTCCTTCCCGCGCTGGCAACGGCCGGCGTAGCCAAATCCCTCTGGGAGCCCCATCGACCTCCGGGCTGGTGGGCGCAGGGGTCTTGCCCTCCAAGGCGGGACTCCCTCTGAAATCTTCCCGCTCGCAAGAGCACGTGTCCGGCGCCTCACAAGAGGCAATGGACACTACACCCATCCTCCAGGCGCACCAAGCGCCTAAGGAGCGGCGAGGCTCCCTCGAACGCTCCAGAAAGAACAAAACCCCTATTACAGGGCCTCGAAAGGGTTCTGTAATCTAAGGCATCCCGTCCGTTTCCGTAAACACAGCACCAATTTATTTTAACTATGGATACACAAATCATTCAATGGAACATTAGAGGTCTCCTTACAAACCTTGATGATTTGCAAGAACTCATCCACAAACATAATCCAAAAGTGCTGTGTTTACAGGAAACACACTTAAAATCAAAATACACAAACTTTCTTCGACAATATGTTACTTTTCGGAAAGATCGCGATGATGCTGTCGCATCATCGGGCGGTGTCGCAATTATAATTCAAAAAAGCGTAGCGTGCCAACGTTTACAGCTACGAACGGCCCTTGAGGCAGTGGCGGTTCGAGCTGTTTTCCTTAATAAACTCGTCACCATTTGCTCGCTTTACGTACCCCCACACTACAAATTAAACAAACATGAATTTCAGTCATTTATAGACGAATTGCCAGAACCTTATGTTGTTCTTGGCGATTTCAATGCGCACAGCTGCCTGTGGGGCGACTCTCGTACAGACGCGCGAGGTCGTCTCGTTGAACAGTTCCTTTTCTCTTCTGGTGCTTGTCTTCTGAATAAGAAGGAAGCGACATACTATTCTCTCGCAAACAAAACATTTTCTTCAATAGATCTTAGCCTAGTCTCCCCGTCACTACTGTCTGAACTTGAATGGGAAGTAAACGACAATCCTTACGGAAGCGACCACTTCCCTATACTACTAAGAACATATAAAGAACACGAATGTCTACCACAGGCTCCCAGGTGGAAAATCGATACAGCCTACTGGGAGAAATTCCGAACTCTCACCAGGATCTCATGGGATGACATGTCCTCTTTAGAAATTGATGCTGCCGTTCAGTATTTTACAGCCTTCATTATAGATGCCGCGTCTAAATGCATATCTGAAGTAAGTGGTTTCGCATGCAAATGGCGCGTCCCGTGGTGGAACGACGAGTGTAGGACCGCCCGTAAGAAACAAAACAAAGCGTGGGGGTTGCTACGCACCTCTCCCACTGCGGATAATCTTATTAACTTTAAAAAAGCAAAATCTGAAGGAAGGAGAACGCGCCGACAGGCCAGAAGAGGGAGCTGGCAGAAGTTTTTATCGGGTATCAACTCTTATACTGAGGAGGGGAAAGTTTGGAACAGGGTTAACCGGATAAACGGACGACAAACTTATTCACTCCCTCTAGTAAATACACAGGGCGGTACACTGAAAGATCAGGCCGACTCACTTGGGGAGCACTTTGAGAGTGTATCAAGCTCAAAACATTATTCGCAATCCTTCCTAAAATATAAACAAATAGAAGAATGCAAGCCACTCGTCAATAAATGCCGACAGAATGAACCGTACAATTGCCCTTTTAGTGCTGCTGAGTTGAAAGCTGCCTTGAGCGCATGCAAGAGCTCTGCACCGGGATCCGATAGAATCATGTATGAAATGCTCAAAAACTTACACAATGACACGCAAGTAACACTACTTACACTTTTCAACACTATCTGAGACGCAGGGTACCTTCCAACGGCATGGAAAGAAGCCATTGTGGTCCCTGTTTTGAAAGAAGGGAAAGACCCTTCTTCAGTGGCAAGTTACCGCCCGATAGCCCTCACAAGCTGCATGTGTAAGGTATTTGAAAAAATGATAAATCGGCGACTCATCCATTTTCTTGAACAAAACAAAATGCTTGATCCCTTTCAGTGTGGCTTCCGAGAAGGGCGCTGCACAACCGACCATCTTGTACGTATTGAAGGACATATTCGTGACGCGCTTGTACACAAACAGTTCTTTGTATCGATATTCCTCGATATGGAGAAGGCGTACGATACGACCTGGCGCTATGGAATCTTGAAAGATTTGTCAGAAATGGGCATTCATGGTAATATGCTAAACGTAATAAAAAGCTACTTGTCCAGTCGTACCTTCCGGGTGAAAGTAGGCAATGTGCTGTCACGTCCTTTTACACAAGAAACTGGTGTACCCCAGGGAGGCGTGCTCAGTTGCACACTTTTTATTGTTAAAATGACAACGCTTCGTGCGTCCTTACCACTAGCCATCTTGTATTCCGTCTATGTGGACGACATTCAAATAGGCTTCAAATCCTGTAACCTCGCAGTATGCGAGAGACAGGTACAGCATGGCTTGAACAAGGTGTCAGGGTGGGTAGAGAAAAATGGTTTTAAAATCAATCCTCAAAAAAGTTCTTGTGTGCTGTTTACAAGGAAGAGAGGCCTAGTTCCGGATCCTTGCTTACAAATGTGTGGACAACAGATTCCTGTAAACAAAGAGCACAAATTTCTAGGTATTATACTCGACAATAGACTCACTTTCGTCCCACACATTAAACAACTCAAAGAAAAGTGTCTGAAAACAATGAACCTAATGAAACTTCTATCCCAGACTACGTGGGGTAGTGACAGGAAGTGCCTAATGAATCTGTATAAGAGCCTCATCCGGTCACGATTAGATTATGGTGCCGTGGTATATAACTCTGCCGCCACAAGCGCGCTAAAGATGCTAGACCCGGTTCACCATCTAGGCATCCGTTTAGCCACGGGCGCTTTCAGAACAAGCCCAATTGAAAGCTTATATGCCGAATCGAATGAATGGTCTCTCCACCTACAGAGATCATACAACAGCTTTACATATTTCCTTAAAGTACGCTCTAATCCTGAACATCCATGTTTTTATACCGTTACCGATATGACGTGCGCTACACTTTTCAGCAACCGTCCCTCCATAAGACAGCCTTTTTCGCTGCGTGTGAAGGAGCTTAGCAATGAAATGCATGTCCCACTCCTCGAGCATCGCCTAATGCACACAATCAAGCTCTTACCTCCCTGGGAGTGGCAGGTGATACAATGTGACATATCCTTTATAAAAGTCACAAAGCACGCTCCTGAGGCTGAAATCAGAATGCATTTCCTAGAACTACAGCACAAGCACTCCTGTGCAGATTTCTACACAGACGCTTCGAAGTCAAATGCCGGGGTATCCTATGCAGCAGTCGGCCCATCCTTCTCGCAATCCGACGTACTGCATCCCGAAACAAGCATTTTTACGGCCGAGGCCTACGCATTACTCTCTGCCGTGAAACATATAAGAAGATCAAAACTTTCAAAAGCAGCGATCTATACAGACTCCCTAAGCGTCGTGAAGGCCTTGATGTCAGTCTGTACACACAAAAATCCTGTACTTAGTGAACTCTACACCGTCTTGTGTAAAGCGTACATATCTAACCAGCGTATCATTATATGCTGGGTGCCTGGCCACAGGAGCATTGAGGGTAATGTTCTGGCGGACGAGATGGCCACGTCAATCGCATCGCAAACTGTTAACCCTACCGCTGCGGTGCCTGTCACAGATCTGAGGCCTTTCTTGCGAAGGAGATTGCGGGACCACTGGCAACGCATGTGGGACGCGGAAACGAATAATAAGGTCCACCTGATAAAACCACAGTTAGGATTCTGGCCCTCTACTACAAAATCCCGCCGAACAGATGTCCTATTCTGTCGGCTCAGAATAGGACACACGTTTGGCACCCATAATTTTCTACTAACCGGAAGTGAGCCTCCAACCTGTGGTAGATGCGGGGAGAGGCTGACCGTGCTCCACGTCCTTCTGGAGTGTCGCGAAGCCGAATTTGAAAGAACGAAACATTTTTCCTTAGCTTACAGACAGCACATCCCTCTCCATCCAGTAATGTTCCTCGGCCCAGAACCGCTTTTTAACACAGACACAGTCCTAGGTTTTCTGAGAGATGTGGTCCTACATGTTATTAGCCCCATGCATTCCTAGCGCTTCCTCTCTTTAGAGGATGCCGCTGGGATAGTTGTACGGTATAGCACATGCCTCCAGACCCTTGTGTTTCAAGGGCTCTAAGGGGGCAGTAGTGCTCTAGCATTTATTTTAATCTGATATATTTTACCTATTGTATCATTCTTTTTAAATGCATCGAAATGCTCATAGTACAGGTCATATGTCATCGCCATAATTTTATTACACAGATTTTACGCAATGTAGAGCGTATATTTTAAGGCCCCTTTACAGCCACGTCACACCAATTTCATAGTAATCATAGTTACACTGCACACCCATTACCACAGACATGGCGCTCTTTGGCCATTCCTGGCCCTTGCGCCATAAAACCCCATACATCATCATCAAGAAATCAGTCTTCGGAACAACATTGTTGCGAAGAAAAAAGCATCCGGTGGGTAGAAAATAAACATGTTTCTTCCTAGGTTTCGTTGCTGGGCGTTGGAGGCTAGAAACGAAACATTCCCAGCCCAGCCAACGTACCTCTTTCACGTCAACATATTGCATAAAGAAAAATGAACAGCAAATGAAAGTGGTGATAAAAGAGGTGCAAGATAAATAATGGTTGATTGAAATTATACGCGTGGGTGCACCCGCACTTCCATGGAAGAGGCGTGCTGTCTGTTTTCTGGCGAGAACACGTTTGTGGAGTGGCACGTTTGTTTTATTGCGTACGCTAGTATATGATAGGATACCGACACAAGAGAAAGTTTATCTGAAAAGAGCGATGGAAGACACCGGAAGTGCTTATGCATCGAAGTGTTCCAATTTCTTACATTTCTCTAAGCATACTAGTTATGTCTCTAAGCATAATACATTGAGCTATGGAAGCATACCATAAGCAATTAGCCCATTTCGTTGATTCCTGATGCTTCATATACACCAAATACTGGAAAAACGAAATAAAACGTTGGTTTTCACTGCATGTGCTATGTGCCCTTTCTATATCTTCTGTGCATTTCCTTGTCAATGCTTAAATAACGGTTCTTGTTTAATGTGTCAGAGAGATCTAAGGGGCAGCGCGATCAGCAGACCATCGCATTAATTCTCAACGACGTTAATGCTTTAGGCAAGGTCTGGTTTACCCACGCTAAATGCTATCGCCAACGTTTGTACGAATGTCACTCTCGATTTTTCAGTTCGAATGCGGCACGACAGCTTGCTCAGAACAACGGTAATTTAAACATGCCTTAAGCGCATTGTAGGCAGTGGACTCTGCCTTGTACTTAGTGTTTAACGTTAACCTATTACATAGCAGTGTCGACTTCGCAAAGGTAATAAAATAGCGCCTACGGAACTCAGTAAATGAACAGGTGGAAACTGAAACATTGATCAATAGGAAAAGAGAAAATACTGTCAGTTACCACAGTAATTTTCACTCAATTATAAAGGATTCACAGCTTCTCCCAAGCATTATGCAAATATGCGTACGTACTTTTTCAAATATAGCAAGGAACGGGGCGCTCCTTTATGAAAAAGAAACCAGTGTAAGTACCCCTTACGAGAAAATAAAGGTACTTCGGTGAACATTCTCTACCATAGTCAATGTAATTGTACGTAGTAAGACAACTGCAACAAAAGAAGCAACTCCTAGACAGGGAACGTAGACACGCATTAGGTTTCTGCGGCGCAGCAGTGGCGTCTTGCGGCTGCACGATAGCAACCGTCATCTTTCTTCCTCGAATTTCCACCCGGCTCTCTGAAACCCGCACGTGTCACGGTGAGAAATGGTTCGCGGTTCTCCCGCAAAGTAAAGTGGAATCCGATAGGTGGCGCGAGCCTTGTCGGAACGCGCAGAGCCAGAGAAGAACAAGCAGGCCCGCCACTCGATCAAGCGAAGTGGCGAGCATGGAGAATACGAACACCATCGGTCTGCCCGCGTTCCTTTAGCAAACGAGAATTCAGTCGACGACGAGAACGGCGTGCATGAAGGGAAATGACAAAATATATGTAAGGGGAACTGAGCAGATGCGGGGTACGAATAGAAAGAACAGTTCGCGTCGACTAGTAACGTCCATTAAGAAGAAAAAAGCTCTGCTGATTGTCGAAAGTTCCCAAGCAAGTTTGCGCAACGAAGGATGCCTTGCAGCTTCGTAACGTACCCTATGGTGCAGGTGCCAGGAACATTTTTGACTGAACGCGTGTGCAGGCTGCTACATTCGTCTCTTCCGATTGGATTGTTAGCCGCTTCCTAACGGCACGTTACGCAAGCCGCCACTCTTACAAAGTGGAAATCTTGCAAAGCCTTGTGGAACCTGATAGAGCTGCTGAACATTAAGGAATACTAGTACGTAAGCGGTGCTTTGGCGGCCTGGCGTGCGCACATTCCTGCAAAAATTGCCAACAGGCGCGCGCGTGGATGTCATTAACGTAGATAGTTTATTCGGATCAATATGGATGACTTAGTGTTTTAAAAACGGGACCATATGAAGCACATCGGTTTTTGTTAAAAATACAGCAACGTTCGAAACATTGCTTCATTGTCTTGCAACTAACCTCGGCGTAGGCCATCTGTCGGTAAAATATTGGAGCGGTATTGTTTACACAGAATCTTATGTCATTCTAAGAATGCGTTTTGGAAATATGGGATGCCTGCAACGCTTAGTGGGACAAAAGATGATCCGTGATGGTACACTGCAAGCGGCAGCTTAACGAGTCCTAACGTGGCATGTGTATGGAGAAAATGTGCTGTTAATGTGCCGTCTGCCTATCATTATCGCTGATTTCGAGATGCGAACTTTGAGAACATGCGTAATCCACTTGCTTGCATGATATTAACCGCGCTCTCAAACCAGTTTGCGCCATCTAGGCCCCATTTTTGCCCCATACAGTAATCGCTATCTTCCTTGCGTTTCTTATTTCTTAAAAACTCTGTTCATTACTTTCCCGCCAATAGTAATTTTTCACGCTGATAACGAGCGTGCCGTTCCTGACCTACAAGAGCTGAGCGCGCATCCTTAAAGGAAGAAAAAAGATTCAAAGTTAACGACGATAATTGATTCGGGACAAACTTACGCCCCAAAGCGTGTAAACTGTTCTTGGAGGGTGGAAACATGATGGACTCTAATTTGCTTAACATTACAAGAAGTTGGAAGGCCCTAAGAAAATTGAAATATTGAGAAAGCCTACAGATTGACTATGCAAGTCTATCTTACGAAATATAGCTGGTCTGTTAGTCCGTACACTTGAAGAAAAATCCAGCTACGCAAAGGAGGAAAGGCGGATACACTTCGTATTCTAATTACCATGCAACCGAAGTTAGGTTTGTTAGGTAAGAAGCGTTAGAGACGACAAAAGGAGCTGCTTCCCTGGTTTAGTCCACACGTACCAAATCGGAATACTTATCGTAAGAAAATAATTGCTACAGGTGGACGCCAGAGCTTGGAATATGTCTCGATTGATGACGCAAGCAAAAAAGAAAGAAGGTACTGAGGACCCCTAAGCACTTCTTATGAGTTGGTAATACGAAAGCATTAATGTTCAATCAGAACGGCGCTCAGCGGTCGTTCGAGTTTAGCGCTGCGAGTAATGTACCAGAGCGCTGCGTGCTGCCCGAGCCAGCAAGCCGCAACAGCCTGTGGTGCGAACGCTGCATGCCACAGACGCGGCGATGCCTTCTCCCCTCACGGAACACCTGGCGCGCAAGCGCTGCAGGTGTTCCCATTCACCCACTCTGCCAACGCCTCCTAGATAGCGGAATGCATGTCCGTTTCCATTCCTGACGTCGTGCTACCCTGCCATAATGCCATGGATTCTTATGGGGACGCTTCTGAGTAAGCCACGGTGATTTTGACGTCAGCGCTTGCGTCGCGCCGGGCTTGACAGTGGAAGATTTGGTACAAGTAGCATGGCGTCATAAAGCAGAGTTCACAGGCCTGCAACTAGGAGGTGTTGGCTCTGCTCCATCGAGGAGCGCTCGTGCGGAGAGTGAGACCGACGATGATGTCGCATCGAGGTGATGACCTCTTCCCCCACGCTACACTTTTCGCGATATCACGGCAGCAGGTGTTCCGATTCGCCCGCTCTGCTCCGTCAAGACACAACTCGTGACGCGGTGTCACAGCGAGTGGCGTTGCTAGTTTAGCTACAGTTCCGCTACTACAGACAACAGTCGCCAGCTTTTTCGCTCACTGAGCCATTTGACGCTTTCGAACCAAACTTACAGAAAGACCGATTTCCCTTGTTCATTTAGCTTAAGAAAAAGACTTTACAAGTCGCCGGTGTTTCGTTTGCGCTGTCAAGTGAGCTTAGAAATCCTAATTTGTCCTTAGCAGATGAACCGAGTTTAAATTTTCTTGCTCCAGTTTTGTTATTGGCAAATGAGCACCTTAACGCGTTTTGAATGGTGGCCTGTACACAAATAAAAGCTAATTCACGTGTCCTGCGGCGTGATAAAGCAGCAAATCGTCATTAATATTTTTGGTCGCGTAGGTGCGGCGGGTCTAAACATCTATTTTATATTCTGAAGTTAAATAATGCTATTATTAATGTACAAAAACGTACGAGGGGAAATCAAAGTCTTTGCCTTATTTTTTTTTAGCCAGATTGTGGCTGTAAATGCAAAGTCAACATACCCATTCCCAGCTGGGGAGCTTTCTTGGGCCGGCCCAGCCTTAGCTGCTGGTAGCTCCGCGGCACGGCGCTGCTTTTAGTTGTTGAATAACGCGGTTGTGCTTCACACGTCCACGGCGTACGAGCAACGAAGTGTGATTCGTTTTCTATGAAGTAAGAGACGAACACTCATCGCAATCCACAGGGAAATACAGCCCAGGTATGGGGAAACGTGTCTCGCTTTGAGAAGTGTGAGCTGGGGGTGTTGCAAGTTTAGAAAGTGCCGTGAAGACTTTAATACCAATGGGCGTTCGGGGAGGCCGCGTGCGTCGCTGCTACCACATCTCAAATTTAGTGCTGAGATTAGACTAATGTCTGAACCGGTGTGAGGGACTACGTGGAAAAATAGTGTTTGGCTCGTAGAATAGTGCGTATATTGGTAATGGCACAGGTTTGAGGTTGCGGATTTTAGACGCTGTACTTGTGTTTGCTTCGTCTTTTCAGGCATACAATCGAAACTTTCCATTTACCTGTCACGATCACTTTTGTTTCACTATAAACGAAGGACTGGGGAGCAAAACAATGACATTAAATAGCTTAACGAAAGACTCGCACTAAACTTACTTGCAGTAAACTTTCTGCCCTTTTCTTGGTCTGGAACAAATGCCAAGCAAACAAATGACATGCAAGCTCTTGGAAGTCTTGGCTCGAAATGTCATTTGTGCAGCGAGGCAAGATCGCACTTAAACAGGGAACGAGTTCTGACGTCCTGCGCAATATGCATAACGCAAGAAAGAAAAAGCTTTCCTACATAGTTCCCTTTCTGCATCAGCCTGGCAACGAGCCAGCCGCCAGTATTTCTGTTTTCCCAAGCCTTCTTCTCTTGGCTGTGACTGCGCGCCTTCCGAGAAAGAAGTTGTCCTCACAGTAAGAAGAATTCACTCAGTCATATTTAGTTGGCGTGCCTTACGTGGACGCTGACTTTGCCAGGCTTCCACAAGTGGAACTATCAGCACTTAACGGTCGCTCCTCTTCAAAGGACGCTAAAATAATCGAATGGAGTTTCTGTGAAGGGAAGTTTCTGGATGCATCGATGGGGATTTGCTTTTGCGGCCAAAACAGTGTCGCAGGGCATTGCTCAAATATTATGTTTGCGGACTGAGCAGCATAGGAGATTGTGCGGGTAAATAGCTCCTCGATACCTTATATCGGTCATATGCTTCGTTTTTTTTTTTGCTAGGTGTTCGCATTTGTCCTGGACAATGACTTCAGGACGCTTCAATTTATCATGAGTTCCGGGAGTTATACGTCACTGATGGTTAAATAGAAATTTCGCATCCCCGCACAGCAGAAGTCTGTACCGGGCCATGGGGAGTTCGCCGTGCAGGAGCCCTGTATACTTTGTAAATTTAATCATCGCAAATAAATGACGACGCAAGAGCACATAAATAGAGAATATAGGCTGCTAATGCGTCCTCGTTTATTGGCGCTGGGTAAATATGCAGTATGTTGCGCAAAGTGGCTCAGATTGAAGTACTCCTCAGCCTCCATATGTTTTCCATTCTTGGGTAGCGCGCATAAAAAGAAAACAAGAGGAACGCTGGGTCTAAGAGCTGAAAGTTATGAAACCGTCTACATAGGACAGACTGGCCGATGTCTAAATACCGGTCTGCGCGAACATGCCAATTCTTTAAAGGCTATGGTGTCATCGCATCTTGCCTGCCATTGTCGTGATTCCGGCTGCGCGCATTCTGTTGAGGGTACATCAATTATCAAGAAACAGCGTGAGTAGCACAGGCGTGATTTTTCTGAGTCATATTACATAGTCAAGAATAAGAACACGTACATAAGTCAGTCGCCAATTTCGCTATCAAACGAAGAGATCGCATTCATTGATTGCTCGTGAAGATGGGATGATTCTCTACACGTCATCCAAATGACTTTCATCAACCCAGCCTGTATAATCCTTTTTTTCCAATAACAACTTTCAGTTAGACCAGTGCCTATAGTGTATTCGTTCTCGCTTTTAGTTTTCATGTGGGCTGCACCATAATGGATAGGTCCCAACTCGTCCGCTTTTTGAACCTTCTTCTATATGTGTTTTATTCCACTGCAGATAGGACTGCGTGAACGGTCTATGCTGAGACACGCTACAACTTGTGCCTTTGTGTGCTTCTTATTTGCCAGTTTTTTTTTTTCTGTTCGTAGAAAGCTGAGGTTCTCCTGAAGCATTCAGATATTTATTTCCATTTTCGTGATTTGTGCCTCACAGAAATGTCAAACTAGCAGAGGTGCCACTCTCGCCCCCGTGAAAAATAAATTGTTCCCTTTTGTTTCCACCACGCATTTTTTTATATCTGCTTTGTTGGGAATTTAGGGGCCTCGGGCCCCGTCTCAACTGTCACCGCGAGATGCAAGTTGGGCAAGTGGCGCGGAGAATGCGCCGCTGAGGCATCTCTTATTTCCTAGGAGCAAATGCCCGAATGCGAGCTGTCGTGGCATTGTCTTTCAATGTGGACGTACCCGAGAAAAAAAAAAACTGCGATGCAGTGACGGCGAATTCATCTTGACAAGAGTATTGCAAAAAAAAAAAAAAAGAAACAGTGACCTATGATGTCAATGACAGGTTCAGTCAAGGTACGCCTGACACTTGACAGCCGTACTTCAATAAACGTTCAAGCGTCGAATCAGGTTCTTTCTTTGTTATCACAGGCAAAGTTGTACGCACGCACTTGCCGGATAACGGATTGACAAAAAAGGACATCCGTTTTAACCGCTCGTCCTTCTTGAAGCTTAATTCTTAAAGGGAGACGGACTGTCTAGGTCTTCAACTATGTGCCAATTGGAAACGACAGCATTGAATGACGCCATCGTACTCGTGACCAACGTGAGTTTTAAAGCAAAGCGTTCTTCTCCTTGTACAGGCACTTTTTTTTTCGTACGGGAAAGCGCGGGGGCCGTATCTCTCCGTTTTGGTAGGACGATTCCTGTGATAACGCATTCTAAAAATACGCGCAACAAATGCGACTGACTTTGTGCACTGCGTATGGGACCCTGTGGTCACTGGGTATTTATTTTTAATTATCGAAGTTACCCCTAAAGGCTCTCTGTTTGAAGGTATTACGTAGGGGGTCAGATACGGGTAAATGCAGGCGTATACAAAATTCATAAAAAAGTAATACAATAAATATTAATACCGTAAAAAAAGGATATAAATATTGCATATGTACTTACACGTTAGATTAACAATACAGAAGCCTAATAACTTTAGTTATTGGTTGTTAAAGGAGAACGAATCGCGAACACAGTCAAACAAAGGTGCAAAGTTCGGTAACAATTCAAGTACGGATCAAAAGTATAGAACAGAGTAAATTGAATAAAATTAAAAAAAGAATAAAAGAATAAAAGAAGAACAAACTTGGGAATCAACAAGCACACTGCGAGAAGAACAAACCAGCGAAAAATGAAGCAGCGATGGTGGCATGGACGTTATTATGAATGATCGAGTTTTCAAAATTAGCTCACGTTAGTTTCCGTAATGATATATGATAGCAACTGGTTCCAATCCTTTAATGTGCGTGGTATGAAAGATTCAGCGTAGCGTTTTGAGTGGAACATTATTTGCTTTACTATGTTAGGAAGGTCCCGGCGAAGAGAAATAGCTGCTTGTTGGTGGGAAAAGTCGTCATGGAGGGATGTGTGATCATACAGTTTATGGAAAAGCGATAAGTGAGCAAGTTTACGGTGATATGAAAGCTCTTGCAATTCAGCACGGTTTTTTAAAGCAGTTACGCTAGCGAAAGGTGAGTATTCCGAGTTGAAGAAAACAGTGCGGTTTTGAAGGGAATCGATGTCGTTAATTACGCAATGCTTATAAAAGTCCCAGATGACAGATGCATATTCAATTTTAGATCGGATTTATGTGGTGTAAGCAAGTTTACGAAGATGAATAAGTGCTTCTGTAACGTTACGTTTAAGACGACTGAAAGAACGATTAGCGGAAGCAAGGGTTGCGTAATATGGTAATCTCATGTTAAGTCAGGTTGTAAATGAAGGCCAATGTACTTATACGTTGCTGTCAGTTCAATAGGGTTGTCGTTTAATATGTAAAACGAAGGTACGTGGCAATCGCGGTTAGTAAATGCCATAGTCTTTGTTTTTTGGGGGTTAAGTGGCATTAGCCAGGATGAACACCATGAACACATCGTGTTAAGGTCGGGTTGTAATGTCAACTAGTCGGTGTTGCAGGATGCATTAGAATATATGACCCAATCATCGGCGAAGAGTCTAATTCTGGATGAGATTGAAGATGGAAGATCAATAATATAAAATGAAAATAGTAATGGTCCACTCACACTGCCCTAGCGGAAACCAGAAGTGATGTGTCCGGGGGGGGGGGGGGGGGAAGACGAGGTAGTGTCATTAAGAGAGGTGAATTGCACGCGAGATGACAAGAAATCTTTTATTCAAGCTAGAATGTTAGGGTGAATGTTAAGCTTTTCCCATTTGGTCAATAGACGGTGGTGAGGGACGCTGTCAAAATCCTTTAAGTAGTCCAGAAAAATTGCATCTACTTGCAAACGGGTGTCTACGGAAGAATGAATATAATGGATGAAGCCGGCAAGTTGCGTGTCACAAGAATATCCCCTTCAATTACCGTGCTGGTATTTGAATATAATGTTATGTTCTTGGAAGTAGTTAACAAGCTGAAAATGTACGATGTGTTCTAGAAGTTTAGACAGTACTGTTTTGTGAAATGGCACGATAGTTGGCAGGAGAACACAGATCACTGGGCTTCATATAGGGATAACTTCAGCTATATTCTTGGCATTTGGAATGGAACCAGTTGCTCATGATTGTGAAAAAAGTGCACAGAACCATGGACATGCACTAGCGGATATACTTTTCAGTACTTTATTGTCGGTGCCAATGTGATTCGAAGCAGATGAAATTTTTAATTTGTTTAGCCGGGACAACATCCCAGGTTCAGTGATGGTTCTCTCCAGCATACGCGTTATCGGTAAAAAATATGCAAGCCAGGGCATGTGATGACGTCTTCGTTAGTAAAAGCTGATACAAAAGTATTGTTAAATATTTGAGCGCCCCCTTCTTCAGAAACAACATTATTAACACCAGTGATGCTAATATTAACATTATGATTCGGGTTAATGACGCGCCAGAATTTGCGAGGGTTATTAGTAGGCATACATAACAGGTCGAGGTTAAAAAAAGAAATGTGTTACTGGTTGTGCGTTCTGGGGACACTTCTTATGTGCCCCTGTGTTTTAGTTTGCTCCTAATATTATGCATTGGAAACGTTGTGTCTTACTTATTATAATGAAATCGGCACACCTTATAACAGTTAGATGCCCATGCGCTACACAGCAGTTACATTCACCATACAACCGTTCTCTACAAACCATAAATGTTTAGCATTACGTTGAAGTCAACTACAGTTGAGTCTCCAAAATTTGTGATGTTGTTCATGAAAACTTCGCGGTCCGACACGTAGCTGCTTGTAAAGAACAGCAATCAAGGTCTTTGACTCCAGTGAGATTAAGTGTCTTAAAAACAGCCATTGTATGTGCACATTAGTGACACTTACCGCTTTAATTTCACTGCACTTTGCATGGTATGCGAAGGGAGGCACCGGCTCGTTGGCTTCGACATTGACAGCTGCTGTCTACTGTCATGAGAAGAAATGGCTTGGCTGACATATCCCATATTATAGGTCTAAAGACGGTATTGTTGCACAGACTTGCTCCTGGATAAACTTGCACAGAGACGAAGATGTGGTGGCGTTATCATCAACTTTAATAAATATGTAAGAGATGTTATAGTGAGTCGGATAATGCGACTGGATATAATAAAATTGTACTTTTCTGCTCTGTCCTATCTTGCTCACCAAAAGATGTGTCGCCCAATAATCGCTGATATGAAAAGCGGGCCGGCAAGCCAAGCGTTCGCGCGGGTTGCTAGAAATTCGTTACCGCGCGAACAAGAGATCTGCTGTTATGGTATAGTTGAAATTGCCATCGACAATTCACAAGCCTTTAAGTTAGTTACTATTGCGTTACTGTCAAAGTATTTTAACTATTAAACACATAATAATTCCCTGTTGGAGATCTGTGTAGAGTCTCAGTAAGTACTTTGTCTGAACTAAAGGAATTATGTTCAATATTTACAGATATAGAGTACGTATCTTCAAGAACACGCTAAGGCGTGTTCTACGCGTGAAATTTGTTAGAGAATTCCATAGGTCACAATTACTTATAAAAATTGTGTTACTTAAAATGCATGCATGTATCGAAAGAGCCAAACGTCTTCCTGTGAATGGACAGTAAACAACCCGGTAGATTGAATAGGAAATTTGTGGGACGAGCACGTATGTTTTGAAAATTGGATGTGCAGTTTTAGTGTAGAGTGTCTATTTGCAGTCTCAAAAGCGTTTAAGGCCCTAGGGCGGCTACGAAACCATATTGTTGGGGATTTAATTAATTTGCAGCATGATTTACTCTAATCGATATGTTCGGTTGAAACATTTAATGCTAATTGTGGTGCGTAGAAATAAAGTACATTCTTTTAGTAAAAACAAATTTTAGTTTCAGCGTTTTATTTATAAGCAGCAGTAGTAGCAAGGGGGACGGACAGATCATTGTACAGATTAACGTCCCTGGGAAAGGAGCATGACACTGAGGCAGAAACTACCCGCCACGGCAGATTAGCTGCTGCGGCGTTACGCTTTTGAGCTCGAGGTCACGCGTTTGGTTACAGCCACGGGGACCGCATTCCAACGGGGGCTAAATGCAATGTCTTTGTACTCTTCTGCAGACTTTCTGGGTGCTGCTGTTGTGGTGTTGCGCGCTCGCGCTGCTGGCTTTCTTGCAACACCGCCAGATGGCGCTCACCTCCGCGCATCTCGGCCGGCGCTGCTGCGCTAACGTTGCGTAGTTCGTGCCTACGGCACGGGCTGCGCTTGCTTTCCTATGCGACAAAATCACAGGTGCTGGGCTGTGGAGATCGCCTGCTGGGTTGTGGTATTAGAAACATTACAATAGTCCATAGCCCGAAGAGAGCGCTTGGAGCTGGAGTCGCAGCAGCCTGCTGGCCACGTATGCAGGAGGAGGGCGTAAACACGCGGCCAGCAGAATGGCTCCAACGCCTGCACTCAGCGTCGAGGACACGCAGGCCCGAAAGAACCGTCGCGCGTAACAGGAACGTCTTCGCTGCGTAGAGAAACAGCGTGCACGCCGCAAATGTACGTGTGCAGCGTACACATACAATTAGAGTAATTACTTCATTACCTACAGCCCCGTAATTTAGTTAAAGTTTAACAACTATACCACTATACGATGTAACATGTGAGGCGATCACAACGCTCGATCCTCTCATAGATTATGAACAATGGTGCACAACAACGCCACCACAAAACAACTCTCCTTTTGTGTTCTGCGGACTACGCAGACAAACGGCAATGATCCACTTAAGGTAACGCTTAACATCAACTCGCCACTTTGGCATTAGCCTAAACGCTGAAGAAATTGCACATTCGCCGCCGACATCACCGCTAATTATCGTCAATCAAAGCAAACAGCCTACAAAGCTTCGGTTACATCGTCTAAGACAGTGCGTGGGATCGCAAATGTATTTCTACTGACACGAATCTTGTCTCGGACAAATATTTGTACTTTCCTTTTTTTTTTCTGGTGGTGCGATTTGCCATACCACTATGCTTAAAATTATACAGCTTGTTATAGAAAGTGAAAAGTCGGTAGCACCCTTGCCCCAAATGCGATTATTTATCTTAACAGGCGCCTGACTGTATTACGTAACATGTAGGCCACTGCTGTGAGTTGTACTGGAACGGTGATTTTTCAGCATCGTTCAATGACACTTTTCCCTTTAGTATTTTCCGCCCCATGCGCAGTCATTTCCGCCGAATTTCAAAGCTGGTAAGGTCTTGTATCGATCGAAAAGAGCAATCAAAGAGCCTGTTTAGTTTTTTTTATCTACAGGTGGTGCTGCTTCCACAATGCCATAGAGGGTGAACAGTTTGCATTTCGGTTTTCTGCGTTCTCTCCGCTGGGTTATATGGCCAAGACAAAATTTCATTGCCTTCGCTCTGTGCGAAACAACTATCTGTGCGCGGTTCAGTGGAAATGTTAGAACAGAGCACAGACGATTCTCTTGGACTGTTCCCATGCACGACAAACAGTTTGCGGCGCAGAAGTTTTACGCTCTAGCTTCTCGTAAAAGTCGTGTAGCTCGCCTGAAACAGTCCCACCGCCTTCCCTTGTAGAACATCTGTTCAATAACGAAATGGCAGGAAATAAATTTTTATAGCCAAGGAAGGGCTGCTTTTCTGTTGATAAAACGAAAACGCCACACGACGCCGTGGTACAGACATAGACGGTTGAATCTTCGCGAAAGCAAACGTTTCTCATTCTAAGCAGTCTATGCGAAGTTCACTCTTTCATTTTCGCTGGCACAGACATCACGTATCGCTAGTGAATTGGCTGGCTTGTCCTAACATTTTTAAGCTTACCATAATACGTGGCTTTACAAGCGCCCAGTTTGTGCGGTAAAGCGCCGTCACTCTTTTCTGCTTCGATAGTGGTATAGTTCAGTACATTGGGGGCTAAGAGGGATAACGTATCATTCATAGGCCGGCATGCTCACTCACAAGTGCGCCGACTCTATCCACACTCATATCTCGTTCCACACTCCATTTACAGGCGGGATATAAAGCGTTGATTAGTAACAATGTAGGTGATCATGGAAGGGCGTTAGTGACTGTAGATATGCAGGGACGTGAGTATAACCAATATAAGTGTTCGTTAATGCGAATATAAACAAAAGTCACTGTGACACTACTTTTAAATAAACATGAGCGTGTACAGTGCTCACGGAATGAAACGCGTCAATTTAGGGCTAAGTAGTGCGCATACTTTCGTTTCAACCGGCTGCAGTTCGTGTCACATCGACGTAATTTTGGCGCGAACGCTTACAGCGGAGTCCTCGTCACGTTTGGTGACCGAATTCCTAGCGACATGACATGGTGCTCTCGCGTAGTTTGCGGATATGTAGGGTTCTACTAAATGCTCCGTGTCCTATTTCATTCCGTGAGCACTGTACGTGAGTGGGTACCGGTAAGTGGGGAAGCGCTTTGTGAGTATGACTGAGCGAGAGTAGGAGCTAGACTGAGTGCCCGAGCGTGTGATGGCCCTTATGAGTGTGAATTGGCACCTTAGCGTGCGAAAATATTGGTGAGTGTGCATCTGTCCGTCCATTTTACCAACGTGTGATATTAATAAACTCTTGCTGCAGGGTGGCAAGTAACCGTACGTATTAGCTGTTGTTCCAAGGCATAATAATACTTCATGCTGCTGAGTGAAATCACACATTCTCAAGAAGAAATGTGCCAGTGTGCAGTAACAGACTAGTGTACCCGAAACAGTCATTCACTTTGCAGATTACCGGAGAACTGATTCGGCATATAAGACTGGCAAACCAATTAACGGTATCTGCGACGGCAAGGCAACGGGAAAGAAAATTTTAGCACCGACAGCAGTATGGTGTACACAGTTCGTTCGGAATTTTGGGCGTTGTGAACTTTCATTTTATTCTTACAATCATGAGAAGTCAAGAAGTAATGGTACCTAGGAAAGCACGGAGAAAACACTTTGCTTATTTATTTGAAATGTAGAAATTATCAATAAGATGACTAGCGAAATCGAGGACACAAATTGTACAGAAATTCAGAGAATTATCTACTGATGGCGTAACCATTCTTTGGGTCGGCAACTACTTCGATTTTGCTTACTTATTCAGCCAGCTTGTGCATGTATACCAATCGCTACCAATCATCTACTATTACACTATTATAACGATGGAATGTGTTAAATTCAAAAATTGTGCAGTTCTTTTTTCCAGATATATCGTGCCAACTGAGCCAAACGCAATCAGAGCAGTTTTTTTTTTGCCACACAACTGCTTTCTTTTATTTAGATTATTATTGCTACTTTCTTTGCGCAAAGAAAATAATTATGTTGGTTTACGTACCAAAACCGCGATCTGATAATGAGGCACGCCGTAGTCGGGGCTCCGGAATAATTTAGACCACCTGGGATTCTTTAACGGGCATCTGAATCTAAGTACACGTGTGTTTACGCATTTGGACCACATATAAATGCGGCCGCTGTGGCCGCGATTACATCACATGACCTCGTACTTAGCAGCCCAACACCATAGCCACTAAGCAACTGCGACGGGTAACGTCACCAATTTTTCTTTTCTAACGCTACCAGTCACCTACTATTTCGCTATTATAACAGTACCTTTGCTGACGAGACCAATGTTATCAGTGTTTTTTTTCTAACACTACCAATCATCTGTCACTCCTATGAATGTAATTTGGCTCACAAAGACATCTGCCTGCCACGCCGTGGTCCACTGTACGAACTATACGAGTGCGGGTTAGAAGATTCTTTCTTTTTTGTAATTCTACCAATCACTTATAACGACTACACGTGTTAACTTGGCGAATTATGTATTTGTTTTGCGTATATAAGGCACCACGTAGCGGAGAGACTTTGCTGGGGTAATCGCTAAAGAGTGCTTATGCGTTAAAATGAAAGTTAAATGAAAAAAAAAATGAAAAAAAACTGGCCGCGCATGGGATAAGAACCTACGACTTCGCATTACATGTGCGATGCTCTTAACAGCTGAGCTGCCACAGTACGGTTTGCCCGTCCACTTTCTCTGGAGTTCATGTATGCGTACTATAGTTAAACCATGGATGCGTTGAACCTGGCAGTTGATCGTGACGCACAACGTATGTGGCCTGCTTTAAGATACCATAATATAGGGGGTGACAGCATGTTCTATTCTCCTAGGTTTTGTTATAGAAAAGTTGCTGCGGGGAGATCGACGTACAAGTTAGATGGAATACTCAATTTCTCTATGTCATGCATAGAATTCCAAGGGCTGCGAAAAAATTCGGAAAGACTGGGAGAAAAAGAAAACACTTCTTTTATTGTGTTATTTAGCACACAGAAAGAATGTGAGAAAAAAAAAACCATGACTGTTAAGTTTTCTACGCAGCAGAGAACTTGCCAAACTCTGCTGTGCAGCATACGATCCTAGAAGCGATGAACACTACAAGAAAACGGAGGCACAGTTTTCAAAAGTCTTATTTATATGCGTTTGGTTTCATTTCGAAAACACAGTGTGAAAATCTAGCGGAATACAGGACGAAACGCCGGGGCCACGACAACGTCTACCTGTACCGGCACCGAGGACGATTACCGCGCCTACTGCAAATTCAGCGTCACTGAGAGAACAAAGCGAGCGTTCGTCACCTCTGGGTGGCACACACACGGAGTGGCCTCTGCTGCCCTGTAGACCCACGGGCACGACTCCATGTTGTAGTGCTCCTCTACGTGAAGGAGTGGATGCTCAGACTAGTGAAGCCGACGATGCTACAGACAAGCAAGAAGCCGAAAAGAATGATAAGGAAAGCGCTGAAAAAATGCTGAAGAACCTGCTACAATCAATGCGCTTGATTCTCTGCGGCCTCCAAACTCCGGCCGCTAGAATCACAGTGAATGACCTCACCGTACTGGAGCCGCTTATCGCTGCTCTTTACATAATTTAAAGACCTTAATTGGCACCTGTGCTGCTCACGCAGGAGAAGCCCACGCACAAGCTTCTTTGTTGCGAGTTTTTTTTTTTTGAGTTTCAGTTAGATCCGTGACTACAGCCATGCTCTGGTAGGCGGATGACCACTTGTTATTGACTTTCTTTTTTACTTTGTTCATAACCATCAGAATGCTGTAGTTGCCTCCATCGTTGTGCATCCTTCTATGTCATCATCACCCCTCATTCAGCCTATAGGTCCCCATTCCTCCTATCCTCTGTGTAGAACAGCAGGCTAGGTCAGGCTTGCTCAGGCCGACCATTCTGCATTCCTTCAAATTACCTCTCTCCTTTGAGCCAGTTGTGGAGGTTACTGTTCCCAGTTCAAGTTTGATATTCGATATAGACCGGACGAAACCTTCTGCGCCAAAGCACTGAGATCATTATCTCTAGCATTAAGACGGGTTATTGGGGGACATCCTATACTTACTTGCAATATCCTTGTACACGAAGCGGCTATTCGTATATCTTTTAAATGTTATTTCTGTAATCAAGCAAGCTGGACTATAATCGCTTTAACAAATAACAAATAAATGTGATGTGTCCATTCAGGTTATGTACTAATGTAAGTTCTAACGACGCATATAAATTCGAGTTGATTCATTACAAATATCTGTCCTGGTCTCTGTCATGCACTGCGCTTAGAGTCGGCATTTATTTCGTGCCAATAAATGGGACAGTGACGCGTCAGTAGTAACCGCTGTACCGTTAGTGTTTTTATTCAATACCCATGGAAGTATACTCTTTGCAGACGAAAGCTAAAGCCTCATTATTTTTCTGAACGACTAGAACACCACAACTACTCAATCGATACGTCAGCTACATGCCTGCGCTTTACGCTCGCTTGGACGACGTTCGAAGCTGCGCAATTTCACAGATCTCATAGCTAAATAAACATGCTAAGCTTATCGACGCAGATACGAACAGCGTAGAGTTTCGGCACGTCGCGACAAAATACGCCATACTTCTTTCACCTAGCCAGGTGCGCCTATGCTAACCAAATAACCCTTGCCTACAACACAGCCTCCTAACGACATGCACAGTACCTCATGTTCGGCACTGTGCATGTTGGACGCCGTCACGGAAGGTGCACAGCCATTTCGCAAATTAAACGACATTTTCCTTTTGTTTTCTTAGTCAGTCTGCTTGACAGTTCTATTACCGAACTTTTTACGATCAGCTTGACCTTGGTTTGCGCAAGTATTGTTTCTAGCCCCTTTTGCCCCTTATCCGGTCTCTATTGCCAAAACAAAGCTTCAGGCTTATAAAGTGTAGTACGTGCACAGACCATCCATCGGACGAGCCTTTAAGTACGGCTTGGTTGTGTGTGGACTTAACCTCTTGACCAACCGCAGTTGCTGTGTTATTTAGCAGTTTTTTGTGGCAAGTTGCCAAATCCCGACGGGGTATACGCTGCTAAGGATACGTGATGTCAGAGAGCCATTTCTGTGGGCGCAAAACCCGGATAACCATACCTAACATCGCACATAAAATACAGAATGAAGTTGCGACACAGCAAGCACTGGCGCATGAAAAAGTGCATGGAAGCGACGTTCTCAGTGAACGTACCATGAGCTTTACGAGCAGTGGTGTAAGTGCACAAGTGCAATGCAAACGACAAGACATTGTAATGCATGCAATCAAGTTAACCTGTTATGATTATGATGATCATTACCCCCAGCTGTGACAGGCACTCATTCAGGGAGACAGGCCAACAATCGAGTGAAAAGAGGATGCATAAGATGGCGAACTACCCTGTAAAGGAAAAAAATTAAATGTTTCCGGAAAATAGCAGTAGTACTTACCTAACTAAACAGTCAGAGAAAGTGAAGCTACAAGGTATCTGGGTTTGCATCGCGTTTTAATTTGGAGTATTCCAAGAAATTGTAAAACGGAACTTGTTTGTCCGCATTTTTCTTTTTTTGTTTTTTTTTGTTATGTCAGAGTGCAAGGAAATGGTGCCAGCTGCTCACGACTCCGACTACTTATTTTTTGGGCATTGACAGATGTGTGCCAAATGATGCAATAGTCCAAGCAAACATGCAAGAAGAGAATGTAATACTACCACTGAATTTCATATGCAGATACAATGAAAAACCTGCAGAAACAAGCCGTCTTAAGCAGTTCGCAAGTTACAATTAATCTTGCAGATATACTGAGGACATCCGTCGTAAGAGCCACGTGTATTGTTCAGCGTTGAGGAACGGACGCGCAAGAGCCAAGGAAACACAGCAACAAAAATAGCTACGCAAATGCAAACTTCTGCAAATATATATATATATATATATATATATATATATATATATATATATATGTATATATGTATTATATGTATATATGTATATATGTATTATATGTATATATGTATTATAGGTTGTCCCAGCTAACTTTAGCCTGAGTTTAAAAATATGCGAATGCCACGTAGCTAGACAGAACCAAGATGATGTTTGCCGTCGCTTGGAGATACTCAAGTTATTTATTTTTTCATTCCGCCTAACTGCATAATTAGTCTTGCTTAATTAATCAACTTCTCAAAATATTATAATTACAATAAAAGTGTCCATGAGAAAATTCTAGACCGACATGGGAAATTCCCTATACAGCTTTCTGTTAATCAATACGTGCTACATAAAAGCGTTTTTCCGAGCCTGATAGAAGCCATAAATTATACGCAAGATTGCCGTTTCGCCACCAAATTTCTTCAACTGCGAGGCTTTTCTTTCGAGGAACCCGTATGGGTTTCCTTTGTAACAATTGCAACGAATGGGTGGATGTCTGATTTTCCCTTCATTAATTACTTCCCTCCACCTTGTGAGTTTCCGCAGAACTATTACATAAAAATTGCCGTACCACTGGCCGCAGATCAGAAAACGATCGAACGTCATCGCATGACGATTGCGATGTTCTACCAATTGAGCTACCACGGCGCTGTTTTCCAAGACATTTTTTTAAGTACGGGAAACTGGAGAAGCAGTTTTTCTTTGGTCGGCGCTGTCGGTGGTTTATGCATTGCATAGGTGTCGCAATGGGCAATGTATTTGTATATGTAAAAAGAACACACGTGAATGCGCCAGTCTTAAGTCACCTAATGATAAAAATAATTAGACGAATTACCCCGCAGGGGCGTCTGCGTCAGCAGGCGCTTGGTGTGTTGCGACACCACGTACCCGAGAACACGGGGGTTGGACCCTCCCGCGTGTAGCCATGCGCGGCTTAGCCGTGTCCGGGGAAAGGGGGATCCTGGGGGTTGAGCCGATGCAGGGTGTGCGGACCTTTAAGGCCCCCCGGCGGAGGCAACACACCTCTTTGGCCTCTGCTTCACGTAGACGGCACCCCCGGACTGACCCACCCGGGGGAAATCAGCAGTCGCCTGTTCCTGTCTCTCTCTCCTCAAACCTTCGTCTTTATCTCTCACTTTTTGATCTTTCCTGTCTTCTTCTTTCGTCCATTTACTTCCTTTGTCCATGGCGGCAAAGGTTAACCTTGTGTGGCTATCCTATCTTGGGTACACCATATTTGGTTATAGTGACGGCGTACGGCTTGGGTCGTGCAGGCTTGAACACAAGCTCTGCCGCGTCCCCTCGTTGGGCTCCGTGGTGGGCGGTCGGCGCTGTTGCCGAACATACATATTTTCCTATGGCAGCGCAAGCCTCTGTTGTTTATGATCGGCGTCTGAAGAGATGCCGCACCGAAGTACCATTCCAATTTTCCTTTCGTAGCAACGCTCCGTCTTTCCCCAAGTACTATGTAGTTCACAGTGAAAACAACGCGCCTGTTAGAAAGCTCTCTCCATTTCTGGTAGCCAAATGCCTGAAATATAAAATCGGACCGACATACAAAGCCTCCAAAATGTCTAGCCGGGACCTCCTCCTAGACCTGAAGAATAAAAATCAAGCAGATAAGCAGTCTGAACTTACCAGTATTGGCGACGCGACAGCGACAGTTTCCGCTCACAGAACTCTTAATACAAGCAGGGGAGTAATATCTGAAGAAGACTTTATTGGCTTAAGCGATGAGGAGCTGCTGGAAGGTTTCCAGGAACAAAATGTTACTAAGGTACAAAGAATAGTAATCCGCAGAACCGACCAAGAAATCCCCACCAAACATGTTATACTCACCTTTGGAACAAGCGTAATGCCTACTTCACTCGATGCAGGTTATGTTAAAGTCAATGTGAGACCATATATCCCGAAACCCAGACAATGTTTCAAGTGCCAATGGTTTGGACATGCTTCACCATGCACGCCGAGGACAAGCAACTTGTGCTAAATGCAGCTCCAACGATCACCAATTTGAGAATTGCACCTCTTCACCGTTTTGTGTTAACTGCAAAGGAGACCATCCAGCCTACTCGCGGTCTTGCCCATGCTGGAAAAAAGAAAAGGAAATCATTGAACTAACTGAAACAGAAAAAATTTCGTCCTTTGAAGCCAGAAGGCGGCTATCGTATCTTCCGCGAAGTTATGCCGATGTGACGCAGGCGGGGGCAGCGTCACAGAGGCCTCCGGAGTCCTCTGAGCCCACGCGCAGTGGTGCCGCAGTGACTCCTCCCGAACCCGTGGTGGAAGCAGCCAGTACTGCTCCACCCTCTTCGCAGTCCCTGCAGACACCAGTCCCGCAGGGCCCTAAAATCAAATGAACCCCAATGCCTGAGACACGTGTGTCGGCGCCAAACTGTCAGTCCTCCAGCGCCTCGAAGAGAGCGATGGAGGTCGACACAAAAACCCCAGTGTCATTGACACCGAAGGTCAAGCGCTCTCTCGAGCTCCGTAATAGGGATAAAATCCCAATAACCACTCAAAACTTCCTGGCGCACATAAATTGCCTTAAAATTAAAGCGAACAATGCTCTTAACATCCTCAAAGTCCTGTTGCGGAAGCGCTGGGGGTCTGACCGTAAATGCCTGCTACGCATCTGCCACACTTTGGTGCGTAGCATTTTAGACTACGGTAGCATCATATATGGCTCAGCCAGACTATCTTACGTCCAACGACTTGACCCAGTTCATAACCTTGGACTACGACTGGCAAGTGGTGCTTACAGAACATCGCCTGTCCAGAGCTTATATGTTGACTGTAATGAACCTCCTTTACAGCAGCGCAGAGTGCTACTAACTTTTTCTTGTGTAATCAGAATTCAGTCCTCACTACAACACATATGTTTCAACATAGTCACACAGTGCAACTCACGCTTACACTATACAAACAAATCAAACATGATTAAGCCGCTTATCCTGCGATATGAGTAATATGTTCGGGATTATGACATTCCTCGCGAAGTCCTCCAGGTTGCCAGAATGCCACAGCGTTTGGCGCCATGGTGCAATTTGGAAGCGTTATGTGACTGGACATTGACACATTTAACGAAAGACACACCACGCGAACACATTATACAAGAATTGCGCGCTCTTCAGGAGAAGTACCAAAATTACATGGAATTTTACACAGATGGCTAGAAAACAAAAACTCACGTGGGTGTGGGGACCATAACGGAAAATTTGGAAATAAGTATTCGATTACCACAACATGCCTTTGTCTACACAGCCGAAGTATACGCAATATGGACTGTAGTTAAAAAGCGCATAGCTGACAAACACGAAAACACAGTAATATACACTGATTCATTAAGCACACTGAAGACTCTACACGCGAAATCCGAATGTGAACCCCTGATAGGGGATATTAAACAAATACGACGGTCAATTAGGTTTTGCTGGGTACCAAGCTATGTCGGTATACCGGGCAATGAAGCAGCGGATAGCTGTGCATCAATGGCAGCGCGCAAATACATAACAAACACGGCGCTTCCATATCGGAATAGCATCACGGCGATTAGGAAAGCCTTGATGTCCAAATGGCAACAGAAATGGGACCATTGCTTAAGCAATAAGCTACATCTTGCTAAACCCGTAATTGGTGAGTGGAAGTCGTGCACTCACCAGCAACGGTTCTATGAGGTGATCCTGTGTCGACTTCAGATTGGACACACACATTTAACACACAACTTTCTCCTCCGAAAAGAAAACCCGCCGACTTGCGAAAAATGCAATCAACCTCTTACAGTAATACATATCCTTATAACATGTCCACAGTTTGAAACACAGCGACGGAAGCTCTTACACAACCTATATAATTTAAATATACCTTTACACCCTGCCCTATTACTGGCAGATGACCCGCTAGTGCCATTTACTATCCTGTTCCCCTTTTTAGAGACAACTGGTTATTTACAGGAACTATAATGCAATGCAGGTTTGCCTGCTCTAACCTTGCGTTTCCTTTTGTCTTGTGACTGGCGCAGCATGGCCTTAGTTGCCTTTGTGCCATTAAACCCCAACTAGCCAGCCAACCAACCAATTAGACGAATTAAAGGGCAATTTATAGAAGCGATACATATGCGGAAAGTGTGGTTATGTGGAGCTCAAAGCTGCGACGTGAAAGACACGCGCAACAACACCTCATATTTCACAACTACTTAAGTGATTACATATCCGGTGCCCTCAATATAGCCAATTTTGTTTCGTGTAAAAAAAGTTGCGGGTGAAACTGCATCCAAAATTGGGTAATTCGCGATTTTGTTGTTGTATCATTCGATTGTTTAAACACAGGAAATGTTCGGGAATAACTTATTAGGGCCTACATGACACGCATCTGATGACGTTCATGTCATGATTTACGTTCCTCATACACCCTTGTCATACTATGCCGAGTTTGGTACATACCAGGTTACGGTACGTACCAGTTACGGACGATCCACCGTGAGGTAACCCGCAACGGCTACCCTAGTCGTTTCATATGGCGGACCGAGGAGCGGATATTACAGCCAAGCTCGGTGAACAACACAACCTGTACACGTGCAGCCATCCCTTACGTCCAAGGAATCAGAGAGGCACTGTCGCGCGTATTAAAAAAAGACGTCTTGCGCATTGTCCACATGCCGACCAGCAAGCTCCGGAATCAGCTAATGAATGTGAAAGACAGGTTACCTGTTGAATCATTCCCAGGAGTCTTGTATAAGATACCATGCGCACGACGAATGTCACATGTCACATGACGAATGTCACTGGACGAATGCCATCGCCTAGCATGCTCAGGAACATAATCACAAGATTGACTGGGACAATGCCACTGTTGTTGGCAAAGAAAAGAACATGTCATCCCGACGGCTGCTATATCGCTAATCATTCATTGGATGCCAGCTACGATGAACTGGACACCAGGGACTATGCCTGACATTTAGGCACGTTCGTTAGGTCATGTGCTGGCTACACAAGTCACGACAATTTCCTGTCCAATTCAGTGAACAAGGAACCCGTACGCGGTTCCGAAAAGTCGGATTATGCATCACACTTGGTCAGTGACCGCGATCTCCTTCATACCAGGTTAACGAAACGACCATGACAGCACCAAGACGTGGGCAGCTGTTTCATGACTCGCATCATACGCAGGTCATAACATATGACATATGCATGTCACCACATATCAATTACATTTATCATACACTCTTGTCCTACTATGCCAATTTTGGTAGATACAAAGGCGTAGACGGCTGTTTCGTGAATACAGGACGCATTCATGTCACGACCGATCATTTATGTTCGTGATACACTCTAGTCATACTATGCCAATTTTAGTACATACCAAGTTAACGAAACGACCACGAGGGCACCAAGATGTAGGCGGCTAGATAGATAAATACGGTCAAAGACAAATTTTCGCCAAGGAACGCTTCCCATATAAAAGTATATGTGGCGTAACGCGACGAGCTTGATGATGACTTTATCGAGTAATTCACGAATTTTTGTTGTTTCATTGGTTTGTTCATTCAAACACATAAAAGATTCGGGGAGAACTTATTAGGGCTTTCTTTTATTTATATATGACTAGAGAGGTATCGCGTACTTCACGAACTATTCAGTTCTTGCCACTAAAACCATCCTTTTTACCTCTTTTTCCAAAATGAAATATTTTCATGAAACGAAAGCACAACTTTCTTGTACAGACTGCGAAAGGGAGTCTCGTTTATGCTTTCGAGGACTGCCGTGATAGTAGCTGCTTCATATAGCTGCTTGTGACAAGATACCCAACCCAGAACCAGCTGAAGCGTCCAAAGCGTTATTCGCCACCGTGGCACTACGTCAGTGACTGAGCGGGAGAGGTTTTATGTTCGGAACCTCTCGAGGATCAGGTTTTATTTAACATTAGTGTTAATGAGATCAATTTTTTTCAACTATGTTCATTGCTGTGTTTCGGGAAACCTAGGTTGCATATATGTGCGCTTGTATCATGGCGATGCTATGATGCTTTCATAACGGCCTTCTGGTGTTTTTCGCGCTCTGAACCTAACTAAGGCGGTAAATCCCCGACCTTCTTAAGCCTCCTTCTGTGTTCTTATTTTATGACATTCAGCGTAAAAGGGTAACTTACTGAAGCGAGCAAACACAGTAATCCGATTATAGAGAGCTTGCGTTTCTGGAATTACTGAATAGGGCATTGATGGACGCCCACGAGATTAGTTGAGTTTCGCCTTTTCACGAGGGCCGTAATACCACTGAGGACTGGAGAAGTGCCTCTCGAGGTTGGATTTGAGGTAAAGGGTGCCGAATGGGCGGCTCTTTTCCCATCGAAATGATGACTCCAAAAAATCTGGGATCTTCTTCTTAAGCGAATTGCTGTTGTGGCAAACCGCTCGGTAGTAATGTAAGAAGACCAGAAACTTCGACGCAGAGTTGTTTGCGTGTAGGAGAATTCTCAGTATATCTTACGCCGCAGGTTATCTCAAGCTTGAGTCAACGAGATGAAGAGCAAACCATTTTGTGCTGACTATACTGTGATGCTGTGTAGGTTGGTGCTGTGCAGAATTTTAGAATTTTGTTATTTGTAGGAGGCCCTTAGAAGTTATGTTGTGAGTGAAATACGAAACCACCTACGTAACTTGGTTTTCTTCCGAGAGATTAATTTCGGCGCTTAGTCCTTACAAAAATAAATTTTGGCAATCTGTAGACTGCTTAGGGACTTCTTATAGACTGATTTCGCTTTATATAATTTGTTTTTGCGTCTGTGCAAAATCTACAGACTCCTTCTAGATGAAAGTGATTAATACGGCCTTTTTCTTTTATTTTTTGCCAGTCAATAGAATATGCACCGAAAGGCTGCTAAGTTGTCCATTCATTTTGGTTAATACCCTGTCTCTAGAGTTTATGTTAACGCATCCACACTTAAACGTCACTGCTAACATACTGTCCTTCAAGTTGATTGTTTAGAAGCCCACTCGTTAAATGGAGCGAGTGTCCCATCGAAGCTTAGTACCCGCACTGCTTTACCGAGGTGTAGACGGCTGCCGTAGTTCTGGTTTTGGTTAGTTTAGACATGTAGCTTCACTATATGCGAAGACACTCGTGTTACTACCGTCGACCTTGACAGAATATGAAGTAAAGTAGAAGACACGAGGTACACAATAAGATGGCGAGTAGGGATAGTTGGTTGACGTTCATATTTGAGTGAGAGTAAAGCGCGCCTAAGACGCGGACAAAGAAAGTAGACAGGACAGCGCTTGACTCTCAATTGATTTATTGTTTGACAGAAGAACATTTATAGAGATGTTCCAGTATTTTCGCGCATGCGCAGCAAAGCAAGATGATACATTCGTGGTAGGAGCGAACAGGCATCAGACCCCTCAAAAATTCTGCCGCAATTGTAACTTATCTAGATACGTATGCTCTCTATCATGCAGTGTAATGGTTGTCTCACTGAAGCAATCACTACCCCTTTTTCTAATGTGGTATGTCTCGACTATTCCGCGAGTTACTTGATCCTTGTCTTGAAAAATAACCTGTATGTCACTAAACTGTGGCTTACACCCACCGTTTCTGCAGTTTGTGCAGTGCATGGCTAGATGAGTATAGCCTGTACAGTTCCCTAAGTCGATCGTTTACGCATCTGCCTGAGTGCCCCACATACACTTTACCGAGGGAGGAGGGGGAAGTGACATTCATCCATTATGTTTCCATGTTCGCGCATAATTTGAGAGAGAGTGAGTGAGTAAAGACTTTATTTGAAAACAAGGTATTGAGGGATGACCTTGTCGTTAGGCAGCCACGACCCCGTGGGCCCGGACGGCTTCGTCGGCTGTCTTCATGACCTTGGCCTGCAGATCAGGGTCGGAGCTGAGCAACACGGCCTCCCACTGCTAATTATTACATATTTCGTGATTTGTGTGATTTTCTGCTCGGCACAACCACATAATATGGAACAGATCCGCTTTTTTCTTACAATGGTTGCATGTATTTGGGTGTTGGACAGGGTAGTAGTGGTGATAGGCTACGGGGTTGGGGTAGGTGTTCATCTGAAGTCGTCTCCAAGCTACTTCTTGTCGCTTGTTAAGCGATTTGTGTGCTGGCGGGTACACTGCCCTGGCTAACCTTTAGTGCTGAGTTATTTCCTGGTAACTGACCATGCGATCCCTCTCTGATCCTAGCGTGAGCCGTCCGGGTGCTCGGTTGGCGAGTCCTCGAGCGGCGGTGTGGGCGACAACGTTGACGTGAAACTTACGGCAAGAAGATTATTTTTCGACACAAAGATCAAGTAACTCGCGGAATAGTCGAAGCATACCATATTAGAAAAGCACGTAGCGACAGAGTCAGACAACCATTACGCTGCATGATAGAGAGTAGGCGTATCTAGATAGGCAACAATTGGGATAGAATTTTAGAGGAGTTCAGTGTTTTGGCGCTTCTATCATGAATATCTTGCCTTGATTTGCTGCGCATGTGCGAAAATAGTGTGACATTTTCATAAATGTTCTTTTGTCAAACAATAAATAAATTGAGAGTAAATCGCTGCCTCGTGTACTACCTTCCTGTGTCCGCATCGTAGGTGTGCTTCAATAAAACTAAAATGTGAACAACGTGCACAGTTTCTTCATATTACACTAGTTCAAGATGCCTTATTTACGCCAACATTCGCTTGCCTTTTCTAAGCCTCTGCTATACCATGTAACTCTGCATTCAGATCGTGCGTGTTCCCCATGTGATACGAACTACTCATAGCGCAGTGCGTGTAGCATTTCCTCTGATGTCATTAGGGCTCTAAGTTGCCCCGGTCTTTGAATGTCTACAGGCAGCCTATGGGTAATCAAAGCAAGCACTGCTGACAAGGAAATATATTCGGTAAGGTCACATGTAAGGGATGTTTCTCAAAAAAATACTCCAGCACAAAGCCACATATGTATTTCGAGCGTAACACTACAACCCTCGATTCTACTACTTTTATCTGGAATACTGTCTGAGGCACCATGGTCTAAGATCTTTATTTCAAGTCTTCCCACAGTAATAGTCTCGCATTTACTGCAAGAACTGCAGTTCATGCCCTTTACTGGCAATTTCACTAGATAACGGTGCATGTTCAATATTTCAAAATTATCAGACGACCACTCATTCTATTCAGCAATATATTCGTGAAAGAATAGCCACGGTTGTGGAAATTGTTAGTCTCCTTGACAATTATCTTTTTTATGACGCTTTTTGATTCCTTATCTTGACTAGAGCACTTAACCAGGGCAGTGATCACTTCGTATTGCTTGATTTGACGTTGCGGTTCTTGGAGAATTCTCGAGATGAGACTTACCTTTTCTACTGATGCTTGAGGTTCGTTAAATAAGTACCGTATAGGCTCCCGAAGAAGCTTCTCAAATGTCCGCAGCCGCAAATTTTTCTTGACTGAAGCTGTCCATAGCGTATCGTTTCTCGATACATGTGTCAACGAGAGTCACAGATGTTACGTCATAGCAAAGGTCGATCACTGGTTTATCTTGCATTTCATGGCTGTTCTAAATAAGGTGACTCGATGAAGTACTGTCATGAAAAGTGTCACCGACATCTTGTTTATCCTGTCGGCTGCACCAATATATAGCATTTGTGCCTTGAAAAGTAAGTTGGATGTCATCCATCATTTTATTCTACTCCAATCTGGACTTCCGTCGTCGTTTTCCCGCCGGCCCGCTTCGCCTTCAACTTACAATCGAAAATCATGGCCGGCCTCATCTATAGGCAAATTTGTTAGGTGTTTATTTATTCAGGTTTATTCCTTGCTGTCTACAACCCATTTCATAAACACGAAGTACTTTCTTTATTACACTGTTCCCAGTCGTTCTAACGATTGTGTCTCGGAACACATAGAACCATGCTTTCCATTGTCTGTTTCCGTGTTTTTGTTGTTCCAGTGTGCATTGTTTGCACATTAAGCGTCATTCTCGGATCGCACCAAGTGTCTTTGCCGTAGGTTCTTCTTTTCCAGAAATTTATTTTAGAGCTATACTTTGCTTGAAGTTCACCGTTCTGCCGTTAAAACGAAAGCCAGGGCCCACGAAATAAGGTCCCAGAATGACAGACTGCATCTGGCCCATACGTGTCATTTTGTTGGGCACGTATCCCTCGTGCCTCATTTCGGTCTACCAACAGCCCACCAAACACGCCACCTGAATCTAAGCCAAGGTATTGTTACTTTACTAATGAGGTCGTTTCGGTCACAACAAACATGACGTGTGAAGGAAACTCTCTCTGGCATCAACCACGAATACTGGCCGTCTAAGGAAAAAATAATACGCGTGCTTTCGACCCAGCAACGAACCGATAAAGACAGCGTGGCACATACTCCTTAGCTAAAAAAAAAGTTCTCGCATTAGCGAGTATCCTCCTACCCAGCAACGAGGGAGGCAGTTTCTCGGTTGCCCTGAGCATCCTGCTCACGTGGCAGCGCGTTCTTGCACACGAAGGTTTTCCATCTTGCTGGCGCTCTGGTAGGATGCGACGCGTCGCAGCGGGCAAGAAATGTTCATCCGCTCAAGGAAAGGCAGCTGCCTTCCCTCTAGCGCTGGCTCGTTTATCTGCATGCCGTGCATTCTAACGCAGCACAAATGTAGCCTTCGCCTCGCGAAACTTGCTCTGATCGTTTAGACCATCTAGTTCCCTTACTTCGGGGCCTTGAGAGTTGCGCTTCACTTCCTTGTTGAGTGTCATTGAGTGCACACAATCTTCTCGCACAGGTGGTGGTGGTGGTGGTGACAACTTTATTAACAATCCGGCAAATTCGTGGCCTGGGCCTAGGCCGCCCCCGAGGAGGTCCGGAGATCCTGTCTCCTCGCCACCTCACGGGCTTCCTGGATGGCCCATAATTGATTTTAGAGGTTTGCGCTGCGCAACGCGGCCGTCCATCGCGCCGCAGCTTCATCTGGGGAAACTGCATTTTCTTCGCATATAACGTCACATTCCCAGAGAATGTGTCTAAGAGTTGAGTGAGCCCTGCTGCATAGCTTGCAGTTATCATCTGAGTAGACGTCCGGATATATCCTCCTGAGATGGACGGGGTTGGGGAAGGTCTTTGTTTGTAGCTGCCGCCAGTCTACCGCTTGGGCCCTGTCGAGTTTGGGGTTAGGGGGCGGATAAAC